>NC_133417.1:73076250-73682500 GCF_049350105.2 Macaca mulatta | reverse complement strand
TGGCAAAAGAGAGATGCAGTGAACATGCTTTTAACAAAGAATTGCGCCCTGTGCGCCCCATAAGTAAGAAACAGTTGTGGAAACTGAATTGTAAGATGCTCAAAATCAAGGGGGAAAAGGACCCAAATAAACAACAACAAAAAGCCTTAGGAAAGTGAATGCACAGATTTAGATAAAATTTTGCTCTTGCAGGCTTCACAAGTATGACAGAAAAATCACACACATGAAACTATATGCACTGAATAAGTGATCAAGACAAACATAAATGTATCATTCTGTTTAATCAACAACTGAAATAATGTTAACTACTAGAATCAATGCTATAGAATGTGATGGCTGTGCCTGGGAATATGGGTGGGAAGTGAGCTTCCTCAGAGAAGAATTGAGATTTGAGTACTACATTTGGTCAAAAACACCTGGTGCTAGGCTCAGTTCGTGCATTCCCTAGCTCTGTGATGTGAGTTATCTTATTTCTCCAAGCCTGTTTCCTCATCTACAAAATAAAAGCCTAAGACAAGATGTTTACTAAAGGTTTCTTAAACTCTAACATAAACAACCTTATGAATTTTTATGTTTTCAGATTTACTTAAAATTTCACTTGTTCTGATTGTTTTCTCCATGGATAAAATACCCCATTTGTATAGATGCAATCTTCTCTGGTGAGTCTTCATTGTTTCTCTGATTTTAACCTAACAAGCAAAACCAAAGGAAAGGTTTTGTTTTGGTTTTACACCTAGATGTATGGGAAAAAGCAAGAATGCAGAAAACAAGAAAAAAACGTACAAGATCCCATCTTTGGGAAGGAATCTATGAAGGATATAAGGCCCTGAGCAAATGTTATATTTATGAGATCAAACCACTGCCTCCTGAGCACACTGAACACTGTGCAGAACCTCAGCTTTCAGCAGCAGGACATTTAAGTTGGATAGCAATGGCAACAGAGATTGCTTAGCAAGCCCTCAGTTTAGGCATACTGTAGCTGGCAGCTACGTGCGGAGCTCCTTGTTCGTACCCCATCACCAGCTTCCACAGGGAGCCAGGCAACCAGGCATATGAATACACAAGGACTGGCTGGGTGTGACCTGGCAGCAGACAGGAGAGTCTGCAGCCTCACCTTATGTGCCTGTTCAATCCAGCAAAGCTGAAAGCTATCAGCAACATATTTTGCCACGTTGCTGTCTTTAATTTCCAATTTGCATGCAAGGCCTGAGGCATGAACTATACAACTTGGTGTCACTGGACACATTCCAGTGTCAAACTCAGTCTCTCTCTCTCTCTCTATATATATATATACACATACACACACACACACACACACACACACATATATAGTTATTAATTATTATTTTTGTAAAAGATGGGGTCTGTTGCCAAGGTTGGCCTCAGACTCCTGGGCTCAAATGATCCTACTGCCTTAGCCTCCCAAGTAGCTGGAATTACAGCTGTGCCACCACTACATCTGGCATAATCCATATGCTTAAGATATTTTCTCCCTGTGACCAGAATATTAAACATAAAAATGACATCTAAAATGAGCAAGATATTTGGGTACACCCTCCCTAAACAATGAAACTGTATCCCTGAGAGAGATTTTAAGATGGATAAGACTAGGTACCTACACTCAAAGAGTTTACAAATAAGTGTAGGAGAATCAGACAAATACATTGATTACTAAGGTAGAATTATTAAATATAATAGGTGTTCCAAGCAAAGGGAGAGTTTTGAGCAAAGGCATGTATAGGCTGGAAAGCAAAGGGTATACACAAGGGACACACTGGCTACCTGCAAGGCAGTAAAGGAGAAGTGTTGGCATAATTTTGTGGAAGGTCTTTCTTGCTGGGAAGAAAAGTTTGAACTTACAGTGGAAAACAGGGAAATCCTGGAAAATTTGGGAATGGGGCTGGGGGAACTAGATTAAGGCCTTGATTTAGGAAGAATATTATGGAAACTGTGAGATGGTTTCCATCAGGGGAGAGTGGAGGCGCGAGGACGCTGCATAGAGGCCACTGCACATATCTTGGCAAGAGGACATGAGGATCCTAAAAACAAGAGCAAGGCTTGAGAAACACAGCTGCTCTTAAACAAAAAAATACTGCTCAGTGATTATTATACTTCATGGAAACAAGTACTCCAGAGAAGTGTGGAGCAGTGAGAGAGAAGGATAAACAGGAAGAATGAGATTCCTCAAGAGAGAAGAAAGCTTGATTTATTTACTGAAGTGGCACGGGCTCCCATAGCAGAGTATGCACCCACCTCCCCCTCATCCAGTAGTGCTCTGTCTTCTGGTACCATATTTGGGTCATAACAAAGTACCTGATGCACCCCACACCCCAAACCACATCCTCAATCTCTTTTCTCTTTAGAAAAGGTGATCAACTCATTCACACAACCGGTTGTTAGTACTGCAGTAAATAAGTTTCCAGCCATATTCTAGCCCCCAGATTCTTTTAACCTGACACTTCCTGCTATAACCTCTTACTTGTGTTTAGGATCAGTTTTGAGGTAACATGGCTTTTGATCAAAGTCACTGCTATCATCAATATTTAGCTCAGTGACCACACTTATCTTTTGCATCTATAGCATGAAAGCAAGTGAAGGTAGCAAAAGGGAGATTGGTTAAATATCTGGTAATCAAGAAAGTTTAGTGGAATTAACTTTATTTTTATTAAGTTTGTACTGTATGCCCAACACTGCCAGGAACTATGGAGGATATATAGTAGTGAACCTCAAAGAACTTACTCTGTATTTGAGGAACTGGGGTTGGAATAAAAATTGGCATACTATTTGGCTGATACTGTTACAATATGTGTCAAAATGTGCACATCTAATGAGCCGTAATCCACTCTGCAAACATCTGTCCTAAGGAAGTAATCAGGAATCCGTGAGAAGATTTGTCCATGAAGATGTTTATTTCAATATTATTTATAATAGCAAGCCACTGGAAACATCCTAATTAATGCCCTAAAATAGTGCACCAAATAATGACTTTTTCACATGGCAGATACTCTGTAGCCAATGAAATTATATTATAGAAGAACATTTAATGAAATGGAAAAATGCTCAGAATACAATGTTAAATTAGAAAAGCAAAGCTATAAAAGCAGTATGTGCAGGATGATCTTACTTTGGTAAAGAAAAAGGATGTAATTTTAAACGCATAAAATGTTAGAAACAAAGGTATCAAACAATGAACAGTGGTTATCTCAGAGCTATAGGATTGAAATTTCTTCTTCTTCTTTGTGGTTTCAATTTTTCTACAAAATTTCTATAACAAGTATTTAACTATAATTAACATGTATGTAATCATATAAATATTTGCTTAAATTAAAATTTGAGGAAGCCACATGAGAATGATAATATACAGCCAAGCATTAACAAAAGCCAATAGAGGTCTTAACTGGGACAAAGAGTGCAACAGATTTTCACAGGGCTGGATGTAAGGTAGAAGGTGGGGCTCAGACACCGGACCACACTGAGAACTAGCTAAAACAGGGCAAGGTCAGAAGCAGCTTTCCATAGGACACGCCCACCAGTGTGCCATGTCAGTTCGCCATTGCCATTGCCAAGCCAGCACCTGGGAGTTAACTGCCCCTCTCCATGACCTGAAGACCCAAGTTACTATGCCTTCCCTAGAAATTTCTGCATTAACTGCCCCTTAATCTGAATGTAATTGAAAGTGGGTGTAAATATGACTGCAAAACTTCCCTGAGCTGCTACTCCCTGCCTAGTGGGTAACCCTGCTCTGCAGGAGGACACACAGAGCTACGGCACTGCCTCTTCAATAAAGCTGTCTTCTTCTACCTCCGGCTTGCCCTTGAATTTTTTTCTGGGCAAAGCCAAGAAGCCTTGTGGACTAAGCACCAGTTTGGGGCTCACCTGCCCTGCATCAGATGAGTTTCCAGACAGCCACCTCTCCTGTCTCAGAGCTGCAGGAGGGCAGCCTCACTCTAGCCAGAGTCCCAGCTTCCTGCTCCAGAAAAGGAGACAGTTGCCGGAAAAACTCCACTTTCCCCATCTGCTCAGACTGTCAAGTTTTATGTGCATTGAATAAGGGGTGGAGACAGTTCTCAGCAAGCATTTGGCTCCCTGGGAGTGCTGAGAAGAGAGGAGGCCAGGGAAAAGGAGGGCGTACCTGTGGGAGAAAAGGACCTGCCTATCTGGGATGGGCTTGTGCATTTCTCACTCTAAAACAGATTTTTAAATTCCATCGGAACAAAAGAAGCAGCACTCAGATTCATCCAGGTTACGAGTGTAGGGATTCAGAGAGTGAAGAGGGATCAACTTAAACAAATAGTTGCACATTTGATATCCTTTGCCCCTGGAATGTGGGTTTGTTGGCAGGCTTGGAGCTGTCTTTGTCAAGGTGCCTAATATTTAGAGCTTAATAGCTGCCTAGGGACTGTGAAACCTGCCTGGGTTCTGCACTTTTCTGTTACTTTCTCATGTCACGATTTTGGAAGATACAGGAGAGGGAGTGCTTCTGGAAACAATGGGTACAATCCCTCAAATCTTGTCTTTTGGGGAAGGAGGAAATGGTAAGAGAGAGCGGTAGGAAGGGATGGGGGAGGCAGGAATCAGGGGGTAGGAAAAGGGCAGACAGAAAGGACCCAAGAGATCTGCTTCCCTGGGGCACTGCAGGTGCCTATACTGTGAATCAAGAGCAGGCCTTGCACAAACTCAGGGTGGCATTTAATACCTGTACCCCAATTTCTGGGATTAAACATTATACTAATAAAAAGACAAATAGTTGTGCCTTAGACCTTAGGAGAGGGAAGCCTCTGTGCAAAACTCAGAGCCTGAGATCTGAAAGCCTTTTCCATCTGTAACTGCCAGGCTGGAAATCTGCCTGATGTGATCAATTTGCTGGCAAGCTTTGGACAGGCACAGACAACACTTTACTGAGGAAGAGAGAAATACAAACACAATTTGACTGAAGCAGTCCCCAGGCCAGTCATTTGGTGGGGTATGCAGGTTCAGGAGTAGGACCACAATGAGTTCTTTTGCAGAAATCACTGCAAACACTTCCAAGTCATGGTTTTAGAGATGGTGGTTTTATTTAGCAAAAAATATTTTTCCAATACTCAAAAGACAGTATACAGAGTCTCAGGAGGTTTCATCTAAAAATAAATTTTAAAAAATTAACTAACACGACAAGGCACTCTCTTGTGTTTCCACCAGTAATACTGAGTTTAACTGTGCTTATCCATTCAATGTTAATTACTTATTTCCGTAGTCTCTGATCACAAATAAAATGGTTACAGTCAACAAGCTGAAGGTAAGACTTCTACTCTCACTGCAGGAAGAGCAATACCCAAGGCCATACCTTAAATCAGAGAGGAAATTTATCCTACACACCATTGGCCATCTGAGTGTACAGGGCCTAGCTCCTTGTCAGAAGGTTAGTTGGCATCTGGGTAGCATCTGATGCAGCTTTCACTCACAGATACTACAGATGTTGATGAGAAAATTGCAACATATTCAAAGAGAAAAGTGGGCAAAGGATATGAACACAGTTCACAGAAGAAATACAATGGCCAAGAAAACATGAACAAAATGTTCTGCCATATTAATAATCCAATAAATACAAAGTAAAACAGGATACATGTATGTTGAAGTCTTTGGGCTGAACTATCATGATATCTGCAGCCTAATTTCAGATAATTTGGCAAATGTGTGTGTGCGTGTGTGTGCGTGTGTGTGCGTGTGTGTGTGTCTGTGCGAGCGTGTGTAGGAAGCTCTATTGGTACAAGGGCTAACAGTTGGTGAGGGCAACTGGGGGTATATGCATATTTACTGTTTTTTTCAAAATTTCTGTGGGTTTGAAAATGTTGAAACTAATAATTAAAAGAAATATTTAAACTATATGATCAAATGTATATAAAAAAGAGAAAACATCATGTTATCAAAAAATAAAGTAAAACCACTCAAGTACATAGTTTGTCAGGGTACAAGTAGGTGAAATCTTCATAGAAAATAATTTGGTTATACATATCCAGAATATCTTAAAATAACTCTCTACCTTCACAGTCACTTTTACAGTTATCTATCTTTTAAGAAATAAAGGTTACCAACAAAGATTTAAGTTCAAGAATGCTTTCTCCATACTATTTCTAATGTTTTTAAAAAATGATTAAAAATTCGTATCTATAATGGTAGAACATTATTCATACATTAAAATCATGTCTTTTTATCTAGTGACATGAGAATATTCTCACAACTTAATGAAAAGTGACAAAAGATTTAAAAAAAATTTTTTTGAGACAGGGTCTCACTCCATTGCCCAGGCTGGAGTGCAGTGGTGCAATCATGGCTCACCGAATCCTCTACCTCCTGGGCTCAAGAGATCGTCCAGCCTCAGCCTCCTGAGTAGCTGGGACCAAAGGCATGTGCCATCATGCCCGGTTAATTTTTTTTAAAAAAATGTTTTTAAAAAAAGACGAGGTCTTGCTATGTTGCCTAGGCTAGATTAAAAATTACATACAGTATAATCTCTAATTTTCCTTTAGACATTTTACACACATACATATAAAATATGATTTAAAGAGTAATTAAGTGAAAATATGACAAAATGGTAATTAACACTAGGTACTTCTGATTTCAGGGATTTAAAATGTTTTCTACACTTTCCAAATGTTCTCTAATGAGTATGTATTCTTATAATTAGAGAAAATAACATACTTTAAATGTATATAAATGTATATAATCATTTTTTCAAAGATGATTATATATATATAAAATATATACATATATATAGAACCCTTTACCCTTTTAAATCAGTTTGAAAATAGCTATTTGTGTTCAACTCTCAGGTGCAGAAGAGGTGAAGCTGCTTCAGTGCCAGGGCTGAACATCTTTAGGATTGCACAAGGTGTACCAAGGGGATGAAACAGAATTTGAGCCTGTTGTTAGTTTTGGTGTTAACATTCCTATGTGTAAGTATCCCCAGTGTGGCACTCAGATAGCAACAAAGAAACAAAGTCAAGCAGAGAAACACCAGACATCAGAAGAGACTCATCATATCCCTTTGCCCCAATCTTCCTTAGATGGAGACCACGCTTGGAACTTGATGGCAGAGGGGTGGGATGTGTGCTTTTCTGAAGGTCTATTAGTGGAGACTACACATCTTCTTGTATGATCAAGGGCAATAAAGTAAAATAATAAACTTATCAAATAAGTAGTTGATGATAAGTAGCAATAAAGTTCTAAAAGAAAATCCCTTTCATAAAGAACCCAAATTCTTTAGATTCTATTATTCTAAACCTCATCCCTGCTCCAGTCTCTGGCTACAAGTCAGGTTGCTAAAACCTGCTTCTATGTGTTTCTACAAGGTGCTGGGTGGGGCCTCCATGGGCCCCGGCAAGAGGGAGCAGCTCTGGACTTTCTCGGGGCACATAGCTCCCATGCGGTGAGGGGCATGTGAGGTCAAGAGGAGGTGCCACTGGGAGCCCATTCAACCCTTCTACCAGGCTCTGGCGATTCCTGAGCCCACTTTCTGGGTTTGCATTCGCCTCTTCTCTGAGGACCAGATGCGGGTATGCACAACATCCGGTTCATTTTTTACACTGATGGGGCTGGGAGGTGATCCAGAGGCCAGCTGATCTAAGAGGGGAATGTGGCATCCCCACAGGTGAGTATCAGCCCCTCACAGCGCTTGATGACGTCAAAGGTAGGAGGAGAAAGGGAGAGGCTGCCTGCCAGGGGCTGGACGCCCACTCTCCCTGACGCGCCACATTCTGGGGAGGACTCTGGGGAGATGGACATTCTACACTGAATCCAGACTTCTGGATCATTATATAGGTACATTTGTCCACATCTGAATATACTTGATTTAATAGTTGTTAAGTTTGAATTGTAACACAAACATTTAGACATGCAGTCTGTGGGTTTCCATTTGTTCTCTTATCCTGGACCTTCCAGTGCTAGGGTTGAAGGTCTGCAGTGAAGCATGTAAGCTGGTGTTCGACATTTTAAAAAATATTTTTAAACTGATAAACATACATGAGATTTTGGAACATGTACATAATACATAAGACATGCCTACTGAGATGATTAAAAAATCAACTTTTATTCATAATGGTGCTTTCCATTGCAAAACTCATTTCCCTTTATCTGAATAATTCAGAAATCTGGCTTCTCCACTTCCCACCTGTGTCCCATATGCTTCAAAGAGCCTGTTCAATAGGCTGATGGTTCCCAACCTGCCTGCTCACTTAAATCAACTGGGGAGCTTCAAAAGCAATGCCGCTTGCCACGTATCTCCAGAGATTAGAATTTAGTTATTCTGGGGTGGAGCCTGGGCATTGGAATTTTTAAACAATCCCCAGATGATTTCAATGGTAAACAAGTTGGGGAACCACTTCTGTAAGCTTTTCCCCCTTTTGTTCTCTATTTCCCATCAGTACTCATTTTTAAAAAATCCCTAACTTTGAATAACAATTCTGAGTACCTTTCTATTGATCCATTCCTGCTCTCAGGAGAGACATGATGACTATGGGTCATTTATGATTGTGTGTGCCTGAATGATATTTACTAGGCAAAATCCAATGTTTGAAATTTTGTCCTCCTCCCCTATCCACTTTATTGAGGACAGCAGAGCCTCGAGCTTTAGAATCCTCAACTTTTGAGGTTGCCAAACTGTCCCAACTCATAGATACTTCAGGGACCATTCTTTCCTCACCCTCCTTTACTGAGAGCTGCTCAAAGCTTATGCTTATCCTCTCAGGATTTTGCAGACATTGTCTTTTGAACACATTTTGCAGACATTGTCTTTTGAAGTGAGGGTCTGAAGGAGTTGGTAAACTCCTTCAGACAGTAAGTTAAAGTCCAACAAAAAGGAGGTGGTGTGTTCGTAGGATCTGATAGCCTGAAAAAAAAAAGGTGTCCTTATCTCCACCCACATGTAGTTCATATAAAGAATGATTCCTAACCAGAAAACAATAACAAGACAAGACACTTCCTAAAAATTCTCTTTTTTTGGTGGTGGTGGCAGGAGGGGAGGGGCAGAATGTGGGGAATCAAGTCAATTTCTATTCAAATGTAAAAATATTTAAAAAATTTTGTGGCCCACTGTATGTTCTAAGCACACACTTAGATCCTGCGCTGGATGCCGAGTGAGTGGATGTTTGTGATTCATAATTCAGTTACAATGATTTGGGTCATTTAACATCCACGTTGTTAAAGAGAGAGCAATGTTCATTACAGACTTTTACTTAACAAAAATATTCCCCTTTACATTCAGTCAATACCATCAAGTTTCCTAAGGTGTAGCATCAGGCTTATTATATTTAAAACACTAGAGAAGGTTATATAAAACATTTTCATGTCAAGTTTTTAAAAAGCAACTCTTTCTTATTATTTTGAGACGGAGTCTCGCCTCAGCTTCCCAAGTAGCTGGGACTACAGGCATGTGCCACACACCTGGCTAATTTTTCGTTTTTTTTGTAGAGATAGGGTTTCACCATGTTGCTCAGGCTGGTCTTGAATGCCCAGGCTCAAGAGATCAGCCTGCTTCAGCCTCCCAAAGTGGTGGGATTACAGGTGTGAGCACTGCGCCCAGCCAAACAACTCTTATATAAAGCTCCAACTAGTAATTCATTGTCACTTTGCCTCAAGCTGCCTCTTCCAACAGGTGTGTGTATATATGTAGGAATATAGACAGTAATCTCCCATCTTAATCACTCTTTCACTGGGAGCGTTACGGCTGGCCCCAAGTAGTGTGAGGCTCTGGAGCAAACTACACCTTCCTTACCTAAGATATCGACTCAAGTGAAAAATCAGTCCATGTGGAAAGGCAACCAAAATTCCAAATAAGTAATTATCCCAAGGAGATAAATATCAAAAGACAGCAGGGAGTGGTTCTACTGTTTAGCGATGCTGAGAAATTTCAGGGACACTCCTAATCACTAGAATCAATTCTTCTAACTTAAGTCTTCTAATGACCACCCACTGCAATTAGAATAAAAACCCAAACACGTTATACAAAGACCCACAACACAGTCCCTAATCTGCTCCCTCTTCTACTTCCCCAGTCTCAATGCCCCTCCTGTCCATCAATCTTTCTGTTCTAGGGCTAGACCAAGGCCATTCCCACCTGTGGGTGTTGGTATTAGTGGTTCCCTCTGCCTGGCCTCTTTATTGTCCTTTATTGTGTGTCTATTTCATTTTAGATACTTGCCCACAAACTTACCGCCTCCCACTTTAAAGCATAAGTACAATGATCACATGCATTTGACCTGCTTTGGATCTGCCAAGGCACTTATGTACTCTTTATCAAATAATAGGTGCTGATAATGGAGGATTCCCATTCCAAGCAAACGGACAGCTGGCGGAGCCCACTTCAGCAGCCCAGAGTGTCCCTGGTGGCCATACCAATTGACAAGTATAGATCAAACAGGGCTACTCCTCACATTTCTCTTGTAATATTTATACCCATAGGCATAATTTTTCAGTACACCGTTCCACGATAATTGTATTTGGCCTGTTCACTACCAAGACTTTAGTTTTAGCAAAAACTTTAGACATGCAATAGAAGAAAGAAGGAGAACATTAGGCTCCTGAAAATAAAGTTATTAGAAAGACAAAAAAGGGGATGAAACATCACATTGAGACTTATACAAAGTGACTTTAGAAGCCATTTAAAGTGAACAACATAACATGCAGAACTGAAACGAACTGCAACACCAGTGAAATGTTAACACTCCGTTTTTTTTTTTTTTTTTTGAGACGGAGTCTCGCTCTGCCGCCCAGGCTGGAGTACACTCTGTTTTTATCATCATTCACTGTGACTTGTTTTTTCTCTGCAGAGTAAGACAAACGCCAGTCACGTCAAAGCTCAAACCTTTTCCCCTGAATACTCTGACTGAAGTTGGGTGGGCCCTCAATGACCGGGGAGCTGCCAGCGACATGCTCATTTCTTGAAATGAATACTATACTGAAACTGATGTTTTCAGATGCCACCTGCATAACCCTGGTACTTCTGTTATTTCCATGCTTCTTGCACCAAGGAATCAATGCTCACAATGCTATTGTTGCTGCTCTCCACATGTGGACAGTAACATCTATGGCTTTCCATGTGAATAGCAACACATCTTTACAGCATGCTTGCCTGAGCTAGGCCCTGTGGCTCTGAAATGAACATTTTCCTTATTTATTATATATATGAACTCTGGTCTCATTACCAGCATGCTTAATCACACCGTCAACATCATGCTCATGATTCTCTAACTCAAGCTTGTCCAACCTGTGGCCCATGGGCTGCTCTGAATGCAGCCCAACACAAATTCGTAAACTTTCTTAAAACATTGCGAGATTTTTTTTAAAGTTCATCAGCTATTGTTAGTGTTAGTCTATTTCTTGTGTGGCCCAAGACAACTCTTCTTCTTTCAAAGCAGCCGAGGGAAGCCAAAAGATCGACACCCCTGCTCCAACTGGTTTTCTAGCTCAGTCTGTCTTTTTTTTTTTTTTTTAAATTCTCCAAATCCATACATATAACTGCCTGCTTGGTGCCTGCTCTTGGATATTTATGAGGCAACTCCAAAATCAAACTCATATTTCCCATCAACCCTATTCAATATAACACCACTATCACTGCTATTATTAATCATCATAGCTCCAGAGATACACTGTTGCTTTTATTCCCCAATTTTGCAGCTCAGTAAGAGGTTAGAGTGAGTAGATAATTCATCCAGTATATAGACGGAGTGATAGAACCAGAATTTGAACACATACAGGGTTTATCCAGAGTCCATGTTGTTAACCACCATCTCCTTACCACAGTCCATGGCTTCAGCCCTCACTGAGTTACTTAAGTCAAAACTGCGGCATCACTCTTTCTACCTCTATCTCCTTTACCCATCCCCTCCATAACCAATGTGGCTACATGCCCTGTCCATCTCCTGAATTCCTCTGGAAGCCATTTACTTCTGTCTACCACCACTACCACCACTCTACTCTAAATAATGACCAACTCCTACTTAGGCAGTAACTGCCATAGGCTTCTAGTCCCCACTTAGACCTTGTTTCAAAGTGATCATAAACAAAATGACAACATGAGCAATGAAATCATGTGGCAGTATTTTGTCAGAAGGTGGTCATCCAGATAATCTAGAATATGTGTATTTAAAGAAATTAGACTACTACTGTGAACAATTTCAGAATCCTTTCTTAATTTCTGAAGATCTGGGTACCCCAGAGGCTGAGTTAACCCAGGCTCATTCTTCAGATGGCAGCTCCAAAGTCATTCATCAGGGAAGAAGCATTGCCTGAACCTCAGAAAAGGCTGGATGTTAACAGCAGTTGATATGTTTGCATAATGCTCACCACACTGTAGCTATGTCATTCATGTCTCTGCCCTCCTAGATAGAAAGCTTCATCAGGGCAAGGACTGAAATGTGTGCCTTTCCCATCCTGGTCTCAATTACCCAGTAGTGTTTGGCAAACAGTGAGTTTTCAAATATTGGTAGGATAAATGGAATTTTTCTATAATTCAAATGGCCTTAATATTTTCTAACTCCGAAGATGATACATAGCATGTAGTTATACAGAAAAAGTTAAGAAAGTAATCTCTTTCCTATTTTTTTTCCATATTGTGCTTGGTGAATATTTATTTTCACCTGCTGTGTAACAACTTTATGTGAAGTGCTGTTAAACAACATGTATCTAAAGAAAAAAATCCGTGGAATTTTCTCTCATTATGCACCAAATATGCATCAATTCTGGAAAAGACTCAGCACTAATTTTTCCCTTGCTCTTTTTTTTTGTTTTTTTTTTGCCATACTGAACTTGACAACATCAGCTCCTAATTGGACCTGGAGAGCTCAAGGAACATCCCCTTAAATGTTCCTTTCCAGGTCGGGTGCAGTGGCTCATGCTTGTAATCCCAGCACTTGGGAGACTGAGGCGGGTGGATCACCTGAGGTCAGTAGTTCGAGACCAGCCTCGCCAATCTGGTGAAACCCTGTCTCTACTAAAAATACAAAAATTAGGCGAGCACCTGTAATCCCAGCTACTTGGGAGGCTGAGGCAGGAGAATCACTTGAACTCGGGAGGCAGAGGTTGCAGTGAGCTGAGATGGTACCATTGTACTCCAGCCTGGGTAACAGAGCGAGACTCTGTCTCAAAAAAAAAAAAAAGTTCCTTTCTTCTTCATACCACAGAAGGCAGTGGAGTCAGTTGCATCATGTCATTATTGAGGATTCCACTATTTATGCTTAGCAAAAAATAAAATGGAATAAAATAACAGCATAAAATAACAAGAGTAAATAAAAAATAAATGTAATGCGGGAGACACCATCTGCCGCTCCTCTTAATTCACTTGAAATAGGGGCCATGAATCTTCTGCACCCTTGGCCCTTCCCAGTTCTGACCTGCTTACCTTTCTTAGTGAGACCACCTAGTTGCACACATGGTAAATTTAGGAATTTTCATGGAAATTTTAAGATACTCATTTTTACCATGTGACGAACCTTAGACTCTATTCCCTGACTAAGATTTTGTTCTACATTGTATGCTGTTCTTCCCTCTCTGCTTTTGCTTATGGTGTGAGCTTAAGGTGGAAGTCCTTCCTCCCATTTACTACTTATTCATTCTTCAAGGCCCAGGTCAAATATCATTTTCTCAGTTAGACCATCATCACTGAATTCATCAAAACTTCTAGTGTAGGCTGGGTGCAGTGGCTCACGCCTGTAATCCTAGCACTTTGGGAGGCCGAGGCGGGTGGATGACCCGAGCTCAGGAGTTCAAGACCAGCCTGGGCAACATGGTGAAACCCCGTCTCTACTAAAATACAAAAAAAAAAAAAAAAAAAAAAAAAAAGAGCCGGGCGTGGCAGCGTGTGCCTGTAGTCCCAGCTACTCAGGAGGCTGAGGCAGGAGAACTGCTTGAACCCAGGAGGCGGAGGTTGTAGTGAGCCAAGATAGTACCACTGTATGCCAGCCTAGCGACAGAGTGAGACTCTGTCTCAAAACTCCCCCCTCCAAACAAACAAAAACAAACAAACAAACAAAAAACTTCTACTGTAAAATTTTCTACCGCTGTTTACCACTTCTGGCTGTCTGCTGTGGGTTACAGTTGGCTGCCCAATGTTACAACTGGATTGCAAGCTCCTGGAGCAAGGGTACCAGATTCATTTTGTCTCCCTGGTGGTTAGCCCTGTGCCTAAGCTTTTTATGATTTACATTTGGTACTTCAAAAAGTCATGACATTTTCTTTGACCAAGAAAATGTGCCTAAGCTTTTTTTGACCAGGAAAATGTGCCTAAGCTTTAGCCCTATGCCTAAGCTTTTTATGATTTACATTTGGTACTTCAAAAAATCATGACATTTTCTTTGACCAATAACTTATAAAAAATATGTGATGCAAACTCCAAGTTATAATGTTCCATTTTATGCTTATTTTGAAGTCCATCCCTCAACAGACTATTTACTTAATTTATTTAAATTCTAATCAGAGGAATGAGAGGTAACAATACGAAAGATTTTTAAATTCTCTGAAGTTCTAAACTTCCATAGTCTTAAGCATTATTCATCTACAACAGTGTTAAAAAAGTCATTATGTAACAAGAACAATTAGATGCATACCAGAAACATAAAGTGACTATTTTCTGTTTGGTTCCTGATAAGTTGCCATTATTTATCATTTAATAGTCACCACCATCTGTCATTTAAAATCTTCACACCATCCACCAACATTGAATGGCAGAGCAAAGCTGATTCACACCTCTTCCTGTTGGTCACATGTAACAAGCTCTGTGCTAATAGATGCAAGCAGAAAGCAAGGCCTGGACTACCATGCCCAGCGTCATTTGTCACAGAGGGAATCCTAACTCATAATTTGAGTCTCTCACCCTGTATATAAAATAAAACTATATTTCATTTAAGTGTGTAACTTTTATAATTGAAAATTTCAAATATATCCACAAATAGAAAACAGAATAACAACCAACCCATCGAATACACATTCTTCAGCAGCTTTAATAATAATCAACTCATGGTCAACACTGACCTCTCTCCCCCTGCCTACCTTGGATTATTTCGAAACTAATCCTTGACACATTATCTAATCTATACATATCTCAAACTCTTAAAAAATGCTCACCATAATGCTATTATCACACCTAAAGACAGGAACAACAATTCACATTCACCTGTTGATGCCATCGTGAACCTGCTGCAGAAATGGCTGTCACTAAATATTTCCCAATAAATAGCTCAAAAGCTGTTTATAAACTGTTCATATGATGTTCAACTATTACAACGGCACTTTTAGGACAAAAGAAAACTGCTCATTCCCTGAATGCTGCTTAATACTGAATTCAGTTTTTGAAAAGAAGATGTACATTATATTTCTTTATTCACATACAAGACACAGAGCAAAATCCTTTGCATCCACACTCTCATTTCAAGCTCAACAGCCACTCTTCCTTTTGGTCCCTGCCTAGAGTCATAAACATGGATAATTTCATGCAGGATTTAAAATGTGTATCGGAACAAAAGGTTTTAGACACTGCAGCCCTTCATTTTATAATTTCACACCACCCTTAATGAATTTCCTATGAATACTGGTATTAAAGAATTTGAAAGAGGTAGCACTTTTTAAAAAAAGCAAATGTCAGATTTACAAAAGGATGTTGCAAAATTTTTTCCTTACACATTAGAGGAAAAGGACATTTATGTGACAAAGTGCCTTTCTGCGAGCCAATATTGGATTTTCCATTGTTGGTGGCTCAGTCTCTCCTGGGAGGCACTTAATTGAATCAGTCTTGAAAGGTTTTCATTGTGTTTTTCCTGAGACCCTCTTATGTATTACAGATGCAACTGTAGTGAGTACAGCTGTAATGGAAGATGCTGTCATCCTATTCCTCAGTCTGGCCTCTGTCACAATTGCTTGTGCCTCTTAAGAGGCTGGCATGCTATCAGGAAGAGGTCAAGGTAGACAGAAGCAGGAAGCAATAGCTCTTCACAGGAACGGATAAAAAGTAGTGGGCATAAAGAGGTGGTATAGCCACCAACGGATCCCCTTAGCACAAATTCTAGGCAAATCCACCAAAATACAGTCAGATCCACACATTTATCAGACAGGGACCAGAGGTGAGAGAGCATAAGAGAATTTCGTCATGGTCTGTGAGGGCGAGGTAGGGCGAGAGTAAAGGGGAAGGGCAGGCATGAGAGACGTGCTGCCAGCAAGCCTGTCGTGCACTGCCTGCCATGCCAGGGCTGTCCCTACACATGCGTCAGTTCCATCTGAGAACCTGGAAGGAAAATGCTAACCACCACATGATTCTCTCTGACTAAATGTTGCAGCTGGATTATTCTTCACTTTCCCTGTTCTAATTTGAACAGTCAGACATTTCTCAATTTAAGCCTTTTTCCCTCCAAGAATCCTCCTCTACCTAGGTGCCCTCATCTAAGGCCCACCTATGGCCAGGCACAGGAGGCTGAGGCGGGAGGATCCTTGAGGCCACAAATCCGAGACCAGGCTGGACATCATGGTGAGATTCTGTTGCTACAAAACATTTGTTTTTTTAATTCGCTGGGCACGGTGGATATGCCTGTAGTGCCCATGCTTGGGAGGCAGAGGCAGGAGTCCAGGAGTTTGAGGCTGCAGTGAGCTATGATTGTGCCATTGTACTCCAGCCCGGGCAACAGAGCAAGGCTCTGTCTCTTAAAAAAAAAAGCCCACTTGGGTCTGATAAGGTCCTCATTGCGTCCATATATCAACCATCGTTTTCAAATGAAATAGACACAGCTCTATACAGTGCTTTAAACCTTGAGATACTTTCATGTGCATTTTTACTTAATATACACAAAAACTCTTTACCAAGGAAGGTCTTATTACACTTATTTACAGTGACGGTAACAAAAGTAGGAGAAGAGTGCTGATTTGATCAAGTTTACTAAGAGTAAATTAATGCCAAAATCAAAACACCACCATGCCTGGTTAATTTTTACAATTTTTCATAGAGATGGGGTCATGGGGTCTCGCATTATTACCCAGGCTAGTCTTAAACTCCTGGCCTCAAGCAATCCTTTTGCCTCGGCCTTCCAAAGTGCTGGGATTACAGGTGTGAGCCGCCTCGCCCAGTTGCCTAGAAAAATATTTCTTTCTTTCTTTTCTTCTTTTTCTTTTTTTCTTTTTTTTTTCAGACAGGGTCTCCTTCTGTCTCCCAGGCTGGAGTGCAGTGGCACAATCACAGCTCCCTGAAGCCTCAATCATCCAGGCTCAAGTGATCCTCCTGCCTTAGCCTCCCAAGTAGCAGGGACTACAAGTATGTGACATCATGCCTGGCTGATTTTTTTTTTTTTAATTTTTAGTAGAGATGGGGCCTCATTATGTTGCCCAGGCTGGTCTTGAACTCCTGAGTTCAAGCAATCATCCTGCCTCTTCAGCCTCCCAAAGTGCTGCGATCATAGGCATGAGCCACTGCACCTGGCCAAAATACTTCTTAAGTGCTGTTGGTGACAAAATCTCACCAGCATTTCATACTCTGTACTCAGAAACTGTTTCATGTCCAAGGATCACACTCATGGAGCCCTGAAACAGTCTGATTATATTACCACAATCTAAACAGAATTAGGGTGTCAATCACACCCTCTTACCCCAGAAAAAAATTGTCCTTGTATAAATTTTTAGGAAGCAGAAATGACTAAGATGGGTAAAATTTATAGGCCTAAATCTACCATTAACCTTAACTGATCAGTTCCTTATTAACTTTTTTTTTTTTTTTTTTTTTTGCAGGGGTGTGGAAATAGTCTGTTAAAAGTATTACATGGCATGATAGCTGCAAACGAGCCTGGCACAGAGTTAAAAAGTCCTACACTGACTGAACAATCAAAGTGCCGTACTGTTCAACTGAGGAGGCATAAGATCAGTCTTGTAACCCTAAAGAACACATACTCAGTGAAGAACTGGTCCACTTGAGAACAATGTATGTGTTTAAATGCTTTGACTCTGTGGTTGGATGATACTTTATTTTTTAACTCCTGTGGCCTAGTATTTATTTCTTAAAGATTGTTCTACCTTATGCTTAAGGAGCTGAAACTCTGCAGTGTCATTTGTCAGGATAGTGATTATGTGCAAGTGGGAGAGTTTTTTTAAGTCAACAATAAATGTCTTGCACTGTGAAAATAGCAGCTTGACTCCCACATTCATTTCGTAGCAGAAGGCATGAAATGAATTGGCCTTTTTGAATTATTTCCGAAATGTGCTCCAGATGCATATAGATAGAGCACTAAATATAAACCTACTTGCTTTTGTTTTTGTCCCATTGCTAAGCAACTTTTAAACCAAAGTGATATAGAATGAGTTCATCATCACTGTTCTTCAAATTTAAGTCTGTAAGAAAACAAAGCAATGTATATTCTCAATATACAGTCTGATAAACCCTGTTGACTACTGATAGATGGCCAAACACAGCCATGCTGATGTGTGTGTGTGTGTGTGTCTGTCTATCTTTTGTTCCTGATGGATTCGTTCATCAGGTTCAGTGGTAGCTTCCTATTTATAGTGGCATAAATGGTTCAGTGTTAGCTTCCTATTTATAGTGGCATAAATTATACCAAGGACGTGTGCCACTCAGATCTCCCTGCAAGACATTTTATCACTCAGCTGTGAGGGGCACAGTTAGCTGACAGCCTCCAGCAGCAGTGCCCTCAGAATCTGCCCCAGGGTATGAGCCAAGGCATGTTTTTCGTGGGCATATCCCTGTCAATAACTGATGGTCAGCTTATTTTGTTCTCCTTCTATACACTGCAGGCTTTTTAAACATGTAATCTATGTCCACTATCTCTTCTTGCTTACCGCCCACACCTCCTATACCAGAAACTCTTGCATGCATAATTCTACACATTTTTTTTTAACTAGAAGGTCACCAACCCCCTCATCACTGCCAAAGCATAACGTCATAAAACTTTCAGAGCTTTTAGCTCTAAAACTTTTAGCAACTGAGATTTATTCCAATTCTCCCATTTTATGGATGAAGAAGAGAATGTGTACAATTTTACAGTGACTGGTAATTTCATTTGCCTTGATCTGCCCTGCAGTATTTGATACTGCTAACCCCTCCATTTTAAAATAAAGTATTGGCAATCTGATTTTTCCCCCTAATGGGTTCAAGAGAAGGCCTGCGAAACTTTCCTGACAATAAGCTACATTAGGCATGGGAAATGATTACTAGAACATGTGTCCGCTGCAATTCAGATTCTTGGGCAAGACCCTTGTCAACCTTTACCTGCTCCTCCACCACCATCATGTTTCCAGGATTGTCAAGAGGCTTTTGTTACGACTGGAAAAACTCCCTAGAAGTGTATTCAGTCTTCCTTCTATGCTGGAGTTGAGCTGCTTGTCTCTTAACTTTATATATTCTTCTACTGTAAGATATGCATTTGGTTAAATGACAGCTCTAGTAACTGACATACCTTACTGTCAAATTTTTCTCCCTTTTCTCCAACAAAAGTGCATTACTTTGTACTGCCAAGAAGTTTTCAGATGCAGAAGCAATAAGGAGCAGCAAGTTGTCACAGCTTACTGGGAACAGTGTTAACATGAAGGAAAATTAACTCTCGTTCCTCTTCGCTAAGGGGAAAACAATCTCCATCTGTTCTCAGGTGATGTGGAAATCTACTTAGCTGTTTTTCAAGGTTCTCAAGATACTGGTCCAGAGAAGCGTATCCTGAGTCTAGTTATAAATGATAACATGAGAGTTTTAAGGCCCATTTGTTGTACCAAGACTCTATAAGCACAAAAAGTGCCAGGAAAATACAGTTTCAATGAAACTGTTGGGTTTTCATGTAAATGCAATGAAGTTGTTTTGTCTGAAATCTCAAAACCATTAAGGCCCTCATTTATGTGATAAACATATTCCCTTTTATTCCTTTTATTGTTTTGCAGCAGGAAGCAAGTGATAGTCTCTCCAAATTTAATTACGAAAAGGAGCCCCATGAACTCATGGAAGCCACCGGTGTGATACTTATCTGATGTAGATCATAATAAGCACAACTCAGCATCACTGTATGTTTTTATTTACATATGTAAATATAGTTATTTTATATATATATTTATCTATCTCTTTGTATTGTAAACACACAGCCAAGTATCACTTTACTTGACTTCTTTCTGGAAAAAAAGCAGGTCAGAAGATAAAAAATAAACAATGACCCTACTTGTGTATGTAGTTATTTTCAAAATAAAGCAACCTTTCATCATCTTCCCCAAATCTTTGAAGGATGGATAGAGAGCAAGTTTTTAAAAAAGGGAGAGAGAAAGAGTGAGAGAAGCCACAAGTCAGTTATGTCTGGTGTGGGCTGCCCAAAGGCCAGTCCCCTACATACTACGCCAGAAAGAGAGTTGAACCCAGACAACAGCTGTCAGGGACAGCATGTGGGGTGAGAAAATAATAGAATGGAGAATTAGGTAGAATATGTATGTTAAGGAGGAGAGAGAAGTTAAATAAGTATTACTGTGGCATTCAGAATATTTTTCCTTGATTCGGGGAGAAAAAAGTAAAAAGGTTTATACTATATTACACTGAATTAAGTAAACAAGCTACTGGTCTGGGGAGGGCCATTTATGAAGGTGAATTCCAAATTAAGATGCAGAATAAATCACAGAGATGAACTGCAAGATGCACCAGCACCAGGTGCAAGGGACTAAGCACATAAAGGGAGAATGAGATGTGGTCCTAGCCCTGTTGGAACTCACTCTTGACTAGAGAAAAGTGACAAGGATAGGCCGGGTGCGGTGGCTCAAGCCTGTAATCCCAGCACTTTGGGAGGCCGAGACGGGCGGATCACGAGGTCAGGAGATCGAGACCAGCCTGGCTAACACCGTGAAACCCCGTCTCCTACAAAAAAACTAGCCGGGCGAGGTGGCGGGTGCCTGTAGTCCCAGCTACTCGGGAGGCTGAGCCAGGAGAATGGCGTGAACCCGGGAGGCGGAGCTTGCAGTGAGCTGAGATCCGGCCACTGCACTCCAGCCTGGGCGACAGAGCCAGACTCCGTCTCAAAAAAAAAAAAAAAAAAAAGAAAAGTGACAAGGAAAGAATGATTACCAAACAATTCCATTATAACAGTGCTTCAGGAAAATGCCATGTGACTGCTACTGAGAGTAGGGAATTTAACATCTACTTCAATTTTTTAATGGGATGGGGGAGATACAATTTGAAATAAATGCAATCATATGGCTAGGAAAGAAGAAGGGGGTCAAGTTCCATGAATAATTCATTGCTCAGACAGACATTCAGGTTCTGTTTCTTCCCTACCTCTTCACGGCAGCTTTAACCTATTTTGTGAAGCAACTGACTTATTTCTCCAATATATTGTAGACAATGTATAAAAAAGGGTTCTGACCATTTTTCATGACATGCTGACTTGGCAAACTGTGCTCCTAACATAATGTAGTATTCTAGGAAAGGGACGTAATTTAAGGAACTTGTACACAAAGAAAAATTCCTTCAGTGCTTCACGTATCTTCTGAATTCACTAAGAGACATGGAGTTTGTTACGTATTTGAGACCGGGCACCTAACTGATAACACAGTAAGCCTGATGAGAAATCCTTAAGGGTGGCTGCCGGGGACAACTCACCAGGTCCCTCATACAGAATTTAAAATCGTTATGCCAGAACTCTTCCTTGGATGACTGCATGGAAGGGGCAAGATAATATCCCACCCCCTGCTATTTCTCCTTTGCCCTTCCCTTCCCATGGTCAAATGATACTTGAACATCACTTTAAAGCATTCATTGCTGTATGATGATGTTTGTCCTTCAGTAGCATACAAAAGATAAAATACCCTTATATTTCCACAGGATAAAAACTAGGAAATTTGGTGTACTAAAGTCTTGATTAATGGAAATACTGTGGTTAACTTAGCGATAACTAGACATTTTTCCTTATTTTGTTTTGTTCATTTATTGTTAGTCAAAAGGTATAATAAAAAGCCACTGAAAATATTTTACTGTTATTTGATGGTTCACAATCTTGTGCTGCTTCAGATTAACATCAGTTATGACAACAGAGCATGACAGAATTAGCAGGTAGGAGGCTTGTTTGGAACAGAAGTGACTCAGGGCACTTTCTGGATGTTATTTTGGGAAACAATGCCAAATACTTCCCTATTTAATTAGCATGCACTACTGGGTAGTAGAATTACAGCTAATAGACAATTCCATTTCATTAGATGCATTTTGCTATATTTATATTTCAATTATAAAGACCATCTAAAATATTAAGTGATTAAAACAGTACTTCTGTATCGCTCAGAATTTAAAAGCATTTGCAATTGTTTCAGTCTGGTCATTCTTTTTTTTTTTTTTTTTTTTGAGGCGGAGTCTCGCTCTGTCGCCCGGGCTGGAGTGCAGTGGCCAGATCTCAGCTCACTGCAAGCTCCGCCTCCCGGGTTTACGCCATTCTCCTGCCTCAGCCACCCGAGTAGCTGGGACTACAGGCACCCGCCACCTCGCCCGGCTAGTTTTTTTTTTTTTGTATTTTTTAGTAGAGACGGGGTTTCACCCGGTTAGCCAGGATGGTCTCGATCTCCTGACCTCGTGATCCGCCCGTCTCGGCCTCCCAAGGTGCTGGGATTACAGGCTTGAGCCACCGCGCCCGGCCCAGTCTGGTCATTCTTAAACGGAATGTACGCAGAATCATTTCATTGAACATGTTTCCAATGGCCTTTTGGAACAATTTTAATAAATATTTTCATGAGTCCTGGATTCTACATTTCTTCATAACTTTGGAATAACTCATAGATCGCAACACAATGTATTAGTTGCCAAACAAATCAAACTAAATATTTTGCAACAAGTCTCTTTAATGCATGGCCTCAGACTACGTAGAATACAAAGTAGTCTAAGACACAACTGTTTGTGAAAATTATATGTGGGTTTACATGTTGTCCATTCAAAAAAGGACTTAAGATAGTTATATTTGGTGGCTGCAACTTGCCCTGAGAGACATGGAGTTTGTTACGAATTTGAGGTTGGGCACCTAATTGACAACAAGCCTGATGAGAAATCCCCAAGGGTGGCTGGGGACGACTCACCAGGTCCCTCACACAGAATTTAAAATCGTTATGCCAGAATTCTTCCTCGGATGACTGCATGGAAGGGGCAAGATAATCTCCCACCCCCTGCTACATGTCCTTTGTCCTTCCCTTCCCACGCTGCCCTCTCTCTTTTCTTCACTCAGAAGCCAACATACAACACACCATCATCAAAACCTCAGACCTGGCTGCTGGTCACAGCTAGTTGGAGTTTGCATTTTAGTAGACCTACTTGTTTTGTGATTTTCTTCAAATACATTTGACAAATGTATTTCCAATTCATTGACAATCCACTTTATCAACTGAGCATTTCCGTTTTATGACCAGTTGTGGATAAAGGCAGGACTTACTAAACTTATTAAAAGCAGTACTGTCTCCATCTGATCTGTTTCTATCTGATCAAAACAATTCAGTGGCTGGGATGCTCCTGCTTTTGAAAGCTACTAAGTCACTGTTGTCTTCGTCTTCTTCGGCTGGGCCGATTCCGCATCATAAGGAAAGATGCACGTGGGCTGCAACATCTCAGTCGTGATTGTGCCAAACTGCAGGGGAAACTCTAAAATTTCATTCTCCATTAAACAAATATTTATTGATGGTTTTTTAGTGCTAGCTGTTCCTGGGCACATAACCTAATCTATATCTACATCCCCAACACCCACACTGTGCCTGATGCACAGCAGGCTCACAGTAACGTGCGATAAACAGATCGATAAAGAAGAAATGATTCTTTGTCTATGAGGAATTTGTGAAGTGTTTGCTCTCTTGTCTGGGAAACAAGACACAAAGACATGAAAAGTTAAATGATAATACATGATAAGACACAGCCTCACAAGGAACAGAAGGATTCTAGGGATGCCAATGATCCTGTGGTTCTGTCTCCTTGGCAACACTGCCACCAGAGGCATGGAAGAGGTTCTGCCAATGCAAGGACACGGCCAGGGTGGCCTGCTCTGACAGCACCACAGAGCCCTGCGCTCTGGGATTGTGCAGGGAAGGTTTCTGGGATGGTTATGGTACTGGTCCACCACACAGGCAAGAAGGCAAAGGGCAGGCACACAGCAGTCCAAGGCTGAGGTTAGGACAGTTGAGAAGGAGCTCAGCATGGATGGGAGTGGAAAGTTGGCAGGAGAGACCCAAGACTAAAGTCAGGGAGGTGATGGGAAGTGAGGATGGAGAGCACTAGCCCGGTACATAACTGTGCTATATAACAGCCTAAGCAAATAGAAACATAGTTGACGATGGTTCTTCATCTGCTCTAGGATTTTCCATAAAGTATCAGTTCTCTCAAGTAAGTGAGATGCCTGGTCAAATACACAATTTTCAAATCTCTGGTCCTAGCATGAGACTTTATTACAACACTCAGATATTTTTAAAACAGAGCAAATGGTCATACTGAATTTTCTCCCTAGATGATAAACACATCTTATAATGCCTTGAGCAAACAATCTTTTTGTTTTTTTCTCTTCCCCCAGTAAAGGCTTCTCTGCAGGGATTGGGAAGGAGGGAAGGAACACTTAATACATTAATTCTCTACAGAAAGCGTTACTAGGACAATGCACCTTTTTTTTTTTTTTTTTTTGAGACAGAGTCTTGCTCTGTTGGCCAGGCTGGAATGCAGTGGCACGATCTTGGCTCATTGCAACCTCTGCCTCCCAGGTTCTGGCAATTATCCTGCCTCAGCCTTTAGAGTAGCTGGGATTATAGGCATGTGCCACCACACCCAGCTTATTTTTGTAATTTTAGTAGAGATGGGGTTTCACCATGTTGGCCAGGCCAGTCTCGAACTCCTGACCTCAGGTAATCTGTCCTCCTCAGCCTCCCAAAGTGCTGGGATTACAGACGTGAGCCACCACGCCCGGCCGGTGACAATGCATTTTTTTGTTGATTCAAGTCACAAAAGGAAAAAGACTGCTTAATCAAGAGCATATTCTGTTCTCCCTTCCCAATATTAGGAGTAATTGCCTGAGGTCAGGAGTTCAAGACCAGCCTGGTCAACCTGGTGAAATCCCATCTCTACTAAAAATACAAAAATTAGCTGGGTGTGGTGGCGGGTGCCTGTAATCCCAGCTACTCGAGAGGCTGAGGCAGGAGAATCACTTGAACTCAGGAGGCGGAGGTTGCAGTGAGCCGAGATTGCGCCATTGCACTCCAGCCTGGGTGACAGAGCAAGACTCCATCTCAAAAAAAAGAAAAAAAAGAGTAATTGCATGTTTTTTTTTTTTTTTTTTTTTTTTTTTTTTTTTTTTTTGCCTAAAGTGGACAACAGTTTTAAAGACTATTCCAAGGCTGAATGCATTTAGTACTTCACTCCACCCACTGCCTTATTATTACTCACAAGACTAATTTTTAATGGCCTAGCCAGAAAGTTGGCAAGTCTCTTCTGCAAAGGACCAGAGAGCAAATGCTTTAGGCTTTATGCGGCATAACCCTGTCACAACTACTCAGCCATGCCACTGTAGCAGAAAGCAGCCAAAGACAATATTAATAGATGGCAAGGTTGTGTTCCAATAAAACTTTACTGATACAAACAGGCAGTGGGCTGCTTTGTCCCACAGGCCATACTTTGTTGACCTCTGGTCCAGACCTTCAATCCTAAAATTACATTAAAATTTTTATGTTCATCTGAAAGAGACATCTCAACACACATTATTTCCATCTAACTCTTCCACATCCTGTAAAGGTGTTAACCAATGCTGATAGATGTAAGAATTACGAAAACACACCAAAACACCTTATGTCCAAAAGATACCAGGTTTCATCCTTCAAATCTTTCTAATATATTTAACATAGACCAGCACCAAGGCAAATTTCAGAGCAAATTTGTTGAGGGATTGCATGAAAAAAAAGTCAGGTTTTTCAAATGTGTGAAGTCTGCGACTAATCTGTTCCTTATCAACAATTCAGAAAAGCATATAAGCCATGCCACTTTGGTAAAATACATCTTGAAAAATAAATCAGATAAAAAAAAATCTTCTCCTGCGTGTCTATATGAATTTCAAATCTTATCATGGAAAATGGTAAAAGGATGATTGAGTCTCCTCTGTAACTTTTTTGTTTTGGTTTTTTGTTTTTTTTTTTTGAGACAGAGTCTCACTCTGTTGCCAGGCTGGAGTGCAATGGCACGATCTCGGCTCACTGCAACCTCCACCTCCCGGGTTCAAGTGATTCTCCTGCCTCAGCCTCCTGAGTAGCTGGGATTATAAGGCGCATGCCACCACACCCGGCTAATCACACCAGGCTAATTTTTGTATTTTTAGTAGAGATGGGGTTTCACCATGTTGGTCAGGCTGGTCTCGAACTCCTGACCTCGTGATCCGCCCACCTTGGCCTCCCAAAGTCCTGGGATTATAGGCGTGAGTCACCGCACCTGGTCAATTTTTTTTTTTTTTTTTAATTGTAGAAATCTTCAGAGAGAACAAATTCACAGATAATTCCCCTACTTTTCAGTGAAGCGATCAACAGAAAGCAACATTCTGAGAAGGCAGAAGCTTCTGTCCGAACAGTAGCTGACCAGTAAAGGTACATATTTGACTCTAACCCTCCTGTAGCCAAGGCCCTGGCACTTCATGGGACATGACTGGAGATGTGGAAAATCATTATCTGGCCACGGAAAGAGGTTCTGGAGATAGTGGTATGCCCATTCACTTGGGATTTGTGAGAATACGGTAAACCAGTACAGTTTCAATATTACATGCTCACTGACTACTGAGAACAGAAGCCACTAAAGGGAGACAGTTTAAGTCTCATAATTGGATAGACCATTTTAGAATTTTATTTCAGATCTATGGTCATGGTTCCTTAATACAGACTAGTGGGAAGCTATAAAATGTAATAAAAACTTCAGACCACTTGGCTATAATGGGAATTTATATATTTAACAGTAACAGCATATTTTGAAAAATGCCTAATATTTATGAAGTATTTTATAGTTCGTAAAATACTATTACACTTGATCCTTAATATTTCTGGTAAGGTAGGTAGACTATTCACCATTATTTTTACCAATGAGGACATAGGGTAGGTAGACTATTTACCATTATTTTACCAATGAGGACACAGTTGCAGAGAAATCACACATCTGGTCTTCAGACAGTGTGGGAGGAGAAATCTGACTCAAAACAAGCAGCCTTTCTAGCCACTGTACCATGCCACTTCTCTTTCAGCATCTTTGTGAATTTGCTCCTTTCTTTACCAGATTCTAATGTATCGCTGATAGATGATGATGTTTGCAATATGTTATCTTGACTGGGGCAGAATGACAGAGGCAATCATTTTTAAATGACTCTTTTTTTTTTTTTTATTGAACTACCACCAACTATGTATCTTATCAAATGCTTTATGGCCTTAAAGAAGAGAATATTGCATTGTAGAAAGAACAAATGGAACATAGTAAGTACTTGCTGAATTGAACTGATATTAGGAGACCAGAGTCCAGAGAGCCCAGTGAATCATTGACTAGATGAATCTGCTTTCTCTGTGTATTAAGGGAGAAATCGCACCTATCTTACTTAACAAAGATTTAAGGAAATCAAATAAGAAAATGGACATGAGACCGTTTATAATTAAAGAGTACCTAATTAACTCAACAAATACTTACTGAGTGGGCACTGTAAGGCACTGTTGATGGATGTTATGAGTTTGAGTACAATCTATGCCATATTAAAACCACAGCTTTTATGGGAAATTGTTAGGAACGTAGAGATTACATATAAGTGGACTATAAGAGAGAGTTGCAGATCAATGAAAATTTTAACAGCTTACAATGATGCGTAGATTTACTCTCAAAAAGGATCAGATCATTGACTGTGTGACTACAAAGTAACGGCTAAAACGCATAGATTTTTGAGTTGAGGAGAGCTAACTAGACACGACTTTCCAGAAATTTAAATACAAGAGAAAATATTTAAACTTTTAACACTTTGAGTGATGGCAAGTCAGTGGGGCACCAGCGATTGCTTGTTTGGTAATAGTAGTGCAACAAGTATCCAATATATATTATTGAAGCTTTTAAATACTGACTACAAACCCAAATCTTTAGAAGTATATGATAAATAAAGACTTGGCTAAAATTTGATCTTGACTATATACAGCACCATCTGGGAAAAATAAGTATGTATTTGAAGGAGATACTGATAAGAAAGTCTGCTGTTAATTATATCAACAATGAAACTACCTGATTCCACAGATGTCATTTAATAAAAGAACAATCAAATTATCTAAGGATGTGTTAAGAAAGAATTCCTGGCCGGGCGCGGTGGCTCAAGCCTGTAATCCCAGCACTTTGGGAGGCCGAGACGGGCGGATCACGAGGTCAGGAGATCGAGACCATCCTGGCTAACACAATGAAACCCCGTCTCTACTAAAAATACAAAAAAATTAGCCGGGCGAGGTGGCGGGCACCTGTAGTCCCAGCTACTCGGGTGGCTGAGGCAGGAGAATGGCGTAAACCCGGGAGGCGGAGCTTGCAGTGAGCCGAGATAGCACCACTGCACTCCAGCCTGGGCGACAGAGCCAGACTCCGTCTCAAAAAAAAAAAAAAAAAAAAAAAAGAAAGAATTCCTACCAGATAAATTCTGAGTGACCCACTAAATATTTGATTATTTGATAAAACTGGTAAAGCAGTAAAACTCTTGATATAGTAAACCTATTCATATGTTTGCTCAGGTTTTAGCAAAAAACTATGTAATTATGGAAGAAGAATGTTGTTACCGAGAACAGGAAATAAAGACACATTATCTTGGCTTCCAGGATGGTCATATTATGAAGTTACAATTTCAGAGTTTCATATGTTAGCAAAATGTGAGAAGATGATGCTTCTACAAAGATTATCATCACACGTACCTGAAGGAAACCCATAACAGTATTAGCAAGATTATTTCACAGTCATTATATGATATAATCATACAAATACTGATTCAAAATAACAAGGTATTATTAAGACAAATAGTAGAGAAAACTACATTTTGAAGAACTGATGTAATGTTCCCAGATGATTTGATACAATAAAATTCAGAATCAGAAAAGACCAGCATGAAAGCCAGAGAAAAAGGTGACTGAAGGAATTTACAATGTTTATCTTGATGAAGATAACAGGAAAGGGGGGAGTAAGAATTTTTTTTTTTCCCCCGAATATTTGCTGGGCTGAGGTATAGAACAGGAATTAGACACTGTATATAGTTCCAGGGTCAGAACTAGGACAAAAACGCAGAAAGTATTGGGAGGTAAACTGTGACAGCCTGGGGCAGAACTCTCTAATAATGGCCACTGTGCAACTGGAAGGGACTGTCTTTAGAGGTGCAGGGTTTCCTTCCACTGGAATTATTCATGTGGTGGCTGAATTATTTGACAACAAAGGTCTCTTCCCACATCATATTCTACTTATCTCACAATCCAGGAAAGACTGTGAACAAGAAAAAGCAAAGCAAGGAATTCTGTGGTGAGGCTGTGGGCAGTGTAGTGATGGGCTAGAGGAGGAGTTGCCACTTTCTTTATCCTCCCCTTCAAAATAGGGTCATTAAACAGGTTAGCAGGGCCAACAGCAGCACAGAGTGGATATAAAAATTGCACTTTCTGGGGTAAGTCATGTCCTAGGAACAGCAAGGCCAGCATTGGCTGGAACCATCTACACAGGGAGACCACAGAGGACAGTGATATCATCAGGAAGGAACAGTGGAGAGATCAGTTTTGGTGGCCTGTGTGTGGGAGGGTTGCATCCCAGATGTCCTCTGGACAGAAATAATCAACACTCCCTTGGATAGCGTCCCAGCTTGGAGAGAAGAGGAAAGGGCTGTGCAAATGTGTCTCACCTCTTGGCTTATTAGACAGGATGAAGAGTTCCCAGGCAGGACGAATGAGTCAACCTAGGAAGCAGGCCACAGATAAAATATAGTGTGATGCTAAGAAGTGGAAATGAATTAAAGCCAGTAAAGGGCAGTAAATGAGGAATGTGACAAACACAAGTTCGCTTCGTTAGAGTTATGTGCTGAAGATGATCATAATAAAATCAATAGCCAATCGAGAAATGGTGTGGGGATGACTGAATACCCACACACACAAGAATGAACTTGGATACCTACCTTCCACCATACACAAAAATCACCCCAAAACAGAGCATAGACCTAAATGGAAGAGTTAAAACTAGAAAACTCCTAGGAAAAAAAAATAGGAGTAAATCTTCATGACCTTGGATTTGACAATGGTTTCTTATGACGTCAAAAACACAGGTGACAAAAGAAAAAAGAGACAAACTTTATCAAATCTAAAAGCTTTTGTGCTTCAAAGGACATCATCAAGGAAGTGAAATGCAACCCTCAGTAAGGGAAAAAGCATTTGCAAATTATATATTGGGTAAGTCCTTTATATATCAGATACATTATTATATTCATCATTCAGATATATAATCATACATAAACTTTGACAACAATAAAAAGACAAATAACCAAATTACAAACGGGTAAATAATTTGAAATGCAAATTAAAACTACAATAAGATACCATTTAATACTCACTAAAATGAATACAATACAAAAAATAGTAGGTGTTGGCAAGGAAATGGAGAAAGTAGAACTTTCATACATTGTTGGTCAGATGTCAAATGATGCTGCAACTTTGTAAAAGAGTTTGGTGGGTGGGGTGCAGTGGCTCATACCTGTAATACCAGCACTTTGGGAAGCCTAGGCTGGAGGATCGCTTGAGGCCAGGAGTTCAAGTCTAGCCTAGGCAATGTAGTGAGACCCTGTCTCTACAAATAAATAAATCAGCTAGGTATTGTGGCATGTACCTGTAGTCCTAGACACTCGAGAAGCTGAGGCAGGAGAATCACTTGAGCCTAGGAGTTCAAGGCTTCAATGAGCTATGATGGCACCATTGTAGCCCAGCCAGGCCAACAGAGCGAGACCCTGTTTTTTTTTTTTTAACTTTTGTTCTAGCTCTAAAGAAAAAGAACATTTGGTTGTTCTTCAAAAAGTTAGAGTTACAATGTAATCCAGCAATTCCATTCCTAAGCATATGCCTATGAAAATTGAAAATGTGTGTTCACACAACATCTTGTATGCAAACATTAATAGCAGCATTATTAACAATAGCTAAACAGTGGAAACAATCCTGAAGTCTGCCACCTGATAAACAGATAAATAAAATGTGGTATATCCATACAATAAAATATTATTCACCAATAAGAAACAATGAAGTACTGATATATGCTACAACATGGATAAACCGTGAAAACATCAGGAAACAGAAAGAACTCAGTTACAAAAGATCACATATTGCATGAAACCATTTATATAAAATGACCACAAAATGTAAGTTCACAGAGACAGAAAGCAGGTTAGTGATTGCCAGGGGATTATAGGAGGGAAGAATGAGGAGTGACTGGCAGTGCAATAGGTTTGTTGACAGCAGCATCAACACAAATACATCAGTAATGAATGCACTGTGCTATGATGCTGTCATACGAACTTCTTAGGTCCATTATAATCTTGTAGGATCACTGTCATATATGCGGTCCATCATTGGCCACGAAGCGTAGCTATATGGTACATGACTGTATTTCCAGAAGCTACAATTTGCTTTCTTTACTTATGGTGAGGTTAAATCTTTCTATAATTTTGTCATTTATATTTTTCTGAACTGTGCCAGTTCAGAGCCACTCCAAACACTTCTATTGAGTTATTGTTCTTTTTTTCTTACTCATTTCCTAAGAGGTCTCTCTTTTCATGTTGAATAAATAATCTCACTTAACAAGCCAATACTTACATAACAATTACTATGAATCTGACATGTTTCTTAGCTCTATAGAGACATAAAATCACTTAATATTTACAACAATGCTGTGATTGGGCATCATCATCATTTCTATTTAAGAGATGAGGAAACTTCAGCACAAAGGTGTTAAGCAGTGGAGGCAGGATTTGAACCCACGCACACTGGTCCAAACGTCCCAGCTAACCAGTATACTCTCCTGACTCGTACAGATGTAGCAAACAGCAAACTTAAGAATGTCAAACAAGATACTCAGACCCCAGAAAATGTGTAGAATCTGGTCACTGTAAAAGACTGTGATAGGTGTTCTTTTCTGGAACTGCACTGTCCAATAAGCGAGCCACATGTGGCTCCTGAGCATTTGAAATGTAGTTAAACTAAATCTAGATGTGTGGTAATGTGAAATATACACTGAATTTCAAAGATTTAATATAAATTAAAAGAATGTAGATACTCAAAACATTTTAATATTAATGTGTTGATAATGTTAAATAGTATTTTGGGCCGGGTATGGTGGCTCACGCCTGTAATCCCAGCACTTTGGGAGGCCAAGGCGGGTGGATCACTTGAGGTCAGGAGTTTGAGACCAGCCTGGCCAACATGGTGAAACCCTGTTTCTCTAAAAAAAAAAAAAAAAAAAAATTAAAATTACACCAGGCGTGGTGGCACGTGCTATAGTCTCAGCTACTTGAGGCCGAAGAATCACCTGAACCTGGGAGGCAGAGATTGCAGTGAGCCGAGATTGTGCCACTGCACTGCAATCTAGGCGACACGGCAGGTTTTTTTAAGACTCTGTCTTAAAAAAAAAATACTATTTTGAATATACTGAGTTAAATATGTTATTTAAGTGAATATCACCTTTCATCTTTAAAAAAAAACTTTTAGTATGGCTACTAGAAAATATTGTGTTACTATAAATCCTGCATTATATTTCTGTTGGACAGGGTTGTTCTAGAAGGATGTATTGTGACTGGAAGAGAAGTCTGGAGGAGCAGTGCATGGTTCTTAAAAGGCTAATCATGGTGTATGCTGTCTTTGAGGACCATGGATTGATTATACAACAGACAATAAGCCAACTGTTACTAAACCCATCAACTACCAATATTCTGATGACTCACGATGAATTCAAATATAGTCAAGAGGAACCTGGAAGATATTGTTGGTGAATACAAAGAAATGGGTTGAAAACAAAAAGGAATATAGGGCAGGGGAAATAATTTTGTTTCTTCTACCTAAAGCACAGTCTTTGAAGGAGAAATAGGTCTGTGAAATGCTTCTTAAAACTAAAGTCTAATCTACCTCCATTACACTTTACCCTCCACAGGTGAGTCACTATTTCACACAAATACTCTATTTGCTATAATGTATAATTTAGCCAACAGAGTTGCTCAGTAAGTGCAACAAAACTATTTAAATATTGATAATCCATCGATGTTACCTATGTCCAGTAAATGTTTGGAAAAAAAATTTATAATCTCTGGCCTCCCCCACCCCATACCCCAAATTATAAACCAGAATATTAAAAGGATCTGTAGGAATTCAACTGCAAGTACCCCAAGGGCAGCCCTATGTCTGACTGAATTATCAGCATTACCAGTACCATCCCAGTGCTAGTAACGCAGCAAATGCCCAGTAAATTTTCACTAAATACACACAGAAAATGGTAGTTCATTGGAATTTTAAAGTCCACGCCTAAACAATATGGAAAACGCAAAGAATGGATATTCTAGACTGGTGAGCTTACTGTTGTAGATGGCTAATCACACAGATGGGGGCAAGTACTTAGAATGAAGACCCAGGAGTCAGCAAAGGTTTTCTAAAATCCAACTTCACATTCTTTTCCTGACTCTGCCTCTATCTGTGCAGGGAGTGACTCAACAGAATAAATCCTGAATTCCTTAAGACCTTTGACAAAACTCTTTTATATACCTTAACCAAGGTGGGGAAATAGCAGGCATGACAATCTAACAGTTAGAAGGCTTAGTAATGAGTAGAAAAATCATACAGGAAGACTGGTGTTTGGGGAACTGAGGTCAATCTAAAGAAATTCTTCAGGGGTGGACAAGGAATCCCTCTTGGTCAACATTTTTCTTCAGTAAGTTGGAAGAAACATGAAAGGCATATTTGCCAAGTAACACAAAGCTGGAAGAGACTTTGAAAAGAATTCAAAGACTATTTGGTTAGAATGGTATATAGCTAATGCAAATTCTCTAGGATAGTGGTTTTCAAACTAACATGCAGCAGAATCATCAGGAAGGCTTATTAAAACACACTGCCAGGACTCATCTCCAGAGTTGCTCACTCAGTGGGTCTTGGGTGGGGTCAAGAATGTGCATTTCTAACAGGTTCTCAGGTGATGCTGCTGCCACTAATCCAGGGACAACCCTTTGTGAACCCGTGGTACAGGAGATTCCTGTTATATACTTGTTTGCAACACTGCAGTTTCTTTCTTAATTCCAACCTTCATGGCTGAGGTTCCTGAGTCATATTCTAGACTAGTGCCTTCTATGACCGATGGCTTTCTGTGACTTCAGAACCCATGCAAGCCACATCCTTTTCCAACTATTCTGTGGAAATCATTAGTAAAGAGTGCCACCCTCTTCTGGAAGAAGAAATCAAGCAGTTTCTTGAGGTATTCCCCTCCCCCAATATATTTAAACCTCTAAATACTTATGGTAAAATTCAAAAGGAAAATGGTTCAGAAAGCTTATTTGGAAAGGGTGGCTCTATCAGGAAGAAGACTGGCATACTCACCAGAGAGGAAATATACCCAGTCGTGTGGTGATAAAAACCACGGCAAACATAACAAACAGGAGATCACACATTTTCTGAAACTTGGCATAATTTGCCATTTTGGCAGCCTATGAAAGAAAGGAATGTGACCTATTAATGTAGTTAAACTGATAATAAAGAGTTTCTTTCAATATGCATGAGTCTGTTATAAGATACACTTTATCAGATGCATAAAATTGCCTGTGACTGAAATGTCATGTATCATGCATCAGTATTTATAAATTACCCACAAGCTGAGTGAGAGGCAGCATTAGCCGTAAGTAGAATTCCTGACTGTTACAGATTTAATAAAATATTCAGCAACCTGAAAAATTCAATTGTATGGTTGATTTCAGAAAAACAGAGAGAAAAATAAGAAATTCTTACATCATAGATGATATTAGCAAGCCAGAGACACCAAAACAGAAATCTGGTATAACAGTTCAAACAGAAGTGCTGGATAATCCTTTAAACCTTTTTATGAATCTCAAATACTGAGGCCACGAACTTTATATAGAATATATGGAGCTTTCTGTGTTTTTCTTCCTTTCTCCCTAAAATTACAGGTTTTCTTTAAACAGGCACAAGGAATACTCTGGGAGATGCTTTTCTGGCTTATTCTCATGAACTTAGAAATGAAGAAAGTGTCAAGATCATGTCATTTCAACTAATCCATTTAGGTAGAATTTTCAAAGTTACATGAATGGGTCATTTTTAGATGAAAGCCACCAATGCTCAAAGGGTCTGTGAAAAGTATTCGCATAATTTATGGGAGCGATTTAAATGAAGACTTTTTATATTATAAATTAGGGAAGATATCACATCCCTTTCTCTACCATCTACTTTTTTACAAATGATTCTAAAAACAGGTGAGACTGAAAACATAATTTTGCTTAATCATCTCTTTTTACATTTTTACATAGAATTCACAGCACCTACACACAGGGTTATAAATTGATGATGTCTTCTGAATTTATAACGTTATTTTCTACTTCTTGGAAACTTAAATTAACTGAGTCAGATTTGAAAAGATTGTTGACATTATCCACAGAAGCTATAATTTAAAAGATTTAAATAAAGCACAAAGTTATGAGAGGAATGTATTCCTAAGGGGAAATATCTATTAACTGGGTGGAAGTTAGGATTATAAGCTTTTAATTTCATGAACACTTCAGGGGTAACACCATAAATTATGTTAAAAGGTACCTTTTACCTTCTTCTGGCTAGGTAAATCATGACATTTTTCTTTTATATTTTTTCACCAGTATTCAATAAATAAGCTTTAAACACAAACTTTTCAGAAATGTCTAGGCCGTAAGATAACATGTTGAGGAGCTGACAGGTAACTTATCTCATTAATTGAATACTCTGAGTGTTATTTATTTTTATAATGTTAAAGAGAATCTAGGTGATGAAGAACATTTGTTTTTAAGCCACATGACTGAGATTTCTGAATTTTTTTTTCTGGATACAAGTGGAACTTGATTAGAAATTTTCTGAATCTACCCCATGGCACTACCAAGCATCATGCCAGCCATTTCCACAGGCAATGCAGTTGGCTAATTGTACAGGATTGATTGTACAGCCTTAGGTTGCAGTATAAATTTCTACATTCAAGCAAACTTAGGATTTAACCAAATGGTAACTCATTTCCAGGGGACTGCAATATAAGCAATCTATATTATTGATTATACTTATTATATTTCTTTATAGTAATTATATTTCTCCTATTAAAAAATATGTTGAATAGAGGTTAGCTTGAATCACTTAAAAATCATAGCAACAAATTATCATTTGACTTATCTAGCCCATTAGGTCTATTTTTCTATTTCATAACATGAAAGGACCAGTTTTTTTTTAACAAAGTACTGTATACACCTCAAACTTTAATTGCCTTTATAGTAGATTCAAATTTTATAGCATAGAATTCTGCTTATATTGCAATGACAGGTCATTATTTGAGGGTATGTCTAGTCTACACTCATGGTATAGTAATTGCTTCAAAGGTGGCAAAACAAAGCAGTTAAAGCAAAACGGTGGGCCTAAAGGAAAATAAATCAGAATTCAGATCAGATTGTAAGAACCATTTCTACATAGGCTTTGTACTCTTACAAGGTAATTCTGACCAGTTATATTAATTTCTTAATATAAAATGCAAAGACTTTAATGATTAACATTATTGAGTATGACTCTTCACAGGAGCCATAGTTAAAAGTAAATATCACATCACAATTTTCCTTGGGATTTTACCTTTTAAAATATGCTAGAACATTTTTATTTATTTTACCACTTTAAGAATTCTAAATAATAGTAACCAATTCATATATAACCAATATTTCCACAGATATTCTTTATACTTTCATATATAGAAAACATAGTTTCTACATAAAATTTGCAATTCGTATGCACTTTTCACTGTAAAAACATTAGGAAAATGTATCTTGGCAATAAAAATGATGACCCCTACTTAATTTTACTGGGATGTATAGCTTCCATCAGTACCCAAACCGAGTTTTACAAAATTTCCCAATAAATCAGGGTAAAAGGTACAGCACACAAAACAAAACCTAATCAAATAATGATTTTCCTTTGTAAAATCATTCATTTCTTAAGTATGGATTAGTAAAGGTTTTCAGCATTTTATTAACAATTTTTTTTTTGTATAAAAGTTTATATACTAATTTAAAATCTCATTTTCACCAGTTTAACCTTCAAAGAAACACTGCAGTTTCAAGGCAGTTATTTACTATTGTACCCAGGCACCATCTAACATAACATTGAAGAGCTAATGAGATTAGGGACTTCCTAAATTTTGGGTTTTGTATTCTTAAAGATGAAAGAAAACTTTTACCTCCAGAAGAGCATCAGCCGAATCATGAAGACAAAGGACCAGCGTTCCTACTCGGGCCATATTGTTGACATATGAAAAGGTAATCAAGAAAATACATACAAGGTGGTGCAGGAACATAATGCCAAAGTCCTTGAGGAAAGAAAAAACAACCATATTAGAGTTTAGCAACATCACATTTCCATTTAGCCATTCAGCCACTGAACCAGGACTTACTGAGAACCTCCACAAGCCTAGCACTGAGGATGAATAAGGTATGAATAAGGTATAACTCTTATCCTGTGGGAGTCCATCATGTGTTGGGAGAGACACATAGGAGATCGGTGGGAGCCCAAGATCAAGGCTCTGGCAGATTTGGTATCTGGAGAGGGCCCACTTCCTTGTTCATAGATGGTGACTTCTAGCTGTGTCATCATATGGCAAAAGGGGCAAAGCACTTATTTAGGGCCACAGGAGATAGGAGGAAATCAGTGACTATCAAGAATGCGATCAAGCCAGGACAAAGACCATATCATAAAGAATGCTTTGTAGCAAGCCAAATAATTTGAAGCTATGGGAGAAATCACTACAGAATTTCAAGAAAAGAAGGGTACTACTTGCATTTGAACCTTTTTAAAATTTTTTATTTTATTTTATTTTATTTTTGCTCTGTCGCCCAGGCTGGAGTGCAGTGGCATGATCTCAGCTCACTACAAGCTCCACCTCCCAGGTTCACGCCATTCTCCTGCCTCAGCTTCCCAAGTAGCTGGGACTACAGGCGCCCGCCACCACGCCCGGTTAAATTTTTTTTTGTATTTTTAGTAGAGACAGGGTTCACTGTGTTAGCCAGGATGGTCTCGATCTCCTAACCTTGTGATCCACCCGCCTCGGCCTCCCAAAGTGCTGGGATAACAGGCGTGAGCCACCGTGCCCGGTGCATTTGAACTTTAGGAAGGTCTTTGGGGCAACTGTACAGGTTTAACTGGACCACTTCTCTGACTACTAAATGGTTGGGGCTTCAGAAGGTACTGGTTGTGTCTTTGAACAGAGTGTGGCATCTATGAAGGGACAGCAGGTTAAGGTCAGAGGAAAAGGGCATCGTATAGCTCCCAGCCCAGACGGTCCACTGTCTACAGAAGGGCTGATAAGCCACATAGCAAGGTTAACGGTGGTGCTGTGGTCTAAATATTTGTGTGCCCATCAAATTCATGTTAAAATCGTAATGCCCAAGGTGATAATGTTAGGAGATGGGGCATTTGGGAGGTAATTAGGGCATGAGACCAGAACCCTCATGAATAGGATTAGTGTCCTTGTAAAAGGGACCCCAGAGAGCTGCTTTGTCCCTTTCACCATATGAAGACACAGTTAGAAGGCACCATCCATGAACCAGGAAATGGGCCCTCATCAGATACCAGATCTGCCAGAGCCTTGATCTTGGACTCCCCAGCCTCTGGAAGTATAAGAAATCAATTTCTGTTGTTTACAGGACTCCCAATCTACAGTATTTTGCCACAGCAGCTCAAATGGATTAAGACGGGGGTGATGGTTTTCTGTTATCTCAGATTTCTTGGAATGTGCATCTCAGTGTTAGCATCCTTCTCCCAGAATATGCCTGTTGGGATACTAAAATAAGAATCCTACCATGTTGGCTTTTCTGATAGGACCTACACAAACAAGCCCTGAATTTTTAAAAATTGTTTTATGTTAGATTCAGGGGGGTACCTATGCATGCTTGTTACTTAGGTATACTGCATACTCATGGGGATTGATGCCCTGAATTTTAATCATTATCTGTCCATAGACATTAGAAAAAAATATATCTTGCAGCAATAATAGTAAATTGACCATCCTTATTTTGGTCAGCTTCAAGGGAACCTCATCTTGGCCTCAGTGAAGATTTTTTTTTCTGATATTATCTCTTGACTATCTGGACATGGTTTGTTGTGAAATGGAATTTTTGTTGCTTAGAAATATAGTCTTTTACTCATACTTTTATCTAATCTATATATCTCTCTCAGAGTAAGTCTGAATTTCTTTGAGACTTAAATGCCAAGACTGACCCTAATGTTGCTCTATTTGAAGCCTCTGGCGGAAGAGGACTATTCCCCATAGACCATTCATCTAGGGTAGATTTATTTGAATCTTTCTCTCTAAGGGAGAGAGCGTGAAAATGAAAAGCATATCTGAAAACTGACGTATGAGCAGATCCCGATTATGAAAAAGCGCAGCATGTAGGTTAAATCTAGGGGAATAAACCCAAATTTTTATCTTGAGAAGTCAATATTCATATGGTCATTTATTCATTAAAAATAGTGACTGAGCATTTACTATGCTCTAGACAGTTCTAGGCTTTGAGGAAAAATAAGTAAGAAAACTAGACAAATACTTTTGCCCTTGTGGAACTTGTATATTCTAGTAAGGGAGAACAGACAAAAAATATAAGTAAATGATCTCTTATAGTAGAAGGTAAAATTGTGCTATGGGGGAAAAAAAGCAATCATGATAAGAAGGGTGGGGAGTCCTGGTTGCTGGGGGAGATACATTATAATAATACACAGAGGGGCCAGACCAGGGCAGGTCTCTCTAAGAAGGTGACTTAAAGATGATGAGGAAGCTAGTCTTATAGATAGATGGGGAGAAAATATTCAAGCCAGAAAAAACAACCAAGGCAAAGGCATTATCCATCACGGTCTTTCTATCCTGATGTGTTCAAGGAATAGCGAGGAGGTGAGTGTGGCTGGAGTCAAGTAAGAAGGAGAGACGTGTAGAAGCCAGAGCAGCATTATAGATTATAGATTTTAAAAATTAGTAGCTTTTTTTTTTGTCTATTACCACTCTTTTAAAAAGATATTTTAACTTTGTTGAATAGAAAGTAATCACTCTACTATTTAATCCCTGATATGTAACTGTTCTACATATCATTTGTATTCAGATCTAAATTGGGAGGTTAAGGGTCAAGAATAAAATTATTTCTGAGGTTGTAAGGACTTAATTTTATCTATCACATTGCAGTAGGTACAAAGCACTTATAAATACTCTATAATACTACTCGTCATGAACACAAAACAGGACTAGGTTTTTATTCTTACAGATGTCTTCATAAACTCCTTCCTACAACATTCCCTTGTGAGTATTCTCGTTTGTTCTGAGAATCAGTGTGGGTGACAGTGCTAAGGTTGGTGGATGTTCTGCCAAGCTAAACATCTGGTTTACAAAGGCAACAGCAACTAGATTAGGTAGACTCCTCGGTTCCTTGTGAATTCCACTTAATCTTCTACCCAAGGGGAAGGAGGAGGCCCTAGTGCTGTCTCTTTTTCTAAATAGCCTTGTACTTTTCCTCTGTGACCCTTTAGCTCTCATGGCTTCTGCCCTGGTTCCTGATTCACTGGGTGACAGAGCCACTTTCTTCTGGACCCCCACTTACCTATCCTGGACCCTCACTTACCTATCCACCTTTCCACAACTCAGAGAGGCCTCTGTCTCTAACTTATATTCTCCAATTCAGTTCAGTTATTATTGTTTGCTTTTTCTGTGGTTAAGGCAACTTCTAAGCTAAACATAAGTGCAAGAAAGTTAAAACCAGGGTCTTTTCGACAGGACCAGACTCCTGAAAAATGTAGGTGTCTTGAACAATTATGGAGCACCTATTTCATAAGAGCCAATTTGTAATCCAACTCATCAATTTTGTAATTTTTGGTAGGGTAATTGCCTATCTATATAATTTTTTTTTTTTTTTTTGAGACAGAGTCTTGCTCTGTCACTCAGGCTGGAGTACAATGGTGCAATCTCAGCTACTGCAACCTCCGCCTCCTGGGTTCAAGCCATTCTCATGCCTCAGCCACCCAAGTAGCTGGGATTACAGGTGTGCGCCACCACATCCAGCTAATTTTTGTATTTTTAGTAGAGATGGGTTTCACCATGTTGGCCAGACTGGTCTCGAACACCTGACCTCAAGTGATCCACCTGCCTCAGCCTCCCAAAGTGCTAGGATTACAGGTGTGAGCCACTGAGTCTGGCTATCTATACAATTAAGAGACTGGATCAGGTTATTTTTATGCTGTCAATTCTATAATTCTAGGCTTCATAGTTATGGTGATTAAATAATATTTGAAGTCTTTACTAATTTCATATTTGTGTATATGTGGCGGGGAGAGAGTGTGGGAGAGCCCACACATGCGCCCTCTTTATTTAGCAGCTGAGTAGCTGTTGATGTCACTACAGGTTAGGGTCTGAAAAGTCAACTTCAACAACTTTAATTGCTTAAATGATTCTGTCTACAGTTTAGTGAACATGTCCGGAGGTTATTTTCTTCCCTGGAAAGTGCCTAACATTTATGGACAACCATACATATTGATTTATTACTAGGATAAACAGTATATTAGTTTGCTAAATGAGGTCAGATAATTTAAGAAATGAAGTGCAATGATTTCTCTTATTTTCAATTAACCTAGTCTCCAAACAGCATGACACATTGATGGTAGATTCCACTGTCAGGAGAATCATGCGTCTTCCAACAGTTAATTCTAACTGCCCACGACAGAACTGAGCATTGAGAATGCAGTGGCTGACCTACCACTATATTCCTTCATCTAGACTCACATTTACATCTAGTTCTCAGCTCAGGCAGAAGAGAAATGATGACCATACTCTGAGTTTAACACGTGATTATGTACAGGTGCAACTTACCAGTTTTACCTACTTCTGAAATTCTGCTGTCTTTGCAGTTAGTACCTAAGGTTTTCTTAAATCATTAAAGTTAGACAATACCAAAATGCCTTAGACATACAATAAAAATTGCACTGATAACATTTTCCACTGAAAGATAAAATCTGTTCTCTCCAAGCTGTTACTTACTAGATTCCATCATGTGGAGTGTAGTATTCTACCAGATAATAACTACTTCAAAACAATGGATCCATTAAAGTAGAGCTTACCTATCAACTAATATTTTAAACTGTTTCCTAAACATAATCAAATGAAAACACACACTGCTTAATTCAGAAATTCAATGAGTTTATATTTGCTATGCTTAATACACAGATTTCAAAGTTTAACCAGCTGAATACCTAAAAAGAACAATACTTTCCACATTTTCTATTGTTCAGCTCTGAATGACTGCTCTTGGCTCACTGAAAGAGAACAAGGGTTTTTCTCTATTTAATTTAAAAATGAATAAATATAAATTGATTAAAACACTTATGGTGGATTAGTACCATTTTATAATGAAGTTTCCTGAGATGTATCTAATATATCATCAATAAACAACCCAATGGCCTTGCCAATACAGCACAGCTCCTTTAAAAATAAGAGCCTTGTTTTTTAGACAAAATTTGCTTTGTAAAGATGTTTTTTGCATATAAATCACCTGGTCCTAGAAAACATTTGTTCTATTACTGAAGGATTCACAGTTATGCCCATGGCAGAAGACCAATTTTCATTACAGTCCTATCTGTATGAATATGAAAAAAGAATGAATAATGGATTTGCCATCTTTTACATTTCTGCTTCAGAATGCATTACACATAATAAAATACCTTTAATAAAGGCCATGCAATCATTATTTTATGTGTTACTCACGTCCTCCTGACCCAACACACTTCTTTGAGCAGGCACTGAATCTGGTCCAAATAACCATTTTAAACAAATTGCCAATTTGGATTTTATCAATGCAGGGTGGAAAACTTCCATCCTTATATTTGCAACTGCTGAAAGTGATTAGTGCGCACACAGACACAGTCATGGCTGAAAGAACATTAGCATTTTAGGTTGAAATGTTTTCCTGCATTTTTCATAACTGCAATTAAGGAGAGAGACTGTGATTTCTTACTGGTCTTCAGACTGAAGACTGATGCCAAAGCCTTTATTCAAAACAGACTGGCCTGGACACGTGCTTTACTTGTGTCCTCAACCTCCTGCTATTCGGCCATATTGTTTCTTGACATTTTCACAGCCATTATCAAGGGCTCCTTCTATGTTCCCTGCTTGATATTTACCCTAATGTTGACCTTTACTTCAGTAGCTTTGCCTATGTTAATTATCAGAGACAAGGGGGAAAAAATCAAATATGGTCGTCACTCAAACTTAATTAGAAGTCTGAAATAAAAGAATTCAAGGAAAAGTCATCCATTTTAGTATTAAAAGCTGGTAAGATAAGGCTGTTTTTTCCTCATTACATTTTCAAATAGCATTTAGGGAACCTAGAAAACTTTTCTAGTCTGTTCTGTGTAGCTTTCACATCAGAAATTCCTGGGTACAGGTAAAATTCCAGCTACCTGGGCTCCATCCCCAACTGTTAGAATGAAAATCAGCATCTTTAATTCCGTTCTCTAGGGGAATTTTATGTACAGTAAAATATTAGCACCAAACATCCAGAGGGATCTACCTCTCATTGAGACACAGATCTGAAAGTTTATATAACGCAACTCCCTTCACAATGATCAAGCTGTAGAGAATCTCTGAAATAATATTGTTTTCAGGAGGCACTACAAATTCATCTTGATGTACATGCCTTTACAAAAACAAAATTCACCCATTTTTCATTAAAAATAATACATACACATACTATAAACAGGAACTGTTCCCTAAATTCTCATTGGCTGGATAATATATTAATTTTATGCAATCTCTTTTGGGAATAATTTTTGCAACTGATTAAGAAAAAATATTAGTGAACCTCTTTATAAAGGGAATTTAGAAGATCAAGATTTTAATTAAAGGCTGATTTAGATGTGCACAGACAAGAAGAATATGAAATACTTCTGAAGTGCAAGAAAAAGGCTCTTCTCCCTCAGATGCAAATGACGCATATGAGCTTTCCTGAATTTAATAAAATTAATAAATCTGTAATCTAACTAATATGAATAGAAGTCAGGTAATAGCACCAGGTTACTCAATGAACTGATTTTCAGACTCTCTAGGAAACAGAAGAACAGCAGCATAGCTTAAAGCTGATTTCATTTTATGGCAACTGCAGTAATAGAAACCCCTCATTAAAAAATAAACAAACAAATAAAAAATAGTTCTCTTATTTGAAACTCCAAGGCACATAGAAATTTATATGACTTTTTACAGAGTAACATGTTTTTCTTTTTAGGGATAATAACAAACAGTTTTCCTTTCTCTCTTGTGATTTTCCTGCCTTGGCATAAAACTCAGAATGCTGGGGGTAGAAGTGGACTTTAAGCATGTAACTTGGCAACGTGCTAAAGAGAGCAGCTACTCAGTCTTCATCTCCATTTTAGAATGAATAAACAGATGGAGACGGTGAGGATTTCAGACAAAATTTACACACATCAAGAATAATCATAAGCAGCTTTTCCATTAAGGGAATATAAAGATATAATAGCTTTTCAGCCTTTGGAGATGGGTAAAGTCCTGATGATCAGGATGACTATATATAAAACCTCTTAAAGAATACCAAAACCCCCAAATAGTATACTAACAAATCTTAATATTAAAACTAATGTGTGCAAATAAATCACAAAATACGCCCTTAAGGCAAAAATGAAATACAGTACCAGAAATTCACATCAGAATAATCTGCTGCTTTGTCCTGTCTTACGGTGGGTTCTAGAATAAATAGCAGTACAACTTCTAAAGCTTTAATAATTTGGTTAAAAAACAAAACAAAGAAATAAAAGACTAAAAAATTGTGTAGGATTTTGAGACAATGGCTAAATAATAAAAATATATTTGGGGTGATTTATAGAAATCAGTTGATTCTGGGTCTCTCCCCATTAGATAATTTGAGGAGAATCATAATCTTCTCTTACCAATTCATGATGTGAAGAGTTCACGTAATGTATGTACAATCTCCCACAATTTATTTGGTTGTTCTGTTTCGACTGGCTTTGAATTTTGGCTCACTCTAAATAAGAGAGTTGGTTAAATGGACCATTTAAAGAAAGATATTTCACATAAGGCTCTTCAAAACTCCAACTAGAACTCACTTTTTTCTTATGTATAGCCTATGCACCCTAAGGTAAATATCTACAGGAAAATGTGGAAAGGAATGAAGAACTGTGACTTATTTGGGAAACGTTTGTTCCATTATAAAGTGGAGGAGTCCTGGCAGGAAAGAATCAATTATTCCCTTCTCCAAAATTCAGTCTGTGAATAAAATTTCATTCACATTAGATCTAGAGTTGAATCTATTTCAACACTTTTTCCCCAATAGATTATAGATTTTTCTCCTTTTGGACTAAATGTATACACATTTAGGTCCTTGAGGGGGATAACTGTAACACACAGACTTCATTTTAAAAACACCAAGTGCCATGAAATTAATTGGTTTAAAGATGTTGAATTTACTATGGTTACTATCAAAATGTTTTTATAATGTATACTGATGTGATTTAAATATCTCCACTAGCCATTCTCAAATCTAACATCCCCACTGTCCATCAAATATGCACAACAGGTTATTCTACTTTACAGCAAAGACAGGCAAAGGGCCAGATGGCCAGATTTGGGTTTGTAAATAAGGTTTTATTGGAACACAGCCATGCCCATTTGTTTACTTACTGTCTATGGCAGTTGTCTTGCTATAGTGGCAGAGTTGAGAACTTGCAACAAAGATTACATGTCCCCCCAAATTAAAATATTACCTGGCTCTTCACAGAAAAGCTTTGTGACCTGCCTTAGAGTCACATCAAAGGACATACAGGAAAGCATCATATTGGAAAAGTCATATTATCTAAGATGTGGTAACCACATAGGCTCATGGCTAACTTCACCACATTTTTGTCAGACCAAAAAATGTGTAAGAGATTTAATTTTCATAGCTGTCCTGATGTAATCCATTAAATATTACTCTCAACATTCAGATAAACTATAAAGAAAGAGAACAAAAAAATTCTCATGATCAAGTATAACCACAGATTTTAAACAATTTGAAAACCAAGGAGACTTCACAAGCTTTCAAAAGTAAGATGCTTGTTTGGATTCAGTATTGTTTTCTCTACTGCTAGATGTGCCGTTACTTTATGACTTCTAGAAACATATATAAATGAAATAACCATTGTATAAGCAGAGTTTACTCAATCTTTCTCCCGTGCAACATTTATGGTCCCATTTCAATGTCAAGAACTCATAATCTTGTCTACTGTGAATTATTTAGTTAATATTTAATCTTTAATTGATTTTATCACCATGGAAAAGGACACAATAAAATTTTATTTGCACAATAGAAAACGGTAAGATAGTGCTGTTGATTAGCATCTGATGGGCCTGGCCAGAGCATGGAGCTTGATTTCCAACGCCTTGGAGTCCTCCTTCACGCCTTCCTTCCTCTCCTGATCAAAAGCACACTCTCCAAATGCACTCTGCTTTCAAATGATGTAGATAGTTTTCTTAATTATACATGTCTTTTTATTCACTGAACTTTAGATCCTCAGAAGCTCTCTCTTACTATGAGCCTTGCTAAATCACAAGTGCCTGGAGATGAAGGTCTTGTACTACACCTTCTGGGTTCTGTTTAAATTACCCTTGGCTCAGTCACACTAGTTTGCACAGCTTTTAATGGGGAAAGGTCACTTCTGAGACATTTAAAACATACTCAATCTAACAGTCTTAAGTAATACAAGGGTTAGCAGAATTAACTCTTTTTTTTGCAATAATCCCCAGAACAGAGATAATGGTAACCCTTTATGATATCAAACAAACCCATTTGGGCTGAAAACATCCAGAATGATCAGTAGGGGGCAGATTGTGTTCTACTAAAATCAGCAACATCCCAGGACTCAAAAGCCATCGTCCATTTACTACAAAGGTCTCGAGGCCTAAATTGACAATGGGTAACCAGGGACTCAATTTTGTGCTTTAGACAGAAGATGGAAAAAGTCTCCCTCAGGTCAACCAGGTTGGGATGGCATGTAAATTGTCAGGAGGGGTTTGGGGAACTCTCATCATCCTCAGCCTTATCCTCCACATTCTAACTCCTCTTTCTTCAGCTGCCTGAGCTACCCACTCCTGACTCCTCACAAACATACAGAATTCTAGCTGCAGAATTTCCTGGAAGCTGCTTCTTGTCTCTGTGCAGACCTCTGGCCACACAGTTTTTTTTTTTTTTTTTTTTTTTTCTTCTGGCTGTGATGCTTGTGTTTTCTCCTCTTTTGGCTCCTGGCCCATCCCACCTTGACTACCTGGTGAATTCCTACTTACCCTCTGATTTGCCTAATTCTCATGTGCCAAAGGCTCTTCTGTCTGATATTGTCATTTATTCTTAACAACAACCCCATAAAGCAAGTGTGACTTTGAAACTCTATTTTACATAGAAACTGAGGCACGAGAATGCCACATCATTTTCCCTATTATACAAACAGTTTTGCCCTTGCAGGCCTCCTGAAAGGGCCTCAGGGATCGTCAGGGATTCAAACAGCACATTTCGAGAGGTACTGATTTCGACAAATTATTTCCAAATATTGTCCTAGGAAATGATAACTAGCCATATTATTATTAACATCTGCGCCAGTCAGGATAAGCTAAGATATGCAGCGATTACAAAGACCTTAAAACCTCAGGGGTTTAAAACAAAGGCTTATTTCTTACTCATTACATGTTATCATTGGTTGGGGGCCAGGGGACTCTGCTTGCCTGAGGCACTAAGAAACCCAGGCTGACAAAGCAGCCCCTATCTCCAGTGTTACTAATCACTGTGCTAGAGGTGGGAGTTCTAGAGAGTCTCATGCCAGCAACTATAATACTCTAGCTCAGAAGCGGCTCAAATCAATATTGTTCACAGCCCACTAGTCATAGGGCCCCACCCAATCACAAAATGGGAGGCTGGCTGAGAAGCACAATCCTGGGTGTGCCTGAGGGTGAAAAGCTGGCAGTATCTGGCAAGTGCCTTAATGACTACAAGGAAAGGCTACATTTATTGAGCATTTATGATGTGCCAGGCACTGTTCTAAGTACATGTACTACTTATTTACTTATTTACATTTACAACACACCCATGAGGTAGGTTATGTGAACTCCATTCTTTGGATCAGAAAACTAACGTACAGAAAGGTAAAGTAACTTGCTCAAGGTCACATCGAATTAGGAGTGGTGCTGGGCAGGTAGACAAACTCCAGAGCCCACGCCTTTAACCTCTAAGCCATATTGCACCCATAACAATGTTTTCCCCAGTCTAGGACAAAATGAGAAAAACAAGGACTTTTACTTAATGATAAATTTAAAGGATTGTACTTTATTACAATATGTTCTTTCTCCCTTTCTTTTATGGTAAAATGCCCTTTCCTTTATGAATCAATGGTGTTAATGGTAGGTGCTTTTTGACTTTCCTTACTGGGTCATTATGTTCCAGGTACTGTCTAAGTGCTATTTGTCAAGTACTGTACTACATAGTTTTACATACATTATTTTATGTAATTCTATTCCATGCTGCTTCTTCGTAAGAAGATTAAAACATGCATTTTCCTTTCCCCTAAAACTAACTGCAGCAGGCAAGATCTGGAGCATGATACGACCTCCAAAGGCATCTAAAGCACTTACAATAATGGGCTCCAGTTATTCTCCGCAAAATGTTAGTAGAGAGCTTACACAAGCTCATCAATAAGTTTCTTGCTATACTTAATCATACCTCTCTGTCAGGAATCTTTTATAAGATGTAGTGTTTCTCTCGGTTTCAAGACCAAAAGAGCAACAAGTTGATTTCACCAGCTGGGCCCTGGAACTCTGCCAGGGATGCTTTCCTGAGAAGGGCTCTGAACACGAGCAGAACTCATTGGCCGAAGGCCCAAGCCTTCAAGCCAAACAGCAGCTTAGTTAAAAGGGACATAGGATTTAGACATAAGCAAGCTGTTCTGAGCTCCAACGCGAAAATATTTATAAGCTTCCTTTGGATATTTTAGATGGCAGGAGAAATGTTCATTGTGAACAGGTGCTAAAGGATAAAATTTTGATAAAAATTAAGCCTTGGGAAATAGAAGATAATTTAAACATCTTTTATTTTTCATCTAATCTTCCCTTTGGGAAGATAATAGTATTTCTTATCACTGACCAAATAAGTACCAACTCTGGAAATGATTAAAAGTGAGGCAATGTGTTCTGTCACCATGAAGATGAAATGTTCTCCCCTCATTTTTAAACTTCAGATTCTATGTGGAAATAGAGCAATTAAAAAAAAAGATGCCAAAAAAGAAGAGTTTATGAGTACAAAGCCATTTTAGAAAAATTCGTGAACCCAATAAATCAAAATAAGTGATTGTTAAACCTATTTAAAGTACTGATTCTAAAAGTTTGAGGCATGCATTTGGAGCCAGTGTTTATAAATCCTGGTCCCTGTTTGAAAATGGCCATTGACACTCTTTGTCACTTAATAAGGGAGCCAAAGAAACATTGTGATAACCCTTCTGTTAACAAAGTCATGAACAGTCTTCTGAAGTTGATTTCCATACTGTATTGCCAATGGGTGTCTTCAAACACCCCTATCCCATCATAAAGAAGCAGGCTATTTTTAGAGGCTTCAGTTAATAGTTCCAATACAGAAGGTGGAGAGTGCATCTGGCAGACAGAACGTGCCATAAATCTTCACTGATGGCTAGAACAGCAGGTCCTCCAAGTGGGGGCGTAATAAGGATGAAACTGCCAAGGACCCATGGGGCCATTCAGCAAGATGCAAAGGGTAAAAGCAAGCACTGCGGGTCCCTAATGAGAGATGGCAGCAGAGGAAAAGGCCTTCCTAATTAAAACCTGTGCCAGGGAATAAGCACGTCTGGTAGTGGCCAAATTCCCATTTTTGTGCAAGAAACAAGAATAAACCAGCTGCATCAGGAATGTACAAATGTAATCTGACCAGGAGAAGACAGAGGCGCTACCTATCTAAAACAAACTATTGGTGTTGACTAGCAAAAAATATACACTCAATTTCTAAACACTGACAGGCCTAGGATCAATTCCACAAACTTTACTACAAAATTATCCCTTTTACAGGTGTTTTCCACTGATGCTATATATGTTAAAGTAATACAAAATGATACATTTCAATCCCCCAAAATAATTTACCTATGAAAAGTATTGAGATAATAGTCATTTGGCTTAAAGCAATTGATATGGTTTGGATCTGTGTCCCCTCCCAAATCTCATGTTGAAATGTAATCCCCAAATATGATTGGATCCTGGGTGTGGTTTCTCATCATTTAATACCATCCCCCATTGGTGCTGTCATCAGGATTGTGAGTTCTCATAATATCTAGTTGTTCAAAAGTGTGTGGCACCTCTCCCTCTCTTTTGCTCCACCATGTAAGACATGCCTTGCTTCTCCTTCACCTTCTGCCATGATTGTAAGTTTCCTGTGGCCTCCCCAGAAGCCGAGCAAATCCCAGTATCATGCTTCCTGCACAGCCTATGGAACTGCGAGCCAATTAAATCTCTTAAACTTTTCTTAATAATTTACCCAGTCTCAGGTGTTTCTTTCTTTTTTTTTCCTTTGAGACAAGGTCTGGCTCTATCACGCAGGCTGGAGTGCAGTGGTGCCATGTTGGCTCACTTGGTGCACCACGTCTGGCTAAATTTTGTATTTTTTGTAGAGATAGGGTTTCGCCATGTTGCTCAGGCTGGTCTTGAAGTCGTCAGCTCAAGTGATCCACCCATCCATCTTGGCCTCCTGATGTGCTGGGATTATAGGCATGAGCCACCATGCCCAGCCACAGGTACTTCTTCACAGCAGTGTGAAAACAAACTAATACAGCAATAAAGACTTCTTGAGCCCTGCTGGCTCATTGCAAAGCCATGTTCCCCATGTGATGAGAAAGCTCAAGCTAGTGGAGGGACTTGGTAACTTTTGGTACAGCAATGTCTTACTAGGACTAGGCTTCTGGAAGCCAAGGACAGCTATTCCTGCTTTTTGACTCTGGATGGCACCTCTAGTTCTCACTAAGCAAGAGAAGGACTGATAAAATGGCAAAGAGCTGTGAAAGGCTGACTACCTGTAATGTCAGGAGCATGGCAAAGCAAGGATTATGTACGTGTCTAATCCAAGAGCGAATCACAAGGCTCTACTTGGTAAGCCTAGCCTCTAATTCATTCCCATATTACATGGCCCTGAGAAACTTACATAAACTCACTCTGTGCATAAATTTTCCCCCCCCCAAAAAAAAAAGAAGAAGAAGAAGAAGAAGAAGAAGAAGAACGTTCTAGCTCTCTGTTATATAAGTGTTTTATGTGACTACCTGGACAAAAGGTCTCCTCAAAAAAGAAAATAAAATGCAACATGAGCCTTGCACAGTACCTGGCACATAGAAAATAATCAGTCTACATGTATTGGCACTACGTGACCAAAGAAGACTCCCTCATGTAGGACAGAAGAGACTCACTTGACATACCATCACTAAAGAGTCTGTAAATGATTTCAGAAACCAACTCGGAGTATTGGGTACAATGAGTAAAGGAACCACAAATTATGGGTGTCAAAGAGTCATCTGTTATGCTCAAGCTTGCCTTGACAGGGGCCACCTACTTCTTCTGAGAATCAGTTGGTATATACCATATTAAGGGCCTTGTAGCCATACAATCAGAAAAGACAGCTTTTTGCCAGCCAAATAAGCCACTGCTGTAGGATGGCGGAAGGAGCATATGTGGGGAAGGGGACTTGGGTAGTAGGCCCATAGACTCTTAAAACGCTTTTCAGCTGCCACTTGGATACCAGTTTGCAACTTAGCAGATTACTGATTTAACCAAGAAATGACACATTGCAGTACTGTGCTCCATCATAACGTAAAGGAACTGATTTCGCTTATTCATTTACCCTCAACTTACTGATCCCCACGATGAGCAGCTACACTGATAGTCGTGGGGGTGCAAAGGTGAACATATCTTGCTTGCTGGGGACTAAATGCTTATGTCCTCCTCAAATATATATATATTGAAACTCTAACCCCCAAAGTGATAGTATTAGGACATGGGGCCTTTTGGCAGAAGCCCTTGTGGATGGGACTCATGTCCTTATAAAGGAAGCCTGAAAGAGCTGTCTTGCCCCTTCCACCATGAGAGGACAGCGTGAGAAGGTTGCCATCTATGAGAAAGTTGGTTGTTGCTAGACACTGAATCTGCTGGTGCTTTGATCTTGGGCATCTCACCTTCCAGAACTGTGAGAAATAGATTTTATAAGCTACTCAGTCAATCTGGCATTTTGTTGTATTAGCTCAATTGGACTAAGACATTGCGTTTTATCCTCCAAGTATTTGAACTTTGTCTTGAAGGTTTTAGAAACATAATTCTTAGGCAGCAGATAAACAAGAAAGACTACTTAGATAGGAAGACTGTTTAAGAGACTACATAACAGAGTGGGCAAAAGGAGAGGGAACTGTACGTTTGTCGGTGATATTAAGGAAAGAAGGTACACGGAGTGGCAAAAACAAGAGCAAAGGAAAACGTCCTGGCTGACATGACTGTTGGTTCTAAGGGTTACTGGAGGAAGAACAAGACTAGAAGACCATGTCTTCAGTCAGGAGCACTTTGCATGTAAGGCTTAATTTCCTCATTCATAAAATAAGCATAAATAATAAAATAATCAAACTGGATCTTTGATTTGTTGTCAGGACTAAATGATATAATGTACAAAAATAACACAATGTACGTTGTGTATCCCTTACCCCAAATGCTTGGGATTAGAAATGTTTTGAACTTTGGATTTCTTTGGATTTTGGAATGTTTGCATTATACTTACAGATTTGCATCCCTAATATACAAATCTGAAATGCAAAATGCTCCAATGAGCATTTATTTACTTTAAGCATCATGTTAACACTCAAAAAGTATCAAATTTCAGAGCCTTTTGCATTTTCAGATTTAGGGATGTTCAACCAGTACTATCATCTGTGACTACCGATGTGGAAGTATGGACCCAGAGATAATGTGGGGCAGAAGAGAAACATTTCAGAATTAGTGGGATGTAGGTTATGGTTGGAAGTGTCAGGAAGTATAAACTCAATCATCCAGGGAGATGGCATCCTGTAATTCAGGTCCAGAACTCTGGTGCACCCAAATATGTAGGGCACAGGGCATTAAGACAAAGGACAGCAAGGTGACTTTGAAGGATTGATCCAAATATGGTGTTACAGAAAAATAAGTAGTAAAGAGCTAGAAGTGCCAATTTTGCCCAGAAGCTGGTAGGATGAAAGCCAGAATAAGTGGATTTAACACGTAGGGGGTCACACAAAAGCAATTCCAGTGGAGGGAATAGGTGGAAACCAGATCACAGTTCACTGAGGAATGCTGCATTTCCAAGATAAATTTTGACACTGGATAACCCTGCAATTGCGGAATTAATTCCATAGGGCTGAAACACTGAGACTTTACTCTCTCCCAGGAGCTACAAATAGAATTTTTGCTTTTTATTTAATTTGGAGAACAGAGGACTTGGGAATTAGATTGAGAGAAAATTATTTCTATGGGGATTCACTGCTACATCATTACATGGAGAAAAGAAGGCTGAGTTTTAGGGGATGAGTGAAGAAATAATAGAAACAAAATACAAAACAGCACAAGCAAAAATAGAGAACTTTCTGTAATAATGCAGCAGGTCATACTAACCTAGGGCTGCCAGGAGAACAGGTGTGAGTGCCTTTGAGAGTCTACACCCACCTGCTAAGGGCCATTAAAGATGCATGTTTGCAAGCACTTTACAACATAACTGCTCTTACCTTTCTTTTGATATCAGTGAACTGCGAAAACATTAAAGACCAATAAAATGACAGCTCCAGGATGTAATAGTAGTGAAGGTCAGTTGTGAGTGGCTGAAGGTGAAAGAAAAAAAAGGAATGATTAATAGTTAATAGGGAACCCAATTTGTATCCCAGACATCTCAAGTTCACTGCTCAAAAGTAACATGGTCTTGCACCTGTACAAAGGCAGTTTCTGTCCTATTCTCTTTGTAGATGATGGAGCTTTGAGGATAACTTTCATCCACAGCTTGATGATATTACTCTCATTTCATCTCCGACTCAAAAAGCATTAATTAGCATGAACATTTGGGACTTCATTCATTATTCAGTTTAACAATAGCATTTATGATTCTTTGTCACAAGTATCTGCAAGATCCCTTAAGCAACCTGAAAAAACATTCTAATACAGACAAAGAATAACCCTGGACAACTGCTGAGAGTCTAGGGACAAGACAGTAGGTGATAGGAACTGGAATACTATATGGGTCACTGAGGCGTAGATTTAAGTTTCGCATTAATCAGAAAGGTTTTTTTTTGTTGTTGTTATTAGAAAATGTTCAGTACATTTCAAATATCAAAAATAATTATTCAAAAATATTTACTGAAAGATCAGAGGGACAGGAAAGCTGCCAGCAGATACCAGACTAGGCACCCAGCCAGGATATCTGATCACATCTCAGCTCCACAGCTTAGCAGGTATAAAAGTTGGGTCTTAGTTTAGTGATACCTGCTTTAACTGCTTCAGAGGCTCAGGGTTGGGGGGAGGCTCAGAGAGGCAGTGGAAGTCAGGAATATTTATTTTGCACACAATCCCACTAAAAACAAGAGAGTTTTCAAAAAACATTTTTGATGAGTTGTTTTTAATTGTTATATTGAGTTGTAATGATATGTCTTGCTTTATCAAAATGAATGAAAAACATTTGAAATTCATCACACAAACAAGTCCATACCCCCATACACAAGACGATACCATATATGGTAAATATAATTGAAAGGTAAATGTTTTGTACACCAATAGTAGCATAATGAATGACAATCAGAAGAAGCTGGCACTCACCCACTCTATGCATGGGAATCACAGAAAAGTTGTCCTGCATAGGTCTCTGACAACAAAATACACAATGGGACAGGATACTCCAACCAGCAATCCTAAAGTCTAAATGACAATGAGCCCTGCTGTGGACTGAAAGTCTGTGTTCCCCCTAACATTCATATGATGAAGCCTAATCCCAATGTGACAGTATTTGGAGGCAGGGCCTTTGGGAGGTAATTAGGTCATCAGAGTGGATCCCTCATGAATAGGGTTAATGCCCTTATAAGAAGGGACATGATCTCTTAGCGTATTCTCTTCTAGCAGCCTGAACGGAGACAAGCATCAATTCAGCATCTCCCTGAAGAGAATCCATTTCCCACTGAACTGTCCTTGTAAAACTTGAAGGCATTAATGATGAAGGATGGATATTCAGGGCAGATGGATAGCTGCAATAAAGTTTAGAAAATCGGGCTCTGGTTCAGGACCCTTTGAGCCAAGGGTAAATTTTAGTTTTAATGAGATTCTCTTACTTCCACCACCTGGGGAAAGGCCCAGAGGAATTATAAGGGCAAGTCAGAGAGCATCTGGAAACCGCAGAGTTCATAGAGAGCGTCCCATTATAATAATTACTATGTCCAAGGAGTGCTTTGCAGTTGACAGTGCTCACTCACATGTTAATTTCTTTGGTTCTCATAAAAATCCTATAAAATTAGTACTATAATTCTAGACCTAGATTATATAGTTGACAGGAAATTGCTGTCAGTTAATTCAGGTTAAGAGGCTAAGGCTAGGTCTCATAGCTAGTGAGGCCCCATGACCACCAACTAGGGCATCTCATGTCCAACTTGTGCTTCTTATGTCAAGCTGGACAAGGTTCAACTGAATGCAGCTTCACATTATTTTAAACTTAGAATATACACATGTATATGAAATTATTTAATATGTAACAAATAACATGCGTACTTATATAAAGTAAGTGTATCCTTAATAAAACTGAAGTAGACCACTACTTTGTCACCTAAATGTCTGTTCAATTATCTATTTAACATATATGCTAAAGATATAATAAATACGTTTCATAAGCATGTCTTTAAAAGTGCCCTTAAGGATAGCAACTGACTTGGAACAGCAATCTATATATTTACATAGACATGCTTACACACAAAGTACTGTAATTGCATACATAATAATTGTATGTTGTTTAATTCTACCCCCACCACACACAAAGAAATCAGCTAATATTCTTTATTACTATATGGCATTTTCAAAGATGCACCATTCCCATGAGAGACCGTGAATTTGTCCTGCATTCTGGGGACTATATGCTGAATCATACAGAAAACAATCTTGATCTGAGTCCTCACAGATAGCACCTTGCCTTCCATACTAGTGGTGTTTCCTGTTTTTTAAAAAATTACTATCTCCCAGACCCTCAAACTTTCATGTTGAATCTACAGTGCTGTGAAACCCTCTGCAGCTACAGTATAGGCCATAGCTCTAGCAACTCATTTTCTCAGAAATAAGCAATTTCTCAGCTCCAGCCATGAACATGACAGTTATTCTGGACTAAATTATAGTTAGAAGGAAGAGTAGGGATTACATTTCATTTGGCATTTGTATGTACTTTTATAAACAGAAATGTAGACATACATGGATTTTGCCACTCACTATACCATTACAGGACACAAAGAGCCTTATGTGACAATGTTCTAAGTACGGTAATTACAATTGTGGCCTGAGAATTACAATTGTGTAAAATAAGCTATTGGTTTCACCATTGCTTTAGTCTCTATCAAATATCCTCTGAATGTTCAGCTTTCTTGCCATGTTCTATTGTTTATTTATAGTGTTTTCTAACGTGAATAAACCACTCGAAAGAGATGAAAATGCCAACTGGAATTCAATTTCAATGTGTCCTTAACGTTGAACTAGCTCAAGGAGTATCCAGTGCCAGTCCCCACCCTCTGCCGTGACACTGTGTGTAACAAAGAAGACACAGACACAGGGCAGGCCTGCTCGCCATAAGCCTGTGCATGCCCCAAAGACCAAATACCTCAACAGACAACCCAAAGAAACCCCAAACAAAAAACCTGAAGTTGCTCATTATAATGTATAATATGTCTCTTCAAAATACCTAGCTGCATTTGCTTCTCTTACATAACATCCCAACTGAACACGGAGTTATAGAAATTTCCCAGCTAGAAACTCTTAGACAAGTTCCAGCTTTTTTAACTGATCTGGGGACCACAACAACACATGCTTGTATCACTGAATTCATGGAAAGATGCAAAAGTGTGCCGGTGGGCAGAGATCTAAAATGCTTCCTTTCTGGAATATGATTTTAATCTCACTTTCAATGATGCTGTTTTTAGTTTCAGAAATAATCCTTCCACACGTCATAGTACAAGCCCATTTTTCTGCATTCAGGGAAACGGTGCTTGATTTACATATTTGGAGGCTGCTTCTAAGCCACAAAGTGAACTGAACTCAGTGTACCTGCTCCAGCCTCACACTTGATCTTTCCCACTTGCTGTTGAGGCAGGTCTGTGCTATGTCAACAGGACTCCAGACTTACCTCAGTGATTAGAAGCAGATCAGCTGTTAGGAGCAGGAATTTTCCACCTGTTGAACTGATTGATCCTATTCTTTTGTAAATGTACTTTCCAAGCTGACTCCACCTGCTAGGGCAATCGGGCCTTGATTCTGAACTTCACTAAGAATAATGCACAAATTACTATCCTCACTAGATTATGTCCAGCACTGATCAGCAGCAGTCGGGCCAAGAATGAAGGGGGTTGCCCAACCTGTTGGGGCCTGCCTGAGACCATGAAATTGACCTAAGGTAGATACTTTATGTGTGTAAAAACCCAGACAATAATGCCTCCTTACCTGATAGGGGTAGTTGTACCAGCAGTGCCTTGTATTCCACAACCAGGGAGTCTGAAAAAAATGACAAAAAATATTTTACATATTTTAGAACACAGATAAGAGCATAAAAAAGGTTTACAATAGGCTCCTGCTCTAATATTTTTGGATTTCAATAATTTACCTGTGTGGGAATTGAAGAACTTTAAAACAGCTAGGCATAGGATATTAAAGCAACTAGTATACAATATATTCTCTCTTGGTAATCTAAACTCAACTGGTAGTATTTTAGGCTGCTTCTGGGATGCAGTCTCAGCTGGTATTTTTTCTATTTTGCTGGTCACTTAGACATATTCCTGCTACATAACCAGCCTCAACAGCAGGGCCCTGCAGGGGTCTCACAGAAACCAGATGTAAATCCTCCATCTCACTCTTATCTATAAACATTGATGACAGTTAGCATAAACTGCCCTGAAACTCCTCAGAGTCAACGTTTACCAAGCGACATTATTCATGCCTTGACCAGGGTTCAGTGACATGCAGGTACACTTCTTATTTCAGCAGGACACTTAAGACTAACCCTCACACACATGCCAACTCCAGACCTGTGATCCAGGTCTTTTTATGACAAAATAATCATTCTTAATTTGAGGGCAATTACTTGCCTTATGACACAGTATAATTAGGAAAATCTAAGTGTACACACAGATTCCAAACATTTGTAATAATCAAGGAGGGGTTGGTATGAATTCAAACAGACAGCTGAATTATCCAATAAGACCAGCACAAACTTTCTCAGGGTTTCAAAATAATTTCAAAAAAAGTATTAACGTTGTAATTCTTTTGCATCCCTTATCCACAGCTGTCAGCACTTTCTGATATACATCTATATACATTTGATATACATCTATCTGTTTCTTACAATTAATCTGCCAACATCTTCATCAGCCCTGTGTCATAGGAATGAGGACAATCAGCTTCAGGTGGCTAATATCTGCTGAGTCCTCCTTATGTCCTATATACTTTTAAAGGCTCCTACACATATTAACTCATTTAATCCTTATAGTGGCTACTAGTATTTTTCTTATTTTATAGATAGGTAAATGGAGGCCCCAAGTCTGTGAATAACTACCTAGGTTCAATAGCTAGGCAGTGCCAAAGGTGAAAATCAAACTCAGACTCTCTGATCCCAAACCCAAACATAACCACTGTGCACCCTGTCTCTGAGTCTGATCAAACTAAAGCCGATCTCAAAGGAGGGAATCAGATTCCTATACAAAGCCATGCACTGCCCTAAACCTAACTACGTTCCAGAATCTTTACATTTCCCTTTCATTCAAGCACTTTTCATTTTCTTTCCGAGATCTTAACTTGGCTCCTGATTTTGCCTTTTGCTCCCTGTTCAACACTGTCTGTATCATGTAATCGTACTGCACTTAACTTCCTGAGTGTCTGAGTTGTCTGCCTGTCTCCTCCATTTCTCTCATCTATAACATCGATGTTCATTATTGACCTCACAGAGTGATTGTGAAGATCAAACGTGGTAGTGTGCATAAAACTACTTGGGAGACTTACTGTGTTTTTACAGTTAAGTCAGCAACATGTGCCCATTTAGGAAGATGTAAAAAATAAAGAAGAAAAAGTAAAAATAATTTAAATTTTCATCACCATTAACATTTTGATGTATGAGCCATTTTTGGTCTTTTGTTCCTATGTAATATAGTTATAAACATGATACAGATCAATTTACTTTTAAATACCCATATACATGCAGGTTTTAAAAAATGTGGGTACAACACAGCAACATCTATTTTAAAGTACCAATATTAGTTATTGCCATTCTCTCTGATAAAGTTATCTCCTCAACTGAAAGTCCTTGAAGGAAAGTTATGTCATATGCATGTTTATCCTCTCACCATAGACTTCCAAGTTCACAGTTCAGCACTCATCTACTGAATGCTAATGAAAAGGAATACAGAATGGAAAGGCAAGGCCTCATGTTCATCTAAATTTATCAGTCCCAAGACCACTGGGCATGTGTGTGCTTGCCCCTAAGGATGCAGCAGTCATCTCTGCCACTGTGGCCATCCTTTCCAGTGACAGGCAGGAGGGCAAGGTATAACTCACAATGATCCAGAAAAATCTGTCGTTCAGAACTTCCCTTCCTTTGTGAGCTTCTTGGCTGATCAGTCTTCTAAAACCCAGGCTTTTTTCTGTGTGAATCAGATGTGCATCCCCTAGACCTGTTTTCACTGCATGCCCAATGCCTGACTGAACTGCAGAAACAGCGAGTAAGTGTCTGCCTCTCTTCGGGCTCCTATGCACTGGAGGCAGGGGCACAGGCCTGGATACCATGAATCTGATGAAGCTACCAGGGCCCAAGGTCAGCTCACAAGTTTTCTGGCCAATCATTTAAGAATATACTCTTTCACACAAATGCATGTTCACATACACCCCTCACTCTGACAACATCGGGTATTAATATCACCTTCTATATGCACAGTACATTTTTCTAGGATCTTAAGTTATACCCCCCAAACACGGTGAGACAGTAGAACAAATATCTTTCCCAATTTATAGAACTCTATGAGTTGATTCTCCTGATTTCTTATAGCTCAACACTGGTGTATGAATCTGGATTGGCTGTTTATAATTTAGGCATAACTTCTCCTTCTTTTTTTTTTGATGGAGTCTCATTCTGTCACCAGGCTGGAGTACAGTGGTGCGATCTCAGCTCACTGCAACCTCTACCTCCTGTGTTCAAATGATTCTCCTGCCTCAGCCTCCCGAGTGGCTGGGACAACAGGCGTGCATCACCATGCCCAGCTAATTTTTGTATTTTTAGTAGAAATAGGGTTTTGCCATGTTGGCCAGGCTGGTCTCAAACCCCTGATCTCAGGTGATCCACCTGCCTCGGCCTCCCAAAGTGCTGGGATTACAGGCGTGAGCCACTGCACCTGGACCCAATTTAGGCATAACTTCTTTAAGTTGATACCATAAAGTTGACATTTATCTACTTTCTCCATTGATAAAAATTTTCCAGTTTTTTAGAATCATTTCCACATTCATTTGATGTCAAAATCCATATATTCTATCACACAAATTATAGGACAGTAATGTAATTAAGAACTTAAAAAGATGAAATATTTAGACATCATAGAGGAATGGTGATTAAAAATACACTAAAACCCTCAATTTAGAAAGTTAGGCCTAGCATCTCCCTAACTAATAATAAAAACTCTGTACATAGGAGGTTGCATGGCAAGTCAAGCACATTTTCCAGAAACAGAACGCCTTTTTCACATGACGTTACAACATCAAAGAAGGTTATCAAGGTTGGAAAATCTGAAATCAAATTTTGGGTCAGTCGTGGTGGCTCACACTTGTAATTCCAACACTTTGGGAGGATGAGGTGGGAGAACTGCTTGAGCCCAGGAGCTCAAGACCGGCCTGGGCAACACAGTGGGACCTCATCTCTACAAATAATATGAAAATTAGTTGGGCCTAGTAGCATGTGCCTATAGTCCCAGCTACTCAGAAGGCTGAGGTAGGAGGATTGCTTGAGCCTGGTGGGGGCCAAGGCTGCAATAAGCCATGATTGTGCCAGGCATTGGAGCCTGGGCAACAGAATGAGATCCTGTCTCAGAAAATAAATGTTGTTACAATAACCTATGGTTCACATTATTCCTTCTCACTTATGTACACTTAAATCATGTTATAAAACATTTCACAGATTTAAAGTATTTTATATGTGTCATCTCATTTAATTCTGACAACAACATTGTAAGCAATCAAGATAATATCACCAGTAGAGGCCAGCAGATACCATTAAAGATTTACAAAGAACATGCCAGCTCAGAGCTTCACCAACTGTTAAAATGCAGACTGAGGTCTGGGCTTGGGGATGAAATTCTGCATTTCTAAAGCTCTCCGTTGATGCTAATGCTTTTAGGCCATGGACCACATTTTGCCAGTAGTAAGGTACTAGGGAAAAGTAAGAAGGGTGATTCCATCTTTTTGGTATTTACCATGTGTGAGGAATCTTGCTAAACACTTTGTTATGATATTTCACAATTCAATATAGATAAATGAATTAATGAATTATTTCTAATCTTTGCGAGAATCATTTGAAGCCGAAGAACAACTGCTACTAAAGCAATAGCTAAAGATATGCTTCTCATCCAGCCTCCTTGGCTGGCACAATTCTGGTGGAAGCTCTGGTGGAAGCTCTGGTGGAAGCAAAGTTTGCGTGTGCCACTTGGGGATGGTGCCCCTAAAAGGTCAGTGTGAATGAGTTCCTCTCAGCCTTTCTCCATTCCCATTGAAGGGAGATAATGAAAACTGAAGCAGTCACCACTGGCCCTGAAATGGAAGTTTCTATGGAGTCCGGTATCAGAAGTCTCCCACCAGCCCTGATCTGCTTCCCTCTGGATTGTATGTATGAGATAAATAAATTCCTATCATTTCTCTCATATCTAAGCTAGTGTGTTTTGCTTACTTTTATATACAGTAGCATAGCCTGTATTCTAATATCTGCATCAAGGCAAGTATCAATTATTTTGTAGACAAAGAAACAGTCTCAGAGAGGAACAGTAATTAATTAAAGGCTACACAGCTGCTAAGTAGAGAAAGTGGAAATCAAACCTAGGCCAGCTGGGCTCTTCCACTGTGCCTTCTGCTGGGTACTCTGGGTGACGAAGAATGAATAATGAAAGAAAAACATCACAGGCATTTGGAATAGATTCCCCCAAATGAGCTATTACCTAGAAACACTGAATTTTAGGTTTAGAAAGGACCTCCAAGTCCTGTAATCTACAGAACAATCCACAGGTCCAGATGGGTAACCAGTTCTTCTTACTATTAAATAACTCAATGGTTATCTCACTGACAAGATCCCTTAGGCTTCCTTCTTTCCTGCTTTTTTTTTTTTTGCCTTGGTCAACAGAAATTGCATGTATTTATTTATTTATTGCATCTGCCCTAATCACTAACATGACTGTATTTGAAGATAAGGCCTTTGGAAGGTAATTAACGTAAAATGAGGTCATAAGGTTAGAGTCTTAAACAAATAGGGTTGGTGGCGTTACAAGGAGAGGAAGAGGAAGAGAGAGATTTCTCCCTCTCCACACGTGTGCTCAGAAACAAGACCATGTGAAGATCGCAGTGAGAAGGTTGCTCTCTGCATACTAAGAAGAGTGCACTCACTAGACACCAATCCTTACCAGACCTTATCTGGAACTTCCAGTTTCCAGAACTATGAGAAATAAATTTCTGTTGTTCAAGCCATCTAGTATATGGTATTTTGTTACAGTAGTCTGAGCTGACTAACATAGCATCATAAGAGAACTCCTCATAAATGGTGCTTACTAGCTATTAAATTACACGTCAACTAATTTCAATTTAAGAAGACTTATAAAACGTCTGAATAAGGCTAAGACAGGCCATATCATAGTGGAAGAGAAATTACCTCTAACTCTCTCAATCTAAGCCACAATGTATAATGGGATTTTTCATTAGATTAAAATGTGCCTCTTCTCCCAGATGCATCAATTGAGACCTAAGTCAGCAGCAAGCATATCCATCAATAACAGATTCCCTTGGGAGGCATCTGTGGCTGTTCTTACCCTGGGCAAACCTGATCCTGGCACCAGGATAGGAGTCAGAAGCACTGGTGCAGGTCAAGCCTTCATCGACATTTTGACCATACACATAAGAATTGAGTGCCATTTATTCTATGATTTTTTTAAAGAGAAGGGTAAAGAAGCATCTTTAAGGGTCAGTAAATCTGCTCTTTCATCCAGTTTCTTCTTTTACTGGCTGCACTACAGAGGTTTCATTGTGAACAGAAGTCAGAAAAACAGGTAAGGTCTGAAACTTTACTTTACCATCTGCAATTATGACGTTAGTGCAAGCCTAAAGAAATAGAGATTTTGAAGCAAGGACCAGAGAAAAGGATATCTGATTAACCAGGCAAGTGGTCAGTGGTTAAACAGAAACATAAATACACATATATACATATATATATGCTTTTTTCCCTCCAAGAATCAGTAGGTATCTGCAGCTGAAGAAACAGTAGTTTCTTTGAATTAATAACTATTTTGATTTAACAAAAGAACATGAATCATAAAACATATTAAAAACATTTTGTTGCCTCATCAAAAATGTAAAAGGTGTGTGGGTATTTACTCGAAGTCAGCACATTGAGGCAAATTTCATCTTTTGCTCTTTCCATAAAAACTCTTACCTAGCTTTCACAAAGCCCAGCTGATGCAACTGGGAGTCAAGGAACATAGTCTAACAGACATTTGTTCTCTATGTAGTTGGATTATGTTTAAAACTACCAAAAATCTAGATTCTTAAACTACTTGGACACTACTTTCACTAAAACTACTCTGAGAAAACACTTACTGAGTTATATTCAAACCTTATAGCTTTTGCTTACATTGAGGATTTACTGTAAGAAACAAACAAAAGAAAAATGCTTCCATGAATTTATACTGGAAACATTCACCCTAAGTCCAATGTGTAAGTTCCACAGGACATTTTTGCTTCAAAATTTAGTCCAAGGCAGGATGAAATACTTCCTTTCTGTTAATGCTTAGCATGTTTCTTTGTGCCAAGTGATAATTATGTTTCCCCATTGTTATTAATACCTTTCCACCCTGGTTTTGAGAAGCTGAGATCTAATTCTAAAGCTCAGTCATAGCAAGTGTGACCTGTGATTGCCTCTCAACATCCTTGTTTATTTCTCTTTTCATGTGTAATTTTAAATGTTCAATATCTATATTGATAATTTGTTACCTAAATATTGAAGATTCTTTTAAGAAACAACTGTGTAATTAATTTAAATGAATGTAAATCAAATCAATTTGAGATGATAATCTACAATTTTAATTGAATACACATTATAAAATAACTCAGAATACAAAGAAATATTTCACATTTTGTGAGTTTACAAAGATATAAATAAATTGTGTTTGGGATGAAAAGAATGAAGCCAGAAGTCTCTCAGCCTGAAGAAATTCCTGATTAGTGGTGAGCAGCCGAGAGCACTCCCAGAATGCAAGAGGTGCCCTTTCCTCCTTTCCTAGGACAGTAGACGTGTTACTATAAATCTACCAAGCACAGCAGTAACCCCTCCCTAGAGGCCTGTGGCATCTGCATTAGCCTTGAAAGCTCTCCTGATGTGGAAATGTAATTTGGACTTGACCCCACGGCATTACATAAAGATAGCCTTTCATATTGATCAGACTTTAAAAAGGATGCTAGTCCTCTAGACCCGGTCTAGCATGTGCCTTTACCACATTCTGCAATCAATTTAGTAAGTAACTTTCAGATCTGTGAAGTACATACACGTAGAAAGAGTTTTTTGGAGATAAGCACTGAGGTCACAGGATTTCCAAGAGAGTTCTATCATAGAAACAAGTAGATGGAAAATGTGAGTGGCATTTCCATGGCTTCTTTAGCCTTTCAGCCAATAGTTCTCAACTTCTGCTTCTGTTCAGCTGAGGGGCTCCACACACATCTAACAGTCACCACGGCACACTATGCACACTACAGTTCAGGGTAAGAACGCCATGGTTCTCAAGAGTCTGGGAATATGGCACTTGAAAGACCACCTCTCCCATTTGTTCTGATGTGGACTCTCTTCTTCACCCAGCAAGAATCACTGCCAAGTAGAAAAGACCAATCAATTCCATGTTTAGAACAGGAATTAGGGAGAAAGAGACCAGGTATAGAAAAGAGAAGATGAATGAAAATGAGATAGAAAGACCTACAGGGAGGGAAATGGTAAGAATGTCAACACACGGGGAGAGAGATGTGCAGGCCAATGTAGAATTTGAGAACGAAGCCAGTGAGAGTGGCTATTAAGAAGCACAAAATTAGTCAAAGGATATTTTAGAGAAATGGTTGATAACATGAGACAAAGGATTACTATTTCTAATATGTAAAGAGGTCATAAAAAGTGATTAAAGCATTTAAATATCCAATGAGAAAAATGGGAAGAAGATACAAACAGGCAACACATCAAACAAAAACATGTGACCAAAAGCACATGTAAAAATTACAGATTAAAACTAGACAGAATTTTTTATCTGAGAGTCTGGCAAATATTTAAAAAGGTTCATACCCAAAGGTCACTTATATACTTATAGGAAAACCAATACTCTGCAAACTGGAATAACCTTTCTGAAGGGTAATTTGGTAACATAAATCAAGGGTCTTTAAAAAGTACATATCTTTGACCCAGCATTTATTGTAAAAAATTAACTAGACCCATATGTAAAGGTATTGATACATAGATATCTATTGTAATTCTATTTACAATAAAAATTTAAAACATATCCTTGACCTAGCACTTATTAAAAAAATAATTAACTAGATCCATATGTAAAGGCATTTATACATAGATATCCATTATAATTCTTTTTATAACAAAAATTAAAATAAATCGGATTGTTCAATAATACAGGGTTGACATTTTTTTACTTTGGGATTCTCTGGAAAGAGACAGAGATAAAGACTCGGATGCCAAGCTGCTTTGGAGAAAGTAAGATAGACAAAGCTGAAAAACCAATACAATTTTCAGGAATGAGCTGGTTACTGCTGCAGGCAACTGCATAGGGAGCCCCTGCAGAACCACTCAGCACGGATCTTGTAACTGTCTCAACATGGGACAGGGATGCTGCGGCATTTATCCACCAACTCCCACCCCCCATTGTGAGAGTTGTAGTATTAACTCCCCCATTTTTCTAGGTTGTATCTTCCTGTGTCTCAGTGACCTTCGCAGCTCTGGAGAAAGAGCAGAAATATGGTCCAGCTTGTATGTCATGTGGCACTGTCAAGGGTGCATGCCACTGCTCACTACTGCTGTGCTAAAACCAGATGAGCTACGGAAATGTTAACAGGCACATTCATGTTTTAAGTTAAGATCCAGTCACAAGAAGGTATAGAGTGTACTTTACGTTTAAAGTAGTTATATATTTAGACACACCCACTAAGAATTCCCGGCAATATATTTACCCAAAATTGCTTAATAATTATTGAGTAATAATTATTTCAGGGGCTTTGTATTTTTTTCTTATGTTCATATATTACTATTAAATTATATAGTGTCATAGTTATGATTTTTCTGCAATGACCAAGTCTTATCTGGATAATAAAAAGCCAAGTTTATGTAGTTTTAATAGGTCTTATTTCAAAAAACACACTGGCAAACTAAAAACAGAACTACCATATGATCCAGCAACCCAACTACTGGGTATACATCCAAAGGAGAGAAAATCAGTATGTTAAAGAGATATCTGCATTCCCATGTTTATTGGAGCACTATTCACAATAGCCAAGATATGGAATTCAACAGATGAACAGATTTTAAAAATGGTATGTATACACAATGAAATACTATTCAGTCATATAAAGGAATGAAATCTTGCCATTTGTAGCAATATGAATGAATTTGGAGGACATTACTTTTAAGTGAAATAAGCCAGGCACAGAAAGACAACCTCAGGTTGTCACTCATATGTAGAAGCTAAAAAAGTTGATCTCATAGAAGTAGAGAGTAGAATAGTGGTACTAGGGTAGGGGGAGGGGGTTAGCCAGAAGCTGGTTAGTGGGTAAAAATATAGCTAGAAAGGAAGGACAGTCCTAGTGCTCTACAGCACGGTCGGGCACCTATAGCTAACAATTTATCGTGTATTTTCAAATAGCTGGAAGAGTGGGTTTTGAATGCTCCCAACACAAATAAATAATGCATGTCTGAGGTGACAGATGCGCTAATTACCCTAGTTTCATCTTTATGCATTATATACATGTACTGAACTATCACACCGTACCCCAAAAATATGTAAAAATATATGTCAATTAAAAATAATAAAAGCGAGAATGAAAATAGTTTTAAAAACCCAACTTTGCTCTATATTTATAAACAACATTTATAGTATTAATAATACATTGCCACCCTCAAATTATTCAATAATTCTAATTAACTTTAATAGCTAGCACAGGATATAGCTGCCTTTAGAGTATTTATATGTTCACAGTGATATTTCAAGTACAAACAAGTCATTAATAATTCTAAATTCCCAATTAAGAGAAAGTAGAATGAGATAAATAAGATGAGCAAATAGTATAGAATAAAACCTTGCACTCATTACAGTGATAATCAACCATTCTGCCACCCACCCAACTTGCTCTCACCTTCCAAGATCCCCATCAGTCCCTTCCTTACTACTTCTCAACCCATTTACCTAGGCCTTCATCTGTTTGTGCTATTACTGCACGCTTCTCATTCACACATTGTTTCAAGTATTAACTGAGTGCCTGCCATGCATCAGGCACTGGGCTGGGCATGAAGATGCAATGGACAAGCTCTCCATTCTCAGGGAACTTACCATCTCCTGGGTAACCAAAACAATTACATTACGTGTTACAGCAGGAATAAACAGAAGTGGTAAGGACATAGTACATAAAAAGACACTTGGTCCACTTTGTGCTACTATAACAGAATATCACAGACTAATTTATAAAGAACAGAAATTTATTCCTGGTAGTTCTGGAGGCTGTTGTCCAAGATTCCTTGATTGGGATTTGGTCTTGTGAGAGCCTTCTTGCAGCATCCTCACATGACAGAATGCTGAAGGGCAAGCTACCCAAAGGCTGTGGGAAGCCTCTTTTATAAGGACCTAAATCCCATTAAGGAGGAAGGAACCCTCATGGCCTAATCTCTTCTTGCAGGTCCCACCTCTTAATATTATCATGTGGCACCACCTGAACTCTGGAGGGGACACATTCAAATCACAGCAGCCTTGGAGGGTGGGTCAGAGGGGAAGGCTCCATGAGGAGAGGCCCGGTAGTTATAGACAGAGGACAAACAGAATGTAGTCAGTGAGCAGATGGAGGAAGGGAACTGCAAGATGGAGGGAAGAACCTGTGCTTTCTTATAGCTTATGGACCAAGTCGTATCTCCAACATCACCATTTTTCCTTATCATCCCTTTCCTTGCATTATTTTCCAGATGAAAAAAGTTCAAATGCCTCCTCCCCATTTCCAGCTGAGAAGATGAGATGACTGTGCCTGGTTTTCCAGGCTCCTGTCTGCTTGGCAGACCACCGTGACCATGCATGACTAAGTCCACTCTTCGCAGCCAGCAACCCCTGCCCTCCCCAGGCCAACTTCCTTGTGTTCTATTCATTCCTATCTCCTCGCCAGAACTACTCAGACCCCTCTGTCTTTCTGCCTGCTGCTCAATCTTCCAGGCTCTAGTTTGCTGGCTTTCTGCTTCCAAAAATGTTTTTAAGCATTAGTGAGTCTTTCTCTGCATAGAACTCCAGACTCTTTGAAAATGCCGTAGTTCATAAATTACTTTCAATGTTTAAGAAGTGCCTATCATGTTTCCCTGTGGTTTCATCCTCTTAGGTATTGATTTTCTGAATCAATCATCAACATTTAAAAAGACTTCTAAGCACATAGGAGGCTGCAGGCTATCGAATATTGCTCATAAATAAGAACAATGTGGATCAGTGGAAAGAGGCAAGTAATGAAAGAGTAAACTAATATTCATTGGCCCCTTTCCTGATATCAGGCACAACATAAGTCCCACTTGTAGTTTCAGGCATTGCTGTATGAGATGCTCATCGTGAACCTCATAAACACTATAAAATAGAGAACTGACAGCAATGGCCAACGACCTGAATCCAAGCCTCTCTGAACCATGTCCTATCTGTGTATGAGCGAGGTACTAATCTCCCTAAACAATATATATATATATATATATATTTTTTTTGAGACGGAGTCTCGCTCTGTCGCCCAGGCTGGAGTGGTGCAGTGGCCGGATCTCAGCTCACGGCAAGCTCCGCCTCCCGGGTTTACGCCATTCTCCTGCCTCAGCCTCCCGAGTAGCTGGGACTACAGGCGCCCGCCACCTCGCCCGGCTAGTTTTTTGTATTTTTTAGTAGAGACGGGGTTTCACCGTATTAGCCAGGATGGTCTCGATCTCCTGACCTCGTGATCCGCCCGTCTCGGCCTCCCAAAGTGCTGGGATTACAGGCTTGAGCCACGGTGTCCGGCCCAATATTTTCAAATAAACTGTTTTTCATGACTAAGATACAGTTTTGTCAAACAGAAAAAGAGATTATGAGTGGAAGTCATAGATGAGAAAGAGAGAAAAGATGGGGATTTCTATTTTAACATCCCCTAATAGACACATCTGGATATACATACAGTGTCTTTAGTTTTTAATTGCCACATTGTAATTGTACATACTTATGGAATACAATTTGATGTTTTAACACATGTAGATATTGGATAATGACCAAATTAGGGTAGTTCACATATCCATTACCTCATGCATGTAATAATTTCTTTGTGGTGAAACTATTCAAAAGCCTCTCTTCTATTTTGTAATATACAACATCATACTGTTAAGCATGGTTGCTCTACTTTGCAATAAAGCCCCAGAACTTATTCCCCCATCTAACTGTAACTTTATACCTGTTGACAAACATCTCCCCACCCTCCCTCCCCAGTCTCTGGTAACTACTGTTATAATCTCTGCTCCTATGATAACTTTTTAAAATCGATGCCACACGAATAAGATCATACAGAATTTGTCTTTCTGTATTTGGTGTATTTCACTTAACATGATGTCCTCCAGGTTCATCCACATTGCTACAAATGACAGGATTTTATTTTTTCATGGCCAAATAGTATTCCATTGTGTATATATGCCACATATTCTTTATCCATTCATTCAATGGACACTGAGGTTAATTCCATGTTTTGGCTATTTTGAATGTTGCTGCAATAAACATGGGAGTGCAGATCTCTTTGACATACTGATTTCCTTCCCTTTGAATATATACCCAGTAGTGGGATTGCTGGATCATAGGATCTCTTTACTTTTAATCCTATGAAAACATCTATTATTCCAAAGAGTTGATGCATATTGTCATTCCAATTAGTGACTAATACAAACGTCTGTCTAAAGAGCCTATGTGTTCCTCCCAGGGATTTACGAGGGCTTCTGGAGCCATGCCACCTCCTCAAGGCTCCCAACTCCCACCAAGAATGAAGAGCTGGTAATAAAAGTGTAATTACCATGTACAGACAGGTCTTCTCATTCCCATATGAACAACTACTCAGGGGTGAAAGTAACATATTATGAAGGTAGAGGACATGTGAAAATAAGACAATGGACTTAAAACAATAAACCAAAATCTTGCTCTTCCCTTGTTCCAAGGTAATGGGTTTTTCAGCTGGAAGTCTGACGATCCAGCCAGACAGTGCTTCTCAGCCCCCTTGCACTAGGAAGCAGGCATGCTTCCTCCACATTTCCCTTTCCAACCAGTGGGAGCTCAGATGAGGCAGGAATCTTGCTCCCAGTAGGCCTGACAGTACCTCAGGCAGCAATTCACGAAGGGCCATCTGCAGATTTTTAAGGGTCCCTGAATCCAATTTAGGATAGTATGAAGTCAAAACTCTCTCCATAACAATAGTAAGACATTTGTCTTTGTCACTGTGTTGATATTTGTACTGATGGTAAAAAAGCAATGGTGCCGTCACACTGTCTTCCACAATGGTTGAACTAATTTACACTCCCATCAACAGTGTAAAAGCATTCCTATGTCTCCACATCCTCTCCAGCATCTGTTGTTTCCTGACTTTTTAATGATCGCCATCCTAACTGACGTGAGATGGTATCTCATTGTGGTTTTGATTTGTATTTCTCTAATGATTAGTGATGATGAGCTTTTTTTCATATGTTTGTTGGCTGCATAAATGTCTTGTTTTGAAAAGTGTCTGTTCATATCCTTCGCCCACTTTCTGATGGGGTTGTTTGTTTTTTTTCTTGTAAATATACCCAAAGGATTATAAATCATTCCACTATAAAGACACATGGCCGGGCGTGGTTGCTCATGCCTGTAATCCCAGCACTTTGGGAGGCCAAAGTGGGCGAACACCTGAGGTCAGGAGTTTGATACTAGCCTGACCAACACAGAGAAACCCTGTCTCTACTAAAAATACAAAAATTAGCCAGGCATAGTGGTGCATGCCTATAATCTCAGCTACTTGGGAGGCTGAGGTAGGAGAATCACTTGAACCTGGGAGGCGGAGGTTGCGGTGAGCCGAGATCGCACCACTGCACTCCAGCCTGGGCAACAAGAGCGAAACTCTTGTTAAAAAAAATAAAAATAAAAATAAATAAATAAAGACACACGCACACATATGTTTACTGCAGCACTATTCACAATAGCAAAGCCTTGGAGCTAACCCTAATGCCCATTAATGTTAGACTGGATAAAGAAAATGTGGCACATATATGCCATGGAATACTATGCAGTATAAAAGAGTGAGTTCATGTCCTTTGCAGGGACATGGATGAAGCTGGAAACCATCATTCTCAGCAAACTAACACAGGAACAGAAAACCAAACACTGCATGTTCTCACTCATAAGTGGGAGCTGAACAATGAGAATATATGGGCACAGGGAGGGGAACATCACACACCAGGGCCTATCGGGAGGTGGGGGGACAAGGGGAGGGACAACATTAGGAGAAATACCTAATGTAGATGACGGGTTGATGGGTGCAGCAAACCACCATGCACATGTATACCTATGTAACAAACCTGCACATTCTGCACATGTATCACAGAACTTAAAGTATAATTAAAAAAAAATCTCCAAAAAATCCCCCCAAAAAACAAAGCAATGATGTGTAAAACTGCCGGAGGCTTAGCAGGAAACAAGACAGTAGCACCAAACTCTACTAGCGGATACTGTCTTCTTCACCAGTAGACAGCTGGGATTAGAAGGAAACAGTTTCACTGAAGACTATCCTTGATGAAGCATAAAAGTCATTAACTTCATTAAACCTCTACCCTCGAGTAAACATCCAGATGATGGAACGAGAAGTACACATGAAGCACTTCTGGGGCAAAAAATAGGGAAGAAACTTGTGTGATTCTCATTTGAGTTGCAGGCTGAACTAGGCACTTTTTCATAGAGGGCCATTTTGATACAAAAGTATGACTGACAAGGTGTGGTTATTCTGAATTAAGTACTTGTAGACATTTTCTCAAAATGGACAAAGAGAGCCTGTCACTTAAACAAAATCAAATGACAGTATGTGCTGCCAATGATAAAATTCAAGCTTTTAAGTGAATATTGTTAGTATTTTGGAAAACATGTATAGTCCACTATGAACCTTAAATCTTCCCAATAGCTAAAAATTTTTCTGAGGGGATCAATAAAAACATTAACAAATGTGAGTTTTTAATGTTCCATAATGACATGTGTAAACACTTGTAAGATCGCCATACCTCAGTGGACCAGTAATTTCCAAATGACCAATGCATGCTAAAAAAACCATGTATGGGTGAAACAGCCATTCAAAGGAAAGATAGATTAATAGATGTTAACATTAACTGTGTATAGAAAGTCCACTAACATTAAAAAAAGACTATTTGTTGAGTTTTGCTATAGGATCAAATAAGAACATTTACAGTTTTCTGGAAAACACATTAAGATACACCTACCTTTCCCAACTACATATCTTTAAGTTCAGGTTTTCTTCACATACTTCAACCAAAACAACACATCACAACAGATCGAATGCAGAAATAGGAATAAGAATCCAGCTGTCTTCTACTAAACCATATATTAAGGGGAACTGCAAAAATTTCTAATTTTTTGTTTTTTTATGGTTATTTTGGCCGAGTGCAGTGGCTCACGCCTGTAATCCCAGCACTTTAGGAGGCCGAGGCGGGCAGATCACAAGGTCAAGAGATCGAGATGATCCTGGCCAACATGGTGAAACCCTGTCTCTACTAAAAATACAAAAGTTAGCTGGGCATGGTGGCATGTGTCTGTATTCCCCGCTACTTGGGAGGCTGAGGCAAGAGAATTGCTTGAACCCAGGAGGTGGAGGTTGGCAGTGAGCCAAGATCACGCCACTGCACTCCAGCCTGCCAACAGAGACTTTTTTTCTCTCCAAAAAAAAAGAAAAAGAAAACAGTTATTTTTTCCAAATGTCATTTATGTTACCTTGTAAAGCATTTATTATTATTTTTTTGTTGTTGTTGTTCTTGTTTTTTGTTTTGTTTTGAGACAGGGTCTCGCACTGTCACCCAGGCTGCAATGCAGTGGCACAATCTTGGCTGACTGCAGTCTCGGCCTCCTGGGCTCAAGCCATCCTCCTGCCTCAGCCCCCCAAGTAGCTGGAACTACAGGTGCATGCCACCATGCCCAGTTAATTTTTTGTGTTTTTTGTAGAGGCAGGGTTTCATCATGTTGCCCAGTCTGGTCTTGAACTTGTGAGCTCAAGTAATTTAACTGCCTCGGCCTCCCAAAGTGCTGGGATTACAGGCATGAGTCACCATGCCCGGCCTATTGTTATTTTTCAATAAGGTAATGTAAGCCACGTGCGGGGGCTCCCACCTGTAATCCCAGCACTTTGGGAGGCCGAGGTGGGTGGATCATGAGGTCAGGAGATCAAGACCATCTTGGCCAACCTAGTGAAACCCCGTCTCTACTAAAATACAAAAAATTAGCTGGGTGTGGTGGTGTGCACCTGTAGTCCCAACTACTTGGGAGGCTGAGGCAGAGGAATCGTTTGAACCCTGGAGGTGGAGGTTGTAGTGAGCCGAGATCACGCCACTGCACTCCAGCCTGGTGACAGAGTGAGACTCCATCTCAAAATAAATAAATAAATAAATAAATAAATAAATAAATAAATAAATAAAGTAATGTAAATTCCTCAACTTTAATTGTTTATACAATAAATGCCAATAGATATGACAAATAGCTAGTATCAATAACATAAACAAAAGCTCTTTAAGATCCTATATAATTGTTACAAGAGTAAAGGTCCTGATACCAAAAAGTCTGAGAACCACTGCCCCAAGGATGGCAAATCAACAAAAGAAAAAAACCCGTCTCTGAATATCACGTGGAGCAGAGCTGCTCTGCTGGGCTAGGCCATTCAGAGCGGGGTTGTGACATGAAGCAGAAATGAACTTCTCTGTCCTTTAAGCCACTGTGCCGCTAAGTTTCTTTGCTACATTACTGCTTCATCCTGACCAATTCGAGGTACATATGGCAAGAACTCCAGTTCTCAAGATGTAAGTTCCTTCAAATACATTTGCCAAATAAATAATATTCAGAATGTGCAATGTCACATCAATAGTATCCGATATCCAATTTATGTACACCCTCCCTCAAACTTCCTAGCCAAAGGCCAAAATTAGTATCAAGAAGCCAAAAACCAGTCAAATCAAGTTGAGTGTGGGAAGACTCTTTTTGTTAAGGTTAGCAATATAGAAGTTTAATTAGACAATCCTTAGCTGTGGAAGAGGAAAAGGGATGGCCTTTGAGATAATACAGCCTAATCAACCTTCAGGATTTTCACAAGTCATCTATTTCTAAAAATGAATTTATGTTGAGTTAAGGTCTAGCTATTTTAAAAAATCATCCTCCTGAGGACACTTCGAAGCAATTATACAAGAAAAGGTTGAAAAGCCAACACGCTCTCTCTCTTAAACATATTAGACACTCTCTGCTTGACTTTTCTTGCATATGAAAATTGACTTGCTTTTTAAAATGTTATTTTGTCATCATGCCTGGTTACTACATCTGAAAACCTACACGTAACAGGTCACAGTATATGAATCATGACTCCAAACATATTAAGTATAAAAAGTTCTCTATTTCCCAAACTCATACCCTAGGAGAAACTCCCAGTCATCTTCTGTCTAGAAATGATTGCATATGGCCATGGAAGACATATTTTACATGAGTGAATATATTAAAAGAAAAAATGTTGTGCTGTCATTATTTGAGAATGCCGTGGGAAAATACAAAATTCAGACACTTTCAAAGCAGCCAAATACCGGTAACATTAAATTATTTAAGCAGTGAACACCTCTTGTATGAATGGCAGGGGAATCCAGAGTAGAGAGACAAAAGCTCCTTAATTTCCCAATCCCTGCAAATTCTGAAAAAGCAGGGAATACGAAGGAGCAAACTAGAAAGGACCCAGGAGCCCCACTCTCAGGCCCTACTCTGCCATCAGCCAGCTGGGTGACACTGAGCAAGCCAATTCTCCCATCTGGCTGCTCATGTATAAAATTAGAGGCTGGACCAAATAATTTCTAGAATTACTTCAAGCCCTAAATTTCACCACCACCTTTTTTCTCCCAAAAGACAAATCCTAGTTTGTCATGCTGACCGTGGTGCTGACCGACCCCGTGAATGGAAACTTGACATCATAGGGAGTCCTCCCTTTTCCTTCTTTTCGTAATGACCCAATTTATCCAGTGTAATTTAGACTTTTTGAATTGCTGATAATATTAAGCCACTTTTATTAAACATAATCAGGGCATTATTAGTAATCAGGACAATAAAAAGCTCATTTTGTGCAATTTTATAATGTTTGAGTAAAACTCATAAAGTGAGTAATTGCTTCTCAATGTATCCTCTATCTGTGAGGCTCAAGTTTTATATTATGTTTGGTATTAAAAATTAAAATTTTCTACATTAAACACTGATGAAAATTTGATGGTAATGATTTAGGAAATTAATACTCACCCTCTTTTCTTCATAGCTACTTTCATACATTAGAATTCAGAAGGAAATAATAATTTGGCTTATTACTCAATACTAATAAGACAACTGGTCAAACTATGTCCTTCAAATAAACAGCACTTCCTTATTTATTGTTTATTTCCTGATTTAGGATAGAGAAGTTATCCTTTGAGTTGCTCAGTTAATTACAAGGAAGGAATTGATCTCTAGGCAGTTATGCTTTGATAATCAGTTTCTGATTTTAATCAAGCTTGTTTTGCTGTTTTCCCAGCTTCTCATCTTCCAAAATTGTGTAATCATTTTGGGGGGAGGAGTTGCAAGATACAAGTAGGATAGATTAATGCAATTGAACTATGTCAAGAGGCTGAACCAGCAATACAGAAGAGATTTGCTGAATATAAGATAAAGCTTCTCTCTGAATGAATCAAGAGAGCTCTTAAAAACAACGAGACAGAAAGCCTTGGTGATTAATGAAACTAGGATATTGAAAATGTGATCTCAAGTTATCTCTCCATTTACTTGGAAACAAAAACTAGATGGCCAAGTAGCCACAGTCCACCACTGACCAACCTGTATCTATGCAAGTAGAATACACTAAGTAGAACTAGGCCTTTCTTTATCTTCTGTTGTATTTTTGGAATGCTTTTTTGTTTTGTTTACCCCAACACCTAATAAACTTCTAACTTCACTGATGTCTACAATATTAGCCCATCAATGTGTACATTCTTGTAGTTAGGCTCATACTCTCATGGGGTTTCACTTATTACTTGCCAAATACTCGATTCTTCAGGTATACGTACTATCCTTTTCAGAACGTGCCTGTGCAAACAACTGAAAAACAAGATTATTACTGTACTAGAAATTGGCAATGTTGGAAAAGGACATGAAGTTGAAACAAGCTGGAGGCATCAGCCTTTAGGCCAAGGTATACAAATGACTTCAAAACTCCAATCTATACTTCCAAGGGCTATGACTCAGAATGTATCCATGAGGCAACCATTAAATGGGAAACAGGCAAGAGACAATGACACTGTACTCCAACTGAAATAACTTTAGTAATTGAGCTGAGAAGACACACTGTTCCATCAACTTTGAGAAGTATTATCTAGAAAACTTACATGAAGCTAAGGTGTAATTTCACTTAATAGATGCATCATTGAGTTAAATGACAATGCTGTTTTAGACCTTCAACTAGCATTTCTAAGATACTCTAATTGAAGGGGTTTTGCTACCATAAAAATATTTTCAACTGTATAGAAATAGCCCAGTTTGGGCCGGGCGCAGTGGCTCAAGCCTGTAATCCCAGCACTTTGGGAGGCCGAGACGGGCGGATCATGAGGTCAGGAGATCGAGACCATCCTGGCTAATACGGTGAAACCCCGTCTCTACTAAAAAATACAAAAAACTAGCCGGGTGAAGTGGCGGGTGCCTGTAGTCCCAGCTACTCGGGAGGCTGAGGCAGGAGAATGGCGTGAACCCGAGAGGAGGAGCTTGCAGTGAGCTGAGATCCGGCCACTGCACTCCAGCCTGGGTGACAGAGCAAGACTCCGTCTCAAAAAAAAAAAAAAAAAAAAAAAAAAAAAAAAAAAAAAAAAAAAAAAAAAGAAATAGCCCAGTTTGGAGTGCTTAAATATTACTAGTCACCAATTCAATAAATACATATTTTATAATGTAAACTGGGTGAAAATGTATCAATTTAGCTTCTGAGTCTAGGACATATATCCTGAAAGAATGACCCCATTTTCATATATCATGAGTTGCAAATAGAAATAACAGATATCTTTTACATAACAGTGTAATAGGATTGTATTATAAGTAGCTACTGTGCCAGCAAACAAATTTTAATCAAAGATAGAAATAAATCTACTCATTGTAATATTAAAGTGTTTTATAATGAGACTCACAATTCACTGTAATTTTGTGCCTGGAAAAACTAAGAGGACACCCAAGAAGAGGAAAATTACAATTAGTCTAAACAGGAAGTAATCAAAAACTGTCTAAATATAGGGAAAATTGGCATCTATAACAAGCTCCAATAGTAACAAGATGTAACTAGCTGTACCACGGATTTCCTTAAGCTTCAGATTATATTTATTTAAATGACGCCACTTTAACAAGTGCTATAAAAATAATCAAACTGAATGCTGGGACAATTAAGTCCCTAATGTATCCTCACTTATTCATTCAAGAATATGCATGTGGCTGGGTGCAGTGGCTCATGCCTGTAATCTCAGCACTTTGGGAGGCCGAGGCAGGTGGATCATGAGGTCAGGAGATGGAGACCATCCTGGCCAACATTGTGAAACCCTGTCTCTACTAAAAAAAAAAAAAAAGAATTAGCTAGGCATGGTGGCATGCACCTGTAGTCCCAGCTACTTGGGAGGCTGAGACAGGAGAATCGCTTGAACCCAGGAGGTGGAGGTTGTGGTAAACTGAGATTGTGCCACTGCACTCCAGCCTGGCAACAGAGCAAGATTCCGTCTGGGAGAAAAAAAAAAAAAAGCATGTATCAAGCACCTGCTCTGTGCTAGCTTTACAGGTGCTAAATTTCAGAAGGAAATCATAATTTGGCTTATCATTACTCAATACTAATAAGACAACTGGTCAAACTATGTCCTTCAAATAAACAGCACATCCTTATTTACTGTTTATTTAGGAGTGAACAAAACCAAACAGACAGAAAATCATTGCTCTCCCAGAACTTATCTTCTAGTGGAGGAAACTGTCAGTAAACAAGAGAAATAAGCAAAAATACACAGTATTTTACAATACAATGAAGGCGAAGGAGGAGAGCAGGTAGCAGGAAAGGGGCATATGAAATGTCAGAGGGTGTGCAGGGAAGATGATATTGATAGCACAGCCAGGAAAGCATCACTGAAGTAGTGACCTTAGAGCAAAAGCCTGAAGGAAATTACTGTCATTGTAACTTTCACTTTTCTGTTTTGACTATGTCGTTTTCTAGTTTCTACCTTTATTTATATAGAAATAAGCCATCCACACAGAGGAAAGAAGGCATGAATAAGAGAAGACAAAAGGTAAACTTGGCTTTTAACTGGCAAAAAGTTCACCACTGCTTTCTTCATTTCTAAGTTTGTGTGTCACCTTGTGAGTGCTGCGTTACATCCTCAGGTGCAGTCTTTGCTAATTGATGGGTCCTGGAAAGAGCTCTGAGATGGGGATAATTAGACCTAGGTGGTGGGGGAAGGGGATGTGACTAGAATTCAGATTTCTCAGGAGGCTGGTATTCTCTAGCAAGTTGGAAAATGAAAGGGAAAAAATGCAGACAAATTGACTGTTTTTCTGCATGAACCCCTTAACTGCTCCTTCATTTAAACTGACATCCTATCAGCTTAAAAAATAGTGTGATTTTCTGTTTCAATTCTCTGCTCTATAAGATAGCCAAGGTGATTATCCATGAAGTTTTATGAAGTCAAAAAGAGCAAGAATTTTAAAAGTAAAAACACTGTAGGAATAGATGTCATTGATTTTATTCCTTAGATCATCCCAATTGCAACATGTTTTGATAACAAAAGACAACAAAGTAAGTAATATAAAAACGAATCTGATGGATCATACTGATAATATAATCAGGATTCTGAAGCTCTTTTTACATCCAAGACCCATATGATAAACACCTAATTCTTCAACACATTTGACCAGTGTGTCTAATCATTCTAGTCTTTCAAGAAAATCTGCTGTTCTTATACAACACATTCTTCTGACACCGTCGTGTATGTTAAGATATATGAGTTCTTATGACAATCTCCTAATTTATGTCTCAGAGTAACCCGCGAGTATATAACTTTATGCAGTGGTTGTTATTTCTGGAAAACATTTGATCAAATGCTATAAATTCACAAGGGCAATGATTTTCAATTAAGGTGTCATATGAGGATCATTTTTACTTTTTTTAACATACAAGTTTCTGGGTATCAGAGACATGAGACACCCAATAATACCAGTAATAACAGGTTTATTTTGCTCAGTATGAAGAGGGTGGCTTTATCTATCTTGAGCAGAGCTGCTTGTCCTCCTCCTCTAATTGCCTACACCAACATCATTCTCCCTTCTCTTCCGTAATTATAGAACCCCAACATTAAGGTGAACATACTGTCTCCTGAAAAAGCAAAGATGACAATTCTCAGCTTTCTTGCAGTTAGGTAGGGCCCTGTGACTCAGTTCTGATCTATGAAGTGAAAATGGTGTGTGGAATGTCTATAAAGGCTGTTTAATAAGAGATGACTTAGCTGGAGAACAACTTTTTAGCTATCTACCTTTTCCTTCTTTTGGGGAATTGTTTCATTGATGTGATGGCTGGAGTTCCAGCAGCCATCTTGCACCAGGGAATAATCGGGAATATAGAAGCCGTGTACCGGTATGGTAGAGCATAAAGACAGAAAGTCCCCATATCCTTAATAACATAATGGAACCATCATATCAGACTTCAGACTTCTTTGACATGAGAAATAAACTTTTTTCTTGTTTAAGCCACTATGACTGATTGACTATTACATGTTCCAAACCTAATCCTAACTAATATACTAGAGAGGGACAGCAAGGGACATACAAAGTCGGAGAAAGATTTCAATGGTTTACAGTACCCATCCTGTGAATTTCTAATGTACTGAAATTTTTCCCCAATATCTCAAAAGTCATGCATATGTATAAGTCTAAGCATATAAAAAGATCTAATAGCATTTCAGCCCCATATGCTGAAGCAATAAAGTAAAATAATTCACCTGAGCTCAGTATACTAAAGAATAATTAGCATAGTTTAATAGTTCTAAATTGATAAAAGATTAGAGTTGCAGCCTGGTGCGGTGGCTCACAGCTGTAATCCCAGCACTTTGGGAGGCCGAGGTGAGCAGGTCACCTGAGGTCAGGAGTTTGGGACCAGCCTGGCCAACATGGCGAAACCCCATCTCTACTAAGAAAAATTAAGAAAAAAAAACTAGCTGGGCGTGGTGGCGGGCACCTGTAATCTCAGCTACTCATGAGACTGAGGCAGGAGAATCACTTGATCTCAGGAGGCAGAGGCTGCAGTGAGCCCAGACCGTGCCACTGAACTCCAGCCTGGGTGACAGAATCAGACTCTGTCTCCAAAAAAAAAAAAAAAAGATTGAGTTGGAAATGGAGTGCAAGCAATGAACTAAAGCTCCACAGAAGGACTCCTTAGGACATGCACTCTTGTTGACCATGGAATAATGGATAAAGAGGAGGTAAATATGATCCCAAGGCCTCTAGCTTGGGTGACTGCTGCAGATGGCGAGACCCATAAATAAGATGAGGAAAATCAAAGTAGGAATAATGGAGAAGGAAAGAGAATGAGTTTGGTTTTGCCCTTGAAGAACATTTCACATTATCTATGGGATACGATGCAAAGAAGAACGTTAGAAAAGAGGCTGGTAATTCAGGTTCACTTGTTCTGCATTTTAAAAACATCTGATGATTCCACACCAATTACTCAATAAAGCCCGGGCTCCTTATCATGATTTCAACCTGAAATCAATTTACAACTTAAAATCTGCCCTCCACCTACTTTTTCAGATCTGTCGTTAACATCGCTGTCTCTGCCTATAAGGCCCCACCAAATACAAATATTATGCTTAAGTCACAGATGACTCTTCGGAGGTTCCCCCAAACAAGCTTCACAGAAGGTCCCTCCATGCATATTTCTTTCACAACATGTATCCATTTTACTTGAGATATCTGTTTACCTGTCTGCCTCCCATACTAGACAGAACTATTTGAAGGCCTAGCCTATTATCTTGGATGTAGTACATTAAAACCGATAAGCACACCAATACTTAGTTAACAGAGGCTCACACCTGATGCCTGTATTTTTGCTTCCTCTTTTATCTGGAACACAGAAAAGAATCAATGATGACTCTGGATGTCAGGGCTGGGGGAATAATGCAGTAGTCTCATCCATTAGAGAAAACATATTAAAAAAAAAAGAGAGAGAAAAAAACTGCCAAATAGCTAACAGAAGCAGAGAGCTTTATACCAGGAAAGAGGAACACAAACACTCAAGTCTCTGGTAACTTTTATTTCATGTGACAAAACACATCGAGTGCAGAACTGATAGCTCACATTCGGTAAAGGCAGGCAGGAGAGTGTGACATGGAAGAAGGGTCAAGAGGCAGGGCTGGGCTGGGGTGGATAAAGAAAAGCACTACAGGAAACCTCTCCAAGCCCCCAGAACACAATGGCCACTTTACCTATAAAACAAAACTGAGATGCTGTGCTACCTGCTCACCCTCGCCTGTGCAAGAAACTGACAAAGTGCACGGGCCGATAAGATCTGGGGTTTTCCTGCTTAAAAGTTTTCTAAATGTCACTAGGTTAGCATGGATCATCCACTTGTTAAAAACACAGAAAATCCCAATCCGAAATACATTGCTTAGCTTCTCTAATTTATAATGAAAAGAAAAAATAAAATAATGACAAGCTATAGTGTAGAAAACAGAGGAGCCTTATCCATGTTATATGTGAAAACTTTTGCCAGCTTTTTGTGACAAGTATCTTATTTTTGGTGAGAATTAACAAAGATGATCAAATGTATGTAGATTACCTTTTAATTGGCATGATACAGTACAATATAACACAGGATATGCATTATAATATTACGAAGTGCTGACAGCATGAGAACTTGTTTGAGCCCTTGAGAAACAGTGTCTTCTTAGTTTATGTATATCTCAGGCCTTTTATACACAGCATTGGAATATGGTTTTAGAAGACTCCAAGAGAGGAGAATCTGAAAAAGGAAACGTGGCACCACTCATGTATGCCTCACTCAAATTTTAACTGCTTCTCATTGTGGGTTCTCAATGCAGGCCCTTTATAAAGACACGATGAAAATGAATATTGTTTGACCTAGCAATCACATTCCTTGGTATTTATTCAAATAAGCTGAAGAATTAGGCCCACATGAAAACATTCACACAAATGTTTATACCAAAATGTGGAAGCAACCAAGATGTCTGTCAGATGAATACACTGTGGTATATCCACGTAATGGAATATTATTCAGCGATAAAAAGAAAAGAAGTGAGCCATCAAGCCACAAAACAGACATGGAATAAGCTGAAATGCGTACTGCTAAGTGAAAGAGGCCAATCTGAAAAGGCTACATATTGTATGATTCCAACTACATGACATTCTGAAAAAGGCAAAACTTTGGAGAGAGTAAGATCAGGTTGCCAGGACTAGGGAGGTAGGAAGGGATGAAAAGGCAGAGAAGAAAATGTTTAAGGCAACAATGTTACTCTCTATGACAGTGTAATGGTGGATGCATGTCATTATATATTGGTCCAGATCCATAGAATATACAACACTAAGAGTGAACCTTAATGTAAACTATGGACTTTAGCCAACAATAGTGTTGTAATATTGGCTCATTAACTATAACAAAAGTACCACTAATAATGCAAGATGTTAATAAAAGGGAAAACTGGGAAGTGTGGGGGTCAGGGGGTGACAATGGCAGGGTGAAGGGTATATGGGAATACTCTGTATTTTCCATTTAATTTTTCTCTAAACCTAAAACTATATATATGTATATATACACACACACACAAATACACAATCTACTAATTTTTTAAAAAAATTCTTAAAACCTCCAAGTTATTTAATGACATCACTTTGTCAACAGAAAATGCAAGCAGCTTGGAAGATAATATGCCATAATAATTCAGAGTATGTAACTTCTTGAGCTAGACCTCCTGGGTTCAAATTGTAGTTCGTTCACTTACTAGTTGCATAATTTGCATAATCTTGTTTTATTTCAGTGAGAATTTACTGACTACTGTATGTCAGACACTATTGTAGGTATGTGGTATACAGCAGTGAACACGTAAAGATCCTTGGCCTCACAGAGCTCATATTTTACTGTGCAGAGACAGGCAAAAACAAATCAACAGATAAAGTAAATACAGTAAGAGAGAAGGTGATGAGCATGTTGGAAAAATGAAAATGGAGAGCAGGTTAAGGGGGAGATTAGGTTACGAGGGAGGGCTGGGGAGTATTTCCTCATCTGTTAATGAGAGATACAATAGTTTCCACCATCTGAGGGTGCTGTGTGTTCCATGAGATCTTCCATGGGACGAACTTCCACAAATAGCACTTACCTGGCTCAGTCAGCAAAGGTGGCCTCTTACTACAATTATTGCTAACAAAAAACTTAAGTAATTGGTAGTAAATGTTTAAATAACTTATGTTATACCTACCGTATTTCAATTCCTTATTTTTTTTTTCCCCATAAAATGCTAGAGCAGAAGCTAGTATCATGGGAAGTGTAAAATTTAAATACCTTAAGAGACTCATACACTTCAGGAAAAACGAATACTTGTAGAATTTGTGGCTGTTTACCAGTAAAAACCATCTTTTCATTTACCTTTCTATTCACTTCTGCCAAGAAATCTCATATATGATTGTTGATCATAGAAAAGATGCGGCAACTGTGTTTGTGTAGGTTAGGTTTGGCTGCAAAGAACAGAAAAACTCAAAGAAACAGAGGCTTAAGACAAGATAGGCATTCGTTTGTTTTGTAAAATGTCTGGAGACGGTGATCCAGGGCATCATGGTACCATGATGTCATCAGGGACCTGGGTTCCCCGTCAGAGGCGTGTGAACCAGAGTAACTCCATCTTAAGTAGGAGCTGGGTAAAATGAGGCTGAAACCTACTGGGCTGCATTCCCCGATGGTTAAGGCATTCTAACTCACAGGATGAGATAGGAGGTCAGCACAAGATACAGGTCATAAAGACATTGCTGATAAAACAGTTTGCAGTAAAGGAGCCAGCCAAATCCCACCGAAACCAAAACGGTGATGAGAGTGACCGCTGGTCATCTTCACTGTTACACTCCCACCAGCACCATGACAGTTTACAAACGCCATGGCAACACCAGGAAGTTACCCTATATGGTCTAAAAGGGGGAACCACGAATAATCCACCTCTTGTTTAGCATATCACCAAGAAATAACCATAAAAATGGGCAACCAGCAGCCCTCAGGGCTGCTCCATGGAGTAGCCATTCTTTTATTCCTTTACATGCTTAATAAACCTGCTTTCACTTTACACTGTGGACTCACCCTGAATTCTTTCTTGCACAAGATCCAAGAACACTCTCTTGGGGTCTCGAATGGGATCCCTTTTTTGTTAACACTCCTAGCTCACTGCTCTGCCACTTTTAAGGTGTAGACTTAGTCCCTAACATCCAAGGAAGCTGCTGGTGCCATCACATCTGTGTGGAAGGCACAGGAAGAGATAAGGAAGGGCCTCCTGCTTGCCTCTGAGGACACTACCCAGAAGGCCTTCCCCACAATGCTTTTCATGTATGTTATTAACCACCAAAATATCCTAGCCCTTGGCTGCAAGTAAGGCACGGGTTGTTGAGTTGGCAGCTGTGTGTGCAGCTAAGAAACAAGGAGAATGGGCTCTGAGAGGTAACAGCAGCTGTTCAGAAGGGTGAAACACATGGCCATCCCACTTATCTGGCTGAATGGAGCACCCAGGACTCCAGTGGAAATGCAGAAGGAGACTTTCTGTTTGCAAGATTTTTATATAGTTGCTGGGAGAAAAGGGAATTGATGGTAGTTGCTGACATATTACTGAAAATCAGTGAAGACCAGCCTTTTTTTTTTTTTTTAAAGGATCCAAATTCTACCAAAGACCAAAAAACAAAGCAAAAAACAGACAAAAACAAACCACCCATAACCAATTCCAATAGATTTTAAGACTGAAGAAAAATTTAGAGATTTTTAAAAAAGTATATATTATATATAACACTACAAGAATACCTATGGTGAATCTACATAATTTTTTTAATGTAACTGTTCAAAAATATTTTCAAATACCATATAATAAGTGAAAAGGCAAGGTACAATATAATGTGAACTACACAACATATGTATATGAATGATAGTAAAGAAATTAACCTAATTTTAGTTTTCAAAATCTGTATATAGAAAACTTGAATTTAAAATTATAGGGGCTGGGCTCTGTGGCTCATGCCTATAACTTTGGGAGGCTGAGGTCAGAGGATCACTTGAGGCCAAGAGTTCAAGACCAACCTGGGCAACATAGTGAGACCCCTCTTTACAAAAAATAAAAAATAAAATTATAATTATTTTTTTAAATTCTGAATTCCAGTAGTAGTTCTGAACTGCTTGACTGCCTTTATATTTTCCTATGATCTTTGGTGTATTTTAAATTTATAATCTTTAATCATATATAATTTCAAAAGTCTAAAAGGCATGAATCATCAACTGAACTAATAATACATTTTTAAAGTACTATCATTTTTAAGTTTGGAAAAAGAAAAAAATACACACACTGTGTTTAACTGGATGGTGATTTGGAAACAAGAATGAAAAATCAGTAGCTCAAAAGCATCAGGTTCTCAAAGGAAGCGAACCACATGGTGCTAAAAGAATACAAAACAACATAAACCTCCTAAAGATCTGAACTCAAGTGGGTCCTAGCATTACCAAGATACTAAAGGTCGAACAATAGGCTCCATTCACACTGGATTTCAGGGTTTTTTTTATGACTGGGATAAGATAAAAAGAAAAATCTTCAGTCTTGTTTTGATATTTTTGGTTATGCCTGACTTCTCTTCATGGCAAAGATGAATCATCTGAATAGCTACTAAGTATTTACTACATGCCAGCAAGATGTCTGGCAGGAAGCTACAAAGCCTTTACACCACGTACTGTACGCTGTGGGAAGCTGGGCTGTGGGACCCCAGTTCTCTGGGTCTAGCTTTCTTTCCAAGGTCTTTTTTTTTTTTGAGACAGAGTTTCGCTCTTGTTGCCCAGGCTTCAGTGCAATGGCGCAATCTTAACTCACTGCAACCTCTGCCTCCCAGGTTCAAGTGATTTTTCTGCCTCAGTCTCCCAAAGTAGCTGGGATTACAGCCACCCGCCACCACGCCCAGCTCATTTTTTTTGTATTTTTAGTTGAGATGGGGTTTCACCATGTTGGCCAGGCTGGTCTTGAACTCCTGACCTCAGGTGATCCACCCACCTTAGCCTCCCAAAGTGCTGGGATTACAGGTGTGAGCCACTGCGCCCAGCCCTTTCCAGGGTCTTTGTAGGTACAGCTGTTCCCTTCAGATACTGCCTGTCTCCAGCTCTCACCAGTGATACTCTTCCTTTTACAGCGATGTCTACTCTCTCCATTTTATTTGATTCTGCAATTGTACTAGGCAAAAAAGACCACTGTATGGAATCCAGAAATTGTTTAATATAAAATATAACAAAGTATGTGAAATGTATTTCCTCCAAAATGGTGTTTAAGTTGGTTAGAAAAAGTATATTCCAATTAGCAAAAATAAAATCAAATACTAGGTTTATAGGAATGGGAAACTACAAAATTTGAAAAAAAGAAAAAAAAGAGAGAGAGAGAGAGACAGCCTTGAATGGTATACCAGGGCTCAAAGGTCTCAGCTGAAGATAATTATGACCGAACACTCAGTATTGTAATAGTCTGTCCTGATGCTGTCAACCATCTATTAGAGCACAGAATATTCTTATTTAAAAGAGACTACAATATGTCTGTAAGCCAATCTATTTTCATAAATCTTTTGGTATAAATTGTCTAAAAACTATCCTTTGATTCTTAGCAATACAATACAAGAAAGAATCTTTTCTGACTATCAAAATGCACTACCCATGTAACATTTCCATCCAGTACAGCTGCAAGCAGCATTCCTGGCAGACATTTGCACTGCATCCCAGTGGGGAGCCCGGCAGCTTTAATGCTTCTGTATCTTGTCACTTTGTGTATCTGACTCTCCCCAGGGATCCTAGTTTTCAAAGGTGCTAGTGATTCTTAGCTAAATACCCCTGTCAACTTTACATTGCTTACCCTGAATGCCATGAGAGAAAGACAAAAATCTAATTCTCAATCTTAAGCGAAAATGTCAGGGATTAAACTTGCTCTAGGAAAACAATATCCCTCTAATGAGCCACCGGAGGAAATACAAGCAGAAGATAAGAAATGTAAAGTGTCTTCCCATAACCTTAAATGGGGAGAAAGGTTTTGTCGGAGATGAAAAACGTGATTATGTGAATCACTGTGCTCCTTTCCACTTATTGCCTATAACTCATAAATTACAGCCTGTCTACGAATGGTACATTTGGTACTTGGGAAATTCTTTATAATTAATAGGCCTCATAATTCTCTAGCTGCTAGTCTAGCAGGTAATCTTACAAGCCTAATTGAAATGATTTCCTAATCTTCATTCCATTTAAAAATATAATTAAGAACATTAATGATAGTGAGTTTAAATAAGCCTTTTCCTAACATGTTCATTCTTAGGATACAACTATACTCGGATTTCGTTTGGCTTCTCTTTTTCCCTTTTCTTGAGTCACATGTACATCCTCCTGGGACACAGATACTGCTACACTGCTGATGCTAAGAAGCAACTCAGATAATCCAGGCTGTGTATGAACCGCCCCATCCCCTCCCGCCCCTCTGCTCCCGGCTGCCACTCCAGATAATAATCTCTACAGATTTGCTGTCTGAATAATCCTACGGATTTGTTGTCTGCACATAAAATGCACACTTCTTTGTTCTGTTACATTAAAACCAGGAGGCATTTCTCATTATCATGCCTCTATGTTTAAACATCACATTTCAATGTATCTGGACTATACTCTAGGAAAGAGATGGTCAATTTGGAAACTGCTTCTGGGCCAAACATTTTCTTTCCATCGTGCAACAAATTTACCTTTAAAACAAGAGACACAAATTTTCCTTTCAAAAGGATTCAAAACCAAACTGAAGCCAAAAGAAAATAATAGACTATGTAATAGCAAAAAAAAGTGTAAAATTTTTAGAGAAAAATGGATATCCAAAGATAATGACGACACTGCTATTGCTTTTCTCATAAAGAAGACATGTTATTCAAGATTTTTTCTTTTAATTCCAGTGAACATATTTAAAAAGTCACAGGTAGTGGTCAAAATATATCTGGAACAAATTTTTTCTTACTATAATGTTTGTTTTATATTTCTTACAGAGTTTAGAAGAGTATGAAAACATTTTTCTACTTCAGCCCTTGGGAAAAAGCAAAGCATCACGTGACAAAGCATTACAACTTCTAGGTGAAAACATTACCAGGGCCCTTATAAAAAAAAAAGAGAGACTGTTAGAAAGCAGGAAAAAACAAAGCCTCATTAGGTAATAATTAGCTAGGCATGGCATAGTAAACAAGGTTAGAAGTTTCTCTAGAATCTCCTTTATTTGGAGAGGTGGGAAGGGCAGAGGATTATGGGTAAAGCTAGGTTTCAGATTCTCTTATATTTGAAAGGTTAAGGGCAGAAAGCATAACTTGATGGCAGTGCCCATAGAGCTCAACCCAGTGCCCCTACATAGAGGCCTCTCAATAGATATCTGTTGAATGTTGTGCTGAGTAAATTTCTCAGCCAGCCATGTAAACATGTAGAGAATTTTCAATTATATTCCACAGTCACTTAAGGATCCATGTCCCTTGCTGTTATACTGGCAACAGAAAGCATACACTCACTCCAGGCACATTTCCACATTTGTATTCCATTTGAATTTTCTCCTCTCTTTAGTATAAAATAATCTGTTTTCTTGATTTTGCATCATAGTGCAATACTCAGGATCAATTTTAGCTTTTTAATGAAATATTTCCTACAAAGAAAATGGCATTAATTTCTTTATCTATGTGTTCTTCCATCTGGGTGATTGCCTTAATTTTATACTGAATGCCTGCTGTGTGCTAGTCAGTGTGTCAGGCACCAGGGTCACTGTAATGACCAAGCCACCATCCAGCTTTGCAAAGAGTTCATAGCTTAGATGATTAAAAAAAAAAAAAAACCCAGACAATATGATCAAACAGGCATTACAACTAAGATAAGGTACCATGGAAATATACAAGGGAAGTGTTAACATTGAATACACTGAAGAGACGGGAAATGATGGTTGGGGATTCGTCTTAACCTTTCTTTTCTTTCTACATCTTGTGATAATTTACCTAGCTAAAGTAGAAATTTAAAAATAAAAAAGTAATCTGATGAACAATGTGTATTAGCATGATTCCATTATTTAAAATAACATACATATATTTGTTTATGCATAAAACATTTCTATACACCTAAGAAGTACTTAGATTTCTAGAGAGAAAATACTAGGGGTAGGAAATGGTGTGAGGGAAAGAAAAGGAGATTTTTGTTATTTTTATGCTCTTTTGAACTATTTTAACATTTTCCCACATGCATTAATAACTTTAACTTAAAAATGACTTTTAAAATATGGAATTAAATCAAAAGAAAAGTGAAGGTAGTGACAAACTGAAGGCAAGGTTGACAAAACCATAACAAACCAAGTGGGTGACTACAGGATCACCTACAATCTAAAGAGAATAATGGAGTAATCACGACAAAGCCAGGGTATTTCAGACTAGTGCTCTGAATGTGTTCTATCACAACAACACAAACGCAACAGAGGCCTCAAAGCTTGACCAGGCAGGGGAGGCAAAATCTACTTCCTTGGGATTGCGTCAAGGACCGTAAAAGAGAAAACCTGTTGTATAAAGTTACAAACCAAGGGTGGGATACAATGATTATTAGCTTTCTAGTGGTCAACTGTAAAGAAGAAAATTTATAACGTCTAGGAAATAAAAGCAGAGCAATTTGCTCAGGGAATTTACCTACTCGTCATTCAGAGCTGAGAAAAATTTCTTCTAGAAGTACGCACAAAGAGGATACTGTGTGATACAGGGTATCCTGATAGTCTCACGATATCCAGTGACAGGTTTCATAAGACTTCTTCCCATAATTACTCCCAACAGAAGCTGATGGCACCATGCCAAATGTAACTCACAGAAGCATTTCTGAGGGGGCCCGTCTAATGTAAAAGACTGGGACATCCTGTTTAATAGCATGGCTCTGGAACCAGACCGCCTGAGTTCAAATGATGGCCCCACCACATAATGTGTTGTAAGAACTTAGGCAAATTACTTGACTTTTTTTCTGTCTCAGTTTCCTTATCTGTGCCTTAGGGTTTGGTGAGAAATAAATGAATTAATACATACACAAATTTTAGCACATTGCCAAAGAGGCAAACACTCAATCCATGATGGCTATTTACACAATTATGCTTGACTTTTCTGTCATCTGAGGCTTTACTCGGGCATTAAGCACGCCTGATGCTGGGGATGACTATGGTTTTTGCTGGCTAGGTGCAGACTCCCATGCCTCTGCAAAGAGTTCCCTCTTCTGTGGAGGCTCAGGAGCCTAGCAGAGAGCAGAGACTAGAGGATCTCCTACAATCTAAAGAGAATAATGGAGTAATCACGACAAAGCCAGGGTATTTCAGATTAGTGCTCTGAATGTGTTCTATAATAACAACGCAAAGGCAACAGAGGCCTCAAAGTTTGACCAGGCAGGGGAGCCAAAATCTACTTCCTTGGGATTGCGCCAAGGACCGTAAAAGCGAAAACCTGTTGTATAAAGTTACTGATATTATGTTTACATTATTATTTATATTGCGTATAAACTAGGACTAGGCATTGCTCACTGAATTCTGAACAATAAAGCTCTTAGGTAGGTCCAATTACTATCTAATTTTACAGATAAGGAAACTGAGGCACAGAGAAGTTTAGGTACTTTGCAACATGTCACACATCTAGTAAACGACAGAACCAAGACTCAAGTCCAGCACACTGGCTTGGCTCACTATCTTAATTACTATATTGTATTACATCACATACCACATCAGTTAAAAGTTACAAAACTTTCACCAAAAAATTTATAAAGCTTACTACAGAACAGCCTTGCTTTCTGACAAGGTTTAGTTTAAGCCCCTTCTAGATAATAACATATTAACCTCCTATAAAAGAATGCCTGTTCCACATCATTGGATCAATGACTTCTTTGGAATAAGTGGCTGCCACCATCCAGGCAGAATCTCTTCTTAACCCTCTAGGACCTATTTAGGAGGAAAGCCTTGAGAAGACTAAAGAGCAACAAGCCCACAAAGAAACATGTGGGCTTTCCTCCTGAAGGTCAAAATGCATACTATCCGTATTTATTTTTCGTAAGTTTTATCATGTAATATTTCAGGTTTACAACATGATGTTATGGGATACATATAGACGGTAAAATAGTTACTACAATGAAGCAGATTAACATATTTATCATCTCACACAGTTCCTTCTTTGTGCATGTGATAAAAGCAGCTAAGATCTACTTATTTAACAAAAATCCCTAATACACTATTAATAACTATAGTCCTCATGCTGTACATTAGGTCTCTAGGCTGGTTCATTCTACATATCTGCTACTTTGTATCCTTTGATTTACCTCTCCCTATTTTCCTCCTCCTACTCACCTACTCCCTGCTCTTTTATTCTCTATATTTGCATATTTGAGCTATTTTAAAATTTCACATAAGTGAGATCATGCAATATTTTTCTTTCTGTGTTTGGCTTATTTCATTTAGGATAATGCCCTCCAGGTCCACTCATGCTATGGCAAATTGCAGGATCACCTTTTTAAAGCTGAATAATATTCCACTGTGTATACATACACATTTCCTTATCTATCCACTGATGGACACTGAGGTTGTTTTCATATCCTGGCTACTGTAAATAATGCTGCAAGGAGCATGGGAGTGTAGGTATCTTTATGAGGTGGTGATTTCATCTACTTTGGATATATACCTAGAAGAGGGATTGCTGGGTCATAGGGAAGTTTAATTTTTAATTTCTTTAGGAAACTTCATACTATTTTCTACAATGGCTGTACCAATCTACATTCCCAAACCAGTGTACTAGAACTCCCTTTTCTCCATACCCTCGCCAACATTTATCTCTCTTCTTTTTGATAAAAGCCATCGTAAGAGGTATGAGGTGGTATCTCACAGTGCTTTTAATTTGTATTTCCCTGATTAGTGATATTGAGCACCTTTTCATATGTCGGTTGGCCATTTTTATGTCTTCTTTGGATAAATGTCTGTTTGGGTCCTTTGCCCACTTTTAAAAATCAGGCTATTTGTTTTCTTGCTGTTGAGTTGTAAGTACTGTCCTTATTTATAAAGCCTTTTTGCATGACTGTACTCTACTGGCCTATAGCAACTAACTTAGGATAAGAAGGCTTAGGTTAAAGTCCTGGTTGTACATGAGATGTATAAAGAAGAGACCTTGGTCAAAACAAACTTCCTGGTCTTCAGGTACTATATCTACTATAGTGTTCTTGAGATTATCAATAAGACAATATTGCCTCGTTGTAAAAGTTAAGTGTTCTATAAAACCATAAGATAAGCATTGGGATCATCATTTATCTTCAAGTAACAGGACTTGAATAGTAATGATATAAAATATTACTTTTGTACAGAATTCTACTATTAACTCATGGCCAGAGAATATTTAGAGCAGGTTTTGCACTGGTGTGGCCAACATGATTCAACATGGCCAACAAGATCCTGTATGCTTCTGTAGGTCTTACCTTGTGAATTACAGCATACATTTTTGGGTTTTTGGTTTTTTTGTTTCGTTTTCTTGAGACAGTTTCATTCTTGTCACCCAGGCTGGAGTGCAGTGGTGTGATCTTGGCTCACTTCATCCTCCACCTCCCTGGTTCAAGTGATTCTCATGCCTCAGCCTCCCAAGTAGTTGGGATCACAGGTGCACACCACCACACCCAGTTAAAATTGCATTTTTAGTAGAGATGGGGTTTCACCATGTTGGCTAGGCTGCTCTCAAACTCCTGAGGTGATCCACCCACCTTGGCCTCCCAACTTGTTGGGATTACAGGCATCAGCCACCACTCCAGACCTACAGTACACATTTAAAAACAATGTACAGTTGGTTCACAGGACCTCATGTCAGACACTACCTATAGCCTTGACTTCAGCAACACCTATTTTTAATAACTAAAAACAAAATCTAAGTCATTTTACCAAATATTTTATAGGATATCACCATATCAACTTATAATTTCTTTTCCTAAGTGCTGATGTCTTTTGATTCCTGAGATGCATGAGGAATCTGAGTTTATCAGTTTAAGTGCTTAGTAATCTAAAACCAAAAGTTTCAACTCTGAAATTCATTAGGAAGATTATATATTGAGGGAGATGCATTACAGAATGGCTGATAATCAGCATCATCTCAGCCCAAGGTCCTTTCTTTCCAATATTAATATGGTGCCAAAAAGGGCCATCTGACTAGCACTTTCAAGCAGATGATTTTCTAACTATTTATTAAAGAGAAATATTTTCCATGTCCCAGGGCATATTGCTAAGACAGGGATTTGTAAGTTCCAATTCATTATTGGTTTTGGCAGAATTTTACTGTCACAGTTGTTAGCGTTGCTGGCAGCAGATACCATTTCTCTGCTGCAGCAGTCCATAGAAGAGATGTCCTAGATTAGCAATAAAAATGGAGGGAGCCAAATAATAGAAATGAAGATTTAAAGGCAGTCATGTGGAGCTGATAAACCTAAGGATGGAAGAGATAATTGAAAACAATAACACACATATCTAAGATAATTAAACAAACATAGCACACCAGAAAATGTCCTCAGGTCATGTAATTTTAACATAAGGTATTTAAATCTTAAATCTCTTTCAAAGGAGAACTAGAATCCTTCATTGTGTTGCAGGAAAAAAAGAATTCTAGGTACGCCTGAATGTCCTTGTTTTATGAATAGTTCCCTGATGCAATCAAGATGGCCATTATCAGTGTCAGAGCCATCTAGTTGAAAAATGACTCCCATCATGAAAAGTGGAGCAGCCATTGGAAATGGTAGCTGTGGAGAGCCCACTGGGGTGCAGCCTGAGTTTAAATCTCTTCCCTTCAGGGTTTCAATTGGAAAAACAGTCATTTACAAACACAGTGTCAGCACATTCTATTTTTCTTCTGAGGGACTTGCAGACCTTTAAGTGATTTTAATACTCATGACAATACTGGTAAAAACAACAATAGAAACTTTGCTTCATATTTACTGTACTTCCAATGACCTGATAAGAGTATTGCCCAGCTACCTTTAGAGAAGCCAGACTTCAAGTGCATATTATTCACTTCACGTACCTGAATCCACGACATGTATAAAGGCTGATTGTTGGGCAAATATGTCTATGGAAAAAGAATACAGTCAACAACTTGCCATAGAATTAAAATGGGTGTCCTAGTTATCTCTTCAACATGACTCTTCATTTACTTTTACAAGGAATGAAACTGGATGAATGTGAAAGAGAGCATGTGTCTGTGCATTGGTGAGGCTTCCAGATGTGCATAAGGAAGAACGTGATTTTTTTTTTAAGACAGAAGCAAGAGGCTCCTTAGTGGGGAAAGGGCCAGATTTCCCAGGATGTTTTTGTTGTTACTATGTAGCAATAAATTGGTTTATTCTTGTCTCTTATTTTTCCTACTTGCAAACAATCAAATCAGATTAAGCTTTAAATACAAGTAATATAAGAAAAGTTTAAAAAAAACAACAATTCATTAATTTTTCCTTTTTTAATACTTTTTCCCCTTGGTTTTAAAAAGAACTACCTATTTATTTAGCAGCTAAGGGCTTGGACTTAGAAACCATTAATGAATTATGTGGTTTATGTTTGCGCTTCCAGATTGAAAACAAAGGAACACAGCTCAGGTGTTGCCTATGTGGCTTAATCCCTAAGATCAAGCAATAAATTAGTAACTGAACTAACATTTAGCTCTTCAAATTAAACTCAGAGTTATTCATAAACTTGTTCCCATCATTAGCTGGTATTCCATTTTTAGAGGCAATGTTTTGATTACCAACTTGAACAGAGGCAAAAATTCGGAGGTCAACTGGCCGCAGGGAGGGAAAATTATGAAATTAGTGAAGCTTCTGGCCACAGACCCACTAGTGACCCTAACGATTGATTTCCTTGAACTAAGTTCGCTTATTTGATTAGAGTCATCACAGCCCATCAGCAAATGTGACTGCAATTTATAATACTGACAAGCTTTTTTTTTTTTTTTTTTAATTCTTAAGGTCTAATTATGTAAGGGTTGTTGTGAAGCTGCCAAAAAAAGGGGGTTAGGGAGCAGTGACAGAAAGCGATAATGTATGAAAAAGAGATTTGTAAACAACACCACACAGCACAGATGTGCTTTACCAGCTAATAAATTATCAATCACTACTGTAACAGTCTTATGAACTGCCTGGCAACTGAGGTATTAGCCACGCTTTCAAAAGATACATAGTTGGAAAAAGGGACGAGGACTTAGATATGGTAGGCCTGGCTCAGATTAAAGTTACTGATATGGTTTGGTTCTGTGTCCCCACCCAAATCTCATCTCAAATTGTAATTCCCCATATGTCAAAGGAGGGAATAGTGGGAAGTGATTGGATCATGGGGGCGGTTTCTCCCATGCTGTTCTCGTGATAGTGAGTGAATTCTCATGAGATCTTATGCTTTAAAAGTGTCTGGTGGTTCCCCGGACACCTCTCCTGAACCATGTAAAATGTGCCTTACTTCCCCTTTGCCTTCAACCATAATTGTATGTTTCCTGAGGCCTCCCCATCCATGTGGAACCGTGAGTCAATTAAATGTCTTTTCTTTATAAATTACCCAGTCTCATGTAGTTCTTTACAGCAAATATGAAAACAGACTAATAGAGTCACTTAAAAAATCTTCTATCTCCCCTTTGCTTTAATTCACAGAATAAATGTATAATATACTTGTCCCAAAGGCTACAGAGGATACAGTTAATATGAACATAAATGACTACTTTGGAAAATAAACATATGGCTTGGTTCTAATAGTTCATCCTTCTTTAGTGACTAAATGAGAAAAAGAGTAGGAACTGCTACCTTCACAAGACATGAAAACCTAGGTAAAAGCGGAGCTAGGATTGCTATGCCAAACTGCCCACTGTAGCATGCATCACTGCACATCCCTTTGTAATCTCAAGTGTTCCTATATATAAAAAGTTAGAAAATCTAATTATCACCATTTAAGAAAAATTTCAACACAGATTTACTGTTTGCCTCAAGAAAACCTCTTCATTCATTTACAACTAGAAACTTTCTCTCCTGACTTCCCTTTCTCTCACCACCCAGTCTCCTCAAAGCTACCTCTCACACTCCTGCCCACTCTCCAAGTGACAGAATTTCCACAATCCTAAAAGCAGAAGGAAAATTTTTTACTTCTATATTGTTCAAGAAGAGTGATGCTGATAAAAATGAGATATGAGACAACAAATAATTGTTGATGCTTTTATAAAGGCAATATTATATGACAGTAGGAAAAACAAAATGCATATTTAAAACTGCAGAGAAATACTGTGAAACATTTTAATAATAATTGAAGGGGTACACGAATGCACCATGTAGCTGCCACCAGCACAGATCTAGCAGACTTCTGGTAAATTTCATTAAAAAAAATTCACCAGAAGTCAGATAAGATAGATAAAAGCATTCAGATACTGCCTCTGGAGTGTAATAAATAGACAAACGGGGCTGGGAGAGTACTTCAGGTTGCACCAAGATCTCACTATGAATTAATTTGGTTGTGATTTAGAGGCTTCAGGAGTTGGGCTATTTCATTCAAAGAAGGAATCAGTATTGGTTGGTAGGGCCAAAGAAATGTAAAGGATTTAACAATTGATGAGTCACTCTCAGTGTTCAGAGCAGGAGGGAAGGTTGTAGTAATAAATTCCCAAGCTCTGTCAATGATGTGCTGGTGAATGGACAGACAGTAATAGAGTGGAGCCACCTTTCCCTCCAGCTCCCTATTGGGACTGTTGGACACTCTGGCATTTGTGATTCCTGTCCTTCCCCTCCTCTCATGAGACACCAACTCCAATGTCTGCAAGAAAGCAAACAGAAAAAACAGGATATACCGGACCCTACCAAAACAGAGGTTTCTTTGGCTTCAGCTGTCTATTCTCCTGATGTCAGAATTAAACCTGGAGCAAGTGAGCAGCTACAGGTAAAGCACTGCTACGTGGAACCGCAGCTCCTCCTGTGTGTGTGTGTGTGTGTGTGTGTGTGTGTGTGTGTGTGTGTGTTTAAGTCTCACTTACCTATTTCTTTTTCCCCCTTCTCTGTTAAATTTGTCTCAATTCTCAATATACCTTACTTAACATGCCATCGGTTTAATCTCATATACCTCCTGGACAAAAAGCGGATCTAGTTCAACTATTTATAGAGTATTCATGTCCAGGAACCATCCTTGAGGGGCTTACAGTAAGTTTGGGGAAGCAAACAGGGAGCACTGTGACAAGGACAGTCACACATTCTTCATGGGGTGAAAGAGTGTGATGGGATCGGGGAGGGCAGGGACTTGGGATAGCCCAGAGGGAGGAGGAAGGGAAGGGAAAGGAGGATGGAATGTGAACAAAGACTTGTGTAATCAGAGGGGTAAGCCAAGGTAGGAAGGGTTGATAGCACTTAGGTCTACCAGTGGCAAAACAGAACTGCTACCAGGGAATAAAGCAAACCTTTCCCATAACAAAGTGAAATATTATTCTTTCTAGTACAGCCAAAGCTTTTCTTGGTTAAAAAAATACAGAAACAGAATTTCTGGACACTGCATACTACATAATTTTAGTAGAAATTAAATACTTTAAAGGCTAAAAATATTTTTAAAATAATTTCTTTCCCATTTCCTGCCATAAATTATCCATATTAAGACATAATACAATATCACGGAATTGGTTTGTTTTTTAGGGGTTGACTTCACACTGAGATGGAGTATTTTTACCAAGAGAGGCCATGTAACAGTGATGAACGCGGAAAAGGAAGCCCACGACCTGGGGCTGATGCCAGATCTGTCACTTAAAGTTACTTCACCTCTCTGAGACTGTTTCCTTCTGTTTTAAGTGGAGTAATAACACAGATGTTGGAGGGCCAGGGAGAGGATCAACGAAACATCACACTTGAGGATGTAGCACAGTACAGCTTGAGGCAGTAGGCTGAGGAAGCCCATGGCTGCTGCAGCGAACGGCTCATCTTTCTCTAAAATCAGTTTCCTTCTCTCCCCTAAGTATCGTACAAACTAAAGTACATTTAAAATTATTTGTATTAGGATATTCAGGGCCTAAACTCAACATTGGACCAAATGAATCTGACAGAGTTCTACAGAACTCTTCACCCCAAAACAACAGAATATACATTCTCCTCATCATCACATAGCACATACTCTAAAATTGACCATATAATTGGTCATAAAACAATCCTCACTAAATGCAAAAGAACTGAAATCATACCAAACACACTCTTGGACCACAGTGCAATAAAAATAGAAGTCAAGACTAAGAAAAGTGCTCAAAAACATGCAATTACACAGAAATAAAGAAATTAAGGCAGAAATCAGGAAGTTATTTGAAATGAATGAGAACAAAGATAAAACATACCAGAATCTCTGAGACACTGCTAAGGCACGGTTAAGAGAGAAATTCATAGTACTAAATGCCCACATCAAAAAGTTGGAAAGATCTAAAATTAACAACCTAACATCATAACTGAAAGAATTAAAGGAACAAGAACAAATGAACCCCAAAGGTAGCAGAAGACAAGAGATAACCAAAATTAGAGCTGAACTAAAGGAAATCAAGACATGAAAAATGATTCAAAAGATCAACAAATCCAGAGTTGTTTTTTTGGAAAAAAATTCATAAGATACACAGGCCACCAGCTAGACTAATAAAGAACAAAAAGAGAAGAGCCCCTACATCTCTCTCTCTCTCTCTCTGTACTCTCTCTCTCTCTCTCTTCTCTCTGTCTCTCTCACTCACTCTCTCTCTCTCCCTCTCCCCCTCTTCTCTGTCCTTCCTCCTCCACAAAAAAAAAAAGAGAGAGAGAGAAAAAGAGAAAATCCAAATAAACACAATTAGAAATGACAAAGGGGATGTTACCACTGACACCCGCAGAAATAAAAATAACCATCAGAAACTACTAGGAACACCTCTATGCACACAAACTAGAAAACCGAGAAGATATGGATAAATTCCTGGACACATACACCCTCTAAGACTGAACTAGAAAGAAACTCATTTCCTGAACAGACCAATAATGAGCTCTGAAGTGGAATCAGTAATAAATAGCCTACCAACAACAACAAAAAGCCCAGGACCTGATGGATTCACAGCCGAATTCTACCAGATTACAAAGAAGAGTTGGTACCATTCCTACAGAAACCATTCCAAAAAATGAGGAGGAGAAACTCTTCCCCAAGTCATTCTATGAGGCCTGAAATCACCCTGATACCAAAACCTGGCAGAGACACAACAACAAAAGAAAACTTCAGGCCAATATTCTTTATAAACATCAACACAAAATCCTTAACAAAATACTTGCAAATCAAATCCAGCAGCACCTCAAAACGCTAATCCATCATGATCAAGTAGGCTTCATGCCAGGGATGCAAAGTTGGTTCAACATACCCAAATCAATAAATGTGATCCATCACATAAACAGAACTAAAGACAAAAGCAACATGATTATGTAAATAGAAGCAGAAAAGGCTTCTGATAATATTCAACACCCTTCATGTTAAAAATTCTCAGTAAACTAGGTGTTGAAGGAACATATCTAAAAATAATAAGAGCCATCTATGACAAACCCACAGCCAACATTATACTGAATGGGCAAAAGCTGGAAGCATTCCCCTTGAAAACTGGCACAAGACAAGGATCTCTCTCACCACTCCTATTCAACACAGTATTAGAATTCCTAGCAAGAGCAATCAGACAAAGAAATAAAAGGCATCCAAATAGGAAGAGAGGACATCAAAGTATCTCTGTTTGCAGACAACATGATTCTGCATCTAGAAAACCCAAAAGCTTGGCCCAAAAGCTCTTTCAGCTGATAACTTCAGCAAAGTTTCACAATACAAAATCAATGACAAAAATCACTAGTATTCCTATACACCAACAACAGTCAAGCCAAGAGCCAAATCAAAAAGGCAATACTATTCACAACTGCTATAAAAAGAATAAAATACCGAGGAATACAGTTAACCAGGAAGGTAAAAGATCTCTACAATGATAACTAGAAAACACTGCTCAAAGAAGTCAGCAAAGACACAAACAAATAACAAAACACCCTATGCTCATGGATAGGAAGAATCAATATAATTAAAATGGTTGCACTGCCCAAATCAATTTACCGATTCAATACCATTCCTATCAAACTACCAATGACATTCTTCACAGAACTAGAAAAAGCTATTTTAAAATTCATATGGAACTAAAAAAGAGCCTGAATAGCCAAGGCAGTCCTAAGCAAAAAGAACAAAGCAGGAGACATCATGTTACCTGATTTCAAACTATACTACAAGGCTACAGTAACCAAAATATCATGGCACTGGTACAAAAACAGGCACATAGACCAGTGGAACAGAATAGAGAGCCCGGAAATAAGGCCACACACCTACAACCATCTGATCTTTGACAAAAACAAGCAATGGGGAAAAGATTCCCTATTCAATAAATGGTGCTGGGATAACTGGCTAGCCATATGCAGAGAAGCCTGAAGCTGGACCCCTTCCTTACACCATATACAAAAATCAACTCAAGATAGATTAAAGACTTAAATGTAAAACACAAAACTATAAAAACCCTGGAAAACAACATAGATGATACCATCCTGGACACAGGAACACACAAAGATTTCATGACAAAGATACCAAAAGCAGTCGCAACAAAAGCAAAACTTGGCAAGTGGGATCTAACTAACTTAAGAGCTTCTGCACAGCAAAAGAAAATATTAGCAGAGTAAACAACCTATAGAACAGGAGAAAATATGTGCAAACTATGCATCTGACAAAGGTCTAATATGCAGGATTTATAAGGAACTAAACAAATTTACAAGAGAAAAGCAACCCCATTAAAAAGCGGGCAAAGGAAATCAACAGACACCTTTCAAAAGAAGACATACATGTGGCCAAAAAGCATATGAAAAAAAGCTCAATATTGCTGATGGTTAGAGAAATGCAAATAAAAACCATGATGAGGTACCATCTCACGCCCATCAGAATAGCTATTATTAAAAAGTCAACAAGTAACAGATGTTGGCAGAATTTCAGAGAAAAGGGAACACTTACACACTGTTGATGGGAGTGCAAATTAGTTAAACCATTGTGGAAAGCAGTATGGCAATTCCTCAAAGAGCTAGAAGAAGAACTACCATTTAGCCCAGCAATCCCATTACTGGGTATATAACCAGGGGAACATAAATCATTCCACCATAAAGACACATGCATGTGAATGTTCATTGCAGCACTATTCACAATAGCAAAGACATGGAACCAACCAAAATGGCCATCAATGACAGACTGGATAAAGAAAATGTGGTTTGTACACACCATGGAATATAATGCAGCCAGAAAAAAGAATAAGAGCATGTCTTTTGTGTGAACATGGATGGACCTGGATACCATTATCTTTAGCAAACTAACACAGAAACAGAAAACCAAATACCACATCTTCTCACTTACAAGTGGAAGCTAAGTGATGACAACTTATGAACACAAGGAAGGAAACAACAGACACTGGGGCCTTCTTGAAGGAGGAGGGTCGGAGGAGGGAGAGGAGCAGAAAAGATAACTATTGGGTACTGGGCTTAATACCTGGGTGATGAAATAATCTGTAAAACAAATCCCTGTGATATGAATTTACCTATGTAACAAAACTTCACATGTACCCCCGAACCTAAAATACAAGTTAAAAGATTTTTTAAAATAAAATTATTTGTATTTTATACTAAGCATAACTTTTTTAAAAAGGCAAAATAAGGAACAGGGTTTTTTCCCCTTCTCCAAAAACAAACTCAAAAAATTATATTCATTATCTTCACTGAAATATGGACGTACCTTTTTTCGCCCCTCTCTTGCTAAGTTAGAGACTCTAAATGAAAAAGTGCTTTCTCATCTCTGTGGAAAAAGGAAATCACAAAAAACCCCACAGTTTTGCCAGTTAGTGAGTAATCATTCTCTTGGGTAAGGTGGGATGGGGGGAGAACAGAATAAATCTTTAAAGAAACTCCCTCTGTCTTTTCTCCCCTTTTAGAAGTTACTATATATATATATATATATATATATACACACACACATATATACATTTTTTTTTTTTTTTGAGATGCAGTCTCGCTCTGTCACCCAGGCTGGAGTGCAGTGGTATGATCTTGGCTCACTGCAACCTCCACCCCCGGGTTCAAGCAATTCTCCTGCCTCAGCCTCCTGAGTAGCTGGGATTACAAGTGTGCACCACCATGCCTGGCTAATTTTTGTATTTTTAGTAAAGATGGGGTTTCACCATGGTGGTCAGGCTGGTCTTGAACTCCTGACTTCGTGATCCGCCTGTCTCGGCCTCCCAAAGTGCTAGGATTACAGGCATGAGTCACCGTGCCCAGCCTAGAAGTTACTTTTAATATGTTGAGAACATTCTGCTTATCTCTTCTTTCTAAGTTCAGTCTTACCTCTTCAGTGCCTGGTAAGTCTTCCTAACAAGCAGGAAATGGTTTACTTGCCTGAAATTGGCTGTCAGTTGAGTTTTCTTGGGTATGCCTAACAAAATCCGCAAGTGATACCCAAAAGGCTGTTTCCCTGCATGTGGACCAATGCCAAGGAAAACAAGGAACACGACTGCTGCAGTGGCTAACACAGGTCTCCTTGCCTCCAGTCTTTGTGAGTTTTAATTCATTCTGCACACCGTGACCAACTTTCCTTTCTCCAGCTCAATCATCTGTCACTTCTTTATGCTTTCACTAATAAACAGAAGGTGAATGCTTGACCCAACCTTTGTTCTTCTATCTCTCATCGTTCTCATACCTGCTGCCTCCTCTCTTCCCCATCCCCAAACACAACTCTTCCCACATTCCAGACTTACCACTCTCTATTCTTCCCCTTCACCTCCTTTCTTCATCTTCCTGAGCGGAAGCTTCCTTCATCCTCACTGTCACATGCTCAGTTCAGACTTCCCTGAGCACCCTATCTGAAATCCTCCCTCCCCTTCTGTAATCCTAGACATCTGTTTTCATCATCACTATACTACTTATCATGTGCTGCCTGATGTCATTTTAAAATACTTGCAAGCAAGTCATATCTTCTATTAGCCTGTAAGCTGTTTAAGGATAAAGAATATGTGACCTTTCCACAGAAAGATTTTTATGCTATATCAGTTCTTCACAAAATGGCATTTCCCTCTGGATATACTAGTGAATGCCTTCTCAGAGTTCAGGAGACACCAGTAGGGAACCGGCATGGTATGATAGGCTGAATAATGGCACCCAAAGAGATCCACATCTTAAATCCTGGAACTTGTGAATGTCACCTTATATGGCAAAAGAAACTGCAGATGTGATTATGGACCTCGAGATGAAGAAATTATCCTGGTGTATAGAAAGGAGACAGAGGGAGGTTTGACTACAAAAGAGAAGGCGATCTGATGACAGAAGCAGAGATTATAGTGATGGATTTTGAAGATGGAAGAAGCTGCCATGAGCCAAGGAATACAGGCAGCCACTGTGAGCCAAAAAAGGCAAGGCAAGGAATTCCCCCTCCTGAGGGAGATGACAATAATGATCAACTGGTATCAAGACCTAAACTCTATTTTTAGTTTCTACACTCCCATCTAAAGGGCTACAGTAGTTATAATAAATGATGCATAGAATGGTGCATTTTTGGTGGTAGCATTCATTAATCAGAATCTTGCTAGTCTTTGACAAAACATCATGCTATCAATACTTCTTGCACTACATAGAAATCAACTAGAGGAGTCCATTCTCTAAAGTCAAACAACTGGCTAATAAGAAAAGGTAAGTGGTGAATCATTTCCTGCCTAGCCCCACCCAACAACAACAGAAAATATTATAAATTAGGTCTATAGGGCCTCACTCAAGTTGTATCCCATAGCATTTGGTAATTTTGTTTTTACAGTTTTTTAAATAATTCACATGAAATCAAACTAATTAGCAAAGTATCACTTATTCAATTTCTTTACAGCTTCAAGTACTAGCTTAAGTAAAAATTGAGGTGAGGATGGAAGGGGCTGTGATTAGGAACAAAGTAAACAGAGCTAGTTCTTGCTTCATGCTTCTGATAGCAGTGATGCGTGCACATACACACACGTGGGCAGAACAATGCGGTATAGTTACTACCTCTGCCCATTCGGATCAAATAGCTAGTGCCAAAATATAACTCTTCTGCCAATACTGAACAACATGCATCCTATTAAGAAACTATGTTATGATACCACATCATTTACTCTTAACCCCCTAATCAAGGGTCTGCTACGGAGAAGAACATTCATCCACAAAAGAGATCCTGACAATTCACAACAAGGCTATTAGTTGTGGAAACAGAGTATGTTTACTTATGCTGTGGTTACTAAGTGTCCTCAGTATGCAAGTCATTATAGGCACAATTCCTAGAATATTATCAATTAGTGCTCCTAAGCAATATGGGTCTTTCCTGTACTCTGGAAAGAGAGGGCAAGTGAAATGCTAAAATGGTTATATTCCATTCTGCAACTTTCATTAGACTACCAGGAAACCTTGTACTGTGCCAGGGAGAGGCAAGAATACCTGATCTTCCATTTTGAGGACCCAAGAGTCAGTTTGATGCTCCCTGATTACTCTGTTAAAACTGTAGTAATGGAGACATCATGAAGCATCCTTCAGTCACTTCTTAGTGGTGGGACCCTGGCTATCAGACACCACAGCGTCACTAACCAGATATGCATGTGTGTGTGTACACACACACTCTCCTTTAAACATAAGACAAAACTACTGGAAAACTGCCAACCGACCAACTATTCAGAACTAACATTCTAAGGGTAGATCTTTTTTGTGTTTTTGAGACAGGGTCTCATTCTGTCTCCCAGGCTGGAGTGTAGTGGCACGATTAGTGCTCACTGCTGCCTCAATCTCCTGGGCTCAACAGACCTGCTCGCCTCAGCCACAATGCCTGGCTAATTTTTATATTTTTTTGTAGAGACGGGGTTTTGTCACATTGCCCAGGTTGGTCTCGAATTCCTGGGCTCAAGTGATATGCCTACCTCGGCCTCCCAAAGTCCTGGGATTATAGGTGTGTGCCACTGCCCTGGCCTACGGTTGATCATTTTTACTGCTAATTCCACATACATTACTAATGGGAAATAGGGTAACAAGAGTTAATGAGAATTCTCACCTAATTACTACAGCATACTTCATTTTAGTCATTAAAGTTCTTTTCCCCAAAAAATTTTTAACAAAATTATTACAAAATAGCAAAGTGGCATTTTTAAAAAATTTTGTTACTCAAGTTTCTATGAACCATCTACCTGGCTGGATATCAAGCGCTATAGGAGATTCATGTGGGGTATGAGGCCCTGCTGCGAGCAGCTTACAAAACTGGATGGAAATAAATTTGAGATGAAAGCACTCAGACATGATACTTCAAACTTAAGTACTGAATGATATTGTATAATAATGATAATTCCTATTTACGAATTTATGAATGAACACCTCTTGTGGCTCAGGGATGAAACAAGGTGCTTTACATATATGCAATACAACCTTCCAACCTATACGCTAGAGCTTTAAAGGGCTTAACATTATAGGTGTTCAATGGTGAGGGGATCCACAAAGAACCTGGGCTGGTAGGTTTTAGGTAAAGGTGAGGATGGTCATTCTATGTACATAAGCAAACCCTGAGGAAGCCATGCATCCATTTGCCTGGGACTGGAATGTGTGGGGCAGTGGAAAGTCTAAAGACTAGGTGACAGTTTTATGCTTCATTTGCCTTTGTCAAAGTTGCTAATGTCCAGAGGAAAAGCTGGAGACTTTGTTCAGTGCAGTTTCTATGGGAAGCCAGGGAAGAAATCTCAAGAACAAATCAGTTAAACTGATTACAATGAAAGACGTGTCTAAAAGAAAATGACATTTCCAGCACAGTAATACTCATCTGGTATTTGAAAGCAAGGCAAATGGTGCAGAGAAGGGTGAAATGGGGCGGCTGGGGAAGGACAAGTGGTCTGAGCAAGCATGTCGCCTGTGAAAGCGTTAAATGGTAATGAAGGAATAGTGACATCAACATCTGGTGGTTAAGCTCTTCCGGCCAGGATTAAGGATGTAATTTTACAGCAATCTATGCCTGGATTGGGCCGAGGGATGGAGGAAAGCTCTGAAATGACTCTCCACCGTCATCTTTAGTTTCCAACTCCCCTCAGTCACCACTCTGGGTATATGGAGGACGATGGGAAGAGAATACAGAGGAGACATGGGTTAGTGGTAGAGAATGAGTTAATAAGATGAGAGACTATAGATTAAGGTCAGGGAGAAGGAAAGTGAGGAAGCCCTTTCCACACAAACACCAGGTATCTTTTACAATGAGGACAAGCAGGAAAACTAAGCCTTCTTTGGCTAAAAAGTCCCATCTCCTTAATGCAACATTCCACTTATCAAAAAGCCTCATATTGTATAAGTATTTTTAGACAAAGCTTAACTTCTCTGCTAGATTACAAAATCCCTGAAGGCAGGAGCCATACCTTCCTGCATCTGACACCATGCCTTGTGCATAGATGCTTAATAAATGTCAGCTAAATTGAATTAGGCTCCCATGTTACTGATGACACCAGGGAAAAGAAGAGTAATGATAGCCTTGGCACTACAAGGTGAGTGTCTCAGACCGTTTCATCCATGGTGCCCACAATCACTGCTGTCATAGGATGGGTGCTCAACAGATACTTAAAGAAAGAATGAACAAATGAACAGAGATCAGTATCTCCCACCAGTATGAACAGAAGCTCTTTGAAAGTAGCCATGAATGGAACACCCTTTAAATCCCAGCTTCTTCTACTTGAATGCTTTATGCCCACATTTCCACTCAGCAACATGCAGGGACTGCTTTGTCCGGCAGCTGTAGGATTAACAGGCTATTAAGTTGTCAAGGTAAAGTACACGGTCCTAAGGGCACAGAAACTTGATGCATGTCTAGATATGTAAATACTGACATCACTATCCATATCGAGAACATTGCCAGCACTCACTCTAGCAGGTGCTCTTGGGCCCCCCTACCCCCACTCAGGTAAAACCACCTCTATCAATATAGATTAATTTCTATCAGGGAAAAAGTTATTTTATCCTTTTCACTCTTCACTTCCTTGTGGAAGCCTACATTTCTTGGGCACAAAATGGTCATCTTCTCTGTGCTTTGGGAATAGTCATCCCAAGATGTCTAGTATCACCAGATTTTTGATTAATAAATCCTAAGCAATGACAGCAATGGCCCCTGTCAGGCAGGCCTATTCTCAGTGCATTAATAAATGAGAAGAGAGGCAAACATAAACAAAAGAAAGCACAAACACTAAGCCATTTGTCCCACCTGACAGCAGACCCCGTACCAGATACTCCCTGAACTAGAGTTCCCTTGGAACCACACACAGAGCTATAATCAGAGCATGAGCTGGTCCGATCGGAATTCCTGCTGCTCTGCTCCACATCAAGTACTTGTCCTAAGCAACCCACCCCCGTCCCAAACACACCCAGACAAGATGAGGCCCTTCCCTGCTGAGAAAGAACATCGGTTTCACAAGCAGAAGAACATCTCATTACTTCCCCCAGAAAGCTGTTCTTAAGCAAAGAACATCTGGTTTGTTTCATTATTGTTGTTGATGAGGAAAATGTTCTATTATGGTGATCATTGTATGTGAACGCCATTAGCTCTCAGATTTTATAAAAAACACACTTGAGTAATGCTTTCCTTGCTGAATTCAGTAAATGATTTTTCTTTCTTTTAGCTAATGCAGAGTGAATGTGCCAGTACAGATTTTGATACATGGATCGATACTTCATATCAAATTACCTGAATCTTCTGGGAGTTACTAGTTTTCTATTTCCCATGGTAGAAACAGGAGATGAATACTAATGCAATTCCCTTCTCAGGCACTGCCTCCGGCCAAAGGAAGCCTGTAAAGCTAGTTTTGTCATAGCATATAAATTAGACCAATGTTTTCCATAGTCAAGTTCAACTCTAAACTTTTGAGTAGAAGTCTATGCCTTTAGGGGACTGTCTAATAATGAAAATCATATTTAAGTGAGTGTTGGTAGACTTTGACATGTGCTCTTTTTTTTTATTTCTAAAGTTTCTACAAAGTTGCTATGTTATCAAGTGAGCTGAAATAATAAGATGTATGGTTTTAAAAAACACCAAATCCAGAAACTCTTGTATAATTCCAGAAGAGCAAGTACTCAGAAGGCAGCAGCTACCATTTGCTCTTGGAGTTCAAGGAATCCCCAAAACCTCCCCCAAAAATCTATATTTCAGCTGTATTAAGTTCTAAAGTCTGTATATCTCACAGCCTGAAGAAAGCTGCCAGTCTGAAACGCCATTATATCAAGACACAGCCTGAACACAATGCAGAGACAACATGAAGAAAGGCTTCTCAACGCTCTTTACAGAAAATTTTATAAAACCAAAATCAAAGTACTGCATACCATTAAACAAGAAGCTATAAGCTATAATCTCAGTGCTGATGAAATACCTTTATCATCTGAAAAAGTTTTTAATTTATCCTAGGCAGTGGACAATTTCGGGAAAGTATATTTCCCGAAACGTCAAAATACGAAGTTGGTCAAACTAGCTTTTAAAAAAATCCCTGAAGTGAATTTTTGTTTATATATTTTAGTTGATATATAGTAGTTGTACTTATTTTGGGGGTAATGTGTGGTTTTTGTTTTTTTTTTTTTGGATACCTGTATACAATGTGTAATGTTCAAATCGGGGTACCTGGGATATTCATCACCTCAAACATTTTTCTTAGTCCAACCAGTTTCTTAATATGAATAGTATATAGATGGTCTGCTAGTTACATTGTAGAAAATAAATTCATAACATAGAAGGAGAGAAAAAATTGTTCTGTGGAATGATATCAACTTGTGTAAAAAGGAATTTCTATACCCAGTCTGAAAATTAGGAGATGATTTCTGATGAGATCCAAACTAGCAAGAATGCAGCAACCGCAGATTCTCAGCTTTGCTAGTATGAGTTCAGCTGAAAGTAGTAGATAAATAAAGCAAAACAATGAGAACTAGGCAAACACAAACAGCTGAATTTTTTTTTTTTGTTTTGGACCAAACATCTCTATTTCTTCACCATTTAAATGGAATTCAACTTTTAATTTTTATTTCCTCCTCTTTAAAATTCACAACCTCATATTCTTTTATGACCCAGGTATACCTAATCCTACGCATAGTCTCTTCCATTCCAATTCCTACATTTCAGAGTTAATTTTATCTAATAGAAAATAAAGTATTAAAGATATATTGAAAAAAACCCTCCAAATTTCTACCTCTAAAAGGAGTCTTCATTTTTACCTACTGTTGTGATTTATCCACTACATGACTGCCACAGTAAAACATATACATGAGATAGTTACTTTCATGTAACATTCTACTACACATTTTAAGAATAGTTTCTTTATAGTTTTTCTTAAAAAGATTGCATGCGCAGTGGCTCAAGCCTGTAATCCCAGCACTTTGGGAGGCCGAGGCGGGCGGATCACGAGGTCAGGAGATGGAGACCATCCTGGCTAACACGGTGAAAGCCCGTCTCTACTAAAAAAATACAAAAAAAAAACCTAGCCGGGCGAGGTGGCAGGCGCCTGTAGTCCCAGCTACTTGGGAGGCTGAGGCAGGAGAATGGCGTAAACCTGGGAGGCAGAGCCTCTGCAGTGAGCCGAGATCTGGCCACCGCACTCCAGCCTGGGCGACAGAGCGAGACTCCGTCTCAAAAAAAAAAAAAAAAAAAAAAAGATTGCATGCCATTTTGTCACTTTGATAATTTAATTAAAATATTCTTCTAATATGAGACATTAAGCTCAGCTTTAGATTTGCTATTTTATATATGTGTATATATTCATATACATTTAGTGAATATCCATCACCTCCACGTTATCCCAAGTTGTAATAAGCAACTTCCCACATTCACACATCCATATTTTGTATTCCTGTGTAATTTTTTCTCTCTTTTTTTTTTCAGATGGAGTCTCACTCTGTTGCCCCAGGCTGGAGTGCAGTGGCACGATCTCAGCTCACTGCAACCTCCACCTACTGGGCTCAAGCAATTCTCCTGCCTCAGCCTCCTAAGTAGCTGGGACTACAGGCATGTGCCACCACACCAGGCTAATTTTTTTTTTTTGTATTTTTAGTAGAGACAGGGTTTCACCATGTTGGCCAGGCTGGTCTTGAACTCCTGACCTTGTGATCTACCTGTCTCGGCCTCCCAAAGTGCTGGGATTACAGGCGTGAGCCACCGTGCCCGGCAATTTTTTCTTAAGGATAAGTTAATCGGAGTTGGATTGCCAGGTCAAAATATGGGAAGATATTTAAGATTATTATGCACCATCATGCCGCCTTCAAGGAGGTGGAACCTGCTCACCATACTTATCAGCAACTTCAAATTCTTTACTCAATTATGGGATATGAGCTGAAAGCTGTTAGTCAGGATAGTCTACATTACTGATTTTAGAGATGAAGCAATTAAATCCAAGAGAGATTAAGAGGCTTGCGTAAAGGTCATAAAGCTGATTAATGGCAGAATTCAATAACAAACCCAGGCGTTCTGACTGCCTCTGCAGGGCCTCACAGTCACATTATCCTTGGTTTCTCACTGGCCTTGGAATGCCCTCCTCAGACAGAATGCCAGCCACAAGCCAACACAGAAGGAAAATGAGGTAGGGTAAATGAAAGGGATGAGGAGAATCAGAACATATGCAAGAGGGTAGATGTAGGTAGAAGAGGGAAAGGAAAATGCAACAAGCAGCAAGCAGCACTGAAGAATTTCCTTTGGTTATTCAAGATTGTTTTTGTTGCAGATGTTTACCTATTTGCAAGCATCAAAGCATAGCCAGGACAACGGGTCTTACCAAGTAGGAGGCAGCAACAGTACAGTGTTTTTCAGGTGAAGGGATGACAATGGACTTACACAAATAATTCCCAGCAGAGACCACCTCTCTTTTCCCATCTTACAGATGAGAGAAACGAGGTTTCAGAGAGCAAAGGTTCCATTAAATATAATGAGCAGGGTCAAGACTGAAATCTCAATCTTGACTTCCAATTTATCATTCTATACTGATGTGACTTTTAGCTTTCATTAGTAAGGTAAATTTACTAAAAAAAGTTAAACGGCTAGCTTTTTAAAACTTATCTAAGTTGTTGTTGTTATTGTTTTTAACCTAGACAGTCTAAAGACAGCAAAACAGGCTTCCGGTTTGGCTTCAGGCGAGTCAATTCATCTTTCTGAAATTGGTTTTTGTTTTCTGAAATGGGAAACTTGGGATAGGTGATCTTTAGGGTCCCTTCCCAATGTTAGTATTATATATCATGTGCACTTCTTATAGAAGTATTTTATGGGGGTCATTTTCATTAAAACCAAATTTTTTTTTTTTTTTTTTTTGAGACTGAGTCTGGCTCTGTCGCCCAGGCTGGAGTGCGGTGGCCGGATCTCAGCTCACTGCAAGCTCCGCCTCCCGGGTTCACTCCATTCTCCTGCCTCAGCCTCCCGAGTAGCTGGGACCACAGGCGCCCGCCACTTCGCCCGGCTAGTTTTTTGTATTTTTTAGTAGAGACGGAGTTTCACCGTGTTAGCCAGGATGGTCTCGATCTCCTGACCTCGTGATCCGCCCGTCTCGGCCTCCCAAAGTGCTGGGATTATAGGCTTGAGCCACCGCGCCCGGCCTAAAACCAAATTTAAAGCCTCCTTAAACAGCAACATAGTCCAAGCAATTTTAAGATTTTTTAAATGACACAAAGAACAAAATCTTAAACGGACTCATATTCTAATGGCTAGACAAATTCTATTTTCAGTCTCAAAATAGGCAAAACAATTACAATCTTGTTTCCATGTCAGAAAGATTCCAAACTAAGCAATAAGCAAAAGAGAACGTCTCAAAATATGAAACCAGGGGAACACTTCGTGGCTTTGTGTGTTGAATTCGAGAACACCGCATGAACAATGAAAGGCTGCACCTTAGTTCAGGTTGGATTCAGAAAGTCTAAGGGAGTGGGCAAAGGACTCAGTCTGACAGGGCACTCTCAACCGCAAGTTTTCACTCAGCAGTTAGTCGTGAAGTCAATGTAACGGGGGCAACCTTCATGTTTTAAAAATGTAATAAAGTAAGTTATAATAAGATTTATCAGAGTACATTTCAGAATGCAGCAATATGAGACAATTGGGCTAGTTATTGAGATACTGCTGCCGGTCTCAGAGCGGAGACTGTGCAAGCCACACTTCTATTGGCTTTAAGGAGTTGGTGCCTCGCCAAGTTTAGCTTCTTAGAAGCACTTGAGGAAGGCTGGAAGGCTGCAAGAGGAAGATGGGACTTGCTCCTTTCTGTTTTGCTTCTAGTTCTTGTCATCACATGCGTCCCCTGCCTCTCCACCCACTCAGAAGTGTGTCTTCACTCCAGCAGTGGCAGTTCATTCTAGTGGCAGCAGCTGGTTCCAGTTTGTAGTTTTTCCATATTCCCAGAGTCAAGCCCATCCTGTTCCCTCAGGGACACCAGCTGGTCAGTGTCCCCTTGTCAGAAGTCTTCTCTGGCTCCATGGCTCTTCCTTTGAGCCTCTATGTTCTGGAATCCCCTTGTCCTCACAATGGCAGTGCATTCCTGCTATTACTACCTTCACTATATCTCAATGCGGCGCTAATGGGTGAGGGCCAGTCCTTGAAATGTCTGTTACAGGTCCACAACAACATAAGGAGCTTACACCAGAGGTAAATTAACTAGATCACTAAGCACACTGTTTTCAGCTAACTTTTCTTCATTGAGAGACTTTTTCAAAAATCAGGAGGAGCTGCTTTACATTCAGGTGCAAGCTTCTTATCTCACTGCAGACTGGCAGTAAACAGCAGACCAATTTACTTTGAGTAACACAGTCTTGATGGTTCCCTCTGGTTAATGATTCTTTATGTTAATGATTCTTTATATTACAGTCACTCCTAAAATTAACTTCTGTGGTTTCTATCTCCAATGGACCCCTGACTGATATTGAAATTAGACTTAGGTATATCTTGAGTAACTTTTCTTTTACATACATGCATGTGTGCAAAATGAATAGTGTACAAAATGTACCACATGGGTTGGGCGCAGTGGCTCACACCTATAATCCCAGCACTTTGGGAGGCTGAGGCAGGCGGATCACCTGAGGTCAGGAGTTCGAGACCAGCCTGGCCAACATGGGGAAACCCCATCTCTACTAAAAATACAAAAATTAGCCTGTCATGGTGGCACACACATGTAATTCCAGCTACTTGGGAGGTTGAGGCACAAGAATCGCTTGAACCCACGAAGGGGAGGTTGCAGTGGGCCAAGATCGCATCACTGCACTCCAGCCTGGGCAGCAGAGTGAGACTCCATCTCAAACAAACAAACAAACAAACAAAACTCCACATGGTCAGACATGTAGTTTATAAGAAAAAATAGAACCTAGGAAAATGTGTTAATTTGTATGTGTACATTGTCTGCTAGGACTTCAGAACACCTTAAGTATTTCTAGGTCTTCCTTAACAAAAGTATTTGACTTTGCCAGTTATAATTATGAGCAGACTCTCTTATATACAGCAATTATAGACGCAGACTATATTAAGTCAGGCTTACTTTCAACTGCTTAAGTATTTCCTACCAACACAGCAGTAACTTTACTGAATAGTTCACTAACATGTCTGTAAGGTTGTTCTGTAGTATCTACTTCCCTACTTTTTAGGGTAGAATGGGTGCTTACTAAACCACCGTAGAAAATGAGACACAACAGGCTCATCTGACCTAAAGACAGAAGAAAATCGATCAGTGCAAGCTATCAGGGATTTTTCTAACAGCACATGTAATAATTCACATTTTTGATTCTAGAAGTAAGTAGCCTCTCACCTCTTAAAATGGATCCACTATGCTGGTATTATGAGAATTTTCCTACTGTACTTTTTGGAAGAATCTGAACACAAAGACAAATTTATGCTGTATGGATAGAACTATGTGCTTATTTTCTAAAATTTAAGGCATTATACAAATTTGAATTACCGTGTTTTGATTATTTCTGATGCTGCATCCCTAATTTTTTTCTCTCAGTTTAGATGGGCAAATATATTGTCCATTCCAAGAAAATTAATACAAATATTTTTAAAACGTGCATTAAAAGAAGTATTTAAAGTTCTATAAATAAGCAAAAATGATTCGGCTAGGTCAAGTCTGCTACCCAAAGAAGGAAGTCACTTGGAAATCATGCTGAGGTCAGGGCGGTTAGGGCGGGCTCACCAACCGGAGAGAGCTCTGGAATAAGAAGGAGGAGCATGTGTTTCTTGTCAGGTTCAGCCTTTAATAAACTGTGTGACCTTCCGAATGCTACCTACCCTCTTCTGGATTTCTGCTTCCTCAGCTGTGAAATGAGAGGGTTGGACAAGATGGCTTATGAAGTCCTCCAAAGCTATTTCAGTCAGATGAATTCTATGTATGCATTTCTACTTCACATTATGATTAAGACTAAACCACACAGCTCATCGAAAATTGAGTGCTGCTTGGATGGAATTAAAGAAAGAAATTCCCACACAAATTAATTCAACAAGAAGAACAATGTCTAGTTCTTTCCCTTCCTTTTTACTTTAAAAAAAAAAAAAAAAAAAAAAAAAAAAAGCATTTGTTATAACCAGAGGCAGTTGAAAGGAAATTGGCATAAAACTGATCTAGTTTAAGAAAAAATAATTTCCAAGGTAACAATCTACTGACAGTTCCTCTTACTGCCTTGTGCAAACTCACTGAGGACTGGTGGATAAAAATTATTCTCATTCCATTCTGTTTGTTTAGGGACAGAGTGAACCAGAGCGAAGTGTCAAAGTGTTTCCTGTTCTGATGACAGATAACCACATTGCCATATGAGAGCTAAAGAGGCTATATCCAGCAGGCCTAAAAGTAAAGGGCAAAAACGTGCTCATACTCTCTTTCCTTTCTCACCAACAAAGCCCCTCACCAACAGAACCAGGCATGAATTCTGAACCTTGACCTTAGTTAACAACTTGACCTTCCCATGAAGCACACCTCCTCCACATCAGCTGAAATTCCATCCAAAGCCATTTCCTCTTCCAAGGTAGTAAAGTTATAAGCACAAAAGCTCTACAGCCATTCTATTTTTTCTAGATAAGTAAATCTGAAAACTAGAACAGAATTCCAAAATAAGCCGTTTAAACCATGTTAATTTACTCCAGTTGAGAATTTCTTCATACACAGAAACCCCACAGAGTAAAACTCATCCTTTTAAATAAATTCAAATGGCCTCTGGGCCATATGGTCTTATTAAGTGAAAATAAGTGCAATTACCAAAGGAGAAGACTACAAGTAAAAAACAATCCTCTAAAAAAATATGATAATGGGAAACAACCACTATTTATAATAGAATTCACCGCAGGCAGACAATATTTGATAACCCAGATTTTAAAATCTTTTTTTTAAATGTATTTAAAATTTCCATGTCAATATTTACAAGATTAATAAGGCATGACATTTGGTGCATTCCCAATTTTAACAAAAATTCTGTAATAAATAAAGATAACACTGATATCACTTTGGAGGCTAATACTATAGAGAACTTTTAAAAATAATTCCCCACGTTATGCCAAACCACTATTGTTAACATGTATACGACTATGAGAAGATAGGTCTTCACAGGGTTTTATTTAACGAGTCTAACCCAATAGTAGTTCCAGTAAGAATTGAAATAACCTGGAAAAAGACTATAGCAGCCACAAGGCATTACTTTCACAGATTTCGGTCCCTCAGTTCATGCAGGATTATAGTAAAATCAATAGCAGGGGAAACAATCTATGAAAGAAATGAAATTTTTCACCAGCAGTTAGTGCTGCCCTGTTAGTAACTATGCGAGCGAGAGAGAGAGAGAGAGAGAGAGAGAGAGAGAGAGATTATATATTATAATATATCATATAATATATATTATATCATATAATTATATCATAATATATAATTATAATTATATTATATATTATAACATTTATACTATATCATATAATTATATAATATAATATTATTATATAGTATATATTACAATATATACTATATAATAATTATATATTATATAAAATTATATATATTATAATACATACTATATAATAATTATATAGTATATATAACGTACATACTATATTATATATAGTTATTTCTACTGGTGAAGAGTACAGTGGTAATACTTGCTGCAACAATTCATGTTTTCAAATTGTGTGATGTAGAAACTCTAACTTCTTTCAAAACATCAGATGGATTTTATAAGCTTCCTAATGCCTGAAAAGTAATGAATAACGCACTGGAGTGAATATGGGACCTAGCAACATCCAAAATATTTTTGTAAGTCAAATGAAAATGCACAAATAATTCTTAGGAAACCTGTTATGATGATCTAAAATATTATTACAGTCATATGTTAAAAAAAACTGAGATACAGACATACACTTATATAAGAATTATGTAAAATATTTTGAGAGATCCTACCTTTTTCAGGAATCTCACTCCGTAGGTAAATACATAAAGGTAAAATGAAAATCTCCACCTGTAGAAGGTTAAAAAAAATTCTGTGACATTCAGTTTATATATTTGCAGCATATACTGAAACATGTAAAGGAGGGGAAAAAGTTCATTAAATTAAATTTGTCCCCCTCCCTCAACTAGGAATTAAACTTAATGAGCAATTTCAGTGCTAGCTGAAGCCATACACTGGTATACATGGCTTACAGAAAATATTTTGAGTATTATATTGATAACTTAATTTTTTCATTGTTAACTGCAATATTTGCCCAATTGCTCATCTTCTCATTCTCCAACATGTGAACTTCTTCTTGTTTATCACTCATGAAGGGATATGATTCAATAACATGAAGGTATAATATCTGAATCAGACAAATAATTCAAAACCAACAACTTGAGTTAAATGAAGTTCATATTTGTTTTAAAAGACTGAATATTTTAAAATTAGGTAAGAATTTCACTTTGTCTTTTAACAACTATATTAACATCTTTTTGGATGTTGCTAAAGGAAGGCATATAGAATCTAAAAAAATCAAATTACAACTATAAATGACAATCTTATACCATGCCAAACTTACGGTCTAGTTACGACTTTCACTTTTAATGAAGAAAAATTTTTAAGTTTTCTTTTGATTTTAAATGATGGAAATGTTTTAAGTCTTTTAAAATATAAGATATATACGTGTGTGTGTGTGTGTGTGTGTGTGTGTGTGTATACTTATTACAAAAAAACTCTTACTCTAGTACTAAATTCCCAATTTTATTTCTTGTACTTCTGAGTATGCCTTTAAAAGCTGGCTGGATGTCACTAAATGGCATTCCTGATGTCATTTAAAAAAGTTATCTTGTGAGTGAAGACAATTAACTTATTGTAGTATGAAAGTCAAGAACTTAATTTTAACTCCATCTCCATTAACAATCTCTCAGTGGTTGTGGGTGAGAGTGATAACAAGTTTCTGTTGGTTGTACAAATTCTAGATCAAAAATTAAAACCAGCGATGTCTTCACGGGTGTGTGACTTAGGCAGTCACATAAGACTTCATGCTTGATTTAATGATTTGGTGTTACCATCTTGAAATTCTTAACAGTTGTTGAACAAGGGACCCAGCATCTTATTTCGCATTGGATTCTGCAAATTATGTACCCAGTTCTGGTCAAGACAGACTCAACTAATTTTGGGCAAATCTGTTAATATCCTTTGATCTCAGTTCCATCTCTATAATGGGAGAGTGGGTTTGTGCTATAAGGATGCCTTAAGGATTTGGTAGCACAAGTATTATCTCTACTTCTCTCTCGTCCCTCCCAATCCTTCTTGTATGGAACTAGCCTACTTCACGCATTTGCCTTGTCTGGCCCCTGGAGGCAAATTAATTTGCAACTCTGAGATTAAATTATTTATAACAGCTGTTTCAAGTCTAAGACCCTTGTTAGTAGGTAGTGATCAGGCAGTTTTTATGTATAAAAAAGTTTTACAGAAGTCATTGGAATTCCTACCATCACTTATGTATCTACATTTTATTTCATCACTAAAATGACCCAGTTTTCATAACACATAGATTCTATTATAGGAGTACTGATGCCTCCATCATTTGAATAGCAACTTGTGATGAATATTTACAAGGCAGAGTTTATTTCCACAAAATATCTGCAGAAAGCAAAATTTCCAAGCATCTTGCAACTTGAAAAAGTACTTCTTTAAGTTGTAGAGTTTCATATGTTATAGTTTTAAATGCTAGCTACCAGTCCCTGATATAGTCCCTCCCACGCTTCTACTAAGATACCTGTAAAAGAGATAAATAACAAACGTCATGCAACCATGAAAAGGAAGATATGACCTTCAACCTACTGCTAGAAGCAGTGAAGAATTCTTATAACAGAAAAAGAATGAAATTAGATGTAAAAAATGTGATTAGCAGTGAAAAGTCACAAGCCGTGAAGGAAGCAGGGAAATCTTCATCTGCATATCACCCTGTCTCCACTTTCTGCCATCTTGCATAGAAATGCAAAAATCTGTGTCAGTCGGAAACGTTGCCCTTTGCCACAAATGATTGTGTACATTTCTTGAGGCAGCAAGAGAATCCCCCACCCCATATGTTAGTGATGGCTACTTTCAAAAGCCAACTGGAAGAAGGAGATGCACTGTGAAACCTGGCAGTTTCAGCGACAGAAAGGCAGATTTAGGGACAAGATGACCTATGAAGGTATTGCATTCTGGAAGTTGGCGTCCTTACATAATCCATATATAAAGCAACAAAGAACAAGGCATTGGAGATAGCTGCTTTATATGAAACTTTCACTGAAAATGGGTCCGACTCTATAGACATCAACCTGCTACAAGGTCAGAGATCTAAAAGAGGACTTTGACTAACAAAACAGGAGGAGAGAGAGTGGGGCTGAGAGCAATCCACACATCCCCTCTGTTAGCAGGTCTAGATGAATATCTCTAAATTTGGGAATGAAAATAACAGCTTGATATCAGCATAGTTCTACTAAGTAGTAATAAATGTGGAAAGAAAAGGGCATGTTAAAGATTCAAAGGAAGAACAGTCTCCTAAAAATGACTTCCTAGAGGAATCATTAGTAATTTTTAGGAAAGTTTTAGGCATTGCCAATATAACACAAGATACGATCCCTTGAAACAAAAGAGAAAGTTGTAAGTCAATAAAAGACTGCTGGGTAAGTTATAGGTGGAATAAAGAAGCATTGCACAGAGTCTGAAAAATGAAGTGCAGCATTATTATCCACTGGAGGGGAGGAACGTAGATACATATGGTATAAAATTAAGTCATTTACATAGAGGGTAAATATCCCCGTAAGGTCAGAGAAAAGAACCAAAGATGAAAAAAGATCCTAGATCTGGAAGACTAGAAAATAAATCTAATTACAATTGTTTCTGAGGAAATACAAGAACTGAAATGGAAGTAATACTCAAAGGCAAAAAGACTAAAAAAATGTGAACTGAAAAAAAAGACAGACAAGTAAATTGCATTCCAAACAATATCAATTCAAAGCAATTTCTGACAAAAATGTTGAATCCTAGGTTTAAAATAAAAAAAAAAAAAGTTCTTCAGTGTTCAAGCATAAAAACAACAAGTCGACACACATAAATCAAAGGAAAACAAATCACCATCAAAGGAACAAATATCCAGTTGGTCTTACAACTCTGCTGTATTATTAAGTGCCAAAAGAAAGGGGAGACTCAGTCAAAGAAAGCTATTGCCAGGCAAACTGCCTCTCATTTGCAGAGGAATATATGAAAAGTATTCTCATATATTCAGAGGCTCTGAAAATACATTATTCATTAACCTTTATGAAAAAATTACTACAGCCTATTCTGACCCAGCAATATACAAATAAAAAATAAGATTTCAAAAAGTAGAATTCCAGCATGAAAAGACTATGGTTAGCAACATAAACCATTGCCCTAAACTTCATCGCCAAATTAAATGCTGTTTTTAAGGGCTAGTTTAATACAAAATATTTAGCAATAATAATCAAGGGATGAATTCTTCGATTAATGAAAACAAGGAAATGAAGCATTAAATTCATTCTTACAGGAACATTTCAAGACTTCTTTTGATAACAGAAATAGACTAAGCCTATTTCTTTAAAAATTTAAAGATTACTCTTGGTTAAACAAGGTAAATTAAACACATAAATTTACCTCTGTGTCTTTGTGAATGCACTAAACGGGCAAAAGAGGGATTATGTTTAGCAAAGCATAAACTCCCAGGGACACAAAACTGGAGTGAGGACAACCACCCTGTTTCGGGGCCTGGAAAGCTGCAGGGCAGGAACGTTAGCTTAGCTAGTGGAACCAGAAGTTGAATTCTAAACTATCTGTGGAGGATGCTCGGAAGGACCACCAATTCCCAGAAAGACTCCAAATAAGGAAACAACTTTGTAAGACCAGTACTGGAAAAAGAAGCCTAGGGATTAGCCTGTCCAAAGCCAGACACTTGGTAAGTGGAAAAACTGGGACACAAACCTACCAGTGACTCTAAAGCCCTGTCTCAAATTCTACAGAATTAAAGCATACTGCTTTGCCTAAAGACGTCAATGTGTTCCACTACATTTCCTTGGATATGGAAGCCTTTTATATCTTTCAAACCTGAAAATTAGAATAGGAAGCTAGTAAAAACTACCACCCACTGAATCTGGTTTATTGTCCTTACACAACAAGGTTGAACAGGGCTCTTTGTTAAAATCAAGACTACTAAAATGTGCATTTGAAGCAGGAAACCAGAGCATTGAGGTCCCAGGTCTTGTTGCCAGGCGTCACCCAAAAGGCAAGGGATTGTAAACTACAGAGGCAGGAGAAGCAGGGGAATCATCCGGAGCAGCCACCACCCCCCACCACCCTTCGCAACTCAGCACATGTTCTAGGAAGACCAGGGCCGGAATACGAGGGCCATTTGATTTACAACTGTAACATAGTACTTCCTCTATCCCCTAAGTTCTTCTATGCCCTTTACAAATAGGAAGTCATTTAATGAAACTGTTCCACACAACAAGGTAGGCACTATTATCAACATCTTTATTTTTTTTTTCCCCCTGATGAGGAAATGAGCACAGAGTGGGTTTAATTACTTGCTGAAGGCCACACAGCTAGTAAGAGAGAAAGTCGGGATTGGAAATTAGGCTGTTTGGTTCCAGCATCCAAACTCTTAACCATTAAGCTAGGCTACTTCTTCCTGATTTTATACCTAAAAATTGAAGACAATGTATTCAGCTAAAATGATGTTTCTAACCTGGTGGATATTAGTGGGTGCTGTGTAATTGGGAATAGTCTCTACCCTGAGGAACGGCAACTGACTGCTTGCAAATCTGGGGATAGAAGAGGACTGAAAAGACGCTTCTTTTCAATACCAGGGTAGCTAAAATAATATTAAGCTTATTGACAATCATTACCCAGAGAGTTTTTCTCTGTCCTACTCACTCATCTCTCTCTACCTGCTGAGCCACTGTGGCTCCTTCAGGATTTATGTCAAATTCTAGTTGTTCCATAAAGCCACCTTTTCTGGATGCTGCAACATGGAAAACACTGTAATTCTGACTTGTTCTTTACCTCCTTTCCTTCTCTTTGATTATAGCCACAAGCCTTTGAATTGCTTGTGAGTTCCAAGTAGAGTAAGACTGAGTTTTATTTATCTTTGCATTTCTGACCACAAACAGTGGCTTGCAAAGAACAGTTCCTAAATTGACAACTGAATTTTTATTAAGGGTATCAGTGCTCCTTTCATTTACCGACTTTTAAGTATATTTAAACCACAATAGGTCAAATAATTTATCAACTACTTCCAGGAACGGTGCAAGTATGAATAAAAAAGGGGAGAGAGATGACAAATATTGCCAATCCAATTTTTAAAGTGATCAATCAATCTAATAAAAATTTGGAATAAAATGATAGTCAACTCTGGAATGGTCTAGCTAATGAAAAATACTGTTATTGTATATAAAACTAAGATACATTGCTAGAGCACCAAAAAATCAGTATATGGTTCTTTTGATTCTGAAATTGATTTTATTAATTGAGACATTTCTCATTTCAGCTTTTCCATCATCTAAATAAAAAGATTAACTCATTTATTATCAAATCCATGAAGACAGGTGAAGTATAGCTTATACCTATGACATTAAAATTTTTCTTTCATAAAATTTAACATAATATAAATCATTGTGCTGTATCTTACAAATTACTACAAATGAAGCGAACTTATATAGTTGGATAAATGAGCAGAATATATTTAGGAACAAATATAGACTTCAATCTAGTGTTACTTTAAAATACATAAATCACTTTACCTCTAAGAACAAAGTAGATTAAGTGTCTATTTTTCCACTCAAAACTCACAGCTGATGACTTTCCTGAGATACGATATTGCACTCATTTTTATCAGTTTTCCTGTCAAGTACAATGGAATTATAAAAACCTTCCAATGAGGTTTCTGTATTATATGTGACACATTCACTTCCACAAAGTTTTGACATGAAGTAATTGTGGATTCAAGTTTGATAGAAATAGTCATCTTTGTGAAGTCCTTTTACTTATAGAAGGTTCTCTTGGGGGGCGATCACCTATTTTTACAAAACAGTAAAAGCTGGCATTTCATGGGTACTTACTTTATACCTGATACCATCACAAGAGTCTTACATATATTAACTCACTTACATTTTGTAAGAACCCTATGGGATAGATACATTGTGTCACTATCATTCCCATCGTACTATAAGATGGCAAGTTTAAATTACTTGCCAAAGTACATGGTGAATTTGGGATTCAAATCCAAGCAATTTTACTCCAGAGATCATGATTTTTACTACGAAATATTGAAAATTTTAACACATACATTAAAATCTTATTTTTACTATAAATACCATTACTCTGCTGCTACCATCTCTGTTTCAGCTCCTTTTCTATTCTAAGGTAGGAGGGCAAATAAGACTTTGTCTACTCTTCATTTCTCTATTATAAAGCACACACTCAATGTGAAATGACTTAGCTAAAATCCTTTTCAGAGTTGGTGTCATGAATGTATACTAGCAGAAAAACAGTTCACTGAATGCAACAATTCGGTCTTACAGGTGTTTTATAGGAACATCAGTACATTTCTGTCCACATAAATCAGAGGCATCTAATCCTGCATTCTTAAATTTTCTTGAAGCAGACATTGTTTTTAACAGCTAGGCAGGGTCCCTAAGAGCCCATCTATGACCTTATTCTACAAATGGAGGACCCATGGAATTGTAAACTTTTCTACATTTAACAATTTAACTTTGTGAAAGAAAACAGGTGTCCCCATTTTTCACACCAGGTCTCCATCAACATTTTGGGGTCCTGTGACCTTAAAGTCAAGACTAGAAATGGATAACTGTGCCACAAGTGTCAGAAAAAGACTCAGATACCTGATATACTGCCTATTTTCTGAGAAGGTAGTATAGTGCTCTTTAGTGTATAAACATCACATTTTACAGATTAAACTGACATCTCAAGTTCTTAAAAGTCACCAGCTTCAGCCTTTGTTTGTTTGGGTAGATTGGTAAATTTTTGATTTGTGGAACAAAATAAGGTCCTTCAATTATTTTGCATTTAATAAGTCAAACAAAGCCATCAGACATATTCAAGCACGCTAATGATTCAGATACAAAATTCTTTCTTGTCCCATGGGCTTTTAGCCAAAGTGTCTAAACACGGCATTTTTTTCCTGCTTTACTGAGGTATAACTGAAAGAGAAAAATTGTATGACGTGAAGGTGTACAACATGATAATTCATACACAGATACATTGCAAAATGATTCCCATAATCTAGTTAGTTTTAAACCTGCGTCACCTCACCATGCTATATAATAGATCCCTGGAATGTATTTATCTTACAACTGAAAGTTTGTTATCTTTCAACCAATATCTCCCTCTTTCCCCCAACCCTATCCCTGGTAATCACTATTCTACTGTTTCCATGAGTTCAACTGACACCATATTCTGAAGTTGAGGAATTGGCTTGAACTCTTGGTTAACTGACTGGTTTCATCTGTAAACATGGTTAAAAAGTTGTCACATGATTTTTAGGTCAGTAGTCTCCTTTTCAAGCTGTTACTGAGACACTGACTTTATTACTTGAGTTCAATGGAGATGTTCATCAACTAGGGAGGAAGCAAATTGACTGTAGTTTGAAAAACATCCCATATGTCTTAAACAACAAAATAAAGGTGAGATGAAAGATTCCTTTTTGGAAATTCTGACATAAAATCTAAATTTCTAGAGTAGCTTTCAAGCTTTCATTAGTTTAAAGAAACTAACGCCCAAGGAAATAGGATAGCTAGGGGAAAAGATGTTACTCATCCGATGGACAGGTTATGCAGACTTCAGTTCTTGCTTTAAGACAAACATTTCCTGAAACAATTTTCACCTCCATCAATAATTAACTGTAACTCCAAATAATTTTCTTCATTTGCTTAAGGCTCAGCTCTTTCTGTTTGAAAAGGAACAGAATTATCACTGCAAAGTCCTTAAGGTTGGAGGTAAGTCACACCCATTCACCTATTCACTTTTCATTCTCCAGTCAAAGGTGAACTTAATTTGGGCAGAAGAGTCATTAAATCATTGATTCAAAAAATATATTAGGCACTTATGGAAAGTCTGATGATTTGCAAAGGAATGCTATATGTCTCTCATATATATGCATATATAAAAACACACATATATGTAGTAAAAACAAAAGAAAATAAAAACATCAAATTCAGGATAGACATTACTTTTGAAGAGTAAAGAACAGAGAAGGTATACAGCAAGCTGGTCCAAACCACAGCCTGCAGGCCACATGCAGCCCAGGATGGCTTTGAATGTGGCCCAACATAAATTTGTAAACATTCCTAAAACAGTGTTAGATTTTTCGTGATTTTTTGTTAGCTCAATGACCATCCTTATTGTTAGTGTATTTTATGTGTGGCTCAAGACAATTCTTCTTTCAGTGTGGCCCAGGGAAGCCAAAAGATTGGACATTCCTGGGGCATAAGGGGAGCTTTAGCTGATTCGGTAATATTTCCATCCTTCAAAACAGCATCAAATATAACTGGGTGGGTTTTTATTATATTAGGCTCTGTGCTTGTTACATTTTCTCTGTATTATAAAATATTTCATTATTAAAAGATTCTGTACACAAGAATTACGCTCATTCAGAAAGTATTAAATGACTATGTCTTTTCCTTCTCACACTTAGAAATGTCATATGACTTGTTCTTTATGCCATCATTCAACCATCCTTTTCTAAGCATTGTAATTACTTTTCCTGTTTTCCTGTCATTGTATTCATGTTTTCAGGGCTAAAATTGCAATTGGAAGTGTATCAGCTATTGTATGCATATATAATTCTAAATCCACTATGTTCTATTTCACACATTTAACTTTGATTTCGTTTTTTAGTGATTTGGTCATAGGCTCCATTAACAGCTAGCCCATATTGTTCTTTATTGGGACCCATTCTTTTCTCTCCAAGTTGAGTACCCTTGTCAAGCACCCATCAAGGTAGAATTCAGCACCACTGGTATCTGTCCTTTCCCATTAGTCTTCCCAACATCAGTCCTAGTCCCTACAATCTATTTGAAATACATCTGCAAAAAATTCAATGTCATTCTATTAGGTGAAATTCTACCTATAAAATACCTCTCGTTACTTCTAGAATTCCCCTGAATATACACTAATCTTATAATTGTCAGCTTAAAGTCTATTTACACTCATTTGAATGACCATAATTTGTGGGAATCAGAACAAGCAAGAATTTTCCAACTAACCATTGTCTAGTGTAAGGATAAAAAAGGGAATAAAATATTGATCTCTTGTGGCCAAAATTAAATTCAGTCAATATGACTTTGGAGCATGCACTGGCAAAGGTCACAATTCTTTAGTGTGTGGTTCAAACAAAAGTAGCCAAGGATTTATTATTATTTAGAGTCAAACTAATGTCATGTGTCCCTTGAACATCAAGCCTCTATGTAATTTTTTTCTTGTCTGAAAGCATATTGAAGACAAAAAGTCACTTCTTCAGCACTGATACTGCGAATTGCTAAGGAAAAGAGAAAACTAAAGCCAAAGTTCTTAACTTTTCAAAATGCATGTACATTTGATTTTAAGAAGTGAATTTCCCCAGCTGGGCAGATGGCTTGAGCCCAGGAGTTCAAGACTAGCCTGGGCAACATACTGAGACACCATCTCTGCAAAAAATACAAAAATTAGCCGGGCTTGGTGACACGAGCTTGTATTCCCAGCTACTGGGGAGGCTGCGGTGGGTGGATCACTTGAGTACAGCTGGTCAAGGCTGCAGTGAGCTGTGATCACACTGTGTCTAGAATTAGTGGGTTCTTGGTGTCACTGACTTCAAGAATGAAGCTATGGACCCTCGCGGTGAGTGTTACAGTTCTTAAAGATGGTGTGTCTGGAGTTTGTTCCTTCAGATGCTCAGATGTGTCTGGAACTTCTTCCTTCTGGTGGGTTTGTGGTCTCCCTGTCAGGAGTGAAGCTGCAGACCTTCGTGGTGAGTATTACAGCTTTGAAAGGTAGTGCGTCTGGAGTTGTTCCTTCTTCCCAGTGGGTTCATGCTCATTGGCTTCAGGAGTGAAGTTGTAGACCTTCACGGTGAATGTTAATAATTCACAACACCAACACCAGCGTGGACCAAGCAAGCAGCAGCAAGATTCACTACAAAGAGCAAAAGAACAAAGCTTCCACCGTGTGGAAGGTGACCCAAGCAGGTTGTCACTGCTGGCTCCGGCAGCCTGCTTTTATTTCCTTATCTGGCCCCACCCACATCCTGCTCATTGGTCCATTTTACAGAGAGCTGATTGGTCCACTTTACAGAGAGCTGATTGGTCTGTTTTGACAGAGAGCTGACTGGTGCGTTTACAATCCTTGAGCTAGACACAGAGTCACAGAGTGCTAGTTAGCTAGATACAAAGTTAGCTAGATACAGAGTACCAATTGGTGTGTTCACAAACCTTGAGCTAGACAGAGAGTGCTGATTGGTGCATTTACAATCCTTGAGCTAGACATAGAGTCACAGAGTGCTAGTCCTCCAAGTCTCCACTGCTGGTGGACCCCACACAACCTCCGCAGCTGCCGGCCCAGGTGCTAAGCCCCTCACTGCCCTGGGCCAGCAGTGCCGGCCAGCCACGCCATGTGCGGGGGTCCCCCCAAGCCCATGCCGGCTGGAACTCACACTGGCCCTCGAGCATGGGGCACAGCCCCAGTTCCCACTAGGTTAGCTAGATACAGAGTACTCATTGGTGTATTCACAAACCCTGAGCTAGACACAGAGTGCTGATTGGTGTATTTACAAACCCAGAGCTAGACACAGAGTGCTGATTGGTGCACATACTATCCTCCCGCTAGATATAAAAGTTCTCCAAGTCCCCATCCAGTTCAGGAGCCCAGCTGGCTTCACCCAGTGGATTCTGCACCAGGGCTGCAGGCCCAGCTGCCCGCCAGTCCCCAGCTGCCCAACAATCCCCAGCCGCGCCTGCACGCCTCTGCCCTTGGGCTGTAGATGGGACTGGGCACCACGGAGCAGGGGGTGGCTCCCGTCGGGGAGGCTCAGGCCACTGGGGAGCCCACAGCAGGAGGAGGAGCTCAGATATAGCGGGCTGCAGATCCCCAGCCCTGCCCCGCAAGGAGGCAGCTAGGGCCTGGCGAGAATTTGAGTGCAACCCCTGCAGGCCAGCACTGCTGAGGGACCCGGTACAGCCTCCCCAGCTGCTGGCTCGGGTGCTAAGCCCCTCACTGCCCTGGGCTGGCGGTGCCACTGGCTGCTCCGTGTGCGGGGCCCCCCAAGCCGGCGCCTGCCAGAAGTCGCACTGGCCTGCGATCGCAGGGCGCAGCCCCGGTTCCCGCTGGCGCCTCTCCCCACAACACCTCCTGGCAAGCAGAGGGAGGAGGCGCCGGCCTCAGCCAGCCCAGAGAGGGGCTCCCACGGTGCCTTGGCAGGCTGAAGGGCTCCTCAAGCGCCGCCAGAGTGGACGCCGAGGCCGGAGGCTGAGGAGGCGCTGAGAGTGAGGGCTGCTAGCACATTGTCACCTCTCAACACCACTGCAATCCAGCCTGGGCAAGAGAGCAAGGCCCTGTCTTTAAAAAAAAAAAAAAAAAAAAAAGTGAATTTGCCCTTCTCTATTACTGTGTTTGGTGTCAGTTTTCTGCTGCAGGCTCTACTACACATCTCATAACAAAACACGAGACTGAGTAATAGAACTTTCACAGGGATAAGGTGGAATCCATCACTTATTACTAAATCCATACCTATTAACAATAGAGTAAAATGTCTTTAGTTTCTTTATCTGAAAATGGGGACTAAAATACCTAATTATTAAGGTTGTTAGGGATGAGAAGGGAAAAATTAAATTAAGACGAACAGGAATGGATCCTAGTTGGCTGAGGCGGCTCATTCTACTTTTTTTTGTTTGTTTGTTTCCATAGGTTTTTGGGGGAATAGGTGTTATGTGGTTACATGTGCAAGTTCTTTAGTGGTAATCTGTGAGACTTTGCTGCACCCATCACCCAAGCAGTAGACACTGAACCCAATTTGTAATCTTTTATCCCTCACCCTCTTCCCATTCTTTCTCTGAATCCCCAAAATCTATTGTGCCATTCTTATGCCTTTGTAGCCTCATAGTTTCCACTTATGAGTGAGAACATACGATGTTTGGTTTTCCATTCCTGAGTTACTTCACTTAGAATAATAGTCTCCAATCTCATCCAGGTTGCTGTGAATGTCATTACTTCATTTCTTTTTATGGCTGAGTGGTATTCTATCATATATGTAAATATATATGTGTATATGTGTGTGTATATATGTACTATATATATGGAATGTGGAACCAGTCCAAATGCCCATCAATCAACGAGTGGATAAAGAAACTGTCCACTTGTTGACTGATGGGCATTTGGGCTAGTTCCACATTTTCACAATTGTGAATTATGCAGCTATAAACGTGTGTGCAAGTATCTTTTACATATAATGACTTCTTTTCCTCTGGGTAGATACCCAGTAGTGGGACTGCTGGATCAAATGGTTCTACTTTTAGTTCTTTACCATAGTGGTTGTAATAGTTTACATTTCCACTAGCAGTGTAGAGGTGTTTCCTGTTCACTGCATCCATCTCAACATCTATTACTTTTTGATTTTATTATGGCCATTCTTGCAGGAGTAAGGTGGTATCACATTGTGGTTTTGATTTGTGTTTCCCTGATCATTAGTGATGTTGAGCTTTTTTTCCTGTTTGTTGGCCATTTGTATATCTTCTTTTGAGAATTGTCTATTAATGATTGTTTTTTTTTTCTTGCTGATTTGAGTTCTTTTTAGATTCTGGATATTAGTCCTTTGTCAGATGTATAGATTGCAAAGATTTTCTCCCACTCTGTGGGTGCTCTATTTACTCTGCTGACTGTTCCTTTTGCCATGCAAAAGCTCTTTAGTTAAGTCCCAGCTATTTCTCCTTGTTTTTTCTGCATTTAGGTTTTTGGTTCTTTTAGGTTCTTGGTCATGAAATCCTTGCTTAAGCCAATGTCTAGAAGGGTTTTTCCAATGTTATCTTCTGGAATTTTTATAGTTTCAGGTCTTAAATTTAAGTCCTTCATCCATTTTGAATTGAGTTTTGTAGATGAGAGATGAGGATCCAGTTTCATTCTCCTACATGTGGCTTCCCAATTATCCCAGCACTATTTGTTGAACAGGGTGTCCTTTCCCCACTTTACATTGTTGTTTCCTTTGTTGAAGATAAGTTGGCTGTAAGTATAAACCAGGCTTTATTTCTGGTTCTTTATTCTGTTCCACTAGTCTGTGTGTCTATTTTTATACCAGTATCATGCTGTTTTGGTGACTATAGCCTTATAGTATAGTTTGAAGTCTCCAGATTCGTTCTTTTGCATAGTCTTGCTTTGGCTATGTGGGCTCTTTTTTGGTTCCATATACATTTTAGGATTACTTATCTAGTTCTGTGAAGAATTATTTTAGTATTTTAATGGAAATTTCACTGAATTTGTAGATTGCTTTTGGCAGTATGGTCATTTTCACAATATTGATTCTACCCATCCATGAGCATGAAATGTGTTTCCATTTGTTTGTGTCATCTATGATTTATTTCAGCAATGTTTTGCAGTTCTCCTTGTAGAGGTCTTTCACATTCTTGGTTAGATATATTCCTAAATATTTTATTCTTTTTGTAGCTATTGTAACAGGGGTTGAGTCCTTCATTTGATTCTCCACTTGGTCGCTGTTGGTGTATAGGAGAGTTACTGATTTGTGTACATTAATTTTGTATCCAGAAGCTTTGCTGAATTTTTTTATCAGTTTTAGGAGCTTTTTGGAGGAGTCTTCAGGGTTTTCCAGGTATATAATCATATCAGCAGCAAACAGCAACAGTTTGACTTCCTTGTTACTGATTTGGATGCCTTTTATTTCTTTCTCTTGTCTGATGGCTCTGGCTAGGATTCCAGTACTATGTTTGAAGATAAGTGGTGAAGTGGGCATCCTTGTCTTGTTCCAGTTTTCAGAGGGAATGCTTTCAACTTTTCCCCATTCAGTATTATTTTGGCTGTGGGTTTATCATAGATGGCTTTTCTTACATTGAGGTATGCCTGTTGAATTCCAATTTTGCTAAGGGTTTTAAACACAAAGGCATGTTGGATTTTGTCAAATGCTTTTCTGGGTCTATTGAGATGATCATGTGATTTTTGTTTTTATTCTGTTTATTTTTCCCAGATGTTCTTTGTGCTTCTTGTATTTGGATGTCTAGGGCTCTGGCAAGGCCGAGGAAGTCTTCCTCAATTATTCCCCCCAATATGTTTTCCAAACTTTTAGATTTCTTCCTCAGGAACACCAATTATTCTTTGGTTTGGTCATTTAATGTAATTCCAGACTTCTTGGAGGCTTTGCTCATTTCTTCTTATTCTTTTTTCTTTGTCTCTGTCGGATTGTGTTAATTCAAAAACCTTGTCTTCAAGCTCTGAAGCTCTTTCTTCTGCTTGTTCGATTCTATTGCTGAGACTTTTCAGAGCATTTTGCATTTCTCTTAGTGCATCCAGTATTTCCTAAAGTTTTGACTGTATTTTATTTATGCTGTTTATTCACTAAAGATATCTTCCCTCATTTCTTCTATTATTATTTTTTTATTTCGTTAAATTGGACTTCACCTTTCGTGGGTGCCTCCTTGATTAGTTTAATAACTGACCTTCTGGATTCGTTTTCAGGTCAATCAGGGATTTCTTCTTGGTTTGGATCCATTGCTGATGAGCTGGTGTGATTTTTGGGGGCTGTTAAAGAAACTTGTTTTGTCATATTACCAGAATTGATTTTCTGGTTCCTTCTCATTTGAGTGGGCTATGTCAGAGGGAAGGTCTGGGGTTCAAGGCTGCTGTTCAGATTCTTTTGTCCCATGAGGTGTTCCCTTGATGTAGTACTCTCCCTCTTTTCCTAGGGATGTGGCTTCCAGAGAGCCGAGTTGTAGTGATTGTCCTCTCTCTTGTGGATCTAGCCAACCAGCAGGTCTACCAGGCTCTGGGCTGGTGCTGGGAGTTGTCTACACTGGGTCCTATGATGTGAACTGTCTGCAGACCTCTCAGCTATGGATACCAGTGCCAGAGGAGGTGGCAGGGAGGTGAAATGGACTCTGTGAGGATCCTTAGTTTTGGTTGTTTAATGAACTATTTTTGTGCTGATTGGCCTCCTACCAGGAGGTGGCGCTTTGAAGACAGCATCAGCTATGGTAGTATAGGGAGGATCAGGCAGTGCGGGGGGGGGGACCTAGAACTACCAAGAGTATATGCCTCTTGTCTTCAGCTACTAGAGTGAGCCAGGAAGGACCATCAGGTGGGGGCAAGGCTAGGCATGTCTGAGCTCAGACTCTCCTTAGGCAGGAGTTGCTGCAGCTGCTGTGGGGGATGGGGATGTGGTTCCCAGGTCAATGGAGTTATGTTCCCAGGAAGATTATGGCTGCCTCTGCTGTGTCATGCAGGTTGGTCAGGGAACTGGGGAAAGCCAGCAATTACAGGCATTACTCAGCTTCCACACAACCCAAAAGGCCGCTGTCACTCCCACCATGCACCTCAGCAACAGCACCAAGTTTATTTCCAGGCAGTGGGCAAGCAGGACTGAGAACTTGCCCCAGGCTACCAGGCTCCCAACTGTGAAAGCAGGCTGGGCTCTTTTCATTGCCCTGACATACCAGTCACACGATGCAGACATTTAGAAATCATGCCTCATCTCCTGGAGTTTTAAGTTGTTTGTAAAGAAAATACCTGTATGTGTAGACACAGATGTTTATGTATATGTATATGTTCACACATATGCATATGTATATTATGAAAATATGTGTATGTACACATACGTTTGTATGCACATATGTATGAAAGTTAAATTCATATATGTCAAGGATCTCCCATCCAACTGAAAACAAATGTAGGTGCACAGACTTCTGACCAATAATTTGTATTTTCTATTCGAGAAGATGCTCTTGCTCCTTCCTCACTCAGAGAAGGGACCATAATCAGCCTAACAATCTGTCTTAGATTTTTCCAATAAATGCCAGTGAATTTGCACTCCCGCATAAGAAAATAAGCCATTTCACAAAACCCAACCCCGTTACAACGTACAAAATGAAGTTCTTAGCTGACTGGCTGATGCCATATGAGCTGCATGCTGATTGGAAGAGTTATGAGTTACACATCAGCTATATTCATACTGCAGCACTTTATGTTCTAAATAACAAGGGCCCTTTTTTCACTAGGAGCATGTGAGACTGAGCTGCCCACTTGAACCGAGCATCATGATTTCTGGTCCTAGCAGCTATTACACGGTATTATATATTGACCGTAAAGCTATACTTAGAAAATGAGCAGCATGAAACAATGGGTGAACATGAGATCATGAAGTTGCCAAGCAGGAAACACTGTAGTAACAGTGTTTACACCTATGATACTCATAGGGTGATCCTGGGCAAGTTTAAGTGTCTCTTCTGGAGAAACAATCAGACCATTAAGTTCTCTTGAACTCTTATATTTTGAGTCCAAGTCCTATATTAGTTAAGTCTTGTATCCTGATCCTGCAATATTTGGCACAACTGGCCATTCCACCTTGTTTGAATCAGTACTGCTGTGTTCATTCCCTTTTTGTCCAACCCTCTGCTTCTTTTGCCTTGTGCACAGACTACCCTTGGTCTGTCAATGCCAGTGACACATGGGGTTCCATCCTCAGCCTTCTTTTCACACCATGTGCTCCTGCTAGGTGAACTCACCCACTCCCTGTATGCTGGGCAATCACTGTCCCTAACCATTTCTATATCCCTGGACACCCAATGTCATTTGGACACCCAAACATCGGCACCTGAGGTTCAAAATCCAAAAACAAACAAACAAACAAAACATATTATCTTTCTCCCAGGAATCCACTGTTTCTTCCTTCCATTTCTGTCAAGGACACTATTCTCCACCCAATGTCCCAGGTCCTTGAGTCCTCCTTCGCCTTCAACCCCCTTTATCCCAGGCATCAACCCTGAAAGTTCTGCATTGGAAATATCCCTTTCATTTACTTCCTTTGCTCCATTCCCTCAGTCTCTTCCCTAGCCCAACACACTTAGTCTTCATCTTTCTTCAAGAGGTAGGCTGGCATTAGCTGAGTGCCACAGCCAGACCCGTAAGCCAGGCTGTCAACTGATTAATCATGACAAAGAGAACAGTCACAAAGTCCAGAATATTTTCTTTGATATGAATGAGAGTTACTCCCCCTGCAGAAATATCTACACAGGAGGTTGCTTGCAAAACATAGAAAAAGAACAAGAGGAGTTTGAGATCTTGAGAAGTGCTGCTCAGACAGATGGCCTAAGGTACCATCACCAAAGAGCAAGTCTTACATATCCAGCGGCCAACACTCCTAATCCCCCAGTGCTTTAATATTCTCAGCCAACCTGAATATCAAAATCTCTGCAATAGGCAATCCATATGATGTCTCTGTGCCTCCACCCTTTTCTTAGTTGGGTAAAGCTAATCAACTGTTGCTCTGGCCTAGCCTGGGATAATTTCTTTAGGGAGTCTAGACAAATTTCATTCTTGTTTCACCATATGTGAATTAAACAAAACAACACAAAAAAGCCTTAACCCTGAGTTTTCTTCTTCGTCCAACTCAACCTTTCATGATCCTCCTGCAGTTTTCTCTGGTCTCCACCTCCCAGGAAGTGTTTATCCCCATAAGATACTATTCTAACATTAAATAACGTATGTTATTAGTCATCCTTTAAGTGACCTACAATCATTTGGATATTTTCAACTCTGAGTGAAACATCTGTCTTAAATCTTCTAAGCAGGACTAGCTCTCAGGAAGCTATGTTCACTCAGCCTGGGCATGAAGACTTCCTCCACAATTTTCACACAGTCTGTTTGATCCTGGGCACTCCCTATGCCTCTTTCTCATCTGCAAAATGAAAATAAAACCACCTACTTCAAAGGGTTAGAATGAGGATTAAAGGAGGCAATACTTGTATAGAGAATAGCATTCAACACATGGCAAGGGCTCTGTAACTCTTAACTATTATTACTATTTTTATATAGCTGGTATATGACGTGCACCCAATAAATAACTTCAAGTTTCATGAGTATGGGCCAGTGCCAATGGCTAGACAAACTATCAACTACAATATGACTTTAGGACAGACATCGTCTACTAGATTCGAAGAAGACACAAGTGTAGAATGAAGGAGGGCTTCATTCTTACAAAGTGGTTAAGCAGTAGGACATGTAAATAAGAGACTCTGTGTTGCTTTTTTGTTAAATTTATGTGTCAGGATTTGGCTGACTTCTTACTTTTCCCTTGTTTGCATTTTTAAGGTTATTTAATATTTAATGTTATAAAACCACTTGAGACTTCTACTACCCTAAATCTGTACTTTGTACAAGCAGCTCTGAAAATGTTAAGTGTAAAATTTAGTAGGGTTGGAAAGTGAAAAGTACAGCAGTGAATTTCCATGGCAATGTGGTGTTATAAATAAGACATGATACATGGATAAATCGACCAATGAAGATGTACAGATGAACAAAATAAGTATGTTTATTCATGGGTTTTAAAACTTTTGTATTCTGGTATTTTATAGCCACAAAATTAAATAATCTAACCTTCAAGGTCATCATGTAAGACCTTTAAGTCTCTAAACAAAAAGTTGCAAACTTAAATCTCTACAGGGACTAGGCAGGTTAAGGCAATTGAGGAGCTGGTTAAACTTAGCTCTCAGAGTACTGAGATGAATGGTTATTGGCACACAGTTTCTATGCTGGCAATGCTGGGGAATGTGGCTATTTCAATACCCCACTGAAATAAGGGCCAGTCAAATGTCAAGAAATAATGCAAACTCAAGTGTTGTCAGATTTTCCTCATTTTTTCATAGAAAGCTGAAAATCTGATATTTTATAAGATGTCAGACTTTGTAAATACTGGTGATTAATTCTACTAAAAATAAAAATCAGGCAGGTGTAGTGACTCATGTCTGTAATCCCAGCACTTTGAGAGGCTGAGGCAGGCATATCATCTGAGGTCAGGAGATCAAGACCAGCCTGGCCAACATGGTGAAACCTCGGCTCTACTAAAAATACAAAAAAGTAGCCAGGCATGGTGGTATGAGCCTATAGTCCCAGTTACTCTGGAGGCTGAAGCATGAGAATTGCTTGAACCTGGGAGGCAGAGGTTGCAGTGAGCCACTGCACTCCAGCCTAGGTGACAGAGCGCGACTCTGTCTCAAAAATAAATAAATAAATAAATAAATAAATAAAATCATACAGGCCAAATTGTGCAGGCTAGATTCAACTTGGGGCTACCAGTTCACAACCTGTGCTTTAAACTCTTTAATAGTATAACTATAGTGTGTGGCAGAGATGGGTGGGATGATCTACTCTTCTTACACTCTAAACTATATTCCATATAGAATGAAAGTCTGCTTTCCTGAAGCATAGAATTTTCATAGGGAAAGTTCCCTCTTGCATTAGATTACTAAATACCAATCTAATGAACTTTTGCTCAGTTCTTGGAAAATATCTACCAAGTAAAAATGAAATCGAATCAAATAAACTCTATTTGTTATTATGCTAACAACCAGATATGGCCATTCATTAAGAGATACCAAGGATTTACTAAATACCAAGATATACAACTAGGTGCTGGGAATATAAATATGAATTAAGTCAAAGTCCTTCCCTCAGGGGCTGACAAGCTAATCTCCAAAGCTGCTTTCCGACGGACGGGCAACAGCTGTAAATCTAAGCAAGCCTTACCTATTCTAAAAAAATCAGTCGCATCTTTTGTCTTCACTCCCAGCTTGTGACAATATTTGGAGAGTTACCTCTATTCTCAGGGTCATCCTGCCCTAGTGTCACTGGGAAAAAATGCCTGGAGAACTCAGTCTTTCCACATCAAACCGGTTAAGCCCGGTTAAAATAGAGATGGTGTCCTTTCTCATTCCTTCTCTGGGTAAGCAGCAAGGAAAGAGTGGTTGAGTAGAGAGGCAGAAGACAAGGCAGAATACAAAACTCAAAGAAAGTTCCTGTGAGCTAAGTAGTTTTCCCAATGTCCAAATCCTCTCAAGACTTTAGGGTCACATAGAGAAGGGAAAAATGGACAAGGCTTCAGTGGCTCTCAACAGAGGGCTGTCATTAAAGCTATGAAGGTCCCTACTCCATGGTAGTGGAGGAAGAGCTCATAGGAGCTGAGGGTGGCCAGGTCCTTTCTGGTATTGTTCTGAGCCTAAAAAGGACTTGGAGCAAAAAGATTCTTGACATTATGAAACATTTATCAAGAATGAACTATATTCTTATATTTATCTTTCCTCTTCTAGTAAAAAGCACAATAAAGGCAAATCAATGTTCATACTTCAAGAAACAACAAAAAGGAAATGTAATCCACCCCACTGTCAAAGATTTCATCATAAGATCTTTTTAAAGTTTGAAAATGTACAAAAGAAGGGAGGCCGGGGTGGTGACTACTCACAGTCCCAGATACTTGGGAGGCTGAAGTGAGAGGATCCCTTGAGTCCAAGAGTTTAAGACTGTAGTGGGTAGGTGGGAAGGCAATCAGTAAGAAATTTCCAGCTAGAGTTACTACAGTAAATAGGTCATTCCAAGTATCTCATGAATGATAACAATTTAAATTACAAAATGAACATTTCAAATCACAAAAATAAAATTATTTACACTTTTCCTAGAATATACTAGGTAATTCAAGGCAGAGATAGACTATCATATAGAAAATTGATTCTCAAGTGGTTCTTGTAATCACTTGTACATATTTGGAATATACTGGCTAAGGTAACAAACACACATTCTTTGTTCCATTGCATGCTTTAGAGTAACATTATTCCTAGTGCTATAAAACCTCTTTCATGTAGAACCTCAGGGTAACCAGGAAAGCACTGACAAGAAAAGATGTAGGTAGAGAGCAAATTGCCTTCAATGAAGGGACAGCATGCAGATATTCTCAGAACCAAGCCTAGAGATTAGGACTGCTTAATAATTAACACCTGCAGTGTTCTTGAACATGATTTCTGACTCCAGGACTTTGTCCATTTGTAGCCAGATTGAGGTTCCTAAAAGAACAACTCTGAAGACACTTAGTAATTGAGCCTCAAGGCTTTCAATAATTAAATCCCACCTTTAGACTCTGGGTCTTGGTCTCTACTAGCCCAATGTGTGTGTCTCCTGAAACATCAGCTCTGGGCCTGCTGCTGCCTTGACCAACCTTCATCATCTGTCCCAAACAAATCTCCCAGAGAGGGCCCCCACCCATCATTTCTTCTGCAAGACTTCCCTCTTCCTTCAACTTCTGTGGTGCTCTCTCTCAGAAAGGGGTCACAGGATTCTTTTGCATTGCCAATCATGCCTCCTTAACATCAAAACCAAACAATCAACAACAAAAATACATCTATTGACTACCTACTATCTTCCAGCCACTGTTAAGTGCAATCAAATATGTAATACTGTTTTATCCATCACAGCAACACGTCAACGTGGTTTGTCTGAAGTCAACAGCTAGTAAATACAGGAGTGGGGACCCAAACTCAAGATGACACCAGGGATGTCTGATGTGAAAGCCTGTGCTTTTTGTACAGCAGCACTCTACCTATCGTTTAACAACAACAAAAATAATAGTTAAAATCTACCAAATAATTACCAGCAGATATGCTTCTAAACACCTGACATGTTCTAATTCATTAATCCTCACAAAAACTTTGCAAGGTTAATACTGTTATTACTCTCATTTTAGAACTATGGAAGGAGACACAGAAAGATCAAGCAATTTGCCTGAACTCCATGTCTTGTAAGTGGCAGAGTATGTGCCCTTAAGCAGTATACAGCATCTTCTGATAGTGCTGCCTAGCTGTTTTCGGATTTTTATACTAGCTCTTCTGTTCAACTTCTCCCCCTATATTCTTTATCATCCTTTTTGCATTATAAAAGAAAGTCATTTAAAGGGATGAGTGGTATGTATGGAGAGTAGGGGAAACAGAAATGAAAAAGGAGCACTCCTACTTCTTGGCCTTGGTGGTCCAGACAGGATGAAACCCTCAGGCTAGACTTGAGATAGAACCAACCATCCAAGATAAGCTCTCCCTACTGATGTCCTTGAAGTCACCTTTGACAGATGCACCCTAAATGGAAAATGAATTAAACAGATATAGGCCATAGGGAAACCTGGCGCTGCCTAGAGCTCTAGCATTGTGTGGGTATCCAAAATATTCAAACTATCTAAAGAGGTGACCAACCCTGGCACTGACTCTTTGGAGGAGTTCCACAAATTCCTATAAATCTCAGCTTTAGAATAAAATAATCAACATGAGAAAAAAATATTGGAAATCTCTTCTATGTTATGAATTCTTAACTCATGTTTCAAAATGCATTGCCCTTCAAAAGATACCATAAATAAAGACAAGCCATAGACTAGGAGAAAATGTTTGCAAGTCATTAAGCCCACAAAGGATTTGTATAAAGAACTCTTAAAACTCAATAGTAAAAAAAACCCCACAACTTTAAAATGTGCAAAAGATCTAAACAGATATCTACCAATACATAAATGACCAATAATCACATGATAATGCCACATCATTATTCACAAGGGAAATAAAAAAGTGAGAAATCATTTCACATGCCAGTAGAATGGCTATAATTGAAGAGATAATAGCTATGTTTTTGAGGATGTAGCGAAACTGGAACCTGAACACACTGCTGGTGGGAAGATGAAATGGTGCATCTTACTAAGTTTCATAATTTCTTAGATATTCATGTTCACATTTCATATCTCTAAATGTGAATTTATCATATAACTCAGTAAGCAATTTCTCTTTTAGGTAGCTACCCAAGAGAAATGAAGACATGTCCAGGCAAAGGCTTCTATCTGAATGTTCACAGCAGCATTATTCATAGTAGCCAAAAGGCAAAGACAATTAAATACCCACTCAATGGTGAATGGATAAACAAAGTGAGGTATATCCATTCAAATGAAGTATTGATATATTCTCTAAGCTGTATGAAACTCAAAAGCATTATGCCAAGTGGAAGAAGTTAGCCACAAATACCACATATTGGGTGATTCCATTTATATGAAATGTTCTGAAAAGGCAAATCTATTGCCACAGGAAATAGATTAGTGGTGGTTGCCTGGGACTGGGAGTACAAAGGAGTGAAAGCAAATAGGCTATCCACAGTTGCTTTGCTTGCTCCACAGGGAAGTCAGCTCACAACGGAGGTTCTCTCTCTGATGCATTCAGAAGGATGAAACATACATTAAGGAAGAGATAACCGGTACCCAAGGTATTTCATGACGGAAGCAAACACTGAGGTAATGTTCCATTCCATATGAGCCCAGAGCCAACACCTTCATATGGGGAGGGGGGCATTCTGTAATTCTCTTCCCTTTGTATACTTCCAAAATATATTATAATGACTACTGATGGATTTAAAATTTTACAGCAAACCTTTTCTACTTTTTTCATTAACCCCTGAAAAGACTGCAAAAACATAAGACATTTCTATTAAGATATACTAGTTTTGGCCTGGTGCAGTGGCTCACATCTGTAATCCCAGCACTTTGGAAGGCCGAGGCAGGCAGATCACGATAGGAGATTGAGACCATCCTGGCCAACATGGTGAAACCCCGTCTCAATTAAAAATACAAAACTTAGCTGGGCATAGTGGCATGTGCCTGTAATCCCAGCTACTTGGGAGGCTGAGACAGGAGAATCGCTTGAACCAGGGAGTCAGAGGTTGCAGTGAACCGAGATCATGCCACTGTACTCCAGCCTGGCAACACAGCAACTCCATCTCAAGAAAAAAAAAAAGATATACTAGTTTTGATTACTGGAAAGAGTAATTTAAAAGAGTTTTTTTAAAAAAGTAATGAATTATCTCTTATAATCAAAATAAGGAAAGATGTTACAACATCATTCCCTAGACCAAGAGTTAGTACATTTTTTCTGGAAAGCCAGTTAGTAAATGTTTTAGGATTTGTGCACTAAGAAGAAAAACTAAGGATATTGTGTAAGTATTTATATAACCATTTAAAAATGTAAAAACCATTGAAAATGTAAAATATAACCATTTAAAAATGTAAAAACCCTTTGTATTAGTCCATTCTTGTATTGCTATTCAAGAAATGACTGAGGCTGGGTAATTTATAAAGAGAAGAGGTTTAATTGGCTCATGATTCTATAGGCTGTACAGGAACCACAGCAGCATCTGCTTCTAGAGAGGCCTCAGGAAACTTACAATCATGCCAGAAGGCAAAGGGGATGCAGGCACGTCTTACATGGCCAGAGGAGGAGCAAGAGAGAGACAGGGAAGGTGCCACACACTTTTAAACAACCAGATCTCATGAGAACTCACTATCATGATGACAGCACCAAGGGGCATGATGTTAAACCAAGAGAAACAAACCTCATGATTTTCCAATCATTCCACCATGTCCCACCTCCAGCATGGGGATTACATATCAGTATGAGATTTGGGTGGGTACGCAGATCTAAACCATATCAATTTGCCCCTGGCCCCCTCCCAAATCTCATGTTTTCCTCACATTTCAAAATAAAATCATACCTTCCCAACAGTCCCTCAAAGTCTTAATTCATTCCATCATTAACTCAAGACCACAGTACAAAGTCTCATCTGAGACAAGCCTAGTTCCTTCTCCCTATGAGCCTGTAAAATAAAAAACAACTTAGTGTGCTCACTTTGGCAGCACATACACTAAAACAGGAGGATCCAAAGAACATTAGCATGGCCCCGGCACAAGGATGAGACACAAATTCTTGAACCATGCCATATTTAAAACCAACAACAACAACAACAATAAGTTAGTTACTTCTAAGATACAATGGGGGTATAGGCATTGGATAAATACTCTCATTCCAAAAGGGAAAAATTAGCCAAAAGAAAGGGGCTACAGGCCCCATGCAAGTCTGAAACCCAGCAGGGCAGTCACTAAATCTTAAAGCTCCAAAATAATCTCCTTTGACTCCATGTCTCACATCCAGGGCACACTGGTGCAAGAAGGTGGTTCCCCAGGCCTTCCTTGGACAGCTCCACCCCTGTGGCTTTGCAGGGCTCAGTTCCCATAGTTGCTCTCAAGGGCCAGCAATGAGCACCTGCAGCTTTTCCAGGTGCAGGGTCCAAGCTGCTGGTGGATCTACCATTTTGGGGTCTGGAGGACAGTGGCCCTCTTCTCAGCAATGCTAGGCAGTGCCCCAGTGGGACTCTGTGTGGGGGCTCTAACTCCACATTTCCCCTCTGCACTGCCCTAGTACAGGTTCTCCATGAGGGCTCTGTCCCTGCAGCAGGCTTCTGCCTGGACTTCCAGGCTTTTCCTTACATCCTCTGAAATCTAGGTGGAGGCTCCAAGCCTCAATTCGTACACTCTGTGCACCTGCAGGCTTAACACCATGAGGAAGCCACCAAGGCTTATGACTGGCAGTCCTGAAGCAGCATCTCAAGCTGTACCTGGGTCCCTTTGAGCCATGGCTGGAGTTGGAGCAGCTCGGATGCAGCAAGCAGTGTCCCAAGGCAGGGCAGCAGGGTCCTGGGCCTAGCCCAGGAGACCATTCTTCCCTCCTAGGACTCTTGGTCTGTGATGGGAGGGGGTGCTATGAATGCCTTTGAGGCCTTCTCCCCATTGTCTTGACTGTTAGCACTTGGCTCCTCTTCATCTATGCAAATTTCTGCAGCTTGCTTGAATCCCTTCCCTGAATACAGGCTTTTCTTTTCTACCACATGGCCAGGCTGCAAATTTTCCAAACTTTTATCCTCTGCTTCCCTTTTAAATAATATTATGTAAGTTCCAGTTGGATATCATTTCTTTGCTCACACAATATGAGCATAGGATGTTAGAAGCAGCCAGGCTACATCTTGAATGTTTTGCTGCTTAGAAATTTCTTCCACCACATACTCTAAATCATCATTCTCAAGTTCAAAGTTCCACAGATGCCTAGGGCAGGGTCACAATGCCTCAAAGTTCTTTGCTAAAGCATAACGCAAGTGATCTTTGCTCCAGTTCCCAATAAGTTCCTCATATCCATCTGAGACCTCATCAGTTTGACCATCTCTGTCCATATCACTATCAGCATTTCGATCACAACCATTCAACAAAACTCTAGGAAGTTCCAAACTTTCCCTCTTCTTCCTGTGGCTTGTTGAACTGGGTAATGGGCAGACATTGGAACAGTTTGGAGGGCTTCTTCTGAGAAGCCCATTACCCAATTCCAAAGCTGCTTCCACATTTTCAGGTAATTTTTATATCAATACCCCACTCTCAGTACCAATTTTCTGTATTAGTCTGTTCTCACATTGCTATAAAGAAATACCTGAGACTGAGTAATTTATAAAGAAAAGAGATTTAATTGACTCATGGTTCTACAGGCTGTACAGGAAGCACAGTGGCTGCTGCTTCTGGGGAGACCTCAAAAAACATACTATCAGGGCAGAAGGCAAAGGGGAAGCAGGCACATCTTACATGGCCAAAGCAGGAGCAAGAGAGAGAAAAGGGAGGTGCCATATACTTTTAAACAACCAGATCTCATGAGAACTCAATGTTGCAATGAGGTACCAAGGAGGGATGATGTTAAACCATAAGAAACTGTCCCCAGGATTCAGTCACCTCTCCAGGCCCCACCTCCAGCATTGAGAATTGCATTTCAACATGACATGTGGCTGGGGACATAGATCCAAACCACATCGCCCTTCTTACTTCACAAGTCATACAAAAACCGGCAGCAGGCCAGATGTGGTCGACTGACCCTGGTTTACCAACCCCTGACCTACACACACTTCAAACACACACATGTATACAACTGCTCAACTTCAATCTGTCTCTGTCACACACATACCCCACCCTACAAATATTTTTGAACACACTTTCCTGTGGCAATGTGGAATTAAACCCTTGCAAAAGTTGTGTTTTTGAAAAGCATAACCTTTCAAGTAGCCAAAACCTACAGCGGAAATTGCTTATAATTTTCAAGTCAGCCAGGAAATATGGTTAAGGGAAAAGGACTAAAATCAAGTATATCTTAATTAAGGATGGCTCCAAGGAATGTAAAAATATTTAAATCTTTGTTTCGTCTTCTCTGACAGATTGAGAATTACTCCCTCAAACACATTTTTATTTCTAACGCGTTTTCATTTTAATATCAAATCCTATCTAATAACAGTTCTCCATAATTCCACTGCAGAAGTAAACCAAAAATTTTTATTGTTTCACTACTGATCTCAGGCTCTAGGTCAATAAGATGCAGAGATTCAGAGCTAGAGATAGACATGGATATAGACCACGGACTCGAGAGAACATAATCAGCCCACAAACTACGCTCAACTGCCTAACTCCATTTCTTACACAAATGTGGCTTTAGGACTAAGGGGCTCCTCATCAGACTCTTCAAGCTCCTAACAGCCACGGTTCTTCAGGCATTAGGCCAACAACTGTAGCCTAGATTTAGGTTTTAAAGACATTCCATCATGGAAGCTATAATTACAATCAGGTCTCCCATTGGCAGCTGTGAGAGAACAGGACCTTCCAGGAGGCTGAGCTACACCTGTAGCTGCATCTGAAAGATGTTACAAGAGCATTGGAATGCCTGCTGGGAAGGCTACAGCCAATGCACAATAAATGGGCTTCGGTAAAATCCGGTACAGCCAGTTTAATCATGAACATTAAAATCTCTTGTAAAATCAAGGCACTATTAAGCTAAATCATCCTTTGATTTTTCAATTGTTTCAGAATCAATGCCCAGATGTTCATCTATCTACATATCGATTGATATTCATTCTCTGTAGTTATTTCCCATAAAGGCTGCAAATATTCATTGGGTTATTTGGCAGCTCTTTCAGATCCCTCATGTACCTCCCTCACTACACAAGTAGCCATCCAAGTCACTCAGGGTGATTCCATGGGGCTGCTGGAAAGGGAAATGTTTGAATATGAAAGGAGAGCTCCATTTCTTCCCATCCCCAATGAGGCCTTGGGGCACATACTACTTCTCTTTTTTCAAAATGAGATACTCAGTAAAAATATCACGTTGCTACAAACATCACCTGACATTTAAAGGGCAAATCCAAGGAGCAGCAACTGAGTAATAAAGAAATCAAGAACTCTGAGCTTCTGTTTCTCCTTCTATAGAATGGAAGATCATTGTTACAGGCTCACTACATGGGGATGCTCAAGTGGAGGACGGGATGAATTGAACTATGTAGAGGTAGATAATGTATACATTTCACAAAATGTTAAGTTCACGGAATAAATTAGCTGCAACATGTTTCATGCTGGTTTGGAGACTCATCAGTGCCCCCAAAGAATTTTCCTGAAATGATGGCACTACAGGAACCTGTATTTTTGAATGGTGACCTGTTCAGGACTGAGAGGCTGGGGCTGGGAATAAAATACTGTCCAAGAACCAAAGAGTGGCTACCCAGGTCAAACCCCAAACCCCATTCCTTTATGCACACACAAATAACCACCACCCTGAACTTCACTTGATCAGATTTTTCCATTTTTGATGTCAAATCATGAGGTTAATGAATTCAAGTTCATTTATACCCACTGACCACTCTGCATGCATAGATACTTATTATTCCTCTCTTTCCCTGGGAGTAAACTACATATCTACATTACTAATTTAAACTCTCTGAACACTAATACTGCATAATTCTGGGTGATCAAAAATGTTATTTAACTACATGTTCCTTTGTAAAAAGTCTATCCACATAGGCAGGTAGATCTGGGTGATTTTTTAAAATTTATTAAGCCTATAAAGACTTGGATCAAATTAAAGCTATGGCTTCTATCAATGGGCCAACATCATTTAAGTACTTATACATTTAGCAAAAGCACTAAAATTATAGAGAAAGTCTTATACCAGGCAAATAATTCATGTATCTTTATCTTAGTTGTACTCAGATATATTTTTTAAATACTTCTATGTTTCTTAATTTTGGCTAAACTGATTTTTAATATCACTTGATCTGAAAAAAATACTGAAAATCAATTCCCTTATATTTTCTAAATGAGAGAAACAGAAAAAAGAATCGGCCAATGCTTATACTGTGTAATACACTTGCTATCTGCAACCCCCACTTCTTCTGTTACTGCTGAAATATGTGTATACCACAGTGACTGCCTCTCAGAACCCTGTCTAAATTAACTTTATTGACTTGGCGTTTCATTTAAGGTGTTTATTATGATTTTTGTGGTTTCAAACGGCAGTAAATTTTACTTCATCTGTGCTTCCTTTTCTAGAAGTCATTTAAAAATATTCTACTTCTGTATTTTCAAGCTCAACATTGCATGCAAATATAAGATCTATGAATAAAATTTGTTTTTTAAGGGTATCAAGATAAGGCCAAGAGGGCTGAGCGAGGTGGCTCATGCCTGTAATCTCAGCACTATGGGAGGCTGGGGTGGGCGGATCACCTGAGGTCAGGAGTTCAAGAACAACATGGCCAACATGGCGAAACCCTATCTCTACTAAAAATACAAAAATTAGCCGGGCATGGTGGCATACGCCTGTAGTCCCAGGTACTTGAGAGACTGAGGCAGAAAAATTGCTTGAACCCGAGAGGTGGAGGTTGCAGTGAACCAAGATCACACCACTGCACTCCAGCCTGGGCGACAGAGCGAGACTGTCTCAAAAAATAAAAATAAAAATAAAAAAAGATAAGGTCAAGAAACTGGCGTCCACCTGAGAATGTTCAACATTCTCCTCTATGAAATGAGATGGCTGGACTATGAGAACAATACTGCTAGAAACTGTTCAATCAGAATTCATCATTGGTCTTTGTCTTCAGAAAGCAGAGGTCCACAAGCAACCAGCAGATGAGTATACAATACTATTGATAAACGCAAATTAAGTTTAATTTAAATCATAAGTTAACATCACGGAGAGAAACAGATCTGTTGTACTGAGAGTCACAATTATATAGGGATAGGTTCAAAATTGTTTCCCAGATTAGGCCGTGACCTTATGTGGGAGACTGTGTCAACATTTTTAATGGAACTCTAGGTGGTAAAAGAAAGCCACCTGTTATGTCAGCTGACAATGTATATTTTTATCTACTTTTGTGAAAGGGTGTACATCTATCCAATTTGCCTGGTTGAATCACAGGGCGTAGGCTGAAGTGTAATAAGTACTGAGAGGTGGGGAGTGTGAGGAAACTGATAGAGAAGCCTTGGATTCTATGGTAATCATTTTGCATTGGCTCTAGAGGGTAGTGGACATCAACCCATGAGGTCTGTTAGAATCTAATACTTCTAGATGCACCGAAAATATTTTGTAGTTTATTGGTAAATAGAAATCAGGTGATGGTTAACTTTGCTCAATACCACAGAAAAGTAGGAACTAGACTTGGCTACCACTTACATGTGACCATTACCAAGGCACTATTAGATCAATTTAATTCAATCCTAAGATTTAATGAGTACAAGTCATTGCATTAGATACCATAGGAAATGGAAAGATGCCTTTAAGGAATGTTTACAGTCTAGAACCTCCAGTCAAGAAATGAGATAGAATAAATATACAAATAACCACAACTCAGGAAAACACACAAGGTAAATATTATCAAGGTGCCTTTAGGTTTCAGAGTGAGTGAGATGCCAAGGGGTTGAACTGCAGAAACACTTCTAGGTTGAGGGGATATATGAAAAGGGCCTGGGGCAAGGACATAGATTTTCAGGGATTTTCTTCTTGCTTTAAGATAAGTATGGTAGGTCAGGGGCGGTGGCTCATGCCTGTGATCCCAGCACTTTGGGAGGCCATGGAGGGCAGATCACGAGGTCAGGAGATTGAGACCATCCTGGCTAACACGGTGAAACCCTGTCTCTACTAAAAAATACAAAAAAGTAGCCAGGCGTGATGGTGGGCACCTGTAGTCACAGCTACTCAGGAGGCTGAGGCTGCAGAATGGCATGAACCCAGGAGAGGGAGCTTGCAGTGAGCCAAGATCGCGCCACTGCACTCCAGCCTGGGTGACAGAGCCAGACTCTGCCTCAAAAAAAAAAACAAAACAAAACAAAACAAAAAAAAGAGAGACAGAGAAGTATGGTAGTTTATCGCAGAATAAGTTGGATAGTTTACCCATAACTAAGCAGATACTACTGTCACCTATAATGTTTATGGAGAGAAAGGAAAGGAGGAAGGGGGAGGAAAACCAGGATGTATTAAAGCCTTCAGTATACAAGTTACAAATGCTGTAAGAACCCAAGGAGGTAAGCATCACTGTATCACTGTAACCATATCATCAGTCTAATGATTTTTAGGTTTATCAAGGGGAAGTCAGATTTTACCCCCAGGTGATTCTGACTTCAAAGCCCATTCTGGTCTTATGCTTACTACTAGTGTATCAACCTCCTTGAAGGAAAAGAGCTCATCTCTACATCACCAGCCCTACTTCCTCTTTATATTCAGAATTCCATAAATATTTATTTGTGACATTTAAATGTCCACATGTGAGGCTCAAGACAATATTCTTAATAAATTAGATACTTTATAACCTGGAAGGGTTGATAGATGGTCCTCAAACTATATATACAACCTGAAGCATATATAAAACCAACATAAAGGTCTCAAATAAACGTTACACAGATCTCAAATGAATGTCAGTAAATGATCTCTTTCCTGAAGTTATCTCTCGAGAACAATGTTTTCTAATCTAAAAAGATTTAGTGGGAGGCAGGGATTACTAACCTACTTAAATTCAGAAGTCTTTCAGGACAAGATAATAAACCCTAGCACTCACAGTTGAATTTACTCTGACAACGTTCATTTTAAAATGAACTGATATTTCCTTTGTTTGTTAAGTGTACCTGCATTCTTATTTTGGGCAAGAGAAAAAATGCAAAGAGAAAAATATAGAAAGGATAAGAATTTACTGCCCTTCTTCAAAAAGAAACAAGACATGGTTGAAGCACTTTTAGGACAATCACTTCTAAAACACATTCATGACTATGTTTTACATGTCCCTGGAAGGAACAGGAGTGAGAAATAGGATTTGAGAGGATTGGGGGGAGAAAAGAACCACAGAGAGCACAACTGTACCAAGATTTTTCCTCCACCCAGAGAAGCAGCCTGTTTTCCCACGCTCTACAAGGTAACCTGAGTCAATTTGCTTAACCTTTCAAAGCAACATTTCCTTAAATGTTGAAAAGAAAACAGAGGAGGCAGAAGAGTAGGGTATGCCTCTAATGCCCTAGTCTACATCTTAGAGTTCTTGTGAAGATGGAATTAAACAATGCTCACAAAGTTCCTTGAAAATCACAGAGCTAGAAAAATGTCAAGTGCTGTTATTACCACAGCCTGCTTCCTCTCCCGAGCCTCTTCTGACATGTGTTTCTCTTGCTAGAGAGGCAGTAAAGATCTCGAGAGAAGTGGATTAGTTGTGACCATGTTCCAGTAAGATTCTTCTATACCTGCTCTTCCCAAACTTAAGAGATTCTAAAAAGAAAATGTTCATATTAATTGTTCTATGTTGTATCACTGCAATATGTGACGCCACTTTAAACAGAAATTAAGATTAAAAAAAGATTAAGAGATAGTTCTATATTGCAGAAGTGAAGATTGAAGACAATCTTATAAGCTATGTTATTCAATTTTCTTTCTGTACTGGTTGGGGAATTGGGACCTTTTTTTCATAAATTCTGTAGTTTTATTTGCTATGATGGCATTATATTCTTAGATTGCCACACATTAATTATTTAGGGTTCACGAGTACCATGTGATAATCATTAGCCTATTTAAATTTCCCATATTCCAGTAAACCACTATTTTTTTTGCCCCTTGCCATTATTTTTTTTTAACCATCAAAAATACTTAGGAATGTAAAACAAGGAAATAAACAATGTGGCCAGTAGACGTGGAAAAGGAAAAAAAAAAAAAAAAGAAAACCCTCTGGTTAATTACTATGCCACGTATAAACTGAAGATATGTTTTCTCTTCCCCCCCCAAAAAGAGGCTGTCATATATTCAAGTCATTACGGTCTCTTATTTATAGACTACTGTCTCAAGCGCTTTATTTAGAACAAAGAAGTATTCTTTGAAGACACTCAAATCTGAAACAACTTCAATCAACGCCAGTCTGAGATGCTCAAGAAGGTCAGCTGATGGAAACAGCTATTCTAAGGGAGCAAAGAAATTTAACAAATACTTAAGTCATTATCTCTAAGGTGGTGACTTCATAACTGTTTGTATTAGATGTCACTGTTAACCTTTCAAAGATCCCTCTCAAAGGGAGGACAGAAGAGAGTTACATGTGGGAGATCCTCAATATACACCTACAGATAAAGGACAAAAAAATGTCTGAAAGAGTGCTAAGGCCTGGGTTAACATTTATAGAAAAAACTTCTTACATGGATTCCAAACACATTGAAGTCCATGCAATTTAGATGGAAGGGAAGAGAAGGCACTCTGGCACATTGTCCTAGATGACTCTGAAGTAGCTTCGCTGACAAAGACATGATGTCAAAGCTGCAAATACAGGCTCTGAATAAATTATTTCATGAAAGTGAATAGGAAAAGCATTATATCTAAATAAACATATTAATGTTATTAATATACATATCAATTGTTTCATCTCTAAAACTTTACATATTCAAGGTGGTCCCAGAATATTTTGTATCATTGGGAAACTGGAGATGTGTCTTATAGCTACGGGCATCCTACCTTCAACCATCTATGTTATCTGGGAATTGAAAAAAAGTAGAAGCTTGTATGGCAGATGCACCTGACGGCAACATCTTAAGTATACCCTGAGAATGACCCTGTAAGGCAGACACACCTGAATGTGTCTTCAGAGTTCTGAGCTAAGGAATCCGGGAGTGGCCATCCGACAGATTCATTATTTATTTATGTGGAACATCTGATCCCCTGGCCTGTCCATGGAATGCAGGTATGCAGGGGAAAGATACTCTTTGTTTTGGATTAAGTGAAGGTTGCCAGGCAGAGGTTGTTAGAGAAAGTAGCTCTAAATATTATATAAATTGTATACTTTTTACAAGCATGCAATTTATATAATAAATAATGCTCTACTGTCAAGCCTGCCGCCACTAGACTGTCCCTGTATGTAAGTTCCCTCCAATAAAAACCTATGTCTTGTTCACTGGCTCCAGGTCTCTACTTCAGCCTCTCAAACCTGGCGCCATCCCTACTGAAGTCAATAGGGGCCTGACGCGACAAAGCTAAACTCATAGCAGTGTGAAAGTGAGTCAGAGATCAGTCAGAATATTGACTTCAATGTTCACCAATTGGAGTTCAAGAAGCAGGAAAGACGCCACAAACAGAGCATTGTATTTTAGAGAGAATAGGTAGAGTATATGAACGTTTGCTACAATAAAAGAATTCTTGCACTCAGTTTATATTAGAGCAAACAGAAAGTTGCACAAACTCCAAGAGCATTTGCTCTTAACTCTAACTTTTGTGCATCGACAAAGGGATGGGGGCCGGGCATGGTGGTTCATACCTGTAATTCCAGCACTTTGGGAGGCCAAGGTGGGTGGATCACTTGAGGCCAAGCATTCACGATCAGCCTGACCAACATGGTGAAACCCTGTCTCTATTAAAAATACCAAAAAATTTTCCGGGCGTGGTGGCACACACCTATAATCCCAGCTACTCAGGAAGCTGAGGCAGGAGAATCACTTGAACCAGGGAGGTGGAGGTTGTAGTGAGCCGAGATTGCACGACTGTACTTCATTCTGGATGACAGAGTGATCTCAAAAAAAAAAAGGGATGGGGCCCTGAAACAATGATTTCATGAATGAAGGCAAGTAAAAAAGCCACTATACTGAAAATAAGCTTTTCCTTTCATGTTACATTTTCCCACTCATGTTACGTTCTGCCAAAGCTATTCATCTACATTTCCCTGAACAATTTCTGGAAGGAGGCTGGAAGTCCAGTAAAAACTGCACCAAGAAGACGACAACCCCTCCCCCCAACCCCCCACCCACACACATAATCTGGTCTCCATCCTATTGAGGTCCCATTTCACATGACCCTGTGATCAGCAACAAACTTGGTACCCTCAGTAAGATCCAAAACCAAAGCCACTCATCTTATAACCACAGAACCTCTTCTCTTTGTGGCTCATGACTAGGATCCAAGTCTACTAGCCAGATGCATAAACATTTACAAACAAATGTTGAATTTTGGCAGCTTAATGATAATTTTTATCTTTTTTTTTCTTTTTTTCTGAGATAGGGTCTTGCTTTGTTGCCCAGACTGGTCTTGAACTCCCAGGCTCACATGATCCTCCTGCCTTGGCCTCCCAAAGTGCTGGAATTACAGGTGTGAGCCACCACGCCTGGCCTAACGATAATTTTTAATGTCTTGCCAATTTGGGCACCTTTCCTTTACATCTGGAAGAAAACATGAAGTCCACTTAAGTCTACTTACATTGAACAAAAAGGTCTGCCAAAAAGAAAAAAACATACAATTCTTCTTTTTGATCTCCACAAATCTTAAATAACTATGTAAACAGCAATATAACTTTTTTCAAATATAAGGTAATATTCACGTGAGTCAAACATTAGATGTTATTTGATGTCTGTATAAAGACAAGGTAAAGATGGTATCACTTCAAACCATTACAATTCATTTGCTGCAATATATCTGAATCTATAATGAAAATGTTCAATGAGAGATACTCTTCATAAGTACCATCAGCCTTACATTTATGTTTACATTTTAATGCTGTCACTAAAATCAGTCAATTAAAATTGGTATTATACATAATCCAATGTAAGGAGATTCAGGATTAAAAAAAGAGAGTAAAGAGAGAAAGGAATGAATGCAATTGTGGTATTTATACCTTTTCTTTCATCCATTGATTTTTACACTCCCAATAGTGTCTCAACATTCAATCTAACCTTGGTCCAAGAACTCTCAAGCAAAAACCACATGAAAGGGAAGTGTGGGCTAAAAGCTCAGACTAAACAATAAATAATTATCTTCTTCAGACTGAAAATATTCTCCCAAACATCTCACCCTCTGACAAGTCAGGAGCTGGGAGTGGAATTATTCCGAAACAATGCATAGGATACATGTGCTCCTTGTCCTCTTATGTAATGCTTCCCCCAGTAAAAGCCACAGAAATTGGCCCTGTAAACTTTTTAAAAAGCAACCATGAAATGCTTTGAGTGTTAGGGTGCTTCTGTCTCTGCAAGCCAGAGGGCTAAACTCCAATAGAGGGCAATGGTCACTTTCCTTCATGATGCCTTGCTGAACCTGAGAGTCAGCTGCAAGCTATTGCACCTGCATCCTAACAGCCCCAAAACAGCACTGGCAATTCTCTTAATCTCAAAGAAAGGAAGTGTATTCCTCAGATTCACTTTGAATCAATCAGCAAACCACCATATATTCACTGAACACAGCCTGAATACACAGGCAATCTAGCTGGGGTGAAAACAAACACTAAGATACATGAAACAAGTAGAGAATAATTCTAAAGACTGGCTAATGGCTAAAATTAGCAGTGCTCATTATTAGTTCCACAGGGGTTCAGGAAAGAACCTCTGGAGAGATTCATGTGAGAAAGAATAGTAGAAAGGGCTCATGGTAATAACATGACTTGAGTTGGGCTTTGAAGGGTAAGTAGGACTCACATTGGGGTGGAAAGGAGGTATCCCAGAGACTAGACAATGCTTGGGGCACGCAGGCATGTAGTAAATATTTTTTAAATGAATATTTTTTTTGAGACAGGGTCTCACGCTGTCATTGAGGCTGGAGTGCAGTGGCATGATCACAGCTCACCGTAACCTCAACCTCCCAGGCTCAACCAATCCTCCTGCCTCAGTCTCCCTAGTAACTGTGACCACAGGTACAAGCCACCACGCCCAGCTAATTTATTTGTGTTTCGTAGAGACAGTAGTCTCCCTATGTTTCACAGGCTGGTCTCAAACTGCTGGGCTCAAGCAATCCTCTTGCCTTAGCCTCCCAAAGTGCTGGGATTACAGGCATAAACCACTGCACCTGCCATGAATGAATTTAACTATTATAACAAGTATCTTCATTTGATGAATGAGTTACTCAACAAACAAAGCAAGCACCCAGTAATTTACATAAGATACTAATAATAAAGGACTCGGGAAATTTTATAAACTCTGCTTTAGAAATAACTCTTATAAGTATAATAATAGTATTTTCACAAAGCATACTGACTCTTAATGGGAAAGTATTCACAATGTTATCTGTACATGAAATGAAATAATCACGAATATTAACATAAGCCCAAAGATACAGGATCTGAAACAATTTTGAAAGTTTTTAAATAAAACAAAAACATCACATAGTTGGTAAAATTTGAAAGTACAACCAAAACCAATGTAGCAATACCATTCTTGGTGCTTGTTGTCACACAAAACAGAGTAACAGGGTATTCATGGTCATAGTTAAGGCTAGTTCAAGTTTGCCTGGCAACAGGCATTACTGTCCTAAGACAAAGGAGACTTCGTTTAGGATTCCTATGGAACACTAGAAACTTTATGCAAACTTAGGAGAGAGATACAGATTATCCTAGGAAAAATGTTTTATTAGGTTCTAAAAGGGAACTAGAACCTTTGAAAAAGTTAAGATGTTTTATAAAGTTTTATACTATTAAAAAAGGACGAAGAAATTTCCAGAATCTCCTGACCTGCCATAAATTCTTCACAGTTAAACGGCTTATAACAAGTGACAGAGAATGGGCTAATACCTTCTATTATGTGCAAAGAAAGACTACTACCTTAACAGGGAGAAAACGAAACAAACGAAATACACAGAAACTCAAAAGTTGGGAAGAGGCAAGTGATGATCATGAGAGCAGGTACATGATGCCTCTTTTATCCCCTTATTTAAGTCATTTTGCCACTTATGGGATTAATCAAGAAAACTGGGGGTACTTGATCTGGCAAGTACAAGTGAAGGTCTGTTTGCTTTAAGGATGCAGACGGTCCAAACACATTGGATGGCAGAGGGGAAGACACCTCCATCAAGAGAGAGCTGGAGGAGCTGGGCACGGTGGCTCCTGCTTGTGATCCCAGCTACTCAGGAGGCCAAGGCAGCAGGATCAATTGATCCCAGGGAGTTCCAGATCAGCCTGGGCAACACAGCAAGATCCCTTTCTCTAAAAATGTTAAAAAAAAAAAAAAATTAGCTGTGCGTGATGGCGCCTGCCTATAGTCCCAGCTACTCTGGAGAGGCTGAAGCCGGAGGATTGCTTGAGCCTCGCCTCTTAATCCTCCGGAGGGTTTTTTGGGGGTTCCAAATTGAGACTTGCAAATTGTTCCAAACTGCAGACTGGGCATTTTAATTCCCACCAGGTACTCATGACAAAAGAGCTGTGGTCAAATGATGTGGCAGGCAGAGTAATGGCCCCAATATATCCACATCCTAATCTCCAGAACCTGTAAGCACATTACCTTACACGGTCAAAGAGGCTTTGCTGGTGTGATTAAATTTAAAATTTTGAGATGTGATATTATCACGGTGTTCTGGGTGAACCCAATATAATCACAGAAGTTCTTATAAGGGAAAAAAGGAGGCAACAGGGTTAGAGGAAATAGGAGTGTCAGAGAGAGAAAAAGATTGGAAGATGTTATGCTGCTAGCCTTCAAAGTGGAGGAAGGGTCAACAAGTCCAGGTGCACTCTAGATTAAACTAGAAGAGGCCAGGGAACAAATTCTCCTCTAAAGTAATACACCTTCTGCGGAAGTAACACAGCTATGTTGACACCCTGAGTTTATCCCAGTGAAACCACTTAAGACTCCTGGCTCCTAGAATGGTAAGATAATATATTTGTGTTATTTTAAGCCACTACGTTTGGTCATTTGTTGTTACAGCAGTAGGAACTAATATACATAACACCCGAAAATAACAGCTTCACTTTCCTGAAGCTGTTATTAGAGGAATGGGTATTTTTTGTCATAATATTGATGGTCTCCCAGTCCCTTCTTCCAACTCACAGCAGCATAATAGCTGAGGAAAACCCGCCCCTCCACCCTGCTGCACAGAGGAAAATGCCAAGTAGTCACTGGGCACAGTGAGTTTCCACTGTTCCTGAGATCGCTCCTCCCCACTGCCCCCAGCCTTTCATTCCCACTAATTCTGTAGGGTACACACCAACAGCCTGCCTTCACCCCACGCTGCATGCTGCTGGTTAACCTACTTGATTTAATCTCCTATCAAATACCATTCCTGCTCAAACCCCTCAATGACTGCCACTGCTGCCCTGGTTAAGGTTCTGCTGCTGGCTTCCAGAGCCCTCCCCACTCGGCCCCATCTGCTTCTCCAGCCTCACCTCCCTTTCCCATGGCCTGAGCTCCAGCCAGTGGGGCAGCTCAGGCTCTCCAGTGCTTTCCTGGGCTGTGCCTCTGCCCACAGCTGGAATAGGCTTTCCATTCTCCATTTTCTGCTACTCAAAATTCAGTCCATTCTCTCCAGTCTTTCTGAACCACCACCTCCTCCACTAAGCTCACATATCCTTAAAAACATTTTTCACTTACCTCATTTGAAGCCCTATGGCTTTTGGAGAGTCAAGTACATGTAATAATACACATTCCTCCCATTTGGGGCATTTATTTTCTTCTCATCTCATCCCCCCTCCTAAATCCAAAGTTCCATCAGAATTGTCTTATATACAATTCTTTGACACTCGGTTGAAAGTTGGCAACACAACAAAGTGAAGAGTTGGGCACCCTGTGGCCCAATTATTAAAAGAATGCCTCAATCCTGGTAATCCCGCTCTGATCTATTTGGTATCCCAGCATTGGGGGTCCATGCGGAGATTCACTCTATTCCATTAGAAAGGGCTTGTACTTCTCCCTCCACAGTCCCCTTCTCTAAAATCTAAGGAAGTTTGAGAAGGTCCAGGTTACTCTTCCTTTTGAATTATACTCCTCAGAAATCAAGCATTCTGTACTTTAAAATATTTCTAGAATCTGTTTTTATGCATCTTTATAACAATCAAATTAAACCAAGGAACATGCTGAATGGGAAAGAAAGTCTTTTGCTAGGGCACTGCAAGAACCAATAGTTAAAATGATAAAATTTAAATGTCAGAGAAAAAGGAAGCTCTACTATGAAAAAAATAAATTTTATTCAATGAAGTTTTTAGTGAATAATGTTGACTTGAAAATTAAGTCTAATGTTAAAACTAATGACTGTGTAAACATTAAGTCACTCAGTATTTCAAGGATGAGACACACATTGTATACTAGATAGCACTATTAACCCAAGTTATTTAAAAGTATGATTTGATTTAAATGCCAGTAATCTCAATTTGGGTATCAAATTCTCATTCTGTCAGTCATTTTCTGCAGCTAACAGTCTAGGGACAACATGAAATTTCATGATGTGGATGGTGAAGCCATTTGGGATATCTTCTAGAGACAAAGAGAAATAGCACTAACAATACTATGTAGAGAATTTTGAATAATTTAAAAGTCATCTTTATCTTTTTAAGCAGTTATTTTAATCCAGTAATTAAATTACTTGGACTCTATTACAAGGGTAGTCCAGAATACAGGGGGAAAATATACACAGAGGTGTTTATGGCCCTATGACATTTATAATAATAAAAGACATATTAAGACTAGTCCTAGATAATATTATAATAGTTAAATAAACCTTGGGACCATCCAATAGCTGCAATATTATATAGCTATTGAAGCAAGCATATATAATAAAGAGATGGCAGTAACATGGGCTGTTAATGCCACATGAGGCAGCAGGATGCAAATCCCACCTGTCTCTCCATAAGTAGATAACATGACAAATTAACTGGATTCAGTGTTTGTGGTAATTGACCTTCCTAGTTATGGGCTTTGGGCAAGTTATTCCAATTCTCTATGTCTGAGTTTCCTTGCCTATGAGAACAAAAACAGAACCTACCACAGATGGGCATTGTAAAGATCACACAAGTTAATCAATGTATTAATAGGATGCTTAATCCAATGTCCACCACTAATAGTACACATTTAAGTATAGTGCTTTACAGGAGAGAAAATTGTATACGTAACATGATCCCACAACGATATTAAAAAATACAAAATTATACGCTGAAAAATGTTTCCACTAATTATATTAAAATAGTCTTATTTAACTTTATTTTCTAAAATTCTCTTTTATATACTCTTACATAATGGTGGTAAAAAAGCAATTTTACTTTGAAACTTCACTTCCAAGTGGCTTACCTTAATAGGAATATCATGTCCCTGATATACACTAGAATTATCCACAATGTATATGCATACATACATATACACATACATATGTGTATATAAGTGTGACAGTTTATTTCAAATATCGTTTTTATTCAGTAGTAATTTTTCTCTGATAACATTGTTTATATTATAGCCTAATTTAAATTTGTTACTGAACCTAAGTTTAAAATGGCCAAAAGATCAAATTAAAGCATAGCCTTCAAACCAAAGGACAGGCTTCACTCTTCTATTTCTTTTAGTTACAACCATATCCTCTTCTAGTTGCCCAGGTGAAAGGAATTTCACAGCAAGAACACACTTGGTAATTTGGACAAATGCAGTGGGCCAAACATCTAGCTGATATGTTGGGTTCCCTGAAGCAGGCTATGCCCAGCTGAAACCTCTCTTATCAGTCAACGGAGCAGTTCTGGAATCTTCTCCCAGGTACTGTACTTGTTTAACAAATTTGAGGCAGCCAAGGACTTTTGTCTAGCTAGGTCTTCATTAACTCATGGTCTGTGTGAGTCAGCTTTTTAGTCTAGGCTCAAACATAAAAGAAGTTTATTGCCTTTTTACCCAGAAATTCCATTTCTTGGAATTTATTCTGAAAAAGGAACTATAAAATATGCACATAAGAATGTTCCTTGAAGCCCTCTTTCTAATGGTTATACCAATAAAGCAATAATTAGCAACTTAAATTTCTGCCAAATGCCATCATAAGTTAGAATGAGGTACATCTGTATGTAGTGGACTAGAATGACGTCTTTAATAAATTAAGCAGAGTAGAAGTAGTAGTATTAGAAAAAAATGTAAAGCATGAACACTTTAAAAATTATATTAAAAAATACATGTAAAAACATAGAAATACACCCAACATTTGGAAGGAAAGACATCATTTTCAGAGATTAATTAGAAGGCATGCACGGTATTGGAACTGGGTAAAAAAGCTCACATGCTTTCACAAACATTTCTTTATTGTGTGAACTTGCTGCACCGTTATATAATGAGGGAGGCAGTCAGAGCAGGGTACTAGGAGTTCAGATCCCAGGACCATGCTACCTGACTCACATACCAGCTCCAATTCTTAGCAGCCAACACCTTTATACCTATTTCCTCTTCTTTCAAATGGAGATAACACGACCTACCTGCCTCTAATATTTTAACAGATTAAATAAACTAGTACATTTAAAATAAAGCCCGAAACTCATACCTATTAGGATGTCTATTATAAAAGAAAGAGAGAAGGAAGGAAGGAAGGAAAAAAAAACAAAGTAAAAGGTATGGGCAAGAATGTAAAGGAATTGAAATCCTTGTTTACTGTTGCTGCGAATGCAAAATGGTGCAGCTTCTATGAAAAAATATGGTGGTTCCTGAAAAAGTTAAATAGAATTTCCATATAATGCAGCAATCCCACTTCTCGGTATATACCCAAAAGAACTGAAAGCAGGGGCTGTGCGTGGTGGCTCATACCTGTAGTCCTAGGACTTTGGGAGGCCAAGGCAGGCAGATTGCCTGAGCTCAGGAGTTGGAGACCAGCCTGGGCAACATGGCAAAACCCTGTCTCTACTAAAGATAGAAAAAATAGGCCAGACGTGGTGGCACATGCCTATAGTCCCAGCTCCTCAGGAGGCTGAGGCACAAGAATTGCTTGAAACCAGGAAGTGGAGGTTGCAATATGTGAGATCCCACCATTTCACAACAGAGCAAGACTCTGTCTCAAAAACTTGAACAAATATTCGTACATCCAGGTTCATAAGAGCATTATTCACAATAGCCAAGAGGTGGAAGCAACCCAAGTGTCCATCAACAAATAAATGGATAAACAAAATGTGGTATACACATACAATGGAATATTATTCAGCCTATAAGAAGGAAATTCTGACACCAAAACATGGGTGAACCTTGAGGACATTATGCTAAGTGAAGTAAGGCAGTTACAAAAGGACAAAAACTGTGTGATTCCACTTATATCAAGTACTTATGGTCATTAAATTCATAGAAACAAAGTAGAATGGGGATTGTGAGGGATCTGGGAGAGGGAAAAAATGGGAAAGTAAGTGTTTAATGGGTATAAAATTTCAGTTTTGCAAGATAAAGTTATGGAGATGGATGGTGGTGATGGTTGCATTGTACGACACTGTGAATGTACTTAGAAGCCACTGAATTGTACACTTAAAATGGTTAAGGTGGTAAGTTTTATGCTATGTCTATTTTGCCACAATTAAAAATAAAAAAGGCCAGGTGCGGTGGCTCATGCCTGTAATCCCAACATTTTGCAAGGCTGAGACAGAAGGAACACTTAAGGCCAGGAGGTCAATACCAGCCTGGGCAACATATAGAGATCCCACCTCAACCAAAAAAAAATTAAAATTAGCCAGCCATGGGGGCATACATCTTCAGTTTGAGCTGAGGCCAAGGATCACTGAGCCCAGAAGGTCAAGGCTGCAGTGAGCTGTAACTGCGCCACTGCACTCCAGCCTGGACAACAAGAGTGAGACACTGTCTCTAAAATATAATAAAGTAATAAAGCACCTAGAGCAGTACTTGCCCAGAGTAGGAGCTCAATAAATTTTGGCAAGAATAATAATGTTATACTACTATATCATTATGATGTCCTACTTGTTAAAATGCAATTTAAGAAAACCATACATTAAAATGAAAAGCCCTCAACTTCTTTAAAAACTTACTATATATCATATTATATATTAATATTTATAAGTTAATCATATTATATATTAATCACACTAACTTTGCCTGTATACCATATGCCTTCACTGAAGCATTTTTTTCTCAAACTACTCCTTCCAGAAAGGCAAAGAGGGTTTTTCACAGCCAGGAGCTGACACTTAGCAACTACCTCTGGCCAAAGGAAACAGAGAAGAAAAAGCATTTAACACAATCATGACTTGACATTGAGGCAGAGGCCAAGAAAACCTTCATTACACAAAGGCCCTTGGCAAGGAGCAGCACTGCTCTGCGCTTATTTTCAACTCCATCTCTGGCTCCTGAATTGGTGTAACCAACACATCATCAAAATAATCATGTCATACCACTTGGTATGCCACCCTATTCAGAAACTACCATAGGATATAATCTCCTCAGGTCAGCCCTGGTCATTTGTAACACAATTTCAAGAAACTCACAGAGGGGCGCATCTCGAAGTGTAATACGCATCTGAGAATGAAGAAACCAGACATAATGATTCAGTTTCAATAAACTTCTATTTTATTTTATATTTTATTTTATATTTATTTAGTTTTGAGACAGAGTCTTGCTCTATCACTCAGGCTAGAGTGTACTGGCGCGATCTCGGCTCATTGTAATCTCTGCCTCCTGGCTTCAAGTGATTCTTGTGCCTCAGCTCCCTTGCCCACTGCATAGCTGGGACTACAGGCGCACAGCACACCAACATGCCCAGCTAATTTTTGTATTTTTAGAAGAAACAGGGTTTCACCATGTTGGCCAGGCTGGTCTCAAACTCCCGACCTCAGGTAATCCGCCTACCTCAGCATCCCGAAGTGCTGGAATTACAGGCGTGAGCCACCGCGCCTGGCCTCAATAAACATTTATTAAGGACCCCTAGTATATCAAGGAATGTACCAAGAAATTTAACACTTTATATTATTTAAATCTTACAATGGCCCTCTGAAATATGTAACATTCTTCTCATTTTTCAAGACAGGAAATATGCTCAAAAATTAAGGGATTTCCTGGGGACTTGTGCTTATCAGGGGTACAGGCAGAATTCAAACCTGAATTTCAGAACCATAAAACCAATGACATGTGAAACTTATGGACAACAAAATGAAAAAATGAAATGGTTACTGTAGCCTTGTAGTATAGTTATGGTACTGGTACCAAAACAGATATATAGAACAATGGAACAGAACAGAGCCCTCAGAAATAATACCACACATCTACAGTCATCTGATCTTTGACAAATCTGACAAAAACAAGAAATAGGGAAAGGATTCTCTATTTAATAAATGGTGCTGGGAAAATTGGCTAGCCATAAGTAGAAAGCTGAAACTGGACCCTTTCCTTACTCCTTATATGAAAATTAATTCAAGATGAATTAGAGACTTAAATGTTAGACCTAAAACCATAAAAACCCTAGAAGAAAACCTAGGTAATACCATTCAGGACATAGGCATGGGCAAGGACTTCATGTCTAAAACACCAAAAGCAATGGCAATGAAAGTCAAAATTGACAAATGGGATCTAATTAAACTAAAGAGCTTCTGCACAGCAAAAGAAACTACCATCAGAGTGAACAGGCAACCTACAGAATGGGAGAAAATTTTTGCAATCTACTCATCTGACAAAGGGCTAATATTCAGAACCTATAAAGAACTCAATCAAATTTACAAGAAAAAAACAACCCCATCAAAAAGTGGGCAAAGGATATGAACAGACACTTCTCAAAAGAAGACATTCACACAGCCAAAAAACACATGAAAAAATGCTCATCATCACTGGCCATCAGAGAAATGCAAATCAAAACCACAATGAGATAACATCTCACACCAGTTAGAATGGTAATCATTAAAAAAATCAGGAAACAACAGGTGCTGAAGAGGATGTGGAGAAATAGGAATACTTTTATACTGTTGGTGGGACTGTAAACTAGTTCAACCATTGTGGAAAATAGTGTGGCGATTCCTCAAGGATCTAGAACTAGAAATACCATTTGACCCAGCCATCCCATTACTGGGGATATACCCAAAGGATTATAAGTCATGCTGCTATAAAGACACACGCACACATATGTTTATTGTGGCACTATTCACGAGAGCAAAGACTTGGAATCAACCCAAATGTCCATCAGTGACAGACTGGATTAAGAAAATGTGGCACATATACACCATGGAATACTATGCAGCCATAAAAAAGGATAAGTTCGTGTCCTTTGTAGGGACATGGATGCAGCTGGAAACCATCATTCTCAGCAAACTATCGCAAGAACAGAAAACCAAATACCACATGTTCTCAATCATAGGTGGGAATTGAACAATGAGATCACTTGGACACAGGAAGGGGATCATCACACACTGGGTCCTATTGTGGGGAAGGGGGAGGGATAACATTAGGAGATATACCTAATGTAAATGACAAGTTAATGGGTGCAGCACACCAACATGGCACATGTATACATATGTAACAAACCTGCACGTTGTGCACATGTACCCTCGAACTTAAAGTATAATAATTAAAAAAAAATGAAATAGACCCAAACAATCGTTTTATCTATGTGTCTGGTGTTGGGTAACTCCACAGTTAAAATATTTCCAATAAACACAATCTTGGCTATTTCTGAAGATCGAACAGCCCTTTGAACCTTTCCTTGAGGTACACAAGTAAAGGAGGAAAAACAATAAAATGTACACCTCTTCTATATACTTGGGCAAAATCTAATGTGCAATTATCTTCATTTCCACTGAAAATAAAATATCTTCCACCTAATAAATAAATGAGGGCTATTTTACACAAATGCTTTCAAAGGGTGTTTTATAATGGGCAAAGGAAAGAAATGTTTGTTTTAGTCCTGATTTTCTTTAGTTCCAAGTCAAAGTGTCATCTTTGACTATCTAAAAGATAGCTCCACACATGGTAAGCTTCCTTTTTCCTTTTTTTTTTTTTTTTTTTTTTCTTATGGTATCTTAACAGCCTGGGCAACATCACAAAACTCCATCTCTACAAAAAAATGCAAAAATTAGCCAGGTGTGGTGGTGGAAGCCTGTAGTCCTAGCTAACTGGGAGGCTGAGATGGGAGGATCACTTGAGCCCAGGAAGTCAAGGCTGCAGTGAGCCATGATCATGCCACTGTACTCCAGCTGGGGTGACAGAGTAAGACCCTGTCTCAAAAAACATAAAGTATCTTAACCTGCCATTAGCAAGGATGGCACTCAAGATAACTTATTTTGTAGAATCTAAATGCCCTAGTTGTGCAACATTTCCCTCCCTAGTTGTGTAACATCTGAACTTAAATCAGGTTGAAATGATGCCTGGAAGGGGAAAGATGTCACATAGGGAGACATGTGGCCCCAGATTTGTGAAGGACCAGCCCACATATTTTCCTGATGGGCTTCTACTCTGTCTTTATGAGCCTCTGGTTCTTCCTTCTGGTATATCCATGATCCACATTCTTCCCATTTATTTCAAACACTTTTCTTTTTTCCTCAAACCCTAGGGCCAGAATGTAATTATAACAATTAGAAAACTTCAGTGGTGCTAGGTGACATCCATGGAGCATCTGCCACACCACAGGCATGGTGAAAAGACCTTTCCCTATACGATCTGCCTTCCACCTATGTTGTACATGAAGAAAGGGAGTCTTACTGAGGCAGAATTGGCTTGGCCAACATCACACATCTGGTAAGCAGAAGGCTTTAGTTCAGATCTGTCTGACTTCGTAGCCTGAGCATTTAACCATTAGACCATACTTTTCAGGGGAGAGACAAGGATAGCAGAAGAACGTAGAACATGAGCTCCTCGGGGAATGACACCATGCCTTGTCCATCACTGTCTCCTGCACCTATTGCTCAGCATCTATGTGCTTGATGAATACTGTTAGATGAATGAGTGAAGGAAGGAGAGTGACCAAGAATCTGGTCTTAAATGCCTTCTATCTGGACCCAGACAGGCGCTGTTCATTCAGCGTCCTGTAAGCATGAATCTCCACTGCTATTAATGGCTGGGCCCCAGAGAATCAGTGAGTCGTGTTTCCTGACATGGGTCAAGAACACAAGCCATTTGCACACTCAGTACCACTTCAACTGGAAGAACCAACCACCTCTTATTGCTCAGCAAATATGGAGTTGGCATTTCTTTTTGTTAAATTCTTAAGACAGGACATGAAATCCTGCTAACTCTTTCTGCCATCTCTTTCACTGAGAGCTCCAAAATTGACACTGAGTGCAGCCATAAATCTAGAGATAATATTGACTTACATATTTTATACCTCCTCCAACCATTTCACAGGAAAATAATCCAAGCATTGCTCTTAATTACTCTGTGTCATAAAACAAAAATCAAACAAAAACCCCACAATTTCTTGCAGCCATTTTTGTTTGTTGGTATCTAGAGTTAAAAAAGGGATTTGCCCTTTTTTATGGCAAAACTTTTATGGCAAATTCTCCATATCAAGTTGCCAATGAGCACCTCTCAATTTCAGTGAAAGAATACTTTGAAGTATGTGAATAGACTTTAATTCAAACAGTGTTATCAAACTCCAAGTGATTAGTGCCCCACCATTACCTGTTTTGAAAGAGTTGTTGGGATAAACCCATGTTAGGGAAAAGGTCTAGTGAAATGGGGAAATTGTGTAAAAAGAAATTAGGGAATGTGTGGCCAAATTTAGTCTCAGTGAGACCCACAGAAGCTGTGTGTATGTGCATATACAGTTTGGTCATGGCTTAATAATCATGGCAGCATTATGTCTTTCTCTCTCACACATATTACACATACAGATTCCACTGTGAAGTTTTTCTATGTAGATAGATATTACTGAAAAACCAACTGGAAAAGGTTTATTATTAATTTCCACAGAGGGGTATCAGGCAAACAGCAAAAACATGGGAGTTGAGAAACCTAAAAAACATTTTTCTTGTAAAGATACAGTTTCACTGCAGCTCACTGGCAGTATTCATTATGTCTGTGACTCAGCCATAAAAAAGGAATGAGCAGTACCTGCATCTCTGGAGAAAGTTAATCTTAAAAGCAGCTTTGATTACTTAGGAAATTACTTAGGAAGCGTAGGCATTAGGGCCAGTCACAAACAGATCCTGACTCTTCATTACATATCATGGGTAAACTGCTTAACCTTTTTAAAATTAGGGTAAAACCATCTACCCAATAAGAGTGTTGGAAGGATTAAATAAGATGACTAAGGAAGCGATCTTGGTACATTCTAAGTATTCAGCACATGTCAGATGCTGTCATGATGGCAAAAGGCCAGGTCATGATGGCAAAAGGCCATTACGATAATCACCAAACAGAATATTCACAAGGCCTCGAAAAGCAGCCAGCACAGAGTCAGTATTCATTTTATTGAATGATAGAATGAATTCCATATCCATGGATGACAAATACATGAGAGCAGGAAGGCAAATAAAATTACAGGAATAAATGGACCCTGTAGCCTTTCAACTAACTACAAACTCCAGACAACCTAGTCCTCTAAAGGTCCTGCTTCACGCGCATTATCTTCTTCTCATAGTTCAAACAACCCTGATAATATTAAGGGATGGCATTTTAAAATTATTCTCTAAAAGCCTAATGACTGGTTTGGTCTAAGACCCAGGGAGGCCACCCAAGAGGCCTCAACTCATTGCCATGTGGTTAAACTGCAATCTACTCCTCAAATTCGAAAGAGAAAGCAAATGAAAACGAAGCAAGGAAAGCTAAAAAGATTCTGTAGTTGGCTGAAAAATGATCTGCAGTTAGCCTTTGCCCCATCCAAATCAGAGTGGGGCTGTTTCTTGAATGTCAGAACTAAAGTGTTTTCTTCTCTCACACTTTTCTTAACTGGTTCATTTCCCAATCACTTTCTTGGTGGAGTCTCCCTCTGCCAAAAGGACATGCCCGTCAATCCACACACAAACTACTTATTTGTACCTGTCTCGACGCCGCCCCCATCTCTATCTATTCCTACACTACACTATCGTTAGTGCATATTTCTAAGGTTCAAAATTTTACAAGATTCTTGTCCTATAAGAGCAATTTTCTGCTTAACACTACCAAATTGATCAGTCTGTGCTGTGTATATCCACCATTCCCTCAAGCCAGCCAAATCTGATTAAATGTACATTTGTCTATGCATTATTTTGTAACCGCAAGCCTTGTCTACGTTGCTTTCTGGCACGTTAGGCAATCGTCTGTTTGTCAGTTATTACCTACTACATACCAGACAACAATATAGGCTAATCTATAGCTTTCATGTCTTTCAAAGGCCATGCCCATCAAGGCCCCTCTATACCATAACTGTACACTGTGGGTGCTTGGAAACGATGGCTATTTCACTGGCTCACTAAGAAATCACCAGCTATTTCACTAGCTCACTGTGAATTCAAGCACCTAAAGCTGTCGTATACATGCAATTTCAGGAAACTGTTGCAGTCAAAGTTGGGAATTGCACTGGACACAAGGCCAAACTGACCTTGTTTAACTTCACATCAATATTAAAATAATGCATCACATAAAATAAAGGTGTATGGAAATTCCAGTTTTCAAATCCTGACTGACCACATTTGAAACCTTATGATTGCATAGCACACATTTTTTTTCAGTACTAGATAATAGTTATTAAATGATTTAAGGTCTTATTAATACTTCCTTTCCCAGACACAGCAGGCTAGGCTAGTCAGACAAACCCCTTGCTCTCTATTAAAAACAACTAAATTCTCAATTTAAAAAATATCCTTAAAAGTATCAGAGGTGACAAGATAGTAAGAAGCTCTCAGAATAAAAATCTAAGGGAAACTAGGAACCCAGAGACCTAAGTAGAACACCATAGTTCTTTCTGGCCCAAAGGCATCTCTACCATGAGTTAATCTGGGTTTCTGTTTTGGCAGCCCCTGGAGGAAAGGGTGAAGAATCTAGGCCCAGTGCCCACCTAATGTGGAGGATATTATAGAAGATACTGCCACTGCACATATTAAGCTGGGACCCCAAGATATAACATTCATAGGATGAGTGTGTGCCATACATAAACCCCACCTCTACCCTGAATTCTGGGAAACTTCAGAGATGGTCACCTCGGCACTAAGCAGAAGACGGGAAAAAGGGAAAGGAAAATAACACAATGAGAAGTTGTGGTAACAGACCCACACTGTGACCATGACCAAGGTGGTTACGGTCATGGGGAGTTAGCCCAGGTGGACCTGGGAGTCATGATAAGTCATGTGCTTGGTCTGGGGTGATCCTGGGCTGGGGTATCGTCCACGCTGGACAGGAGCATAAGCATAAACTCTCTGAGAGAATCATCAACTTCCTAGGCCTCAAGATTCTCCCTCCTTAATATTTCCTAAGAACAAAGAGTAGTACACAACTAAGCACACAAGGAAAAACAGGTTCCATGAATTAGAATCAGAAACACACCCACAAATATTGGAACTGTTAAATACAGATTGTAAAACAACTATGCTTCCCTATGTAAAAAAATAAAAGACCACATAAAAAGTATCTGAAAAGAACAGGAAACTATGAAAACCAACCAAGCAGGTTTTTAAAAGATTAAATATAACTTTTATAAATAAAAATATATACTAACCAAATTAAAAACTAGAAGGAGAAGATAAACAGAAATAGTTAAAAGGAATTTGTAATTTGAAAGATATGTCAGATGACATCTAACATATGGCCAAAGAAACAGAAACAATGAACAACATAGAAGGAAAGTTAGAACTCATGAGGGTAGTGAGAGGATCTAAAATACATTTAACTGTAATTACAGAAGAAGAAAATAGTGAGAGTAGAGAAGAAGCAATATTTAAAGAAGTAATGACTGAGAAATTTCCAGAACTGATAAAGATAGCATTTGGGCCAGGCATGGTGGCTCATGCCTATAATCCCAGCACTTCAGGAGGCCGAAGCAGGTGATCACCACAGGTCAGCAGTTCACGACCAGCATGGCCAACATGGTGAAACACTATTTCTACTAAAAATATAAAAGTTAGCCAGGTGTGGTGGCACTCACCTGTAATCCCAGCTACTTGGGAAGCTCAGGCAGGAGAACTGCTTGAGCCTGGGAGGCAGAGGTTGCAGTGAGCCAAGATTGTACCACTGCACTCCAGCCTGTCCCTCTCAAAAAAAAAAAGATAGCAATCCATAGATTCATAGATTTAAGAAGGCCCAGAGAATCTTGAGAGGAATATATATATATTTTAATTGCAATACAGAAAGACAAGACTAACGGGAAAATCTTCAAGCCTACAGAGAGAAAAAGGGCATTATCTTCAAAGGAATGACAGGGTGACTATCATCTTCTCTGTGGCAAGCATGTAAGCAAGAAGACAGTGCGATGGTATAATCATTATACTGAAAGGAAATAACTGCTAGACTAGAATTCTATACTCAGAGAAAAACCTTCAAGAATGAGGGAGAAATGAACTCTTTCAAACAACAAAAAACAAGAGATTTCATCTGTAGCAGGCCTCAAGGATCTTCAGACAAAAATTCAGTGATTCCAAATGGAAGGTCTGGGTATATAAAGGAATTAAAAACAAAGAAAGTGGTAAATATATGTGCAAATCTTAAAAAAAAAGTCTCTGTTGTTTAAGGTTAATAATGTCTCTAAGATTAAAAACATGGAATAAAAGCCATGACAAAAGTAACTTAAGTCAGAAGAGGGAACATGGAAATAAAATATTCTAAACACCTTGGATTTTCTAGGAGGGTAAAAGAGGGGTCAACATTGCATTTTGATAACTTAGGTATACCCATTGTAATTTGTAGGATAACCACCAAAATAACTAAAAATTGAGTGCATAATTTCAAAACTAAAAGGGAAAATGGAATCAAGTCAAGAAAAGGGAGAAAAAGAAACATAAAATAGGCAAAAATAGCACAAAACAAGATGAAGCTGTAAAAGCATGTAAAAATGATTATATTAAGCACATATGAAATAAGCTCTGGTGGGAAAAAGAACAAATGTGTCCGGACTGAATAAAACAAAATCCCACCATATGTTATCTATAAGAAACACATCTAAGCACATTCCACTTGTATTAGGTTTTTAAATAGGCACAACTAAATTATGGTGTTTGGGAATACTTGTTAAACGGCAAGGATGTGAGTCAAACTAAGACAATGATTAGCGCAGAAGTTGGTAGAGAGTATACTTCTTGGGCGGAAAAGTGGTGTTGTGATTATCAAGGGGCCTATGGATTGGGGGGCACTAGGGAGCTGAAGAAAGTCGAAAATGTGGAGCAGAACGTTCCAGGACGATGGGAAAGCAAGCGCAAAGGCCAAGAGGCAGGAACGAGCCCAGCAAGCAGAGAGCACCTCGACATCACTGAAGCGCAGCGAGAGGAGCTGGGAGAGATGAAGTCAGGGAGGTCCACAGCCCAGATCTGGACCATGCAGAGCCCCGCAGGTCCTGCAGGGTTCCCAGTTTAGATCTTAATCCAGAGCACAGCAGAGATGGGGAGGGCTCTCATGGGAGCACCAGGTGGGTATACCTGTGCCAGGCAAAGGTTGGGGTGATGCGTAGAAATCTCAGAGGAGAAAGGGTGCCTAAGCTAGACTTCAAGGAAATGAGTAAGAATCAAACGTAGAAGAAAAGGGGGTGTGGAGGTCCCTGGGACGGAATGCACAGAGAACTTTGAGCAGTTCATTCTTACTAGAGCATGGCACGCAAGGAAGGAATTGGAGAAGTATTGGTGACTCTGGTGGACTTGAGGCCATGGAGAACTAAGAGACAGGATTTTTTAAAAAACACATTTGCAAGCTCTAGGTCTCTAATTTGGAAGCCCCAACCCATATTAAATACATTACCTTGAACCTACATCCTGTATTAATGTTTTATCTATTAAAAAAAGTGAGGGTTGTTCTCCAGTGCCCCCCCGCCAACTCCATGGGCTCCTTGACAATCACACCACCACTTTTCCTCCAAAGAAATATACACTATACCAAAGTCTTTAAAATACTTTTTACAACTTTCCCTTTAAGAATTAATATCGTAAGAAGATGGCAGAATGTGTACCACTGTCAAAGCTATATGATGGATACATGGGAATTCATTATACTATTCTCTCTCCTCTTGGGCATATCAAAATTTTCATAATAAAAATAACCAAAGGAATTGTTATTTTGTTCCTGTTCAGATTAAAACTTTATTATATTTAACCAAAGGAACTGTTATTATTTTGTTCCTGTTCAGATTAAAACTTTATTATATTTACATATAAATCTCTGATTTGAGTTCAGCCATGAAATCATATCTTGTAAAAACAGAGACATTTAATAATGTTAGGAGAAAAATTTTGAGATAATTATCAAAGGCCGAGGATTACTTTTTAAGCACCAAGAAAATTTACACCCATAGGATTTTACAATGCATCCCTTATGGTTCTTTATTTGCTATTTGGTTGTCTTCCAAGTAAAAACCGTTTTTTAAAAGCAAGAAACCTTGATCTAAAACCCCTAATGAGGATATAATACGGAAAGTATAAAGAGAAAAAACTAGAAAAGAAATAAAAACATGCTGCTTTTTTTCTTTTCTCTCCTTTCTTATTTTTATACAGCTTTAGAAAACTGTCTGGTTGGCTGCAGGCATATCTGGATGTGTTTCCTGAAATTAAAAGCATAAATTAAATAAAAACGTCTAATGTATCAAATCATCTAAAACTCAAGAGAAATCCATGTGGCAGCTTAAGCATCTTCAGTATGTGGCACAGAATTTCTTAGGAGAGAAGGGAGTTTAGAATGGAACATCATCCAATTTAACAAAAATTTACTACCTCAGCAGCTTACTGGATAATGAACTAAAAGACACAAAAGTACTTTACGAACATGGTAACGTTTTCCTTCAAGGTAATAAAATGCAAAGTAGGCTCCATAGGTTGGTTTTATATCCTCAGTATCTTCAAAAGCTACAGACTGAGTGAGGGACCTAAGAGACTTGCCCTCTCTCTTCCTGTAAACAATGTGAAAATGATAAAAAATAAATGTTTACTGCTTCCACAGTCTGGTCTGATAAATGCCTGGAGCTAATCTGCACCAAATATCTGAGCGAGGGCTCCAAACCTCCCAACCCTGCTTTCAACCTAGTTTCCCATTCCCATAGTGATTCATTATCCTGTGAAGGTTCCACCCCACTCCTGGGCTTTTTGGACTGGGACACAGTGACTTGTGAGTGACTGCACCCTACTGGCACCTACACCTCTTACTCCCTAGAAACGACAATGTACTGGTATCCCTCGCCCTCGCTATCTGCCACCCACATGCAGACAGACATGCCAAACAAAGAAATTAATCAACACATCTTCAGAAAATTGTTTCACACTTTCTCCCCACTCCTCAAAATGCCAATACTTCCTCCTCCTTCTTCACTCTCCTCTGATGCCCGTTTCCTATTTCATAAAATTCTTAGGAAAAGAATAAAAACTTGTTCAAGAAGGGAGTCCATACAGAGAAGGCCCTTCTTTGCTTCAGAGGCAATCACAGTGCTACTATAGTGCTATCATTAGTATACTAGCTAACATTTATTATGCGCTTACAAAGTGATATGGTTTGGTTCTGTGTCCCCATCTAAATCTCATCTCGAAAGATTGAGAGTGAGGAAGTGGCACTTCCTCACTGTCACTCTCCCCTGCCACCATGTAAGACGTGCCTGCCTTGCTTCCCCTTGCCTTCTGCCATGATTGTAAATTTCCTAAGGCCTCCCCAGCCATGAGAAACTGTAAGTCAATTAAACCTCCTTTCTTTATGAATTATCTAGTCTCTGGTAGTACCTTTATAGCAGTCTGGAAACGGACTAATACATAAGGCACCAGTGCTCTATGTGTTTTGAACAATTCTAATGGCCCCATTTTAAATTCAAGGTACTATTTTGACTCAGGTTAAGTTTCAAGAAATCGAGGCTGAGGAAGCTGGTCAGTGCTAGAGACAGGCAGGTAGCGCTGGCAGTCAGAGCTGTCCTCTTGGCCTAAGATAGAAACCTCCCAGTTCTACCACAAGGACCTCACCCTACTGTTTAGACAAGTAAGGAACCATGGTTTCAAATTACATGCCACTTTAAAAGTCAGAAAGCCAGAAAATCATGTTCTCAACAAGAAGCTTTTCTTTGAAGAAGGAAAACAAGAAAATAAAACCATGAGATTTAACTTCTCCAAAAAAAATCATCATATCAAATCTGCCAAATAATTATACCTTCAAACATTTGGGGATTTAATAGAAACAAAGCCCAGATAAAAGGCGCATGGTACTCATGTATACCCAAAAGTATTAAGCAAGCTTAGAATGGTATTATTTGATTAGGTAGGTGAATTCAATTCAATTTGGCAGCCCTTAATACTAATTGAATTGATCAAAATTAATCAGTTTTCTTGAGCTCTGACTATGTGTTTGGCAATATTGTAGGTGCTTTATATGAATCATTTTATTTAATCACTATATTAAATAACAACTTTGTCAGGTTTTTAAGGTTATTGCCTTGTTTTATGGATAACGAAATGAAGGATTGTTTGTTCATCCTAAGGATGATGATAAAATAAAGAGATATTACCATTTATGTATCAAGGGAAGAGATCCTGTTTTTTCATCTAGCAGCAAATACAGAACCCAGCAGATAGTAAATGCTTTACAAAAAACAAAAACGAAAACAAACAAACAAAAAAACAAAGCTTATTGAGCCACATAAGTATTGGAAAGAACCAGAAAGGACAACTTAACTGTCATGGAGTAAGAGAAGCTTTTAGGTTTTAATACACCAAAGATTTAGCCAGGGATTCATGTAAACGCTTCATAGTTCCAGATAAGACAATATTTTATTTTTAAATCAATTCAATGGAAGTGATGCACACAAGTTCAAGTCTTATTTCAGAACTGGAATCAATAAGAACTGAAATCAGTTCAAGTTGGACACACTTCCCTGACTAAAATGGGAGAGAAAACAGTAGAGCAATATTATCTCAATGAATAATGGAAGGGAAATACGAGTGTCCACTGAAAAGTACATCTAAAGGACAACGTTAGAAGAAATTCTGCATTTGGCGGCTTCTGGAGATCTGTTTGGGCCTATCAACTAGAGATACAGGTGCATTTTTAATCCCTTCCTACCTTCTCGTAAAATACTACATGGCCTACATTCCTCAAACACTGAGAATGTCTCACTCAGTTTCCATTTTTCTGCAAACCGTATCCCAGGCTTCAGATCACTTAGTGGGACCTGATACAAGCCAAAACCACTCCTACTATTCGGGCCTGCTCCAACCCCTCACCTACTCCTGCTCCACCCCCAGTCACCCACAGAAAAGGAAAGGAGAACTGAGAGAAAGTTCCATGACAGATCTGCAAGAAAGCTGGGTTCCACTGACAAGGAGCACCAAAGGTCCTAAATAAAGCATTTCCAATCTCAGTGACTCCCGGCACCTAGAACAATGATAAACACGGCGAGGCTTAATGGTATGTGTGCCAAAGTTGGAATGTCTGGCAGAATCCTACTACAGGATGGTCACTTGTTGTTCCATGGGTATCACTAGATAAATACTTTTCCTTTGAAAAATAAAAATAATATAAATTGTGATATAACCCACTTAGCCTATATACTTCAATAGTAATTCTGTCCCCCAAATCTATCATAAAATTTATTCACAAGAAGCTCTCTACATTGACCAATTCTTAGATTTGTTGATTTCAAATCTGGTTTGCTACCCAACAAGTACTCACTCATTTACAATATGATGACTTAGCCCTGTCCCCAGGGAGAACTAGATGCTCCTGTTGCTGTCTGTCTGCTAAATTATTGTGCCTGATTCCCCTTTAAACTCTGAGCACCAGAAAACAGTGATTTTATCCTTTTTTTCCCCACAGGTTATTGGAGTACAGGTGGTGTTTGGGTACATGACTATGTTCTTTAGTGGTGATCTGTGAGATTTTGGGGCTCCAGTCACTCCTTTTCTTTTTCTCCATTTGGTCCATGTAACCATCCTTGAAAATTCAGCAGTGTCACCTCCTCCAGAAACCCTTTCCTGCCTCCTCCTTCCCCTTTTCAGTCTTCCCTAGGACTATTTGAAGGAATAAACTCAAGTTTTCTCTAATTACAGTCAGGCCTCTAGTCCCTAGAGATTCACTCCAATCCCTGAAGTTCAGTTAATTGACTCATTCACTGGACATTTCTGGGGGCCTTACAAAGCACCAGACATTGTGCTGAGTGGTGGGGGTGAAAAGATAAATAAGACACAGTCCCAGAACTCAAGGTATTGATGGCCAAACAGCAGGGATAGATGCAAACAGTGAACACGGCAAGTCTCCAAGTGCTCTAGTAGAGAACAACTAAAAGTGCAATATGGGTGGCAAGGAGAAAGCAACAAATTTAACTGCAGCCCTTCATAAGTTAGAGGTGGAAAGGAAAGAGAAAGGAGGCTGTCATGTGCAAATAAAAGACCAAACTGCCCCCTTTCCATGTTTGCTCTGCAGGCAGTAAAATAATATATTACTGAATTTCTCTAACATTGTGCTTCAGCTGGGTACAAATCCCAACTCTGATGCTTAGTAGCTGTGTGGTGTTGGGTCAGTTATTCCACCTCTCTTTACTTCTCTTTATTCGTGGGTGAGAAGAACTTTTAATATCTAACATATTACAAAAGATTGTTGTTTAAATGTAAAGGCTCCATCACAGCATCTGAACTGTATAAATACCTCAAGAAATACCTCTTTCCCCTCTCTTGTCAGGGTCTAAGTCTCCTGCCAGCATTAATGCCCACTACATCTGCAAGAAATCCTATTATATACTAATATGTAAGCTGAAAATATGCAATTTTATTACAACTATGGCTAAAGGCAGTATGGGAGTTAGAGAACTCTGCAGAATTAAGGAATATGGCCAAGACTTGGGCCTCTAATGCAAATTCTGCTGTTAACCTTGGCTGGTGCACCAAGTGTTTAATGCTGCAACATTCCCTCACTCACAGTATATCTTCCATGGAACAGTACACCAGCTTTTCTACACAGTTGAACCTTAAAAGCAGTAAACAGCCTCCCTTGTCCACTGCTAGGACACTGTAAATGGCCAATATAAGAAATAGTGTCCAAATCTACAGTAATCTGCCAGCAGCTCACCTTGCAGTCAATAATAACTGAATTGTAAATTTAAAAATAATTAAAAAGAGTATAATTGGATTGTTTGTAACACAAAGGATAAATGCTTGAGGTGATGGATACCCCATTTACTCTGTGATGTGATTATTACATGCTGCATGCCTATGTCAAAATATCTCACATACCCCATAAATACATACCCCCAAATATCTCACATACCCCATACATACCGCAAGATATCTCACATACCCCATAAATACATACCCCAAAATATCTCACATACTCCATAAATACATATACCCATTTATGTACCTACAAAAATTTTAAAAATCAAATAGAATAAAAGTAGTTGGCTCCAATTGCTTTTAGTTAAGTTTCCTATCATGGGTAGGGCTTATTATGAATTTGGATGTGGGAAGGCCTATAAATAAACCTCACAAACCTACTTCCAATAGTCATTTGGAATCTGCTCAAATCATTCCAACTTGAGAAGCGGCTTGATGCCCTGTTACTTAGTCCAAATGCCCATCCTCAACCACCACCATCTTATGCACAAACTCTTTCACCCTTACATTCCTAGGTGTTATATTCAAATATCAGGAGCCATGTGCAATGTGCCAACTTTTAGGACAAACAGACAAATCAGTAACGGTTGAAGATTCTTTTAATCCTTGACAGGATGTGGTTACCATGAGCTAATAACCGCAAGGCGAATAGCCAGGAGGAAATCAAACACTCCGGCTCCAAGCAGAAGGCACCTACCCCTATGACAACGGGAAGTGACTGCAAAGGAGGGAGGAAGGAAGCATGAAAGAGAAGGAGAGCAAGAGAGGCAAGCCAGACGGGATTCCCAAGAGGAAGCAACAGAGTGCTTCTTTTTCGACAACCTAAAATGTCATTCTCTTGATAGCAAAGTAAGATACAAGGCCCAGAATAACCCATAACTGGAGCCATAAGGAAGGGCCCCTAGAAGGGAACCACTTGGCTTGAGTATTATAACTGATGGCTCCCTGTAAGGTCTTAAATAACTTTACCAATGCACAGAATCAATTGTCCCTGTGAGTTCTGCAAAGTCAGAAATTGTTGCTTACTCAACTTTGCAACCACATTTGAAAGGGAACCAGGCACTGAGAGATGCACATTAGACAAACACCCCCTCACTTAATCCCAAATGACTTTATAAATAGTAGCTATTATATCTTTTCACAGAAGAAAAATCTGGGGCTTGGCAACATTAAAGGACTTGCTAGGGGTAACAGAGCTTGAGCCAGACCATGAACCAGGTAGATGTGATTCCCACTCTCAGATTTCTTCAAGATCAGTTGCCTCTTGTACTTCTCCTGCACACAGGAGGTAACCAATAACTATTACATTTAAGAGCGAGCTCCTGTACCCAGAAGTCACGCTGACCTCCTAAGGCTGATCAGACTGTCCAGGCTCCAGCAGAGGTGGCTTTACTAAAGCCAGCACCACAGAGGACCAGGCTTTGATCCTCTGTCCCTCCTGGTAGAGGCAAGCTGTGTCTTCTTCAGAATCACCTGGGTAAATTTAAAATCTCTGAAGTTCAAAGACATTCACTGTGTATTCTGACATTTCTCATGTGGTGCCTCAAAAGCCTTGGCTTCTGGAGGCACAGGGGGCATCACTCCCTAGTGAAATAGGACACCTTTCTTCATCCACTTCTGTCACATTGCTACACAACAGCAAGCCAAAGGTGCCGAGGCTCTGCACTCGCGTTGGTGTTTCATCTTTTTCTTGTGCGTGAGTAATGCCCAAGTCGACAGTCCTGTGAATCCACATGGATTCTGCCTCCTTGGGGTTCCACAGAATGAAAGAGCTTCATTCTAAATGGAGAATCTGCTCTCCTTGCATCTTCTTGGATCTCTTCTCCTCAAAATGATGACATCAGAGCCACTGCTCTTAGGTAGCATGCTTGTGGCTCTGAGGAAGCCATGTGGCCAGGGCATGGCCGTGACAGACTAATAGCTGTTTGCTGCGGCTCCTGGTACCCCAACTTGAGTAACAACAGAAACCGACGACCTTCAGGCAGCTGAGACTCACTACCCCCGTACCATGTGCAAGACACCTTTCTAAACACTTCATTTATATATATTAATTCATCCAGTATTCACAACAACCCTATGAAGAACACTCTTAACGTGCCCATTTTACGAAGACGGTGGCCAGCAACCCTCCCAAACACCCCAGAGGTGTTTATCAGAAAGAAGACTCAAATGTAAACTCCCGAGCTCCACAGCCCACTGCCTTCACCACCACACCGACCCACTGGTCTTGCTACCAGGCTTGTGGTAAAAGCGTGCATAACTTCTAATGTGAGCCTAACACGGATTTCATATTTGCTTATATCTGATTTTGTCTGCCAGAAACACTAGGTGAACACAGAAAACTGAACCAGGCTGAACTGAATGGCCTACGAGCGTATATGCACAACACGTGTGCGCACACACACACACTTTCTTCAAATATGTCCAAGCTACCTTAGTCACACTAGCTATGAGCCACACCCATTTGGTATTGCAACTTTCCCTCTGATTTCAGGTCTTCCTCCTTCCAGCACTTCACAATAACTTACTGCCACCCTTCTGACATTGTTATGGACTGAACTGTGTGCCCCCAGAATGCATACGTTGAAGCCCTACCTCCCAATGTGACTGTCTTGGGAGATGAGGCTGTTAATAAGGTAATTCAGGTTAAATCAGGTCATAAGGGTAGGACTCTACTCCAATATGATTGGTGTCCTTATAAGAAGAGGAAGAGACACCAGGGATGTGCACACACAGTGGAAAGGCCAGGGAAAGAAACCCCTGGAAAAACCAAACCTATGTCACCTGGGACTTTCAGCCTCCAGAACTGTGAGAAAATACATTTCTGTTAAGCCACACAGTCTGTGGTATTTTGTTATGACAGTCTGAGATAACACAGCAACAGCCACTACAAGCAAATGTTAGGTCTATTTCAAGGTCAAGTGCCATATTTATTGTAGTAGCTATGTATTTCTTAACCATTTAAAGTGTATAAAACTGCTCCTGTTTTTATTAGGTTCCTAGCTTATTTTCAAAGTGTCACTGATGAAATTTCCCAGCGTTGTGTCCCTAACCCATTCTTCTCACAAACCCTAAGTTATTTTGTTTTGTTGTGCGATTTTGCATGGTGTGGCCATTTTTAGGAATGCATATGTCATATGACAGCACAAGTGATTATACTACTGCCCACAGGTCAATGACTTACAGATCCTGAAGATGAAGCATAAAACATAACCTTTCTACAGTCGTCTTCAGGCACTCTGATGAGACTGGTTCTATTAAAAACATTTCAAGAAGGGTAGGTGCCAAGTACAGACACACATGATGTATAAACATTGGTGTGGGCACATGTATAAAATATGACACTGTATAAGCAGTAAATGAAAAAGGATTTATTTCTGGATGGTATGCTTTGAAGTCTTTCCCCCTACAGTTCTGTATGAACATTATGTAGACTTTTATAAATCCTCTACAATCAAAATCAATTATAAGGATTTGCATGATTCTACTCTAAATCAGAAACAAATAACAACTTTTAAAATACATTACACAACAACAAAAAATAGTACATAGGTTCAAAAATAACAGGGTTAAATAATAATATGAGGCCTTAATAAATTCAGTTATTCCTCTACATTGTGTCCTCTTTATTACCATCCAATTCCATGTTGAACAAAAATTATTGAAAAAAATATTATTTAAAAAGCCTTTAGAAATTTAGGCCTTAAATGAAAACTGACCACTCAAACGTAGGCAGAGCACAGCAGTAGTTAATATGCAGCCAGCCTGACCAAGGTATGGCCTGTCTTATATTTTTAGCAAAAATCTCTTTTCCTTAATTAGCCAACACACATGCATTAGAGGCCTAGCCATATGCCATCAAGGAATGTGTGAGGCTTGTTCTAAATGGAAAACCTGAGTTCACCGGACACAGATGGTAGGTCTAGAATAGAACGAGGGGGGCAAGGTTTAGGCTTATTCGAGGCAAAAGAGCAGACTGTCCATAGTACAGTTCATCGATCTTCAGAATTTCTGTAATGAAAGCAATGCTGCCTTGAGGATACCAACAGATTTGAAGAGTGCCTGGCTAGGCTAAATGAAACTGCACTCCATCAAGGCACCATATCCCAGGAATACTGGAGATAGGCATACCAATTACAGAACTATTCAAATTTTTCTATTAAATGGCAAAACTCTGAGAAATAGATGACTGTGCCTAGCACTAGGAGACTATATTCTCTTCCTTGAAACTCTGAAAGAACTACAAATAGTATTATTACCCTAAAGCAGGGTTCTGCAAACTATGGCTAGAGGGCCAAATCCAGCCTGCCATCTGTTTTTGTATGGCCCATGGGTTAAGAATAGTTTTTATTTTTTGTAATGTATTTTTTAAAGAATAATACTTTACGACACATGAAAATGACATATTCATATTTCAGTATCCATAAATACACTTTCACTGGAACACAGCCATGCACATTTGCATCGTCTCTGGCTGCTTTTATGCTGCAGCAGAATTGTAATTACAACAAGGTCCATATGATCTAAAATATTTATTTTGGGACCATTTATAAGAAAAGTTTGCTGACCTCTGTCCCAAAGCTAAAACTGACCTGAATACAACGTGCAGATATAAAACTGTTTAAGGTAATAGTCTTGCACACCAAGACATTCACTGAGCAATAACTAGGACTACAACAATGTACTTTGGATGACAGAAGTTGCTCTCCAAACCAGGGACTGTTTTGTATTAATGGAAAATAACCACAACTATCACCATAACATAAACAAAACAGCTCAACCCTGTACTTTTCAAGAACTAGAGACTGTCCACCAATTTTATGATTTTTTTCCCAGACTTATAATCAGCATCTACACATTGCTGATCATGTATCCTAGTACTGAAAAAACAAAGATACCGTTTCTCTAGAAGATAATAGTTTCTTATTTCCCCCTTCAAAAACTGCATTCATTATGAGGAGAATTTTGGCAGTAAATTTTGTAATTGACGCTCCTGTCATGGTCTAAGAGAGAAAATAATCAAAATTGAATTTTCTCTCTGGCAAAACTTTGTCCATTGCCAGAGTATGAAAGATATGGAAATGGTTTAAAAATATTCAGGGTTTTATTTCTATTTTTTTGCAAGTAGGTGGCTGTTTATGAAAACATGTTGAATATATTCCCCATACTATTTCCTCAGATAAAAGACTGATCTGAAATAAAGGAATATGAGAGACTCAACTACTTGTTTCCGATACGACCTCACTTCCCTTCCCCTGTCATCAATTATTAGGCTCCACTTTCTATGAAGGTCACAAGATAGCACTGATAATTTATAAACAGCTGTAAAAACTGCTATTTAGATTCAAGGTGACCAAGTTAGAAGCATGTAGGCAATTGGTTAACCCATTCATTTTTCAATGATGAATTAGCTCACGTTCAATGGAATCACAAACTAAGAAAAATCACAGGGCTTCTTTGCAGGAATAGTCACAATTTCGAAAGGATCCCAGGTTTTGATGAGTCTGCTGCCACTATACAGAAACATACAAATATGGAAGGATTGGGGGATAGTTTTAATCAGTATCAATTCTAAAATGGAATTCCTAAAGAAAAGGGAATCTTGAGCTGTCACCTTACTCAACAAACTCCGTAACTTCAGCAGCATATGGAGTAAGCTCCAATTCAAATCGCTGAGTATTAGTGTGAATATTCCTTGCCATAGATTTTCAGATTACATATGGGAGATTCATCTTTCCAATCTTTGAGACTGTTTAAATAAAAGCCCTATATTATATGTCCTCCTAGACCTGTGCTATGAAATGTACTGCACGATACTCAAAAATGATGAGCACAGGTAGGGTCCAAATGAAAGGAATGCCATTTATTCTGATATCTTATCTCCGCTTCTTCCTGTTATATCCAGCAAATATTTTAATACATTATTTATTTTATATTATCCTGAGTGATAAAAACCCACTTGGATGCAATTGTCAGAGAAGGATGATACAGCTTCACCAGTCCAAAGGCATAATCCCAACCGGCACCTGCTTCCATTAGGAACCAGTTGCTTCTAAAACGTCTCAAATGACATCTCATTTTTATAAATTCTTCACTCTCTCTTGAAATGCTCTATTTAAGTTGCCAATAAGAATTTCAACGCTTTTGCAAGAAGTATTTGTCAAAACTAACATGACTGTGAATGACTGACATAAAGCAAGAGAAAAAAAAATCACGTCAATGTATTAGCATTTTACGCGCAAAACAGCTTCTACTCAGTCCATCTACATGTAATGGATGTGCCAGAAATTGGACATGCCTGCATATGCTTACAAGCACAGTTTGGCTTGCATGTTGGTGCTATTCCACACTGCTGAAAGATGAAATACAATTATCCTGACGGAATTCTGTATTTTGGAAAATAGAAACTTATATAACAGAAAAATTATAGATTCTTTACATTTTGACCCTCAGGTGACAAGCTCCAAATTTGTGTTCTCTTGTTTTCCCATTTGATTTTTAGTATTTCTGAGCAGCAATTATCTTTCTTCTTAACCAGGGATGTGTGTTATAAGCACTTGGGGTATTTTTTTCCATGATATACATGTTCAGACTGTACCTGAGTCATCATCCTGACACCCTGGGATGGGGCTCGGGCACGTGTATTTTGAAAACATCACTAGGTGATTGTGAAATGCATCCTTAGTTAAGAACAACTATTCTAGATCTTTTTTTATATAGGTAAGTAAGTATGACACACACATTTGCATACAGAGACCACTATAATTCTACTTTATCCCTCATGGTGTTCTCTAAATGTTCTCCTTTGCCATTCCATTCTTTCCTCTGAATTTCTGCCTTTAAAATTGTCATGGAGCTTTCCATAGTCAGGTAATTTTCCTAGACAAATTTTATGCTAAGGCAGTATATATTAGGCACTCATTTATAGGAGCAAAGTGACAAATGAGGTCAGCAACTCTTTCCAAAACAATGCCATTTTAACACACAGTCATAACAAATTATTTATTTGGCAGAGTCTGTCTGTTAGGGTAAAGACTGAGAGGAATGAAAGAACAAGATGTGACCCTGTGGTCTTCAAGCAACACAGAACTGGAACTGAAATAGTTAAACAAGTTAAGTAACCATATAAGGCAGTATGTGATTCAGGGTTAAATTCCTAGTACTCTAAGGATGTAGGGGAAACTGTGCTCACTCCAGTCCCAATAGTCAGGCCACCCTTCACAGAGGGCCTGGGATTTGAAGAATGGTGAGGGGATAAGTAGGTGAGGCAGAGGAAGTTCCTGGCCTGAAACACCATATACAAAGCAGGAAGGAAAAAGGCACAGACAGTGAAAACACAACCCTCTAGAAGGAAGATGTCATTTGGGTGATGGACATTAAACAAGCAAAAGATAGACTCTAGTTATCAGGCTCAGGGACCTAATATTTATTCTATAGTTGTCTTAAAATCATCAAAGTTTTAAAGCATAAGAACATAGGGATAGTAGTATTTCAGAAAAATAATTTGGGATTTTTTGGTAGCAAACAAAATGTCTATGTGTATGCAAGATAAAAAAAAAATAAGGAGACATATGAAAGCATTTTGGGCTATAATGGTGAATTTACAAAGAATTAATAGAACTCAGCGGCTGATCGACTTCAGTTTCCAGCCTATGACAAAACGGAAGCATAAAAACAATAGGAAAAGTAAAGTCAGGAGTGGAAGCAAATTAGAATTGCTAGCTGGAGCTGGCAGAATGATGCCTTAGAAGAAACATCTGCACTGTACACATGGCTTTGGAAGAAGCTGGTGAGAGGAAATGATTTTAACACATAGAATGGAAGGTAGGGTAAGGAAAATATGAGATTGAAGACTAAATCTGGAGTGTCATTAACACATTAAAGACCACAGAGCAAACACAGAATAAATGATGCAAACAAAAGACCTTGGAAAGGCAAGAGAATCTAGTGGCAACTCACAAACCAAGGAAGAAGAGAGTTTCAAAACAAAACTTCATCAATACTATATCATACAACAGAAAGATGAAAGGCCACTGACACTGACCCAGTTCTAATCCCAGCAAACCCCCCGTGTACCCCAACCTACAGTTGATCTTTTCCCTTTAATCTTTACTGACTATCCATATCAATCCTACAACACACATATCTGGTTATTTATTTTTTTTTTGAGATGGAGTCTCGCTCTGTTGCCCAGGCAGGAGTGCAGTGGTGCAATCTCAGCTCACTGCAAACTCCGCCTCCCAGGTTTACGCCATTCTCCTGCCTCAGCCTCCCGAGTAGCTGAGACTACAGGCGCCCACCACCACGTCTGGCTAACTTTTTGTATTTTTAGTAGAGACGGGGTTTCACCATGTTAGCCAGGATGGTCTCGATCTCCTGACCTCGTAATCCGCCCGCCTTGGCCTCCCAAAGTGCTGGGATTACAGGCATGAGCCACTGCACCTGGCCCCATATCTGCTTATTTTCTAATATCTATCTTCGACCTACACATACTAAGATATTATGTCTTACTTCCACAACACTATTACAAGTTTCTTGATGGAAGAAATGATGTTATTTTATGCACCATCTCTTCCCCATCATGGTGCCTCCATATTACCATACCACTAGCAATCATTTAGAAGCATTTTTAATTGATTATAACTATGACTGTCTTATTTATTGTGGTATGCACATAATGACCTGTGGAATTCATGGAGAAGACATAGACACTGGTCTAGAGTTAGTACTTGCTACACAAAGTGTGATCTCTAGACCAATGGCACCAGCATCCCGTGGAAACTTGTTAAAAATGCTGCCATCCCAGACCAAGTAAATCAGATTCTGCATTTTAACATGATCCTCAGGTGACTGATGCTTATCTTAAAATCTCAAATACAGTGGTATTTGAGAGAAACTGGTGTAGACTCAGCATAGTAGGGGCTGGCACCAAAGTACCAAAGAAGTTAGTCAGAGGAGGGAAAGATGGCACATGATGTCCAGCACGCAGACATGTGCTGAGACCCAGCTTCACCCTTACTCGGACTTGTGGCTCAAAGACGGAGCCCAGGCCCTTTGGATATATGGCAGGGCCAAGCTGGGAAGCAATTTTGGCTTTTGACCAGGAGCCCAGATACATAAATCCTTCTCTCATAGACTGCCACTAAGTAAGTTCATTTACTGAGAGGGCTTTGCTGATTGTATCTACCAGGTTGTTTTTCCTGACTTTATAAATATTCTCACCTCCGAAAGACCCTGTTCATGTTCTCCATATTTCCTCATCCCTAGGAATTTGTGATATTTTTCTGCCTTCCATTCATTTCTCCTACAACATTAGGTTTCCCTCTAAGGATACAATTACTGAAATACTTTTTTGACATAATTGAAAGCCAAAGCTGAAAATGCAACTTCAACCCCAAACAGAAAGGGCCGCAACTAAGAGAGCTACGCTGAAAGCACTATTGTTTAAATGACCAGGTGTCAGGAAAAAGCTCCCGAAAGAAGAAATGGAGAAACTATTAGAAGACACAGGAACAGTAACACCCAAAAGATGGAAGACCACATAGGGTAATGACTCTCTGGGCAGCTCTTCCCTTTGTTGGGGATGTTCTCAATATTTCAATGTATTTTTCTTTTTTTCCTATAGGTAAGTGCATGAAGTATCACCACTTCAAAATATCACTGTGCTGGAAGAGCTCTCTGTGGGTCTTTTAATATTTTTAACAGCTTTATTGATATATAATTTATACACTATATAAAGTTCACATTTCAGAGATGGAAGAGACTTCCATTCCATCCCCCACTTTCAAGCAATGCTTCATTAAACTCACCCAGAAATATAATATAGCCATTTCTTAAATCTCCAGGAATACAGAAGATTGCCATGGCCCTCTGATAATATATCCTAATATCTCAGTTTTTATTAGTAGGAAGAACCTAAGTTGCCTTTATGAAAATTCAAACTATCCACATCTATAAAACTAATGATTTTTAATGCTATATTTCAAAGATGACTGATTGAAAAGACCATTGTAGACCCTTTTATAATATGCTTACTTTGTAGAAATTCCATTAAGAAGTGAACTTTATTTACTGTATCCAAAGTGGAAATCACAAATTCTTACCAACTACTGCTTCCTGTGTTTTTCCTGAACTATTTTCCCACCTGACTGCAGCTTTTTAAGGGCTGCTGAAGCCTGCACAGATCTGTATTTTTCACCTCAGGGTTGGCATGAGTACTTAGGTCTTTTCCTTCAAAAAGAGAAACAGCAGCTTACATGCTCTCACAGAACCTCGTCAGCGTGCTTGGCTTCTCCTGATTGCGTCTCTGTCGAAACCAGCGCTGAATGCTTCGAACATCCCAGTCCAGTTGCTTGGAGAGGCCTTCCAATCTCTTTTCATCAGGATGCTAGGAAACAAGGTACCAGAAAAATAATTTTCAATCCATTTTCATTTTCACCATAAACAGGTCTGCCCTTGTCTATATCTGAGGGGTTTTTTCTTCCCCCTATTGTTTACTATCTGCTACTGAGATTTCTATTTACCACTGAGGACCGAGGCCTTCCACTAGCAGCATGAACAAAAATAACCACTAGGACAAAAGTAGTTACTCATGAAACAACATTTAAAACATGAATCTTGCTCTAATGCTTGCAGTTCTCCTCATCAGCAATGTGCTTCCCGAAGGGCAACAAAGACTCAATGGAACATCCAACTAGCTGAGTCAACCCCATCAGCCTTCAAAGGAAGGGAGTCCATTGAAGGTAACTTTGTAAAGAGGTATCATTCAAATATCTCACTTTCTCAACAACAACAACAAAAATGCTATACTCAATGATCACATATCAAGATAATGTAGTAGAGACAAAAAGCATGGAAAAAAATCCCAAAATGCCTCACTTAAGCCTAAGGTACCATTTCTACCAAACACAGTTTATCTTTCTTCCCCTTCTCATACCCTTTGTTCCCATTTTTGACACATTCCTCTCTATTCATTTTCTTGGTCATCCCTTTGTAACTGTATCCCACATCAAGTCTTTTACTAAGACTATGCATTAGTTGAAAAAAGTAAACTTGGTGAAGTGGCAAGAGATGGCTCTGAAATGATAGGCACTTGTTCAATTCCTCACTCCACTGACCTCTTTGAGCCTCAGTTTCCTCATCTGTAAAAAAGAAAAGGTTGTTTACCAACCTAAATTATATTGCAACAAGAACCAAATATGAAACTGTATGTAAAACTCAGCAAATGTTAATTTTCCTCTTTCCCATCTGATATGGTTTGGCTATGTCCCCACCCAAATCTCATCTTGAATTCCCACGGGACCCAGCGGGGGAGGTACTGAATCATGGGGGCAGGTCTTTCCTGTGCTGTTCTTGTGATTGTGAATAAGTCTCATAAGATCTGATGGTTTTAAAAAGTGGAATTTCCCTGCACAAGTTCTCTTTTGTCTGCCACCATATGGGATGTGCCTTTCACCTCCCACTATGATTGTGAAGTCTCGCCAGCCACGTGGAACTGTAAGTCCATTTCCTTCTTGTTGTAAATTGTCCACTCTCAGGTATGTCTTTCTCAGCAGTGTGAAAATGGACTAATACACTATCCCTCCCCTCTCTTCAATGTGTTGGAGAATGTCTAGCCAACAATCACATGAGGGTGACATACTACACAACAATACCAAGCCATGTGAGCTCCATTCCTTTATTATATCTTTGCTTAATATTAACTATGTTTATTTAATCTTTCTTTGATTTGATACTAACGCTTTAATGCAAGTGATGGGGAAAAATAACCAAAAAAGGGGTAAGGAGAAGGCACACTGGCCAGCGTTCAAGTTATAAGGGTGAAACATATATACATATAGACACAACACCTTTCTAAAAGCAGCTCAAGCAGCTCTAGGGGTCAGTGCCATGGAGGGAATGCCTGTGCCTCCCCAAATATTGTATGTTGAAACCCCGTGCCCATTGTGATGGTATTAGAAGGTGGAGCCTTTGAGAGGTGATGAGATCATGAGGGGGGAGCTCTTGGATTAGATTAGAAGTTATTAGAAGAGACACTAGAGAGCTTGCCCATGCTTGCATGCTCTCTCTCTCAATCTGTTCAATGTGAGGATACAAGAGAAGATGGCCATGTGCCAACCAGGAAGAGGACTTTCACCAAGGGCTCAGCCACATCTGCATGCTGATCTCAGACTTCTAGTCTCCAGAACTGTGAGAAATAAATATTTGTTGTTTAAGCCACTCAGTTGATGGTATTCTGTTATAGCAATCAGAACTGACTAGAACAGACACACACCCAGAAAACATAGTCAAAATCGCTTTAGGGTACAAAATGTGCTGACCTTGTGCCTATAAATGTTATTTGCCAACTTTCGGTTAAGTATGTATTTTGAGGATTTTTGGTTTTTTGTTTTTTTGGTTTTTTTAGTAGTAGTAATGACACCATCTACACTCACCTTTGATGTCTCTCTTAATCAAAAACACGGAAAGAAGAAAAATCATTGCCTACAATATACCTTGGCTACATCATTATCCTAATGGAATTCATTTTTAATTTCAATTTATTTTCTAAGTTTATTAATAAAGAAAAAATTCATATGGTGCAAAAATGTAAAATTATCCAAAGTTTCACCTTCCAACTTTGTTCTCTTTCAATTCCTATTCTCCCCTTCTTGTCAGATAACCACAGTTATTATTAAATCAGTTTCTTTTTGCTTTTTGAGACACAGTCTTGCTCTGTTGCCCAGGCTGGACTGCAGTGGTACGATCTCAGCTCACTGTAAGCTCCGCCTCCTGGGTTCACGCCATTCTCCTGCCTCAGCCTCCCAAGTAGCTGGACCACAGGCACCCGCCACCACGCCCTGCTAATTTTTTGTATTTTAGTAGAGCCGGGGTTTCACCACCTTAGCCAGGATGGTCTCGATCTCATGACCTTGTGACCCGCCCACCTCGGCCTCCCAAAGTGCAGGGATTACAGGAGTGAGCCACGGCGCCCGGACTAAATCAGTTTCTTTCCAATATTTATGCAAATATAAGCAAACTTGAATATATATTATTATATCTCCCCTTGTCACAAAAATAGTTGCATACTACAGACATTTTTCTGGGCTTTGGGTTTTTTACCTTACAACGTATATTGAAATAGTTCCTTTTCACTATGTATAGAACACTCTCACTCTTTTGTAGAACTGTAGAGATATACCATAATTTACTTATCCATTCTACTATTAATGGACATTTAGTAGCTTCTGAGCTTGTTCTACAGACAATGCTACAATAAATAACCTTACCTGGGCCATTTTATACATGTTTCTCTCTGAGATAAGTTCCTGAAAGTGAAAGTTGTAGATCAAAGGGGTCTATGCATTCGTAATTAATTTTGAAATTGAAAAGTTATTCTCACTAGTGATTTTACCAATTTATACTCTCACAAGCAAGAGTGCCCATTTTCCAAAGCCTCTTCGATAGACTATGATATCAGACATATTCATTGTTTCCAGTCTAATACATAAAACAGGATCTCAGTTTCAGTTTCCTTTTTATGAGAGAAGCATTTTATCATGCGTTTCAAAAATCGACTGTATTTCTATTTTTTATGAAGAGCATATTCATGTCTATTGCCTATTTTTTCATGATTCCTTGGTATTCTCCTTGTTGATTTGTAAGGCATCTTCATTTGTTAGGGTGATTAAACCCTTCTCTGTACCAGAAGCTGCATACTTTTTCCAGTATGTCATTTGCATTTTAGAATTTGCTTATGATGTTTTTTGCTTGTTTTACTTCCAGAAATTTGATAAAAATATATTTGAATTTATCAGTCTTTTCTGTTATAGTTTTTACATTTGGAGTCATAATTAGCAAAGCCTCCTTCATTCCCCACGTTCAAAAGATTCTCCCAGGTTTCCTTTCAATAAATGTAGGGTTTTGATTTTTCTATTCAAATCTTTAGTACATTTGGAATACATATTGGTATTCAGTATGAGGAATGAATCTAACTTTGTTTGTTTCCAGATGGCTACTTATATACCATTCATCTTTTCCCCCATCAAAAATCCAAATCTTTTCTTCCACTGGTCTATTTATTCATGTGCCAGTACCAGTACTACACAGTTACTTTTCTCAGAAATCTTTATACATTTTCTATGTGAATTTCAGAATTAGCTTATCTATTTTCAAAATAAACAAATGGTCACACAAGGAACCCTGTTAGTACTTTCAATAAGATCATACTATTTCAATAAGATCATAATATAGGGTGAATTCACATCTTTATTTGTCTTTTGTGTCCTTCAAGAGTGTTTGAAAATTTTCCTCATTCAGGTCTTGCACATACCTTGCTATGCTTATTCCTAGCTATATTATTCTTTTAGGTTTCTACTGAGAATAAGGTACTTTCTTAATCTTTTATTATTTATTTTATTTTTTGAGATAGGGTCTAACTCTTGCCCAGGTTGGGGTGCAGTGGCGCCATCACGGCTCACTGCAGCCAGGATATCCCCATGCTCAGGTGATCCTCCCACCTTAGCCTTCCAGGTAGCTGGAACTACAGGTGTGCACCAACACACCTATTTTTATGTTTATTTTTTGTAGAGACAAGGTTTCACCATGTTGCCCGGGCTGGTCTCAAACTCCTCGGCTCAAGCAGTCTTCCCACCTCAGTCTCCGAAAGTGCTGAGATTACAGGTGTGAACCACCATGCCCAACCTCTTAGATCTTTTAATGCTTATTGTTTGCTTTTATATATATATAGAGAGCAAGATTATAACAAGACTCAATAAATACTTCTTTATGTATGAATAATTCTTCACAATAGCCATAGTTTTGTCAACTACTTTCCAATTTTTATGACTTTATTTTCTTTCTCTTACTTGCTAGTTCAATGTAAAATTTGGCACAATATAGAAATATAGATATAGAAAATAAGGGGCCAGGTTTGGGACTATGATACAAATATATTTGTCATGTAGCAGAAACCACCTATCCCCACTTAAACAATTTATTTTAATCAAAAAGATGTCAGGTTTCAGCATCCATGGAGTGTGATGTATTTTTCTCGTTAGATTTACTCATAAAATGAATTATATAGATTTTTATATCAAATTATAAATAATTCTTTTAATGTGTTACTAGGTTCAGTTCACTAATTTTTTATTTAGGATTTCCTTATCAATATTAACAATAAAATTTGGTCTCTAGTCTTGCTTTTGTTTTTTAGTGAAATTTTTGTCAGGCATTGATGTTAATGTCTTACTGTTATATTAAAAGAGAGCTGGATGGCTTTCTTAATTTTCTATGATACAGTTTAAGAGAATTATCTCCTGTTAAGGGTATGTTAGAATTTTCTGTGAGATGGACGTATTGATTCGCTTGACTACAGTAACCATGTCACCATGTGTAAGTATACTGAAACATTATATTGCACATCTTAAATATTCACAATAAACAAGGAGACAGAGGACATATAATTTTTGATATTATAGGTATGAGTTTAGGCCTTCACATCTTTAAAATGCTAATCACCTGAGCAAAGGAAATAAAATATACCTACATGTTCAATAAATGGTTTGGGTTAATGAAAAACAAAATCTTTTGTGAGAGCATCTGAGCCTGGTACTTTTTTGTAGTTTAGTTCCTTTAATTTGATCTTTACATACACACACACACACACACACACACACGCATGCGCACACACACACAGAGACAGAGTAAATTATATTGCTAGAATAAATTTTGTATTCAAGTTTTTCTATTACATTTGCCCCACTCTCTTAATTCTCCTGTTTCTGTGGTTATCGACCTTAACATTATTTGTGCTTGCTTTTTTTCTTAGTCGAGTTAGCGGCCTTTTGGTAAAACAAAAATAAATAAAGGATTTGGGGATTTTTTTTTTAATTCTATAGTTTTGCCAACTCATTGATTTTAGTGTTATCATTATTACTTTCTTCCTTCTGCTTATCTCCATTCATTTTGTTGTTCTTGTTCTAATGTTTAACCAAGTGGCTATTTTTTTGATATCTGTATGAGTTTTCAATGAGCACTGCTGCAGCATAGCACATAAAGATAGTGCTTTCATTACCAATGTTTTCTAAATATTCTGAAATTTCAATTTTACCCAAGAGTTAATAAGACAGTATTTATAAATTTTTAGGATGAAGAGGTTTTCTTTTCTGATTTTTCTGTTTTCTAATTTCTAGTATTAAATCATGCCTAATTTTTTAAAATCATAGTTTTTTTAAACATAACACAGCATCAATTTTATAAGTATTTAATAGCTACTTGAACAGAAAGTACAGTCTCTACATTCAGAATATAGGATTGTAAATGTACCCCCTTAGATCTTCCTAATTATGTTCCTTAGAATTTCTACATTCTATTTTATATTTTCTCACTGACTCTATCATGCCTCAGAGGTAAATCAGAATTTCTTTCTGTTGTGTTTCTATCTTTTCTTCAATTCTTTTTTATGAATATATAGACACACTAATATTTAATACATATATGATTCATAACTATTTGATCTTCACCATGAATTGTAACCTCTGACAATAAAACACCAATTCTCCCTTTCGTTGAATGCTTTTAGAAATCCTACTTTGTTATTTATATGTGCCTGGATACCCTCACCTATGCTCTTCTTTTCAACATTTGTTACTACTTTGTCTTAAGGTGCCCCTCACATATATACTTTTTTTTCCTGACTGCATTGTCTTTCTACGGCTGCTGTTAACAAAGCTCCCTAAACAACAGAAGTGTATAGCCTCCTGGTTCCGGAGGCTGTTAAGTCCCAGATGAAGGTGTTGAATCGTTTGCTCCTTCTGAAGGATGTGAGGGAAAAATCTGTAGCAGGCCTCTCTCCTTGGCTTGTAGATGGCTGTCTTTTCCCTGTGTTTCTTCACAGCATCTTCCCTCATGCCTATCTCTGTGTCCAGCTGTCCCCTTTGTATAAGGACAGCCGGCATATTGGATTAGGACCCACCATAATAATCCCACTTTAACTAATTTACCTTTGTAAAGATCCTATCTCCAAATAAGGTTACATTATGAGGTACTAGGGGTCAAGATTTCAATGTATACATTTTGGGGAGGAAAATAATTCGACCCACACCAATAACCAAAGCCTGAATTAGTTTTTATTATATAAATTAAGTCCATTTATGTGTTAATATGATTATAAGTTTGTTTATAGCTCTCTACTTTAATTATGTTCTATTTTCCATTTTGATGGTTTTAAAAAATATTTTACTATATGGCTTTTTTTTTTTTCCTTTTGGGAGTAATTTCTGTTCTGATGGTTATCCATACGACTCTCTTTTCCATCTCTAATAAGTCAAACAAGCAATATTTAAAGTAACCTTATTTCCTCCACCTTATTAAAGTAGCCTTATTTCCTTCTCCTCCACCACCCAATACTACAATAGTCAATAATATTATCTTTCTTAGCGTTTACTCTTGTACTATTAAATATGCATATACTTCTAATGATTTGCCAGCTTTAACTGATATGCTTTGACTCCCAACTCTTAGAGATCATGCAATCCGTGAACTGATTCTGCCTCCCACCTTCTTCCCCTCTACTCAGTTACTGCTGTATCATTTCTACACTGTGAGAACCTAGAACATTAACATTCTGTCTGTCACCATTCCTCATACTTCTTTTTTAGTACTACAGTTTAAATATATTCAAAACTTACAAACATTCCCAGTGATCTCTTGGTCAGCTAAAATTAATGATTTAATAAAGTCTCTTCAAGAAAGACTCATGTAATAATATCTCTAAATTTTTTCATGTTCAAAGATGTCTAACATGATGTCTATAACCTTTACAGAGTAAAAACAATTTGGCTAGATATAAAATTCTTAGTTCACATTTTCCTTGGGAATATTGAAAATGTTACTAGAGAAAAGCCTACAATCACATAACATTTTCCCTAAAAAAAGAGATCTGATTTTTTACCCAGCTGCTCAGTGAAGTATTTCTTTACTTATCAAGTCCAGCTACTTTAATAATGTAAGTCTTAGTGTTGAACTTTCTGGGTCCATTTTCACTACATTCTTGTTAACATATTAAAATAAACCTCCATTTATTTCAGGAAAAAATCTTGAATTATATCTCAGAAGTTGTTTTAATTCATTGTCTTATTTTGCTTTTCCTTAAGGGATTCCTATTACAGAAATGCTCGATCTATTTGCCTATATGTCCATTTTTTAGCTCTTTTTGGTTTGTTTCATTTAATTCAGTTTTATTCTTTCTATCTTCCATAGTCTTTGCTGAGTTTCCTGCAGTGACTAGTGTTTCCTGCCTTCTTCCCAATTTTGACTTTTTTCCTGTGATGGATTTGGTACTTTTCTCTGAACTCTACCAGCTCACATTCCACCTCCTCTTGTTGACCAACTATTTCTTTCTTTAGTTCTTATAGTTCTTCTTTGTGATCTTCCTTCACAGAGTTACTGCTTCATTTTTTTAAATTTATGGTAAAATATTTAATCACAATTTTCATTTGCCTCTTTAGCCTCATTATTCTAGTGAAAATTTTGTTAACAGGAGTTGCTATACTTTCCTTTCATTGTCTTTGATGTTGTGTGAGTTGCTTCTTTACTAATCATCTTTAAATTAGTTGAATTTTCTTGACCTGCTACTTCCAGTATGGGGAGCAGGAAGGATGCTCTTCCAGTCTGGCTGCCAAGAAGGGAGATGGCCTCCTGAAAACATACCCTTCAGGTGGCTTTATGTGTCCCTCCTCCATTCCCACCAGCCTGGCTCACCTGTTCCTGCACCTACTGTTGCAAATAGTGGGTGGTGCTTTTGTCTGCTCAACTCTTGAGAACTGCCTTTGTGCTGGTTTTCCTGTAATCCACCCCCACAGGGCCCTCCGGACACACTTCACGCTTTTCACTTCCTCATACTTGGTTTCTGCCCAATCTAGTTAGCCTTTATATATGTTTTGAAATCTAGAGATATGCCTCTCCTAATTTGCCAAATAAAACATGTGAGATTTTCTTTCATTTTTTTCTTTCTTTCTATGTGTTTGTGTGTGTGTGTGTGTGTGTGTGTATACACTGTATGTGGGGTGGGGGTTTCTTATTGTTCTTTCCTTATTATTCTCCATAAGTTTTTTTGAAAGATTTACAGGCAAAGAAATGAATAATGGTGACTCACATAAACATTTATATATTACAAACACCTAGGTTAATCTTAAAAACATTATTCTTAACCAGTACTAGGAGGGGAAGAAGGAAAGTATAAAATAAAAATGAAAGGAAATAGGTTATTGAGGAGAATTAGGAAAAACAAATTATAGGAAATCTGCCTTTCACTTTAAAATTTAGTCTAACATACCAAAAGCAAATTTTATTATTTCCCTGGATCATAAAACCTGGCTTTATACCTGACATACATTCTCACCCCCATGGCTTAAGCACTGATTTGATTAGAAAAGTGAGGTAGTTAGCATCACAGGTATGTACAAATAATATGGTAGGAGAATCCCCAAAAGTTAAAAGCATATTTATCCAGAAAATTCTGAATATAACCAGTTAAGAAACAACAAAACCAGTTAAGAAACAGGAGCTCAAAAATATTCACTAAACAAATAATCATTCTGTTCATTTGAATGGGTCTGACAATCCACAATTGTAGATGTTCTGGTCCCATTCCAATACTATTGATGAGAATCTCTAGAAACATGATGCAACACTCTGCATTTTAACCCTCAGGTGATCCTAAATGCAAATCAAAATATGGGAACCAATGGGACAAAAGATGCCATATCATTTACTGAATGATTTACAAGATTATTTAACCCTCATGAATGCCTGTGAGATGCTTATTCAAAGATTTTTACAAATGAGCTTATCTGCAGCCTAGGGAGGTTAAGAAACTCACCTAAGGCCACAATGACAGACACAGCAGAGCTGAGGTTCCAACACAAATATCCAGGTATGACTGGCTCAAACACCAAGGCTTCTAATTATTTTACAATAGGAGTAGTTTCTATAAAATGTTTACAAAATTTTAGATAGGGGATGGGGGAGGAGAGAGAGATAGGCAACAGGCAGACAGGTGTTACTTCAAAAGGAAAGACTGCTAGAGAATATATAAGGGTTCAAATTTTTCAGCTATTAATAATTTCACAAAGGAGAACCAGATAGTCAGGGCATGTGACCTGTGCTGTCACACAAGAAAAAACACATTCAGAAAGGTCCACATTTGGGGTTGGAAACCCTGTAGTCACCATCTTGAAATTCTTAACAGTTCTATCATGGAATTTGTGCTTTATAAATGAAGCCCAATGGGGCAAAGGAGCAGGTGCCAGAAGCTTGGATTCTTGGCTCATACACAGTCCCACCACTTCCGCCAGATGTGTGTGTGGTCGCCCAGTTCCTCATCTCCTGGCTTGTAGCACCCACCAGCCTCCCTGTCTCCCCACCTCCTAGTGACTGCTGCTGCCTTCAGCCCCCAGTAGAAGGACGAGTGCAAGCACAGAGAGTCGGGGGTCGAGTTTCAGAGAGGATGGAGGCAGCTACCCCAGTGCATGTGGTTGGCGACTCGCTATGGCTAAGCCTCTTGTGTACCCCTGGATCTGGGCATAGAGGTTGCAATGCACTTGAAGGTCACTCATCACCCATGGGTTGGGGCAGTGGGCCTGGAGAGAGGCCTGACTCTATTTCTCTGCTCCCCTGAACCAAGGTACAGTGTGTCAGCCAGTGGCTGGAAAAAAGGGAAACCTGGCAGCTGGTGGGTCATGTGCACACTAAGTCACAGGGTGTACCCCCCAGGTACCTGTGAGGGTCTATACTTTCCCCAAGAGTCTCCCCATGCCATTAGGGAACACGATATTACACAGCAAATAAAAAACACTTTGACCAGGTATGGTGGCTCACAGCTATAATCCCAATACTTTGGGAGGCTGAGGCAAGAGGATTGCTTGAAGCCAGGAGTTCAAGACCAGCCTGGGCAACATAGTGAGACACTATCTGTACAAAAAAATTTTTTTAATTAGCCAGGTGTGGTGGCCCACACCTGTAGTTCCAGCTACTTGAGAAGCTGAAGCAAGAGGATCATTTGAGCCCAGAGTTTGAGGCTGCAGTGTGCTACGATTATGCCACTAGACTCCAGCCTTGGGAACAGAGTGAGACCTTGTCTCAAAACCAAAAACAACAAACAAAAAAACACCTTGACAAGTAGAGAGAGACTAAGGGAGGAAGGAAAAAGTTTTATATTTTTGTACTCTTAATGGCACTTTTTTTCATGCTTTCTGAACAAGGGGTCCCACATTTTCATTCTGTACTGGGCCCCACAAACTATGTAGCCAGTCATATACAGAAATTTTAAGGGTTCATCTCTCACACTTGAAGGATTATAATCATGCCCTTCTACAAAAAGGCAGCTGAACTGTAGTGAGGCCAGGATACTGGATGATCATTCACACACATATACAAATGCACACTTGGTTCCAGCTGTCCCAAGTCCTGCCCCTCCTATTCCAGTCAACTGACTGGTTATATTTCGTATCACAAATAAGATAGGAGAACTACAAAGAATACAAGGGAAAACGGTTCCAACTTTTGCTGCATTTATATTTCACACATGACGCTTCTGTTTTAATCATGTAAAAACCTCCAAAGGAATCACCTTGGAAACTAAAAGATATGCTCATTCAAATTAAGTAGAAGCAAGTATTCTTTTTTTTTTTTTTTGTATGTTTGTTTTGAGACGGAGTCTTGATCCATCACCAGGCTGGAGTGCAGTGGCGCAATCTCGGTTCACTGCAACCTCCGCCTCTTGGGTTCAAGCCATTCTTCTGCCTCAGCCTCCCGAGTAGTTGGGACTACAGGTGCACGCCACTATGTCCAGCTAATTTTTATATTTTTAGTAGAGATGGGGTCTCACCATGTTGGCCAGGGTGGTCTCAATCTCTTGACCTCATGATCCGCCCTCCTCGGTCTCCCAAAGTGCTGGGATTCTAAGCGTGAGCCACCGTGCCTAGCCAAGCAAGTATTCTTTAGAGCAGCCAATCTGGCTGCAAAATCTTTTTATTACCTTTATGGAGGAAATTTCTCCAGTAACTGTAAAAAACATAAGGCAAGGGAAGTGAAACATCCACTGCAGGATTTTTAAGGAGAGGCAACAAATTTGGGGAAAATTTAAAAAACAAAAAACCCTCATTTTATTATTCATTTAGAATACTATATGTTTAATGTACTTAGAGTAGTTCACAAAGAGACCCCAAATATGTTATAATCACACTCACAAATGAACCTGAGATGTCCCTACACACCTGTTTTTTTAAGAGGGAAAAAGTTGTTTCACTCAAGTAATTTGATACACTAAATGAAAATGCAAGCTTTTTTTTTAAAATATATTTTCTTCTTTTAAATACCATAAGATATGTGTCCCTTCAGACAGGAACTTGGCAATCTGAAATGACCCCATAAAAACCACCAAAAGAGCTTTTCCTAAAATTCCATTCATTCTTCTCTTCTTCCTAGCAGGGATATGAAAAACACCTGGTCGTTTCTTAATTTTTTGAGGAAAAAAAAAATTTTTAAAGGACAGAGGGAAAAACTCTAGAGAATTTTGGAAGAAATGAAGACCATAAAATAGGCGAAAGTATTTGGATATCTGAATTAATAGTTGTAAGACGAGATAGCTAGTACAAATGGCTAGAAACACAAATATCAAGAAAAGAAATAGAATTTGCTTAATTCTATCAAATCACATCTTGGAAGCCTGGGTAATTCTCCCAGAAAAATGAAAGAGAGAAAATGAGCCATTTAATATATGAACACACAATACTTCTCATAGAACACTGTATTTCTCCTTGTCCAGACAAGAATAAGGTAAGATATATAAAAACTCTGTAATTTGCTTTATTTTCCTATGGCCTTCAATTGAGGGTTTCTGACTTCGGCATTCTCCTCCCTCTTTGTTCTGAAGGAGATCTGAACTTGGGATGGGGGTGGAGGCAGGAGACACGGTCTCTTCTCCCCGCTTCTCTTCCGCTCCCTCCTTCCCACTCCTAGTTTGGGCTTCATCTCCCACCTGTGTATCTCCTCCCTTTTATTCTCCACAGTGAACCTATCTCTTCACTTAAGACTCTTCTGACCCTCCTTCATACATTCATGGTACAATCTTTTATCCTGCAATTATGCCTTCTTCTTGTTTTTGTTTGCATTTGTCTACTTATCACAGCTCCTAGAATCTATGGACAATGCTACAAGCCAAGAGGTCCTTTTTTTCACACACACATAAATCACACTCTTCAGCTCTACCCAGTCACCTCCACAAAGTCCCTCCCAGCCCTCATCTTGCTTCAAGTCAAATCTTGCTTCAGGTCACATGTGATTAAAAGAGTCACAGAATTAGACTAATTGTTATTTAATCAAGACTCTTCTGAGGCAAGCTACTAAAAATCAACCTGAGCGTAAACTACCAGGTCTAAGACAAGCTCATCTTCATTCCACTTCTACTACTCTTACATTCCTTCTGACAACATGTTCTCCAGCATGAGGTTAGGCAAAAGTTGATTCTCCAAACCCAGAAGGGGAGGAAATGAATGACAGCAGGCTGAGAATGGTGACCGGGGACAATTCATACCCCCGGAAAGGACAATCATACCTTCGTAATTGCAGTGAAGACCTTTTCCAGAATGGCATTGGGCGGAGCAATCTGTGGTCCATTGGCCTGAATGTTGAGGGCTATGGCACACGGTTTGGCTACAAATCTAAAAATTACAAAAAGAAAAAAGTAGATGGTCAGAATTTATTCTTTCTATGTGATTCTTAATGCCACCAGTTACACATAACTCAATTATCCCAATAAAGTGTTGGTAGGATTTCATGGGTGTACATTGTCAACACTCCCGTCAGTAACTGTAAGGCCGACTTAACCATTTTTCTCTCCATTAGCCCCCAGCAGTAACATTAAAAAAGAAATCCTTTTAAAACATTTAAACCCTCCAATCCTCAACTTCGAATAAGACAAAGCTAGAAAGACGATCAGATGAAAATATAAGTGTGTAAGATAGAAATAAAACAATGATTTCAAAATGAGATAACTTATAATGTTCTTACACAGAGCAATAGTCATGCTATATTTTCACTGTGAGAAAATGTTTACTAAGCATCTAATTATGCATGCAGACAGAGCGCTTTGATCACCCCTAGTCATAAACTTGGCAATTTTTGTCTCCATAATCAAAGTGTGCTAAATTCAGCCCCAATCCCTTATGGCTTCTTAAAATTCTCTGCTTTGTGGTTATTTGCTTTTTTCTCATAAAGAGTAATGAAGGATGTCAAAAGGCATGATGTCCCAGACAAGATGAAAAGTCGTAAGTGTTTATGTATGAACATCCACAAAACTGTTTTTATCCTAAGCCAATGCCTACGTCAAGAGGAATGAGAGGACTGAGCCTTCTTTCTGGTCTCATTTGCTATGTGAATGAGGTGCTGAAGGGGAGCAGGTGAAGTGCATGGGGCCCCAAAGATGTGGGGACATCACTAATAAAGCTATGTTAAAAAAATTAAAAGTTGTTTTAGACTAAATGCTCAAGAAATAAAACTCTGTAAATATTCATTTTCAGTAGTAACATTGAACATTTTCTACGAATACAGAACAATTTTATATCATGTGACAGTATTACCCAAATTAATTCACTGTTGGTCAAAGGCAACAATTGATAAATATGTAAAACAGACCAGGAGTAAATCTTAGATGAAGCTTCCTTAATGACAGTTGATGAGATTAAAGAACAGTAGACAAGGTTTTTGTTGTTAAAGTAGGGCCAGTGAAACTTATATACAAAGTACCACATAATATCCTACTGGGTCCTATTACAAGTAAAAGTGAAGAAATTTATTTAAACAGGAAAATAGAACACTGTAGATGTACAAGCCTAAACCAGGAAAGACAGACACAGAAAACGCACCGTAATACTTGGTACACTGGGCTCTCTGGGACAAAGCTGGGAAGGAAGAAGAATCACCCTTTCCCGATATACAAATCCTCTAGATACTGGAGTTTTCCCCAAATTTCTACATTCTCAATTCTGTTTAATGTAAAATTTTCTGAGCGGTATTACCTACATTCCTACCTTCTTGGCAATAAGTATAACCTTTTCCTAACGACTCTGGCCCCTTTTTATAAATGATAATCATGGGGCTATGGCTGTAGTGATGAAAGAAGGAATTTAGTAGGCAATGATCACAAGAAAGAGTCTAGAACTTGTTTCCTTGACAAGGTTTCCTGCTTTGTGGTTATTTGCCCCTCATCATAAGGTACAAAGAGGGGGGTGAAAAGACATGTGGTCCAGCAAAAGCAAATGATAAGGTAAGACCACAAAATGCATTTGGTGTGAAGGACACAACTATTCCAATGGTTTCCTTCTAGTCTTTCCAGTTGGACTCCTCCCCCGCCCTCCCTCAGCCTCCCCTTCCCACACCTCTGACAAACTGTGTTCCAATTCCCTTCGGACTTTGTCATCATCTTTGTAGCAGTCTGCTGTTCCAGAACAGTCTTCTTTCTTCATCTAACTAGCACAGAGTCTCAATGCAGAAGCTGATCATTTCCTCTTTGTAAGCCCTGTGACAATGCCTGTGCATACACAGGAGGGGGTCAAGACATTTAATCAACTGGTTATCTTCAGTAAATATGTTTTGTTGTTGCTACCATGGTGTTGAGTGCTGCTGACAAGTTGACATTCTCTGTGTGCCCTGTAACAATGCATGGGCAGGCAGTAGGGGAGTCAAGAAATTTACTCAACACCATCTCTTCAATAGCAACTTCCTCACCTCCGTTATCCGCCAAAAAAACAAAACAAAACAAAACAAAACAAATTTTTAGTATTTGTTATACAACATAATGTATACATCTCTCCTTCTCTGAGTTTCAACCCACTTTTAAAACTCTATTTTCTTTAAATTCCAAGAAAGAAGGCAACAGTGTACCACTTAACAACTTATCAAATTTCAATAATCAAAATTATCAAATAAATATGATGCTGTTAACGTATTTTTAAAGCAATATACGAAGGATAGGGTGGGAATTATTTCTGCTGCTATCTGGCTACGGAGACTTAGCTACAGAAATTAATCTCTCTCTGCCTCAATCTCCTCACATGTGAAAAATTATTATAATTATATATGTACACGTATGTGTTTCTACAAATACATGTATTACAAATCATATCATAGAGTTTCTTTGCCTAAAATGTTTGACAGGAGCCATGGGTAAGGTTTCACATAATAGCATTTACAAACCATGCCTTTCCTGGGCCCAGCGGTTCACCAGCCTCAGCTACACTGAACCAAGCCATGTGTATTCAAGTTGTAAAAGTATTATACCAAGCAGAAGCAGAAAAAAGAGACCAGATGTCAGGATAGGCACTGAAAGAAACCAGGGACATCTGGTCGAGTAACCACTTGCCCCAGTTTACCCTCCGTCCAAGTGTTCTCAGCACCACGTGCACTGACAGAAGTGTCCCCGTGTGGTATTTTGCCATAGTTAAAAGGACAAGCAAAGAGTCCCATATGGACATTAAATTGTGGTGACTCTCATCCTCAAACCCCAGGCCTGGTGCAGGTCCACAGTGAGTCCACACCAGCAGTGCGATCGGGGTCTGAGCTCATCGACACCTGGCCTTCTCTAAGGGCCCAAACCTTTCCAGCTCCCCTATTCAACCCAATGGCCCTCCAGGGTGCTGTGGCCACACTTCCCACAGGAGAGTTAAGTGTTGGTATAACTCTCCTGTATATAACATGTGCATCTCTCTCCTGTGTGTGGGGCCCCCAAGAGAGCAGGACCAGGCCTCAGTGAAGTCCACATCTCCAGAGCCCTGTTCACAATCTCATTCAATCCTCCCTCAACCAGATGAAGCAGGATTACCATCATCCCCACTTTGCAGAGAGGACCAGAGACGTCAGTGGCCTCCACTTCCAGGGAAATGGAAGCAGAAGACAGTATATTTCTTTCCCAGAAGGGTCACTGTTATAATCAGCTCCCCATTCTGATTCACTGGACAGGCTAAGCTCCCAAATCTGAGGATGTAGAGACAGACAGACAGTGAGAGAGAGAGAGAACAACAGACAAACTTAATAGAATTTAACTCAATTTAAATGTTGAAGTCCATTAAAGTTTAAATGACCCATGGTAGGCATGTGCATAAATCATCGTTCTTTGAACAACGTCATAGGATCTTTTTATTTATATGCCTGGCACACTGTGGGCACTCAATGAGTATTTGATGGATGGATGAATGAATGAATAAAACAATCAAGTAAAATACAATGGCAGGTATCCTTACTATCTTTTCCAAAGGGGCTGTGCATTTTAATTTCCTTGAATATCCACATCTACTCAGGGTCATCTGGGACCCAGAAGGTAGGAGACTGACCACTCCAACTCAAGAAGCCACTTCTTTAATATTCATTGTCCCTAGGATGTGAAAGCTGCCTAGAAAGAGCTTGTGCAGGCTCTACTCACTATGAACGCTCTTTTCAACATAACTCATACTGAGAGCCAAACACTTAATTTCCAAGATTTTTTAAAAATTGCATAAGATAGGCAGAAAAAGTGAACCTCAAATGAAAGAAGAAAAAAGAAGAGCATATAATTATTATCAAATAGGTATTACTGATTATATGAAAATACAGAAATTTTGTGTTTATTCTCCAAAAAAATGTGTGAATCATATTTTTTTTTTCAGAGAGCCTATTTAGATACCAAATAAGATCCATTACACAACTACTATAATTTTATCACTGACTATCATGGTCCATTACACCATGTAAAAAGCTGGATTTTTTTTTTTAATGCTGGCTCTAACATAAATAAGTTCACAAAAGCCGTCTTTCATAACATTTTGAGAGAAAGAGATAGAGTCAGAGAGAGAAGCAGATTGATGGGGGATGGGGGTAACACATTGACAAATGTAATAGTTGAAAGGAAATTTATGCTTTCAAGCTTTGATGGTTACCTCTATAAGGAAATGCTCACCTAATTACTTTTTTAAATCAAAGGTGGCAACACCACCTTCAAAAGATCAAACATCTATAAAGTACTTTCATGTACTATATTTGAAAGTAAATATAATAAGGATGTAAACTTTGAAAAATACTAGGCTCAGTTAAAAAGCAGAGAAAATATCTAAGACATTGCTACTTTTCAATTCTATTTGGCAAGATGTATTTGTATTTTAAACATGAGGTAAACATCTCTGCACAAAGTACTGAAGAAAGCACTGGGCAGTGTTGTGGTGGAGATATAGTCAAAATGTAAAATGGGCCAGATGCAGTGGCTCATGCCTGTAATCCCAGCACTTTGGGAGGCTGAGGCAGGCAGATCACATGAGGCCAGGAGTTCAAGATCAGCCTGGCCAACATGGTGAAACCCCATCTTTACTAAAAATACCAAAATTAGCCAGGTGTGGTGGTACATGCCTGTAATCCCAGCTACTCTGGAGGCTGAGGTAGGAGAATCACTTGAACCCGGGAGGCAGAGGCTGCAGTGGGCCAATATTGTGCCACTGCACCCCAGCCTTGCCAATAGCACGACTCCATCTCAAAAGAAAAAAAATAACACCCCCCCAAAAAAAAGATAACCATGAAATGAACCTTGCACTCAACGAAGTTTACAATCTGCAAAAGGAGGTTATTAAAAAAATAAACATTTACAGGGTATATGTCATTGTTCTAATTACTTTAAAATATTTAATCATCTCCAGTGGGTAGCATGGCCAGAGACTTTTATTTCTTTCAAACTATAGCACTTCTTATACTTTCCAAAAATAGTTGGGATGCTGTGATGGTGGCTATACAAGCCTACACGTGATAAAATTGTATAGAATTAAATCTCACACATACATAAATAAGTACAAGTATTAATAAAACTGGGGAAATCCGATTAAGATTGGAAGATGGTAACAAGGTCAAAAGGCTGGTTCTGATACCATACTAGAGATTTATAAAATGTTACCATTGTAGGTAACTGGGTAAAGAGTTCATGAGCTCTCATTGTATTATTTCTTAGAACTGTATTTGAATCTACAACTATCTCAGTAAGGATTTCAATTAAAAATAATTGAAAGGGACATTCTCTTTTTGTTGTGGAGGAATGAGTTAATGGATTTCACAACTTATGAACACCACACTCTCCCCACCCAAACAAAAACAAACAAACAAACACTACCTGAGGGCTCTGGAGACTGAAAAAAAGGAAACTGACTTTGGGGAAGTGTCGACGTTGGAGCAAGCAACCAGTAAAGAGTGACCTCTCTGTCTCTTCACTTATATATTTATTCTGCAGTTCTACCCTGAGATCAGACACAGTCACAGCAGCAAGCAAAATTTTGATAGAAAAACACATCCCCTTTATAGCTGCAGGAACCAGGGGAAAAAGCCTGGGGAAATCAGAGAATGACTAGAGAACTACAGAAGAGACAATGCCAAAGAAGCAAACCCTAATTCTGTATATAAACTAAGCATGATTCTAGCTGACTTCTGAAACATGAATATACAAGGTAAACTGAATGCAGATAGGAGCTAAGGTTTAAAGAATTTATCTGAGATTAAAGCCACTGTCCACTGCAAGCATGAAAGGCTACAATTTGAGTCTAAGTAAACTGCCTATTAACAAAACATCAACATTTTTTAAAGCAACGTAAAAAAATCCACAATCTCCACAAAATAACTTTCACCATGCCCAGGATACACAATCTAATAGGTTGATGAAGAGCAAGTAAAATATGTTCCACTCTAAGGGGAAAAGACATGCAAAGGAAAAATTCAGTGAACCTGAACCATGCAATCTGAAAAAAAAAGAAAGAAAAAATGGAGAAATAAACAGATTTTAAAGACCTGTAGAACAATTTTTCAGAGTCTAACGTGGGTAATTAGAGTCACAGGGAAAAAGGAGACAAATTAGGGGGAACAATAAAAAGAAATAATAGTCTGTAACTTCCAAAATCTGGTAAAAGATATAAACATGCTGTTATAGTTTGGGTGTTCTGTCCCCACCAAACCTCATGTTGAAATTTGATCACCAGTGTGAAAGGTGGGGCCTACTGGAAGGTGTTTGGGTCATGGGGGCAGATCCCTCATAAATGGATTGACGCTGTCCCTCAGGGGTGGGTGAGCTCTAGCTCTACTGGTTTCCACAAGAGCTTGTTTAATAAAAAGAGCCTGGCACCTCTCCCCGCCTCTCTTGCTTCCTCTCTTGCCATGTGATCTCTGCACATGCCGGCTCCCCTTCGCCTTCCATCATGAGTGGAAGCAGCCTGAGGCCCTCACTAGATACAGATGCCTAATCTTGAACTTTTCAGTCATCAGAATCATGCACTAAATAAACAGTTTCTTTATAAACTGCCCAGCCCTTTCAGATATTCCTTTGGAGAAACACAAAACAGGTTAAGACATACAGATTCAAGGAGCTCAAGAACTCTACAGAGAGGTAAATTGGAAAAGAAGAAAACCTACACAAAATACAGTCAAACAGATGAAAATCAAAGACAAAAAGAAACTATTGTAATTTACCAGACAAAAATGGCTCACTATATACAGGGAAAAATAATTTGAAATACAATGCTCTTCTTGTCGGAAATTATAAAGGCTCAACAACGTGCAAAAACATCTTTAAAGTACAGTTATGCATCACTTAACGACAGGGATACATTCTGAGAATTACATCATTAGGTGTTTTTGTCTTTGTGTATCATAGTGTCCTTACACAAACCTAGATGGTATAGCCTACTACACGCCTAAGATATATGGTATTGCCTATTGCTCCAAGGCTACAAACCTGTACAGGACATTACCATTTACTGTAGTGAATGGGCAATTAAAACAGAATGGTATTTGTGTATCTAAACATATTTAAACACAAAAAAGGACTTCATCTGTCCCGTTGTCCTGTGAAAAAGGTGCCTGCTTCTTCTTTGCCTTCAGTCATGATTGTTAAGTTTCCTGAGGCCTCCCCAGCAATGCAGAACTGTGAGTCAAACCTATTTCCTTTATAAATAAATAAACATAGAAAAGGTACAGTAATCATAATCTTATAGGACCACTATTGTATATGTGGAGTTCCCTCCAACTCTCCACTCCCCATAATTAACTGAAATGTTGTTATGCAGCTCATGACAATACTGGAAGCGGGAAAAGAAAAAAAAAACTGTCAGCTGGAAATTCCATGTTCAGCAAAATATCCTTCAAAGAATGAAAGTGAAAAGGAAACTAAGGGTATTTGTGGCCTCCAGATTTCCATTTCAAATATGCCAAAGGAAGTTCTTCTTTAGGTTGAAAGGCAACACAACCAGATGGAAACTTAGATCTTTACAAATGAACAGAGCATCAGAAATGACAAATATATTGGTAAATACAAAAGTGCTTGCAAGGTCTTTGAAATTAATCACAACCAACTAATAACAGATGAAACAGTTAAATCCAATTAGGAGAAATAACATATTCCCACCCCAAACTGTGCCAGAAAGAAACCTATATATAAGTAAAAATTCAATAAAGGAGAAGTGAGGAGAGGTAATTGAGTCAATGCATTGCTTAACTACTAACACTTCCTTGGATACCAATATTTGTCAGGAATGGTGTGCCGTGGCTACTATCCCAGTAAGTATTATCAATTTAAAACTGACCAGAACAATATAGACTAGACTTTGAAAGCTAATATGAAGGTGCATGTTTAGACAAATACACGTGCGTGTGCCTGAGTGAGCAGGCGTATGTGCATGACTGTATATTGTTAAATCCTACCTAAGACGAAACTGTTTCAAGAAAACAAATATCTAGTGAAATGAAGGCCAGGATGGAGAAAGAGGACTGCTATTTATTGAATTAAATATTTATTTCATTTAACAGAAATAAAAACTAAAGCTCAAAGAAGTTAATGAGGGTGCCCAAGGTCTTAAAGGTAGTTAAACACCTTAGACAAAATTTAGACCCAATCAATCATAACATAATCTATTAATAAAAACAATATTTTCCACTCTCCCTAAAATAAGAAAAGTAAGAGGCATTGTTAAAATATTTGTGATATGGTCATACACTCTGCTCAGTAATCCCACTTTTAGGTATTTATCTAAGACAATCTGTCAGACAAAGAAGAAAGGTCACAGATGTAAAGATTTTCACGCACAATTATCTGCAGAGGGGAAATGGGTAAATAGCTTAATGAGTCACTACAAAATGACTCGGTGAGCATCTATTATGTATCAGCCCTGCTCTAGGTATTGGGGATGCTGCAGTGAACAAAATCCCATTTTTATGGAGCTTACATTCTAGCAGAGGGAGATTAAAAATAAACCAAGCAGTGTATGCTATGCCAGATGGTGAGAAGTGCTAGAGAGAAAAATAAAGCGTGCTAATAAGGACAGGGCTACCTAGGTGGGGCTGTCATTTAAAACAGATTGGCCAGGGAAGACCCCATTGAGAAGGTACACAGAATCCTGAAGGAAGTAAGGAAAGAAACTAGAAAGGTAAGTGGCGGAAGGACATTCTAGAAGGAACAGCAGCCAAGGCTGAAGGCTGAGAAGGAGTCTGACTGAGACGCTGAAGGCATATCCAGAAGGCTAGAGAGACTAGTACAGAGTTAGTAAGCACGGGAGGAATGAAGAGGGGTTAGAGAGCAGCAGGCAGCCACACACAGTGCCTTCTAGGCCATTTTGGGACTTTTTGTTTTTGTTTTTACACACAGTAAGGTAGGAAGCTTCTTCAGGACCATGTGAAGAAAACCTAAATGATTTATTCTGTCCTAAGAGGATCACTAGCTCCTCTGTTGAGAGCAGACAGAAGGGGAACAAGGATGGAGACAGCAAGGCTAACTGGAAGGCTGCTGCAATTATCCAGGTCAGAGGTGATGGCAGCAAAAGAGGCAGTGAGAAGTGATCAGATCCTGGAAGTATCCTGAAGACTGGGCTCACAGGATCCACAGACAGACTGAACATGGATGGGATGAGGCAAGAGAGGAATAACAGGTAACGACAAGGTTTTGTCCTGGCATGGGGGTTGGGCTGAAGTTCATGACTTCAGTATGAGGCCTGGTAAGACTGAGGTAATGCTTATTAGGCTACCAGGCTTATAAATGGAGATGTCCAGTAGGCAGCTGGATATGCTAGTATGAAGTTTAGGTTTGGGCAAGGGATACAAATTTATTTTCATCAACATATAGATGACATATAAAGCCACAAGAACAAGGAAATCACCTGGGAAGTGAGTATAAATAAATACGGGAGGAGATTCAAGAAATAAACCCTAAGGTGACACCAGTGTTTAATATCCGAGTACAAAGAAACCCCTGAAATATTATGTAGCTACTAAAAAGGATATTTACACAAAATATGCAAAACATGAAAATCTATAATACATTGATTTCTTTAAAGCAGGCTATTTTATAAAAACTATAAAATAAAGTATGTGATAGAATAAAATCTGAAAAACAACACTTGCTGTACCGGAGGAAATTAGCCACTCTCCCTAAAATAAGAAAAGTAAATTAAAGAGGAAGTGTTAAAATATTTGTGATACGGTCATACACTCTGCTCAGTAATCCCACTTTTAGGTATTTATCTAAGACAGTCAGACAAAGAAGAAAGGCCACAGATGTAAAGATTTTCACGCACAATTATCTGCACAGGGAAAACAGTAAATAGCTTAATGAGTAACTACAAAATAACTCAGTGAGCATCTATTATGTATCAGCCCTGCTCTTTATACTTTGCTTTACACTTTGCTCTTTCTTTATACTTTGCTTACCATGCTTTTATTAAACAAAATTGCATCATTACTTTGCAATTATTTATGTATTGCAATTATATGTATTGCAAATACATATAAATTATGTATTTATAATTTGCTTTATTTTCCTACTGTGAATATTTCCCTCAGAAAATTACATATCCTTGTAGGGCATGGTATTTAATCGTTACAAAGACTTACACTGTTGTTCTTTTTTGTTTTACAAATTTTGTTGTGTATATTTGAGGTGTGCAACACATTATAGGATACCTATATAGTAAAATGGCTACTATAGTGAAGCAAATTAATATATCTATCATCTCACATCCGTTACTTGTGTGTGTGTGACAAAAGCAGCTAGTATCTACTTATTTAAAATAAATAGGTTTATTTATTTTATTAAAAAATCTCTAAAACAATACAATGTTGTTAACTCAGGCCTCACTGCACATTAGATCTCTAGGTGTGCTCATACTATATTTTTGTTCTTACTTCTTGCTGCTGGGAATATTCTCTAAGAAAACAGTCACCGGGCCCTTTCTGACAGTACAGAACTCTGATCAAAGTCCTACCATGTTGTTATGATATCAAAGATACAAGCAAAAGTGAATCTGAAGAATTAAATTATTTAGGTTGACCACTAAAATACTCTGTCATCCAAAGGGCTAATATCCAGAACCTACAAAGAACTCAAACAAATTTACAAGAAAAAAACAAACAACCCCATCAAAAAGTGGGCAAAGGATATGAACAGACATTTCTCAAAAGAAGACATTCATACAGCCAACAGACACATGAAAAAATGCTCATCATCACTGGCCATCAGAGAAATGCAAATCAAAACCACAATGAGATACCATCTCACATCAGTTAGAATGGCAATCATTAAAAAGTCAGGAAACAACAGGTGCTGGAGAGGATGTGGAGAAATAGGAACACTTTTACACTGTTGGTGGGATTGTAAACTAGTTCAACCATTATGGAAAACAGTATGGCGATTCCTCAAGGATCTAGAACTAGATGTACCATATGACCCAGCCATCCCATTACTGGGGATATACCCAAAGGATTATAAATTATGCTGCTATAAAGACACATGCACACGTATGTTTATTGCAGCACTATTCACAATAGCAAAGACTTGGAATCAACCCAAATGTCCATCAGTGACAGATTGGATTAAGAAAATGTGGCACATATACACCATGGAATACTATGCAGCCATAAAAAAGGATGAGTTTGTGTCCTTTGTAGGGACTTGGATGCAGCTGGAATCCATCATTCTTAGCAAACTATCACAAGAACAGAAAACCAAACACCGCATGTTCTCACTCATAGGTGGGAACTGAACAATGAGATCACTCGGACTCAGGAAGGGGAACATCACAAACCGGGGCCTATCATGGGGAGGGGGGAGGGGGGAGGGATTGCATTGGGAGTTATACCTGATGTAAATGACGAGTTGATGGGTGCAGCACAGCAACATGGCACAAGTATACATATGTAACAAACCTGCACGTTATGCACATGTACCCTACAACTTAAAGTATAATAATAATAAATAAATTTAAAAAAAAAATAAAATAAAATACTCTGTCATCATAGGATAACTATCCATTCTTCCATCTGCATTATCTCTGCCACTTCAATTTAGGATCACTTTTGCTAGCTAAAGCTTCAAGAAATTAACCATAAAGTTTTGAAGATGAAAATTTCCAGACTCTTCTATATCCTAGATTTTCACATTTTTAAAGATTTTTGATGATCCATAGAAAAATGGGCAAAAGATGTTAAATAGGCAATTTTCAAAAGAACAAATGGAATATCAATAAACATACAAGATATTCAGCCACATCAGGAAAATGTACCAAGACCATTTCATGCCCATCAGGCTGAGTTTTATAATGTGAAATACAGCCAAGGATTTGGAGAAATAAAAATAAATTTCTCATGTGGAAGTTTAATTAAAAATGCACGAGATATAAAAAAAGTAGTATACAGAAATAAGTAACAAATGACCAATAGACATACGAAAAGATGGTCATCCTCACCCAAAAAAAAAAAAAAAAAATTGATATCTAAACATTGTTGGGCGGGGCCAAGATGGCCGACTAGAAACAGTGGCGATCTGAGGCGCCAATCAAAAAGAATGATAGTAAGCGTGTGGATCCTTCTCCGGTAACCAAGGTATCCAGCTTCTCTCATCAGAACTGACTAGCAGGCTGGCATGATCCACGGAGAGGAAGGAAGAGCAGTGTGGTATGGAGGCCCACCTGAGAGCCACACGGGGCAGGAGAACCCTCACCCCGAAGCAAGGGAAGCCGTAAGTGAACATGCTACCCAGCCAAGGAATCCGTGCTTTTTCCGCGGAATGGTGCAACCCATGGATCAGAAGATCCTACTCGCGAACGCACTCCACCGAGGCCTAGCGTCCCAACCCCAGAGCCACACGGATTCTCAACAGCCTTTCAGCTGGCATCTCCTTAAAACTACTGAGCTCCCAGGGGGAAGGGTGACCAACACCACAGCTGCGGCTGCCTGCTGTCTAAGTCATATGAGTTTCTTAGGGGAGGGGCAGCAGCCAGCACCGGGACTCACACTGCTTAACATGCTAAGCTCCCTGGGCGGGAGAAAGGCAGCATCTAACACTACAGCTCCAGGACATGCTTTTCCCCTGCTGGAGCCAGGGAGGCTGGACGGCTTGGTCCCAAGACGTGTCCCCAACAGCCCAACACACCGGCTGTGGCAGAGGGCAGCCAGAGTGCCTCTTCAGGCCTGATCCTCACTGGGCGGGGCTTCTCTGTAGGAACTCCAGTAACTCTAGCCAGAGGCTCAGGGACAGAACACGGATCTCCCTGGACCCGATCCCCTAGCGAGAGGGGTGGCCGCAGTCTCTGTGTAAGTATTGTTAAAAATAGAGATGAACAAGATGGTCTGTATCCCAGGTAAGACTCAAAACTCAGTGATACAAAAATCTAACATGGAAAGCCCTGAGACAGCTACAATTTAGCTAATTCCACAGGGCTCTTCTAGCAAAGGGCTCCACTGTGACTGAGACAAACGAGAACACAAATGGAATAAAAATAAAAGGCCATTTCAGTACCTGTTCAGATAGAAAAAAAGGATGACATTCAAGGCAATGAGAACACCAAAAGACATGAAACTATGCAACTGGATGAAATTACTCCAAAAAAAGTGTTATCAACACTAAATAAATATAGTTAAGAGAATCTCTGGTGCCACCAGAAAAGAAACTGCTTCTTCCGGTGCCTGGAGATACCACAGAACTTCTCTATTTTCTCATCTACATAACAAAAATCATAATTACACTCTGTTTCATGTTGGGATTTTCTAAGTCACTGGCACCTTGGGAGCAACTGGAATGGGACAGAGATAGGGGAGGATGGCATGAAGAGTAGTGTGCAGTAAGAAGACAATTTTCTTCTCAGGAAGAATATCAATTGTTCTCTAGTAGCATCATACAGTAGAAATAACAATTCCTTTAGTACAAACTCATATCCCAGGTGCACCTACTCTGAGCCTAGATTGTTGGAAAGCAGTTTAATATTTCTGAACCCTAGTTACTATGTTTACAAAATGAAGACAATAAAATGTACCTGGCAAATTTTGTCTAAGCACTGACAACGTAAATATAAACCTCTCACAACATAGCCCAAATTTGGAAAATATTCAGCAAGTGCTGGTTCTCCTTAAATTTTGATGACAAGAAGAATACTTTCACACATCAGAAGGTGCCCTCATCTGTGGTGGTCAGTGACTTTTTTTGTTTGTTTGTTTGTTTTTTGAGACAGAGTCTCGCTCTGTTGCCCAGGCTGGAGTGCAGTGGAACGATCCTGGCTCACTGCAACCTCCACTTCCCAGGTTCAAGCGATTCTCCTGCCTCAGCCTCCCAAGTGACTGGAATTATAGGTGCCCGCCACCAGGCCTGGCTAACTTTTGTATTTTTAGTAGAGACGGGGTTTCACCATGTTGGTCATGCTGGTCTCAAACTCCCGACCTCAGGTGATCCACCCGCCTCGGCCTCCCACAGTGCTGGGATTACAGGCGTGATCCACCGCCCCCAGCTTGTCAGTGACTTTTAATGGGAAACGTATTATGGGAAGAGCGTAAGATGCACAGATTTGTGAAGGAGCCAGAAAACTTCCAGCTTGCTATGTCATTTGGTCCAGCCACCTTTCTCCCAGCCAGATTTTTCTCTAGAGAGAGCATTCCAAAACTTCCTTTAGGCATGAACTCTCCCTTTATGTTTCTTTGCAATTTCCTGTGAAATCTATAATTATTTCAAAATAAAAAGTTGTTTTTTAATCTTCCCTAAGTGTCCTATTTTAGTTTTTCATCATACTCAAAATATTCTTCCTGTGTCATTCCTTCTTGCTGAAATGTAAACCCATTTCCTCTTTTCTCAGTCCTCTAGAGAGATGGTGCAGTCTATAACCTCCTCAAATACTTCAAAACACAGATTAAGTCATCTTGCATTCTTCTTTCTTCCAGAATAAACAGCCTGAATCCTATAAACCTTTCCTCATCCATCTTTTTCTTTTCTAACTTTAATTTATTTTAATTAAGGATTGTTTTCTGAATCTATCTTCATTTTAATATTTTTAAAAAGTGGAAAAGCCCCTTAGACAGTGGTTGCTTTTTTAAATAACCATTGGCAAAGGCTTTTTGTGGTAGTAGTTAAAAACGATTCACATGAAACTTTTTCAAAATTACAGCTCAATCTTAAATAGCAGTAATAAACAGATCAGTCAGTCTAGTCCATACCAACCTCATTTGAGGAGTTGATCACTTCAGATCAGAGACCGAAAGGCCATCATGTTCAAAACCTAAGAGCTGGGATCCTTGGAAAGTCCAAGGTAATGTGAGAAATGTCAAAACTGCCGCTCCTTGCTACACATTTCCAGGATTCTAGGAAAAAGTACCCTAAACTTAAGATATTTCATCATAAGTTCACTTCAACTATTACAGAAACACAGAATCTAGCTGTTAAAGGATGAAGCTCATAAAATTCAAACAAATTATGTCTTCATCTTAAACAATGAAACATATGTTTCTGTATTTTGCATAAAACCAGATATAAAAAACATCAAATAGTAGAAGAACAATTGCACGGTATGTATTTATATATGAAAATACCCTTCTCGAGAAAGTCTTTAAGACATTACCGTTAAGTGTTAGCCAGTGTTTGCACAGTATTGTGGTGCTTGTAAAATTACAGTAATTGTCAATGAATCTTTTGGGAATCTGTAATGTATGAGTAAGGCAGTATCTTCTCTGCACATGGAGAATAATGCTGTCTGCCCCTCTCATGGAGGGATACAACTGCACCCTCAGAATGTTACTGTCAGCCATGCCACTGTACCTCACTGAATGCAATTTGGCAACTCTCTTTAACTGCTGCTTCCAGCACAGCCTGTCAGCTTTTGACATGTCACACAAATCGAGAGCTCTGCCGGAGTGCCTCAAAATTCCCTTTAACCATACCCCTCGGCACTCTTACAGACAGTTCCCTGTCACTGCCCTCAGGCAGCTCACTATGTGTGGGGGCCTGGGCCTCCCTTATCATTCATCTTCCTCAGATGACCAGCCGAGAAACACATAGCTGCAAGAAGCAGGCCTTCAGCACCTGTACACAGACTGTCTTGCAGGCCCCTGTGACTGGTGGATTTGTCCAGAAATCCCCAAATTGCCCCTGAAGCTAAATGTCAGGTCTTGGGGGTGGGGGTGGGATTCCCAAGCCTTCCTGTAATGCATTAATTCTTTAATTCCATTACATTTTCGAGGTGCCTTACAATCCACCAAACCCCTTCACACTTGATCTCAGTCAACTGTCAAAATATCCCTGAGGAATAAGCAAATAGATATTATCATCACCGCTTCACAAATGAGGAAAAGACTCTAGTGTTTCAGTAACTTGAACTAAAAACTGAAGAGGTGAATGCCAATAGATTCCTGTCATTTTGCTCCAAGGACTGAACCCTCTAACATTTCTGACTTTGTTGAGTTGGTGACACATGTTTATGAGTCTGTGAACATTCCTTTTGGCCTAGACATTAATACTACAAGGGATTATCCATTGGTGCCTTAAAGCCCACAAAATTTGGTTATCAATGATCGGTGTCTGGTTTTACTCCTGATCTACCACAGAAGACTTATGGTTTTATGTAGGGTTTAATGAGGATGATGACCTTTATTTTTCTGGCAGATTACTGATAACACAATGACTTTATAGAATTTCAAGAAACAGAGTCACCAATTTCATAAAGGTTTTCATTAAAACTCATGGTCTCTTAGTATGCTAAAATTCCCCCCAGAAGAATCTGACAGCCTAACACCACTACTTACCATATGCCTGTTTCACAATCGAGGATGACTGAGAACAACAGAAAGAATGAGACAATGAAGGTAGAATCCTTCACACTGACAGAAATGGAGAATAATTAAGAAAGTTGATTCTCAACGTCAACAAACTAGTTTTGTCCACTATAAAATGGTGAAGTTAAATGAGACAGCACATGCTCCTGGCACAATGAATGCCAGGACAGAGTGGCCCTCATGATGACTTGGTCTCCATAACCCCTCACCCTATTATCACTTAACAACCCCTATGGTCCCAGCAAACTCCTTTATATAGACAGAGATCAAGTCTGATGATGGCATTACAATGTTACTTCATTGTCACAATCGTTTATTTGAATTCAAGGCCATATACTTTTTACAAGTACTTTCAATTCTCTTAATTTCATTTAACTTCACAATCAGTATTACCTAAGATTTAAAGGTGAGGAAACTGAGGTCCAGAAAAAGTAGTACTCCCAAACGTATAAGAAAAGCTGATGCTAGAACACACAGCTTCTCTCATTTGGCTGCTTTCTCCTGTTTTTTGTTTGTTTGTTTGTTTTCCTCATATTTGACATGCTATCCCAGCAGTGACTCATGCTGTAAAACTATGAACCTAACAAATTTGTTTGCAAATTCCTCTAGTTCTACAGCTTCTGCCTAATTCCCTTATGTCAGCACTGGGCAATATGTGTTCACAGTACATGCTTCAATGTAGCTTAGAGGTTACTCTCCCAAAGAGTATTGCTCAGCATCTAGTCAGGAAAACAGAAACCATGAATTATTTTAACAGACAGAATTTAAAATAAGAAATAGTTAAATTGATATTAGAGTACTAAAAGACACAAAGGAAACCCTGAGATGTCACAGAGGAGGTAGGAACAGCCACCAGTCCTAGGGCTGGGAGGAAGAGTAGGGATTGGGGAAGAATAAGACCCCTGATGAGGGGACAGCCCTCAACTGGAGATGTCTTTAAGAGGAAATGCTGGGGAAAAGGCAGAAACCAGAATCAACCACTGAAAACAAAACACTCCTGCTGGGTGTAAAACAGATGCCGATGAACTTTCAGGGCAGTGAAATCACCTTCTGTAATACTATAATGGTAAATAACATGGTGCTATGGTTTGAATGTATCCCTCAAAATTAATGTACTGAAAACACAATCCCCAATGCAACAGTGTTGGAAGGTGGGGACTAATGGGAGGTGTTTAGGTCATGAGGGCACCACCTTCATGAATGGGTTAATGTCATGTAAAAAGGGCTCATGGAGGCTGGGCATGATGGCTCACACCTGCAATCCCAGCATTTTTGGAAGATCTAGGTGGGCAGATCACTTGAGCTCAGGAGTTCGAGACCAGGCTGGGCAACATGGCAAAATCCTGTCTCTATAAAAAATGCAAAAATTACCTAGGTGTGGTGGTGCACACCTGTAGTCCCAGCTACCTGGGAGGTTGAGGTGGGAGGATCGCTTGAGCCTGGGAGGCAGAGGGTACAGTGAGCTGAGATCATGCTACTTAACTCTAACCTGGGCAATAGAGCCAAACTCTAAATCCAAAAAAATGGATGGCGGGGGGCCCTCAAGGAAATGAGTTCACTCCCTCTTGCTCTTCTGTTCTTCTGCCATGGAGAATGGCATTCGTCCACTCCAAAGGATGCAGCCTTCAAGGTGCCATCTTGGAAGCAGACACTTGGCCCTTACTAGCCACCAAACCTGCCAGTGCCTGATCTTAGACTTCCCAGCCTCTAGAACTGTGAGAAATAAATTTTAATTCTTTGCAAACTACCCAGTGTCAGGTATTTTATTACAGCGGCATAAAATGGACTAGGACACATGGCATTATAAATCTGTATAAACCTACAGAATGTACAACACCAAGAAGGAACCCTAAAGTAAACCATGGACTTTCGGTGATAATAATATGACATAGGTTAATCGATTGCAACAAATGTACTCTCTGCTGGAAGATGTTAATATCAAGGGAGTCTATGTATGTGTAGGGACAGGGATATGGGAAATCTCTGTACTTTCTAATTCAATCTTGATGTGAACCTAAAACTGCTCTTAAAAAATAAAGTCTATTTTTAAATAAAGAAGAAAAATCCACTGATGCTAAGGGGCCACTTTCAGGAAAGGAGGCAAACAGGATAGCATGTCCAGTCTTCCTCTTCTAGCCAAGCAGCCTCCCTCTAGAACCTCCTGTTGATAGAAACTATAGGGAAGAAGCTGGCAAAGGAGAAACATGGTTTCAGAGCCTCAGCCCCAATGTCACAAACAAAATATGAAGGGTGGATTTGGAGCTAGGAGATGATGGCTTAATAACCAGCACAGAGCGTTCTTCACGTATTCAAACTCTTCAATCTGGGGATGCTCCTGCCAACTGGGCATCTATCTTCACTTGCTTTTTATAGCACAGGCTAATACAGAATGTGTTGATGGCTGCTGGATAAGAAACTAAAGAGATACTAACTGACCAGGACAGTTATTTTCTCCCTCTCCCATTCAAAACCTTTTGCTGTCAGGCCACTCGCACAGGGTGTGGAAACATCTGCATTCCAAACAATTTACTGTTTGTATTAAGAAACCTCACTGTATAAAAAGCAGCTAAACAGCTTTAAAGGCAAGCTGTCATAGGTTCAAATCCTGATTTGATCACTTACTAGCTGTGAGATATTAGGTTAGTTTACCTCCCTGAGTCAGTTTTTCTGTAATACAGTTATATCACCTGGACCATATGGCTTTTTAAATAATTAAATGATACACTAGTGTAAAGTGCCTGGCATATATACAGGCAAATGCTGGTTTTCTTCTCTTTGTATGAGAAAAGTAACATATCAATAATAAGTTAATAAGAGCTATTAATAATCAGCTTTTCTTTTTTGAGCTCTTCATCTTGTATTTCCAGTTGGTCTATGAACTGCTTGTGCTTCTAGGAGAATATCCCCTCAATGCCAGAAAACCTAAACAGCAATGGAAACTCACAGGATTAAAAATCAAAGAGAAGCTCAAATAAGAAGTCTTAGAGAGCAAACTCTGAAGCTAACAAAGGCAAAACACAGCTTACTCATAAGGAGCAAATAGGAGAAAACGGAATGAAATATTCACTTGGCTCTTAATAAGGAAACATGCATTTCCTCTCAGGGGACATTTTGTTTTCCTAATGCAAACTTGCATTACCCAAACAATGGATACAGGTCCACATTATTTTTTAAAAGATTAGTATTCTCTTGGTTTACTGTAATCCTTCCACGGCCACAACCCTAGGGGTATCATTAGAAAGCACACTGAGTGGACATAATGGTATTAAACTCTCAAAATTCTTTGATAGGAGCATTTGTGAGAAATAACCAAATGTGCAAGTAAATATCAGAGCTCAATTAAACTTAAAAAATGAAGGTCATTTCCATTTAAAGCTCAGTGGTAGACTCAATCAATGAGGCATTTTCCTAAGGGGCAATGGCTCACAGAGTGACTTAAATGAGTTCTTATTTAAAGACCTGCAGAGAAGAGTCATAAAATGCTAGTAATGATGGTGTGATAATTGTAAGAAAAGGGCATTTTACCACAAAATTTTTTTTGAAAGGCAAAAGTCAACTTTTTCTTTGTCCCTATTAGGGACTTACCAAAATAAAATCATTTCACAGGGGCTCAGCATTGTATAGGACTTTGAATATCCTCTGGCCCAACAGCCCATTGAATGTTTAAATTTCCTCAAGCCTCGTCATCACTGACGAGGAGTTCTTTACCCCCTGTTACATGAAGTGTGGCCCAAGAACCATGAGCATTGGCATTATCTGGGAGATATTAAAAATGCAGACTCTCAGGCCCAATTCTAGGCCAACTCAAATCAGATTCTGTGTTTTAACAAAAATCCTCAAATAACTGCCACGCGCAATGTAGTTTGAGAAGTATGCTGTACTTCATCCAGTGTTTCTTAAGGTGTGGTCTCCAGACCAACAGCCTCAGCCTCACCTGAGAAGTAGATAAAAATACAAATTCTGGGGACATGTCCCAGCCCTACTAAATCAACAATTCTGGGCGTGGGGCCTAGCAACCTGGGTTTAACAAGCCCGCCAGGTAATCCGGAAGCATCCTGACGCTTGAGAACCACTGCATTGGCCTGGACTTGAACAGACTGGTCTTAAGGAATGCAGGAATTCTCTAAAGCAGCCCACACTGCACCTGTGGGCAGCACCCTAAGGAAATTCTTCCCTAGAACTGAACCTAAATGTCTCTCCATAACTCTGCCAACTGGGCCTTTCCTACCAAGAGGAATAAAGACAAACTTTCTTCCACATGACAATCCTACAACATCCAAAAATAGCTATGATATTATGCATCTTTTTTTCTTCAGGCAAAATGTCCACATAGCTAGAGATACAGACATAGACACAGATACATAGTTTAGATATATAATACACAAGGAATATAGTTAAAATATACATTAACATTATATTAACATACACTACAATTAATTTTATTAGCTATTATAATGGCATAGTCACTGTGTGAAACAAATCCTCTTTAAAGAGACATGTGTAAGTACATACCACATACATGAAACCCCATATTTACTAAAAGAAGAGTAAAATGATCATCTATCTCATTCTAGAAGTCAAATACCAACAACCAGAGCTACAGACACTAAGTTTTTAGCAGCCACATCATTCACTGGGCTTATCTCATCCCAACCCCCTGAGTGCTACAGCAACAATAATATTATTGTTTATCATTTTGTTACATGGATTTTTTTCCTTTCCACAAATGCCACTCTTTGAAAGGTGACTGGGTGTCTCGATTCTGCCTCTGTCTGAGTCTCCATTCTCATTTCAGCTTGACCCCAGCATGGAGCAGCACTGAGCTATCTGGATAGAGACTTCAGAGAAGACTGAGACTTAGCTCCACTCCTTTCACAATCACCACGTCTTTTTCCTTAATTTCTTCCCATATAGCAAAATTAGCTCAATGACTTCTCTAATTGTATGGAAAATAACTTGGCATGGCTTATTAACCATCATTCAAAATGAAACTAATGTAAGTTATGAGCATTCTAAGCCTACCACAGTTCATTAAACTGCATGATATTATCACATCACACTAAGAAAGTTGGAGCTGTGACTCAAGGTCCTTTGAGACTTCCATTTGCATAAAACACGCTACCTGCTTCTATAGGTTACAAACAACAGACGTCAGACACACACACGAACTCAACATTCAATTTGAAATGCAGTCCAGGGTGGCCCTTGAATGGGTGGAACATGAAGGGGGAAAACATTAGCATGTCTACTGGGGAAGGTAAGTCTATTTGCAGGAGCATCCAGCACTGCAACTGGTACAGAACAGACATGCCTGCAGAGGACACTAAGTTATATTTCATCCATCTATTGCTATCTAATGCACCATTGCAGCAACCACCATGGCATGTGTGGGCTGCAAATACTTCCCAATATGCCCACTGATTACTCTCCTAGGACACCTGCTATACAAACCCAGGGCTTTAGTCTTTGCAGAGGTCTAAAGGCCACTGCCTGTCCATCTACACCTATTGAAAATGCCAGTGAATATCACAAATAATATCTTCTCCAAGATTTTCTTGAACCTCCACACCTCTCTCCAAATCTTCCTGTAATAGTGTTTTATTTGTTACCTCCTTGACACTGTCGTTATTCCACAGATCACTACAGTCATTTGGTTATTGGCCTTCTCTCCACCAGCAGGTAGTGGGGTCCGTGATGGCCAGGGCTTGCTCTTTCTACTCTAAAAGTGATAAACATGCCACTGTGGTACACAGTATGGTTCTTCCACCCAACGACCACCCCTCCTTCATTCATACAAACAAAACACCCCTTTTATTTGGAAAGGGTAATTACGAATTACTATTCATCTCAGACAATCATGAAAATCGGATTCTTAATCTCTAAATATTTGTTTTCTCTGTTTCCCTAGCAGCTATGGAGAAGTTTACTAGGGGTTCTAGAAAGGACTGAAAAAAATCTTCTTCCCTGATAAGAGAACAACTGTTCATTTTTCCACTCAGCCTTTAACTTCTGCTTCCTCCCTTGCTATAAAAGTTGTTTGAAGCAGGGGCAGCCATAATGGGATCAAGAGGTGACAAGCTAAAGGACAAAATCCAAAATGGTAGAGCAGAGAGGCAGAAAGGCTCTAGGTCTCTATGGCGTTGTAAAGCAGCTAGTGCAGCAAAACCAGAACAACTGACCTATATGCTTCTCGTTATGCAAGATCATCAGTTTTCATCTAGCCAATATCCATCAGGTATTGTTACTTTCAGCCAAAAGCATTACTAATACAGCTATCAATAGTATCATTGCTGGCACGTAACAAATGCTTGAATATTTATTCAGATACAACTATCTAATTGAGTTTCATCTATTTGAGTAGTTAGAAAACACACAAAAGTTCTTGGTATCTCATTGCAACCATTTTCTCCCCCTTTATTCAACATTTCAGGGGCCAGGCACAGTGGTTCACACCTGTAATCCCAGCACTTTGGGAGGCAAGGCATGAGGACCACCGAGTCCAGCCTGGGCAACATAGTGAGACCCCGTTTCTACAAAAAAGTAAAAATTATTTAAAAATTAGCCAGTTGTGGTGGTACACACCAGTAGTCGCAGCTACTCGGGGAGGGGAATGAAATTGGAGGATCACTTCAGCCTGGGAGTTCGAGGCTGCAGTGAGCCATGATCGCACCACTGCACTCTAGCCTGCACAACAAAGCAAGACCCTGTCTAAAAAAAAAAAAAAAAATCACCTAAGTTACAGGGAAGAGCCAATTTCTAACTTCAATGAATGCTAACACTTTTAGCATATTAACTAAATTATTATTTTTTAAATAGGGAAATGTTTGTTTGGAAGAAATTACACTTGCAGTAACAAAGAAAAAAAAAATTTTAATGTTCAGTACTATGTGAGCCCTGCTTTAAAAGGTAGTTTATGTATTACAAAATAGCCAATAGTTCATCCTAAATGAAGTAGCTGGGCTATATCAGAAACCACATAAAAACCTGCAGTTCTTCAGTTCTCTACCTGTATCCACCCAGTTCTCTACCACCTGTGCCTACTACACAGATCCCCAAATCTGTGTAAATTATAATCTCCATAGGTTTGTGACTCATTTTCCATATTCAAGGCCAATGCTATAAAACTATATCCAGACATATAGTTTGGCAAAATTTTCCAGGAATCAAAACCAAACAAAGTCGCAAAAATATATCATTTGCACAATACATTTTCCAACTGTGTTCTCAAGTCAATCACTACCCAGGAACAGGAATCTTAAAGATAACCATTTACAAAAATAGGCTTTCAATGATGGAGGTGGAAAGGCAATAAAAACCTCTACATGCCTCTATTTTACTTTTGAACAATTGCTTCTGACAAATTATATATAAACTTGTATTTCCATTCAAAGAAAATTATGCTCAGTGAAGCCCTTCAGGGCCTAAAGGTTTCTAAAGGCTATTCCATTTTTAATTTAGATCTTTCCACTGTTCCTGTCAGAAATGAAGGATCTCTCTTGGCTCGCAAACCTTGGAAATCTTTGCAGGGGAAGCTCCCAAGCTACTGGCAGGATTATTTTCAACTTCTGGCCTTACTAATGTCACTTATTAGTTTAACGTGACAACTTCTCATCTTTCACCTCTGACTCAGTGAGAAGAACCCAAGACATCTGTCTGGAAGGGCCTCATTTCAAATGCACCCTAGAAGCTGCATTAGGAACTGACTGAACTGCCTGGCACAGCTCTGTTACTATCATCATCTCCTGCTCCGCCCCCTCCTTCCCCTCCTCCTCCTCCTCCTCCTCCACTTCTTCTTCCACCTGGAACTTGGCCAGTTCTTCAAAGCCAGGGACACACCCTTTATCGCATGGGATCTTTATGACAAATCTATCAAGCTCACAAGGTAGGCGTTATCTCTCTGTTAGAGAGGAGAAAAATGCAGTCCAAATTTGAAAAGTCAGATCAACAGGAACAAAAAAAGGGATCTGGTTTCCCCATTGCCCCATATTGACCATTAAACTGTAACGTTTTGCTTACAGAGCATAACTCTATCAGGCTTTATTAGGCTGGTCCTGAACCCAGCTTTGGAAACCATCTGGAGTACCTTCCGTTACTTTCCAGTATTATCACTGTACGGCGTTGTCAGTCTCAAATTCTATCAGTTCAGATTTATTCTCTGAAGGTAGAATCATTAAACCAATTCTACCAAACTTGACTTAGTAATCTATCAAAAATAGAAATCTATATATCTATAAGAGATAGAATACAGCATTTTCATGCTTTCATAAACATCAGCAAATAAATAATGCTGCAGGAAAAGAAGAGTATAGAAGTCTTTCCAAAATTTATTTACAGTATTTAATTCAAAGTACACCAGTTGGGCGCGGTGGCTCATGCCTGTAATCCCAGCACTTTGGGAAGCTGAGGCGGGCAGATCACATGAGGTCAGGAGTTCGAGACCAGCCTGGCCAACATGGTGAAACACCTTCTCTATTAATAATACAAAAATTAGCTGGGTGTGTTGGTGCACGCCTATAATCCCAGCTACTAGCGAAGCTGAGGCACAAGAATTGCTTGAACCCAGGAGGCAGAGGTTGCAGGGAGCTAAGGGTACACCACTGCACTCTAGGCTAGGCAACAGAGTGAAACTGTTTCTCAAAAAAAAAAAAAAAAAAAGTATATTGTAAATGTTAAAGACTTAAATGTAAGAATTTAAACTATAAAAATCCTAGAAGAAAACCTAGGAAAAAGTCTTCCAAGACATTGGTCTAGGCAAATAATTTATGACTAAGTCTTCAAAAGCAAACACAACAAAAATAAAAATTGACAAGTGGGATCTAATTAAACTAAAGAGCTTCTGCACAGCAAAAGAAACTATCAATAGAGTAAACAGACAACCTACAGAATGGAGAAAGCATTTGCAAACTATGCACCCAACAAAGGAGTAATCCAGAATCTATAAGGAGCTTCAACGAATCGAGAAAATACAACAACCCTATTAAAAAGTGGGCAAAGGACATAAACAGACATTTCTCAAAAGACATACAAATGGGCAACAACAAACATATGAAAAACGTTCAACATCACTAATCATCAGAGAAATGCAAGTCAAAAACCACAGTGAGATAAGATCTCACACCAGATACAATGGCTACCATTAAAAAGTCAAAAACTAACAGATGTTAGTGAGGTTGCAAAGCAAATAGAATGCTTATACACTATTGCTGGGGATGCAAATTAGCTTAGTCCATGTGAAAAGTCCCTGTGGAAAATTTCTCAAAGAACTAAAAACAGAATTATCATTTGACCCAGCAATTCTATAACTGGGTAAATACCCAAAAGAAAATAAATCATCTACCAAAAAGACAACTGCACTTGTATGTTCATCACAGCATTAGTCAAATAGCAAAGACAAATCAACCCAGATGCCCATCAACAGTGGATTGGAAAAAGAAAATATGGTATTAAAAGTAACGGCAAAATCTACAATTACTTTTGCACCAACCTAATACATATACACCATGGAATACTACACAGCCATAAAAAAGAATGAAATTATGTCCTTTGCAGCAACATGGATGCAACTGGAGGGCATTATCCTAAGTGAACTAAGAAAACCAAATACTGCATGTTCTCAGAAAACCAAATATTGCAAGTGAGAGTTAAACATTGGGTACACGCAAACACAAAGATGGGAACCATAAACACTGGGGATTCCAAAAGGGGAAGGCAGGGAGGAGGGCAAGGGTTGAAAAATGACTTATCAAGTACTATGTTCACTACTTGGGTGACAAATCATTAGAAGCCCAAACTGCAGCATCACACAACAGACTCATGCAACAAACCTGCACATGTACCCCTTGAATCTAAGATTTTAAAAAAATTTTAAAAAGAAAATTACATCATAAATGTCTATTGCTTTTTTATTTAAGACCATATCCCTTGAAAAAGGAATCTCCTACTTCCCAGTATATTTTTCTATATATGGCAAAATATTGCCAAGAACCAATATAATTGATACATGGTCAGGAAAACTATTTGAAAAATGCTACCAAGGCCAGCATTCTAAGGAATATCAACTAGCACCAAAACATTAACCCATATTTATGATGTACATAAAATTACTGTTCAATTAGTTAAAAATCCTTATTGCGTATCTACAGCAGTGATCCTCAACGCTGCTCCACAACACAATCTCCTGGAGCATTCTGAAACATATTATGACTCAATTCGAGTGGGACCGGGGCACTGACTTTGTCAGGCACTCCCTGGGCAATTCTAGTGTGCAGCCAGGTTGGGAATGCTGACTGTACAAAATGCTAAGAAGGTGGGTGGGAGAAGGGCCATGGGGAACAAAGATACTGATGCATAAAGGAGGAAGAGAATACCAATGGTCAGCCTTAGAGATGCACCCATCTGTTGACAGAGAAATGCAACTTAGAAAGACATCAGCTTTGCAGGGAGAGAAACAGATCAGTTTTCAACGCGTCAGTATTAGTGATAGCTGGAACTGTGGTGGCTGCAAAAAGACTTAAGTGGTCAAAGGTCCGAGAGACATAGCTGTAGGAACACTAGGCAGAGGAGTATTGGTTGAAACCAAGGGATTGTATCAGAGAGCTTGGAGAGCTCTGTATGAGTACCCAGAACTGAGCCTGGGGAGACGCCAGTCATATAAGGGCAGGAAAAATTAGCGAGTGGGAGGAAGGAGAGGCAGGAGGCAGGAAGAGAACAAGACAAACATATACATAGAGATTTCTAGCAAAGTATGGAGTAAGTCATTTAAGCATTAGCTATGAAATATTCAGAAATCCCATAGATTTCAAGAATCATTTCTTACACACAGGCAAAGCTATTTTCCTATGCTTGGGAGAAGTCTCTTTAATGACTATCTTCCTATATAAGTAGTTCAAATACAATTTCAGAAGACACTGAGCCTATGCTATTGTTAAGAGGGGAACAAAAAAGTATTCCCCACCTTCCAGGAATTTATAGAGTTGCAAGTCCAAACAACCAAAAGACAATTTATAATCAAATGTTGGGTTGTGTGATAGAGCCAGTTTGGTTTTACAGCACAGAGAAAGAAAAATAAAACTTACTTTCAGATTTAGGCCCTAAACTAGATTCCCAATGAAGAATAAGTGAAAGATAACAACATAAACAACAATGACTAAACCATGATACATCCTTTAATGTCCTTTCAAGCAAAGCACCAATAGTCACTCACTGCAGAATTAGTCATGAGAAAAAACTCTGCTACATCGCCATCGTACACTATTGTGCCATTTCAATGATTAAGGGCATGCATCTTAATTTTTTCTCTAGTCTAAAAGGAATGTGCCGTCTGTATATATCTGCCAAATAAAATATGAAAGGAATACTTTCCCCTCCAAAATTTTAGAGGTTATCTTGCAACAAATAACCAAAAAGGGGGGTAATCTCTTACACTCTCAGGATCCCTGCAGTTTATTTTTATGGTTTTTAAAAATTAATTCCAGTTCCAAGAAAAAATTTTGCAGGATTTTTAAGTTAAAAAAGACAAGATGCCTATGTCTCTTTTTTTCCATGGAAGTTGAGGCTACTTTTGCCCCACTAGCTAAAACCAAGGGGCATTAAATGCCTCGATAGCCCTTTTAAAACAGTAGAGACAGCTTTAGTTCCACAACTACACCATCCACTTGTTTTTACTTTTCTTTTTATTATTTATTTATTTATTTTTGAGACAGAGTCTTGCTCTATCGCCCAGGCTGGAGTGCAGTGGTACAATTTCGGCTCACTGCAACCTCTACCTCCTGGGTTCAAGCGATTCTTCTGCCTCAGCCTCCCAAGTAGCTGGGATTACAGGCATGCACCATCATGCCCAGTTAATTTTTTGTATTTTTAGTAGAGATGGGGTTTCTCCATGTTGGTCAGGCTGGTGTCGAACTCCTGACCTCAGGTGATCAGCCCAACTCTACCTCCCAAAGTTTTGGGATTACAGGCATGAGCCACTGTGCCCGGCCTCCGCTTGTTTTTATAATCATCCTCCTGACCCCAAGAGTCCATCCTCCTGAGAGTAATCTTCCCTGAGACAATAAACTGTTTCAACAAGAGACCCAGTTCTGGTCCATTTGGGTTCCTATGAGACCCTTCCAAACCAGGTGTTCCTCTTTTCTCCAAACCATAAGATTTACAGAGTCCAAACAACACCCATTAAACATTTGACTCATTATCCTAACATTAATGAGGGGAGGAGAAAGTTTCCATGTATACTTTTTATTGTCCATTTTATGACAAGGCCCTATATTTGGACAGACTTGTGATCAAGAGTGCAAAACTAAAAGATGCCAGAATTCAACTGAATAGAAAGAGACTTCCACAAGAATTGTTCAGAAACGAAATGGGCTGCTGTGATACAAAGAGGCAACATGTTGAAAGCAAAAGAAAAGCTAGAGGCTTCACACATGGGTGGGTTTGGCTTTCAGTCCCAGCTCTTTCTAGGCCTAAGGTCACATATCAAATAACAACGCTTAGCTTGCTTTATTTCTAATATGGGAATATTCACCATAACAGCTCCGGGCCAGCCACTCTGCCAAGAAACTTACACCTAGCAAAACTCATTTAATCCCCAAAATAACTCTAAAAGGCAGGTACTGATGACAACATTTCTCATTTTATCAATGAGGACACTGTGGCAGAGAGAGACTGAACAACTTGATTTCAAAGTCGTATGGCAAAGAAATATGGCACTGAGATTCATTCAGTCTGGCTCTAGAATGTGTTCCCTTAATCATTACACAGTCACTCAAAAAATTGCAGCTGCTATTGTAATTTATTATTACCAAAATAAAATAACAATATTATTATTTATTATATGATATTACATAGTATACAAAATTAAATTGTTATTAAGCTGCCTGATGCAGGCCATGTTCCAGCAGAAGTTGGAAACTCCCCTGAGCAATCTCTAGGGTTCTTTTCTACTCTATGACTGGATTCCATGGTGGGTCAGTCTGGTTCTTGGAACTGCAAAGGAAGATGTTATGACATCTTAGCTCTACGTTCTTCAAGCTAGGCCCCATCAATCCCATTACCACGTGGCAAACCTTTACCCAAGGAAAATGCAGGTGGTTTTGAACATTCTGGAAACTACCTGCAAGAAGGAGACTAAACTATTGAAAATGGAAGCCTTGGTCCATTGTTCCAAATTTCAAGATGCAGCTTAAGCTGTCAATATAAACATTTGCTGAATTCTGAGGTTCCACCTCCATTTGGAGAATGTCCAACAGAAAGGGTTTGAGTTCTTTCTTTTCCATTCTTTTATACTGCAAGGGACAGACATCTCTATGAGCCGATGCTTCTCAAAAAAGTCACCGGGGATAGGATCCCAGAAAGCTAGAGAGTAGTGTCAGCTACAGTACAGACAATTTCTCCAACAGAATTGCCTCGTTACAGATTCTCTTCTTGGCACAACATGTACTTTCAAAAATAGTAGCCCAATTTCACAAGCAAGTTGGAACCCACTGATCCTGACTTCTAAAATACCGCATTCCTTCTGTTGCTAGTAATGCTCAAAATATGTCTCTTAAAATTACTTGTCAAAGTCTCCTTTTAACAGGGCCAATTACTTTTCTCCTGAGACAAAAGCCTGAGAACCAGAAGCCTAGGAAAATGAATGGATCATGATCTTGCTGGCATGTTTAGTAATGAACTTAAAGTGGTCCCCACTTTCCACATCAACTCCCCTCCCGACTTTGTGATGAGAATTCGAATGTTGTCAAAGATTCTGGACCAGGACCATCTTTAAAGTTTAAAGAATTTTCGTTTTATAAAGTTTTTTCCCACAGTGACTACATGGTTAATTATCAAAAAGGAAAAAGGTCAAAAGTTACTTTCTTAATTTATATGCTGGACTTGGACATGGGGGATTAATTTGAGCAATCCAGTTATGTTTCTGTGTATTAAAATGTAACTGGCAAAAAATACGTAATTGTTCATTCTTAACTATTAAATTGTGGAATATGTTCTCCAGCAATTCTTAGACAACTGAACTATTCAGTAAAATAATTACATGAGTCCATGTTCATGGCAATAACAATTTTAAAGGCTATTTAAGGAGAAAGTCTAAAATACTAAAATTTCATTTTATTCCTACTATCTAGTTTCCAATATCAGAAACCAATTACAAAGAAATTATTTTCTCATTACACACATATGCGTGTGTGGACACATACATTACTGGCATCCACTTATCATGGTGGAAGGAGCTCAGAACTAAGACTCAGGTGAGCTCTGATCTGTTTCAGATGGTGCTGCAAAGTCAGTCTTGTTATGCTGGCTGAGTGAACTATATGATTCAACTTCTTCAACTGTGAAAATAAGGTACTAGATGATCTTACAGGTCCCTTCTAATTCTATAGCCATTCTTAAAAGTTCTCTATCTTCACCAAAGAAATTAATTTCTACTAGCAATGGACTCATTTTCACTTTCCACTGCTCATTGCTCCTCTTTATCTGAGCAGTTGTTTTCTAGAGAAAAAACACCCCAAAGAAGTATGTCTAACCCAAGGGAGGCAGGTTCTTCTCCTCCGTCTATAACATCTGATTTAGTGGTTTGGAGGAGCACATTTGGCAAGCAATCAACTCTTGCTAATAAGTAAATCTTCCCTAAAGCCACTTGAATTTGTAATCATATTTTAATCATATTTAAACCCATATTCTAAGGTTTAAAAAGGGAACCTTTTGGGGTGTGTGTGTGTGGGGGGGTCCCCCAGGACTGAAGAGCATGTATCTCACATGTGCCTTTTTCTTGGCCCTATCCTGAACTACTTGTAACTGATAAATGGCTATTATAGATGGTTGGATCCAGTTAAATCCAGGAAAAACAAGTCATATTAGAGGTGAAGCTGACCGCAATGTAGAAGGAACAGAGACACACTAAGGAAGGGAGTTGGCATGAGGGGACAGATCTATCTTTCCAGCGGTACTCAAATGACTATACTTCTTTGGGAAATTTTTAAGGCAAGGGGGAGCAAAGAAGGGTTTAAAATTTGGCCTGACAGACTCTGACTGTTCGTAACTAAACTGTCAAAAAGCTTTCAGAAAAACATTTAATTTTTTCCAGACTCCTCAAATGAAGTGGTCAAGAATGAAAATGGCAAATAACAACACTGTAAATTCTATCATTTCCCTTTTCTCCATAACTTTCAGAAATCGCACTTGAGCATAACAAGGTAGTGTCAAGCACAGGGTTTTTTTCACTTTGTATTTTGGGCATAGCACTTCTTAGAGAGCCGCAGAACAGGGACGAAGAGAAGGCAAAGCTGAGGGGAGGTGGCAAGATCTGGAAGAATGAGCGCTTCTCTCTCTCCCTAGCTCTGGTCCGGCTCCACCTCCAATCAGTTCCAATGGCCTCAGGAACAACGATAAAAGGGAAAACAGAGAGAGCAGGAGACAAAGGACGGTAAGGAAGAGAAACCATTCCTTAAGTGTCAGCTGCTGTAGTGATTTCTTCCCAAAGACTGTAGTATAGAAAGCAGGGGTGCTAACTTTAGAGCAGAGAAACCTGGCAAACACCACATCAGCCAGGTGAGCGGGGTCAACATCCACCGTGGTATATGCCCTTGACATGATGGGGTGATAATGGCACGTCACTTCTGTGGTCTTCCTCCCCAAACCCATGACCTGAGTCCAATCATGGGGAAAACATCAGACAAACCCCAATTTAGGGACATTCTACAAAATACCTGACCAGTACTCTTCAAAACTGCTCAAGTCATAAATAAGAAAAGTTTGAGACACTGTCACAGCCAAGAGGAGCCTAAGAAGATGTGACTAAATGTAATGTAGTATCCTGAATGGGACCCTGGAATAGAAAAAAAAGACATCTGGTAAAAACTAAGAAATTCTGAATAAAGTATGAAAGTTATTTAATAACAGTGCATCAATATTGGTTCATAAATTGTAACATGGGCTATACTAATGTAAGATGTTAACAATACAGGAAATAATTAGAAGGATAAATGGGAACTCTGTGCTAATGTTACAAATTTTCTATAAATCTTAAACTATTCTAAAACTAAAAGTTTTCTAAAAAAACTCAACAGACCTCATTCTTGTACACACAGCTCACAATGAACATTTTAGTGCCCCAATCCCAAATATATGGGGTAACCAAGGAGAACTACACATTTGAGAAGAGACTGCAGAATTAAAAATGACAGAAAAGTATAAACCAACAATAAAATGACCTCCAGAAGAAAATAACTGTAGAGGCCGGGTGCGGTGGCTCATGCCTGAAATCCCAGCATTCTGGGAGGCCGAAGTGGGAGGACCATGAGGTCAGCAGTTCAAGACCAGCCTGGTCAACATGGTGAAACTCCATCTCTACTAAAAATACAAAAATTAGCTGGGCATGGTGGCAGGCATCTGTAGTCCCAGCTACTCTGGAGGCTGAGGCAGGAGAATCACTTGAACCCGGGAGGCAGAGGTTGCAGTGAGCCAAGACCATGCTATTGCACTCCAGCCTGGGTGACAGAGCAAGAAGACTCTGTCAAAAAAAAAAAAAAAGACAAAAAAGAAAAGAAAATAGCTGTAGAAAAAAAATCATTAATTGGTACTCTCATAGAGACTCAAGAAGATACTGTATCCATGATAGATGAGCAAGGATCTTTGAAAAAGGAACAATCAGAATACATTAGAACACTTTGAAGTTTTAAAAAAGATTATGATGACTGAAATGTTACAAGAAACCAATAGGTTTGGAAAATAAAGAAAAATCTCAGGATATACAACAAAAAGATGATGAAGTGGTTTTAAAAATATGAAAGGAAAAGAATTTAGGGGGATATGTGATGAGACTGTCCTATTTTTTTTTTTTAACTGTGGTAAAATATATACAACAAAAAATTTACTGTATTAACCATTTTTAATTATACAGTTCCGTGGTATTAAGAATATTGACACTATTGAGCAACCATCACCACCATCCATCTCCAGAACTCTTTTCACCTTGCAAAACTGAAAACTTAAATAGTAACTGACCATTTTCCTCTCCTCCTAGCTCCTAGCACCCAGCATTCTACTCTCTGTCTCTATGAATCTGACTATTCTAGGTACCTTATATGAGTGGAATCATACAGCAGTTTTTCTTTTATGACTGACTGACTTCACTTAGCCTAACGTCCTAAGGGTTCAACCCTTGTTGTAGCATGTATTCAAATCCCCTTCCTTTTTAAGGTTGAATGATATTTCACTCTGTGTGTGTGTGTGCGCACGCACGCACGCACACACATATGGTTATGTATATCTCACATTTTGTATACCCATCCATCCACTGATAGATAACGTGGGTTGTTTCTACCTTTTCGCTACTGTGAATCCTTTATCTTAATTATAGTGGTGGTTACACTACTAAATGCATTTGTCAAAACTTATAAAACTGTACACTAAAATGAATAACTGTATGTAAATTATACTCCAAATTTTTAAAACTTTAAATATAGAAGGAAAACTAAGAAAACCAGGATTAATTGAGAAGTTCCAACAAACTAGAAAGAGTCCATTTACAGAAAAAAGAACAGAGATTATCAAAACATTTTCAAAGAAGTAACACCAGAATAGAGCCCAAAGCTGTGGTTTCTAAGTCCTCAGCCCGAAAAGGCCCACAAATGCTCAGCACAATGGAAAACAAAACCAACTCTTGTCCAACACTGTGAAACTTCAGAACACCAATAAGACACACAGGAAAGAGAATGACACAGGCAAGAAAACTTCTCTTCAGCCACAGAGGAAGCAAAAAGACAATACAGCAATGGCTTTAAAGTTTCAAAGGAAGGAGGATAATTTTCAGCCCAGAATCTTCCAATTAGCCAAACTGTCAATTTAATGGGAGATGATGGATAAGAAAAGTAAATAAAAAGAAAAAATATAAAAACCCAGAACATTTACTGTTTAAATTTTCTTTTCCAGGAAGTTATTTAAAGATGTGCTCTAACAAAATGTAGAATTAAACCATGAAAGGAGAAGGTACAGGATGGAGGAAACAATGGATCCAACCAAGGAGAAATGGAGACTTAAGAAGATGGCTGTGTAGCATATGCAGAAAATCAATTACACTAGATTGGGACAGGAGGATGGAAAGAGGCAGCAAGAATAAAGGAGATTTGAGAAATTTAGCATTCTGAATCTGTGGAGAGAGATACTATGGCAAAGTGGTAAACAGCATGGGCGCTATATCCACACAACACAGGTTCAAATCCCAGCTCTACTACTTAGTGTCTGTATAGCAATGCACAATTTGCTTAGCTTGTCTCTATTTCTCAATCTTCTCATCTAAGGTTATTGTAAGGCCTTATTTTATTTTGTTTACCTTTTATAAAATTTTATTTTATCTTTATTTTATTGTAAGTTAGTTAATGCATGTAAAACAGTTAGAAATTACCCAGCACATTGGGCCCTTAATAAAAGTTGGCCAAGATGATAGTAATGATAATGCTGCAGAAAGCAAACAATATAAATTTTAAAAACTCACAGACTCTAGGAAAAATAAAAAAACACTGAACAAGAAAAGAAATGTAATCATAGCTCTTGGTTTTATAGAACAAATACTTATTGATGACAATACAGTCACACTTCACTTAACGATCAGGGCATGCTCTGAGAAATGCACTGTTAGGCAATGTTATTGTGCAAACATCACAGGGTGTACTCACACAAACCTGGAAGGTATCGTCCACTACATGTCTAGGCTATGTGGTCTGCCCTATTACTCCTAGAACACAAAACCTGCATAGCACATTACTGTACTGAATACTGTAGGAAACTGGAACACAGTGCTATCTGTGCATCTAAACACATCTGAATATAGAAAATGTATGGTAAAATATCTGTTTATAAAACATAAAAGATGGTACATCTGTTTATAGGGCACTTACCATGAATGGAGCTTGCAGTACTGCAAGTTGCTCTGCTGTTTTATCAGCAAATCATCTTCTAATAAGCCTCTGGATTCTGTTAACTGAAATGTATGGACTAAAACTACTGTCTAAACCACTTAATCCTTATGGAGGAATAAAAATAATGCTTTTTTAAAAAAAAAAATACATGGGATCGGACTCTAGGCTTTGCCAGAATCTAATCCTATGTATCAGATAACTTGTGTTTTGTTTTGTTACCAATAATTATAAAATATCGAGTACTATACCTAATATATTACTGATTTTTAAAATTTTTCTTGTGATTATATTTTTTGGGCATGTTATTGTTACCCACTTTTTATATATAAGGAAATAAAGAGATAAACAGTTTGGAAACTAAAACAACACAAATCTAAACATAGCTGTCTTCTGTGTTTGTTTGGTTTTTGTAGAGACAGAGTCTGACTGTGTTGATCAGGGTCATCTCAAACTCCTAGCCTCAAGTGATCCTCCTGCCTCAGCATCCCAGTGCTGGGATCACAGGCGTGAGCCACTGCATCTGACCCTACTGTTGTCTTCTGAAAGAAAGCTGCTGGTCTGGCCTCAATGTAGTCTTTCTTTACGTTAAACTGTATCAGTACACCAAGTACTCTACAAATACTGAGATTCACCATCTATTATATAATTTCATCCATTATTTAGAATATACAGACCACAAGAGCTAGACCTCAGACATGATTAACCCGACATTCCCATTCATTGATGAAGACTGAGAACTAGAACACAAGTTTCTCCCAGTGCCAGAGCTACTGAATGATAGAGGCAGGGTCAGAATGCAGGTCTGTCCACCACTATCTTTCTTAAATGTCACCTGGCTCATAGACCCATTGCTTTTCACCACAAAAACTGGAATAAATGTGTGGAAATTTAAAATTAGAGCTGTAAATATTCACAATGTGCTCAACAATGAAACTGGTTGTCTTAATGGCATTAACTTCAAGGTGATTTGTAGCTTAGGTAATTTTACAATAAAAAGGAAGAAAATGGTTATTGCTCTTCATGGGTTTTACTGCTGTTGTCATCTTATGAAAAGTAATTCAGGATACATCACTCGTGGTTATACTGTTAAGAATGTTTGAATTTGTGTCCAATAAATGCAGCATTTGGTCAAATCAGCAAGAAGCCAACTGCGGGTATAGAATCAATCCTTAAAGAAGAAGAGAGACTCTGCCAAGAATGAATTAGTCTGAACTCTTCTGTAGCCAGTATGAGTTCACAAAAACAATGGCAATAGAGAAAATGGAATTACCACTGAAATTACCACCTAAAAAGTAAAATTCCTACAATTAACTCAAGATAGGTAAGAGACATAAAATGTCACCTAAAGGACAAATTGGTCCCCAAATCTAGAAACACTTAACAGTAATCTGATTTCAGACACTAAGATACTTTTTAAAATTTAGTTTTATTTATTTATTTTTATTATACTTTAAATTCTGGGATACATGTGCAGAACGTGTGGGTTTGTTACATAGGTATACACGTGCCATGGTGGTTTGCTGCACCCATCAACCTGTCATCTACATTAGGTATTTCTCCTAATGCTATCCCTCCCCCATCCCCCACCCCCCGACAGGCCCCAGTGTGTGATGTTCCCCTCCCTGTGTCCATGTGTTCTCATTGTTCAACTGCCACTTATGAGTAAGAACACGCAGTGTTTGGTTTTCTGTTCCTGTGTTAGTTTGCTGAGAATGATGGTTTCCAGCTTCATCCATGTCTCTGTAAAGGACATGAATTCACCATTTTTTAGACACTAAAATATTTTAAGAAGGGGTGCACTGAAGGTGCTTAACAAAGGATGGAAGACTAAAAGGAGAGGCAGTGGCTCCAAGGCAGAGTTAAAAGTGTTCACTCAAGCCTTATCTAGGGAGAAAGTGAACTTGACTTAAGAGAATATGTTGGCCTGAGGATGCAATTAACCCAACTTTTTACAGATCATTCATCAATTTTTAACTTAACCCAACCCAACTGTTTCAACGCAGGAGGCTTTGCTATTTCATCCAGATTTTGCTGATTGTTTCAGGGAAGCAACAGTAAGTGCCCTGAAGTTATAAATTTATTCAAACACCGAGGCAGACAATCCTACTGTAAATCAATGTTTTCCAAACTCTGGCTATCAGTTACTGAGAAAGGATTTACCAGCTTACAGCATCGTCCTTTTCCACTGTACAATTAGAACGCAGTGAATTAGGATCAATCATAGAATATGGACAGACAAAAGCAAATAAAAAATCAAGAACTCCCTTTATGCTCAGCAATACAACTTTAAAGAGGTAACTGTCTAAGAATAGACGGCACGACTCCCATATCAGCTCATTTTTAATGTATGTGTTCAATATACTATTACCTATGTTTAAGGCACAGTGAGCAACCTGAAATATCTAACAGTTATAAATCTTTAAAACTTTCCCAGAGAAGAAACAGAATGAGGAAGGGAGTGAGAGAAAAGGAAAAAAACATCTCTCTCAGAAAAGAATATCAAGTAATAAATGTAAAAAGAATGATGAAAATAGTAGAAAGTATCATTTTGCTATCATCATAGAGGTGGTTGATTCAGGTGGAAGTTGTCATTGGATGTCGGTGGAGAGAGATTTGATAAGGAACAAGATGTTGGCAAAATCTTGGAAAACCTCCCCACAAAATACTAATCAATTACAAAGAGGGAAATAGTAAACCTAACATGTGTAAATCTGGCATACACCAACATGACCAGGTGATCCAAATTATCACCACCAATTGGCAGGACGAGTCAGCATCTTGTGCCTTCAATGCAATGCCCTGAGAGAAACACAGCATCATTTTTGTGCAATCCACCAAGAATGCATTAACTGAGCCCAGTCATGAGGAAACACCAGAAAGATCCTACATCCTACTTCAATTAAAGCCTATCAAGGCGCTTTAAAATTGTCAAGGATACAAAAGACAGGGAAAGACTAAGGAACTTTTCCAGAATGAAGAAGTTCAAAAAGACACAAAAATTAAATGCAATATATATTCTTGGGCAAGATCTTGGACAAGATAGGAAAAAGGCCTATTGTTGAGTTCACAATGATGACATTATAAACTGAATGACAGCGATGTACAAATGCTTGTTTCCTGATTTGGAGTGTTGTATATACTGGTTATATAGAAGAATATCCTTGTTAGGGGAAAAAAGCATACTGAACCACTTAGAAGTGATGGGACATGATGTCTGCAGCTTGCTCTCACAGGGTTAAGCAGCAGACTAAAGATCACACACACACACGCATACACACACACACACAGTTCACACATCGGACAAATACAGTAAAATATTGACAACCGGGAACCTGGGAATACAGGAATACTTTGTTCAACTTGACAAGTTTTCCATGTTTGAAATCATTTTGAAATTATTTTAAAAATTAATCCACTGGGAAAATATATATTATTATAACCTACACCATATATTTAATTGAAGAGAAGGATGTCAATATGAAAATTGGCCAAATTTTTTAAGCCACGAACATTTAATAATATGGAAAGTTAGCAATCTACTTGCTACAAATCTGTTTTAAACGACACAATGCTTTACTCCTTGTGAAAGTTACTATATCTCTGGCCTGCCAGATTCTCTTTCTCGAGAAGTTTGAATGAAGACAAAAAGAGTCATTTGATTAACAGCATCAGAAGCAGCAAAAGTGAGAACAGGTTATCATGGAGTCCCTATGAAGTCTATTCTAAAAACCTGTGAGTCTCTCACCAATGGGATTCAGAGCTTTGCAAGGGCAGGAAGTTGCTCCCAATCTCTGTGCTGTTATATCCCGATGTGTCTTACTCAATTGTAAAGTACTCTGTAAATAGAATGCCACCAATAGTCAAATACCAAAGGGGGCTACTATTCCTTATAGAAAGTCCTTAATACATGTTCAAAAAGATGTACAAAATATTCATTTAACAATAAGTAAATGAACAAATAAAACATCATAATCATAAAACAGAACTACTCTATAGCAGTTAAAACAAATAACTTTCACCCATATCAAAGGATGAGAAAAGCAAGCTACACAATGATACAATATACATCATTTATGTAAATGTTAAAAACGCTAATAAAACAATACGATATTTAATTCATGAATAGAATAATAGGCAGAAGTATAAGAAATAGACTAGAAGGAGAGGCACTGAATCCATTATGAGTGTTTGAATGTAGAACAGAAGTGGGGAATCACACTGGAAATGACCAAGTAAATTTGATCTGTAATGTTTCATTTCCTAAATAAATAAACAAATAAACAGACCTAAAGTAGCAACATATTAGTGATTTTTTACTCTGGATGGGGTACAAGATGCTTGTTACGTAATTATGTTGTTACAAAGGGGCTTACTCATAATAACAACCTACCGAATTGTTTCCAGGCTATGTGATTTAACAAAAAATAATGGTACATGCCTAGGGTCTAAAGTTAGTCCTGACTGTAGAGTTAAAAATTGTGAACTGACATGAGCTAGCAGAAACTTCACCTTGATAATTCAGTTCCTGTAGTGTCTGATGTGAGACTTTTTAATGAATGTAATTCTATTAAATGATCTGAAACTTTGCAAACTGTTAACTTTTTCAAAGTAATTTATAAAATTAAAATAAAACATTACTCATCCACTGCTTTTTTTCTGAAAAATATTGAGTAAGTAATTGGCATGCTTCGGTCTCCACAATGGCAAGCTAATTTTTAAAACTGTCCGGCAAACATAAAGACAGCCCTCTAGATTTTAGCCTTAAAATGCTAATTTAGACACTCCAGAGGCATGATTGGCACCTACTTAATTTTATTACCTATATAAACTACCACACTACACTCACCAAGTACAGAATCAACCTATCCATAAGCACGTATGGTGCAAGTGCTATGTGGCCACCCCAGCTTATCCTTTATTAGAAGGCACAGGTTTATATAAATAATCCCCTATCACTATCTTATTACTACAGGGGACTTAAAGCACTATAATAAATGATCCTTGACCTAGGATCTTATCATCTGCTATGGCTTGAATGTTTGTCCTCTCCAAAACTGATGTTGAAATTTTATTGCCACTGTATAAGTATTAAGAGGTGGGAACCATTGAGAAGTAAATAGGTCATGAGGGCTCCACCCTCAGGGGTGGGATTGGTGCAATTAAAAAAAGGCAAGTTTGACCACCCCACTTGCTCTCTCTATAGTCCTTCTGCCTTCTGCCGTGTGATAACACAGCAAGAAGGCCCTTCCCAGATGCCAGCACCTTGATATTAGAATTCCCAGCCTCTAGAACTGTGAGCCAATAAATTTCTGTTCATTATAAATTACCCAGTCTCAGGTATTCTGTTTTAACATCACAAAGCAGACTAATACTTCACTTACTTGGAGAGATTAAAAACACATAAAAATAATTGTGTGCTAAGTGACAACAGTGATTATAAGGGCAACCAGCAATTAAGTAAAGAAAAAGTTCATAGTGGAAACACAGATGAGAGAAAACTGGCAGAGAAGACAATGAGGAAATTCCAGATAGCACAAAGCGTATAAGCCATATACAGAGGCAGAAATGAATACAAGTGATAGAAGACAGAAGTTGAGCCTGATACACACAAGCAAGTTTATGGGACATGATGGGATACATGGTTGGACAGGCAGAACTGTAGAGTTTGGACCAAATTCTAAGGATATGGTAAGTCTTTGGTTTTTAAGATGGGGTTTGACTTGAAGATAGGGTTTGACCTGATGATAGTAGGAAAGTAGGATAATACAACTTTCTAAGGGCTCACCACATCACTGAGGGTAAAATCAAAGTCATAGAATTACTATGTGATCCAGGAATTCCAATTCCAGTTATATACCCAAAAGAACAGATGCTTGCACATCCACGTTTATAGCAGCATTCTTCTCAATAGACTAACATTGGAAGCAACTCACATGTCCAACAAAACGAATGGATAAACAAAATGTGGCACATACATACAATGGAATATTATTCCATCTAAAAAAGGAAAAAAATTCTGGATATATGATATAACACAGATGAACATTAAGGACAGTATGCTAAATGAAATAAACCAATCACAGAAAGACAAATATTGTAAGATTCCACTTATATGAGCTATCTAGAATAGCCAAATTCATAGAGGAAGAAAGCAGAATGGTGCTTATCAGGAGCTGCTGGGAGGGAGAAATGGGGAATCATTGTTTAATGGGTACAGGGTTCAAGTTTGGGATGCTGAAAAGGTTCTGGAGTGGGGACAGTGATGATGTGGTTGCACAGTTTGTATTGATTTTGTTTTTTTCTGTGACAGATTCTTGCTCTGTCACCCAGGCTGGAGTGCAGTGGCATATTCTTGGCTCACTGCAACCTCTGCCTCCTGGGTTCAAGCGATTCTCCTGCCTCAGCCGCCAGAGTAGCTGGGATTACAGGCACATGCCACCACACCCAGGAATTTTTTTGTATTTTTAGTAGAGATAGGGTTTCACCATGTTGGCCAGGCTGGTCGCAAACTCCTGACCTCAAGTGATTTACCAGCCTCAGCCTCCCTAAATGCTGGGATTACAGTTGTAAGTCACTGCATCCAGCCACACAACATTTTGAATGTACTTAATATCACCTAATTTTACACTCAAAACTGGTTAAAATGGTAAGTTTATGTTATGTATTTTTACCTCAATTAAAAAAAAAGTTAAAAGATGTCACCTTTTTATGAGCTCTTCCTAACTACTTCATTTTAAATTGCAGACTTTCTCCCTAACTTCTTCCCAATCTAGCATTTCTTACCATTATTCCTCCTCTGCATTTTTTTTTCTTTCGTTAACACCAAACATAGATATTTCTCTACTTATTTAGTTCGCTGCCCGCTTTCCTAGAACGTAAGCTCCCGAGGAGGCAGGCAGCTGCCTGTTTGACTCCCCAGTGCCTACTACAGTGCCTGGCATATAATAAGCATTCAGTAAACATATGCTGCATAGATTGTTTCTGTTATGCCAGAAGGATTGGAGTTGAGAGAGGCTGGAACCAAAGTTAGCCAATCTTAGGCTATGGCTAGAATCCAAGAACAAGACAGCAGCACTGAGGATGTAGAATATCTGTTATAAGAGAGAAGAAAGTACCAACCTAAAAGATGCCTTCCAAAAAAGGATCTATAAGAATTTTGAAACAGGTTGGGGAAAAAATGAAACAGAAAAATGTGTCAGGATGGATTTTATTTTGAGACAAGAAGAATGAGAGCACTAATAAGATAAATAGGGACAGGGAGCTAGTTTTAAGAAAATATAAACCAACATAGAATAGGCACGTCAAGCTAGAGGTAAGGATCTGTGACCCATGCCAAAGGATGGTTTAAACCAAAGGAGTAACAAATTCACCAAAAGACAATGTGTTTAAAAAGAAAGAAGGGCAGAGGGTGGTGGGCATAATCTGGGTGAACACTGTGAACCTAAGATAAAATTCTAAGCCCCTAACCACTGAGTGAACCTACTGATGGCCAAAGGGACCCCAGAGTAACCTTGAAAACTGAGTTCTCAGTGGTTGGTTGATATCAGTGGTAGAGTCTTTTGAAAGAACTGGTTTCTGTTTAGCCTTTAGGGAAGAAAGTTAAGGGAGGGAGGGAGGGAGAGAGGAAGGAAAGGAGGGCGGGACGGAGGAAGAGAAGAAGGAAGGGAGGGAGAGAGGAGGATTTAAATCTTTGTTGGTCACAATGGAGAAAGTCTGACATGCCTAAGATAGTTTATTTGTGAGCACAATTAGAACAGAGAGGGTTCCAGACCTCTCAGAAGCAGTGGAAGGCCTTTTTTAATTGGTATTACAAGAGCTCTAAAGGAAGTCAGGACTCTGATAGCCTCCTTCAAGGAGACAAACTGAAAGCTCAAAGAATCCAATTTGAAACCTGACCAGTGTATTCAAAAACTTGAGAGCCTCCCTGAGTTAGATTCTAACCACGAGACAGAAAGATGCCTCATCTCCTATCTTCCCCTGCTACTGCCCCTTCTAGGCTGGCCACATTCTCTCTTGCTCTGCTATCTTCCACCCTTTCTGAGCTTCCTTTCTTTCCTCTTCTATCCCGGAGCAGCCCATTCCTTTTACCCTCCCTTGAAATTTCTTATTGCTCCCTTTCAAGCTGCACAAAATACCAGAGCCGGGGGAAAGGGGAGAACTATGCCTTTCCTCCTCGGTCTAAAACTGATCTCTTATCTATTAGCAAAAACTTCTCAAACTCCAAGACAAACTTACTTGAATCTGAACAATATTTTAGTTTAATTATAAATGTCTATCGGCCAGACCTTCCCAATGTTTACTGGCTCATTTTACTGCTGGCGGGAAACATTTGAGCTAAAGAATGGATGAATCAGGTGGGTCAGACACACCTGGACACTGATCTTGTGTTTACAGAAGAGGCTCCTAAAAAGGCTGAGGAAGTGATTACAGAGCTGATTAAGACTATCCCAGTTAATTTTGCCACATCAGGTCAACTGGAAGTCTATTCAAAGATGTATTCAGAAAAGGGATGAGCCAGTCTTTGATTTTCTCAACTGATTTGAAAAAAACTGTCAGACAGAATTCAGGCATCAAGGATTTAAACAATCATAGCCAAGCATTTCCATTTGCTTTTTCTTTCAAGGCTCAAAGAGACCCTTAGAACTCTAGTTCAACAACAAGATGCTGACTGGACCTCTAGAAGGCCTCGTGAATTGGCGTATCTGACCAACTCTCAAAAAGAATAGAAAAAGAGAAAGATACTCAGGCAGCGAGGACATTCAAATGTCAGGAAGAACCTGCAAAACTCATGGCCCTACACGTTAAGCCTTCTGCCAAATAGCAGGCCCAATCTAAGGGGCAAAAGACACAACAGTGCCTGATACAAAAGAATGCTCTTCATTATTTTTGCAAGTAAGTTGGTCACTTTAAATGGGATTGTAATAAATACAAAAAACAGCTCCTAAAGAATAATCCTGATTGAGCTAGAAGAAACCAATTATTTCCCCAAAGCAGATTGACCCCAGACCAGTTCCTTCCTTCATTACAAGAATAGGGGTACCGTGGGGAGACAGGGGGAATTTTCCCTCTCCTAACAAATTAATTTAATTGGGAGAAATTGATCTTTAATAATTGAACAGTCCGAGCCCTAATAAATACTGGGGGCCATGCTTTCAGTACTCAACTCCAACTCTTTTAGAAATCCCCACCCAGGAGTAACCAAACCATATAAACAGTCAGGGTCACTCATCAACCTATCACCGCTTTGAAGTCAGCACTGATCACTGATCTGCTGGGTCCCCTTACAAGCATCACAGTATCTTGCTTATTCTCTCTGCTTTTATCTATCTGATAGGGAGAGATTTCCTTGAGAAGCATCAGGCTCATAGTTTTTTTTCTTTTTTTTTTTTGGAGACAGGGTCTCGCTCTGCTGCCCAAGCTGCAGTGCAGTGACACGGTCACAGCTCACTGCAGCCTTGAAATCCCAGGCTCAATCAATCCTCCCACCTCAGCCTCCCAAATAACTGGGACTACAGGTACATGCCACTATGCCCAGTTAATGTTTTTCCATTTTTTGTAGAGACAAGAGTTTTGCCATGTTGCCCAGGCTTCTCTCTCCTAAATCCTGGGCTCAAGGGAACAGCCCGCTTGGCCTCCCAAAGTGCTGGGATTACAGGCGTGAGCCACTGCATCTAACCAGGCTCATATTTCTTTTTCTCATTAGGGAGATACCATTCTGCAGGTCTCTCCTTCAGAAACCTTGTCAATTGACCTTACTCATGTCTTTCCCTTGTCTGTCGCTAATTACTCAGTTGCCACTGAGCACCTGCTTTAAGAGAACTGCCTGATACACTTGGCTAAATCTAACACTGATGTGAGTCTATTACCATACATTTAGACCCCAACAAACCTCTGCCTAATGTAAGGCAATGTCTCCTCGATCCTGAAGCTTTGGCTGGTAGACAGCCCATTATTAATGATATCCTCTTCAAGGGTCTCAGTCCCTTGCACTAGCCCCTGCAGCATGCCCATACTGCCTGTCCAGAAACCAAATGGAAAGGGATGGAGGTCTGCTCAAGACCTGAGGGTCATCGACAATACTGTTATACCTCAGCACCCCGCTATGCCAGACCCACATACAATCCTAACATACCTTTTGACACTCGATGTTTCTCAGCTATTGATCTTGGTGGTACCTCTTTCAGCATCCCTGTCAACCCAGGAAGTCAGTTTCTCTGCTTTCACATGGAAAGGCCAACAGTTCACTTGCACAGTCCTTCTCCAGGGATACAGAGTGCCTCACTCGTTTTTCTCACATTTTACAAGCTGATTTAAAGGACATGATCTTCCCCCACAACTCTACCTTGTTGCAATGCATTGATGATTTCCTTTTTTTGTTTAAATGGGATCTCACTCTGTCACCCAGGCTGAAGTGCAGTGGTGCAATCTTGGCTCACTGCAGTCTCAGCCTCCCAAGTAGCTGGGACGATAGGTGCACACCACAAGACCCAGCGAATTTTTGTAGAGATGGGGTCTCCCTGTGTTTCCCAGGCTGGTCTTCAACTCTTGAGCTTGAGCAATCCGCCTGCCCTGGCCTCCCAAAGTGCTGGGATTACAGGCATGAGCCACCATGCCCAGCCTGATAATTTATTTTATGCCTCACAAGACACTCGTCTTACTGACATACTTCACTTGATCTACCAGCTAGCCCTTAAGGGACACAAGGTCTCTAAAGACAAACTGCAGTTTTGTCTGGATTCAATTAAGTTTCTTGGACACCCATTAACCCCTTTAGGCTTAAGTACCGACCCTTCTCTTTTCCTTTCCTCTCCGGACCCCTAAGAAACAGCTTAGAGGGTTTCTCGGACTTGCAGGATACTGCAGAACTTGGGTCCCCAACTTGTCTTTGATGGCACAACATCTGTATCCTTTGTTTAAAGTTTCCTCCCCTGACTCCCTTATTTGGACCCCAAAAACTAAAAAGGCCTTCAAAGACCTAAAAGGTCAACTCACCTCACCTCCCACTCTAGGACAGCCAAATTATGATCTCCTCTTTTCCCTTCCTGTCCATAAACCAGAAGGAAACACCATGGGAGTCCTAACTCAGTCCCATGGGAACAGCAAGTGGCCGAGTGGGTATTACAGTCAACAAGCAGACTCCATAGCTCAAGGACTGCCAACTGTTTGAGGGCAACTGCTGCCATTTCTACCCTCACTAAGGCTACCAAAACATTAATAATGGAATCCCCTCTCACTGTATGTTCCACATTCCTACCTCTCACCACACTCAGCATCTTTCAGCCAGTCAACCAACCTCCTAGGAGATACTTTTCTTCTCCTCCTCTTATAACCCAACCACTGTTTGTTGCAGCCTCCTTAACCCTCCCATCCTCTTGCCTTTACCTGAAGAGGGTATCTCCCATGACTCTACTGCTTTCACAGACACTGTATTAGTCCATTTTCACAATGTGATAAAGAACTTCCCTGAGGCTGGGTAATTTATAAAGAAAGAGGTTTAATTCACTCATAGTTCCACAGTGGCTGGGGAGGCCTCAGGAAATTTACAATCATGGTGGAAGGGTAAGTAGGCATGTCTTACATGGTGGTAGGCGAGAGAGAGAAGCAAGAGCAAAGGAGAAAGAGCCTCTTATAAAACCATCAGATCTCATGAGAACTCACTCACTACCATGAGAAAAGCATGGGGGAAATCACTCCCATGATCCAGTCGCCTCCCACCAGGTCACTCCCTCAACATGTGGAGATATGGGGATTACAATTCAAGATGAGATTTGGGTGGGGACACAGAGCCAAACCATATAAGACACCCTTCTCTCACCCTGTGTGAACTTTTATTTCATTTTATTTATTTATTATTTGTTTATTTATTTTTGAGACAGAGTCTCACTCTGTCACCCAGACTGGAGTGCAGTGGCATGATCTCAGCTCACTGCAAGCTCCACCTCCTGGCTTCACATCATTCTCCCACCTCAGCCTCCCCAGTAGCTGCGACCACAGGTGCCTGCCACCACACCCGGCTAATTTTTTTGTATTTTTAGTAGAGATAGGGTTTTACCATGTTAGGCAGGATGGTCTCGATACCCTGACCTTGTGATCTGCCCTCCTCGGCCTCCCAAAGTACTGGGATTACAGGCATGAGCCACCGCGCCCGGCACCCTGTGTAGACTCTTAAAAGACTCCCTTATCCAATCCAGATTTTATCTGGTACATTGATGGATCTTTTTTCTGAGAGACTGGGCTGGTTCCTATTGGGCAGGCTATGTGGTGGTCTCTCTGATAAAGACCACTGAATTAGGCCCCATGCCAGGGGCCAGATCTGCCCAACAGGGGGAACTACATGCCCTCACTTGGGCCTGCCTACTGGCCAATGATAAAATGGCTAATATTTATATAGACAGGAGATGTGCCTTTGGAGTTGCCCATGATTTTGGCATGCTCTGGGGACAGACGATTTTTAACTTCCTCTGGACAATCTATTAGAAACAAAGATTTTGTTTTGGCCTTCTTGGATGCCATTCAGACTCCTTGAGCCCTAGCCATTATCAAAGTCTAGGGACATTCCCTTGACAAGACAAAGGACAACAAAGACAACCACGCTGCAGATGAAACAGCCAAAGCTATCACCCTGCAAGTGACTTCTTCTCCCTTTGTGGCTGCTTGACCCTCTACCTCTTCTTTTACCTCTATTCCTCCTCTCCCTTATTCTCTTCCTTATCTGAAGATCTCCTTTCCATGCTCTGTCTCACGAAAGACAGTTTCAGAGACTGAAAGAGGGAGGTGAATAAAACAAAACAATTCTTTCAACTCCCGAAATAAAATTATGGGAAGGTCCAAACGAACACCCAATTTTAGCCAGCACTCTGCAAAGACAGATTTTAATCTGACCCATTGGAATCCAGATAAAATGATCCAATGGGGTAGACAATACTATTGGAGACTATGCCCAACTGTCATGTCTCAGGTATACAAACTTTGCAATGTGTTGCCCCAGTACAACCCAGGTAAGTCCCTAAAGCCCCCTGCAGGCCAATTCTCACTCCCCAGTGGTACATTTGCTATCTGGCAACTTGATTTCATTCAGCTACCATCATCCCATAGTGGTATGAAAACAAATATGTGCTTGCAATTGTTGACATGTATTTTCATTGGGTTGCAGCTTTCCCTTGCAAATAAGTCACAGCTCTAGGGGTGGTCAAAATACTACCTGAGAAAATCATTCCTATCTGGTGTGTTTGAACTTTGTAGTGATAGGGGAACTCATTTAACCAGCCAGGTACTGGAAACAGTTTGAAAAATCTGGCCCATTCTACAGCATTTTCACTGCCTGTCACTCCCAATCCTCTGGGCTAGTTGAGCGGGCTGATGAAATCATTAAAAAACAGCTGGTCTGGCCAAAGTCACAAAAACTTTTAATTTTGTCCTGGCCTAAAGCCATTTCACTGGTACTACTGATTCTGCAGTCCACTCCTACCAGAGAACAATGACTCTCTTCTTTTGAAATTGTTACTGGTTGGTCCATTCCCTGTGACCAAGGAATATTTCTTCGACCCAATTATAGGGGGAACTCCTGGCTTACTGCCAGGGGCTCATAAAAGCTATAAGGATCAACCACCACAAGGTGTTAGAATCTTCTTACAGCTTCCATTCAGGTCAAAAACTGCAGAATCACCACCTCCAACCTATTGACTATGTATACTTGAAAAGACATCAGTTAAAAGACTCCCCCCAGCCCCATTGGAAACAGCCTTATGAAATATTCTTGACTAATCGTTGTGCTGTTAATTTAAAGGGAGTTGACTCCTGGGTAAACATACCTAATCTGAAAATGGCACCTATCCCTGCTGAATCATGGATATTGATGCTGGTATCTAATACCAAACTCAAGTTAACCAAAGCCTCATCCTTGGGCTCAAAGAAAAGCCAACAACAACAGTGAACTGCTTTCATAAGACTGTGGCCAGGCCTGTATTCAGATAAACACTTATACTCACCTTCTACTGGCTATCACACTTGGTGTTTTAGGTTTAGAAATTTTCACAATTACTGTTGCCTTACGTAAAAGGGGAAATACCCACCAGCATCTTCTAAATGCCTAGCCATACACCTACATTATAATCGCTTTAACTGTTATAAAGGAATTCTATGTATGCTAGGCCACATTGTGGCAACCCCATGAATTCCAACATTTAGATACCCATAGTTAGTTAAAATACTTACAAACTCCCCCCAACACACACAATGTCAAAATTAGACAGGACTCATGACCCTTTTCTCTGAGGACACTGTTATTTCATTTCTTGTAAGTCAGGTGCTCTTTTACTTCAAAGATAATTCCCCAAAGCTTGTCTGACAGTTCCCTTGAGATTGTATGGAACCTGTAGTTTCTCCCTTAGTTTGAATTCTTTAAATAGTTTTAATATCTGTTTCCCTTTCTTCCTTTGCTCTTATGGCATTAACAGCCTTCTCCCTCCTCCTTGTAATTGTCCCCCATCCCAATATACGAAATAGCATGATAATTCTCTGGTTAAATTGTCCCAAAGTGTTGCCACCAGAGGAAACATCAGATTGTTGGATGTGTCCACAGCTTCCTAAATCCATTCACAATAAACATCTGCCATTAATAATATCCATTTCCAATTTCCCCGATGTCACCAGTTACCTGGACCAAATCCATTCCTTGTCAACTTTCTGGGTACAATTGCTTGCACAGCCAAATATGACCACCCCTTGTTTTAATTTGTCTCCTGTTATTAATGGTGTACATTCATTCTATACCGTGAGACCCTCTCAATCTATGAAGTACTGGGTAGACAAATGCAGTATAGATCAAGGAAATAATGTAAAACTTCATCTCTATTATGCCAACAATACTTATATTTAAAACGTCATGTGAATGGATTTTGGAAAGCTTGTGAGAGAAGCAACCCATTTTTCAATTTAGTATTGTCTGCTCTTTGATGAGTCCATCAAAGAACATACTCTTGGGGGTATCACTTGTGCTCCCCCAGGTTATGTGTTTATAAGTGGCATAGGATCTGACCCACCCACACTAGGGTAGCACACTGCTGCTCTGACAGCCTGCACAAGGTTCTTGTTTATTGAGACATTGAATAGCCCCCTTCTCCATCCAGTCCAATGATGAGAGGTATCCTGCTTTCCACAGACTGAAAAATGAGTTACCAGGAGGATATCAAAACACTTGGGGGCAGAGCCTCTTTGGGTACAGCAGTTCCCAGTTACAGGGTTTATGCAAATAGAGACATGATAAAAAATCTATTGGACACCCTAGGAAAAATTGCCAACGAAACCACAAAACGTACTGCAGCACCACAAAAATTGAGTCAAGAAACTTAACTCAAGTGGTTTTAGATCATCGAGCTGCATGAGATTTTCTTCTAGCCAAACAAGGAGTCTGTGCAGTGGCTCAAACCACCTGTTGTACTGACATCAACACCAGGTGAGGTAGAAACCCGTCCAGAAAAAATTTCCAAACAAACCAAATGGTTACAAGAAGTACAAACTACAGACTATGGACCCCTTCAATGATCTTACAGCTGGCTCGCTACAGATTTGGAGATTGGTTTGGATCCACCTTGCAAACCCTTGTCATAACAGGGTTATGTGGTAGTGTCATAACTCATTACTTTGTCCCTTTTTCTGATTATCAAAATGCTCGTGTTCTATATAACTAATTATTGCAAGTCTGTACCTAAAACCAAGTTTATGGTGGCTCAACATGAAAAACATACAGATAAGTCCATTTTGTAACCTTGCCTTTTGGCTTTGGTTTCGGCTCTTATATTGCTCAAAAGGTTTTAAGGGTTACTGAGTGCCTGCCCACCTCCATTCCAGCCTGGCCTAGAATACTTAATTGGGTGTAGGTCTTTTGGCTCTAAGTCCCTTGACCACAGGGGTCCCATCAAGGGACAGGACCTGGGGCAGGTAGTCGCATCACTCTGGCAATGTTATGGGACAAAATAAGTTTGGCTATCGCTGTTACCTCTGACAAATCTCAGCCAAAAGGGGGAGAACGTAAACCTAAGATAAAATTCTAAGCCACCACCCTACTGAAGGACCTCCACTTGGCCAAGGGGACCCCAGAGTAACCTTGAAAACTGAGTTCATGGTCATAACGAGATGTGGGGGCAGGTCAGACACACCTCATTATACTCCTTCCCTCTCTAACCACAATTAGGCTTTCTTCCCTCCCTAAGGGCTAAATAGAAACCAGCCCTTTCAAAAGACACACCCACTGATATGGACCAACCACCTGACGCTGCCCATCCCTTCTGCAGTTTTCGCGCAAGGACTGACCAGCACTCCTTCCTGGTAAGAGACCACCAGCCATGGTGTGGTTCTGGCCAGTCTATGGAGGATGCACACAAATGGCTATTGTGTCCTCTGCTTTATCTTTTGATACAAAGAGCCTAATTGAAACACATTTACATGTTAACTCTCCACCCCCAGGTGAACATGGGATGCATGTTGCATACACGTTAGCCTACTGCGCATGTGCATGCCGCCGTCTCGTGAATATTCATAGCTCCCCGATAACCTGCTGCATATGTATCCCTGGCCACCCTGCTTGGTGTAATGTACATGAAAGTCAGGCTATCACAAGTATAAGGCTATGTTTCTTGGTTAATATGTTCCCAATGAGGACAATTTTGTTTATGGGCGTTCAGCCATCCCATGGGTCAAACTATATGTCACAGCAGCAGCCAAATCTAAGCAAAGGACTGCAATATTCTACCCTGCACGGCAGATGCACCTGACAGCAATAACTTAAACACACCCTCAGAATGACCCTATGGTCTAAAAATAATGTGTGTTCAGAGTTCCAAAGTAAGGAATCCAGGAGTAGCCAACCCAGAGATTCCTTCCTTATCTATGAGGAACATCTGAACCCCTGGCCCACCCCACAGAATGCAAGCCATACAGGGAATCAAAGCCCTTTGTGTTGGGTTAAATGAAGGTTGCCAGGTGGAGGTCACTACGGGGAGAATGCTAAGTGAAAAAGTTACCAATACTCTATACGCTTTTTACAAAGGGTACTGGTTCTCCCATCTAGCCTGCCACCACTGGAACACCCTGTATGTAAGTCCCCTCAATAAATCCTATGACTCGTTCGCTGGCTCTGGGTATCTTCCTGGGTCTCTTGAACATGATGCCATCCCTACTGAAGTCGATAGGGGGCCAGCAGGACACACTCAGCTCACTGGAAAAGGCTGACAAAGACCCATTTATTTTTTCCTTTGACAGATATTGAGAAACTGTTATTTTATTTAACAAGCATTTACAAAGTGTTAGCACATGTTTTAATTTAAATACTAATTTATTTGATCCTCATCATAACCCAAAGAGATACACACCATTTTTATCCTCATTTCATGGATGAGGAAACTGAAGCACAGAAAGGTTAACTAGCCCAGGGTTGAAGAACTAATAGACACGGAAGCTGAGGCAGTCTGAGTCCAGAGTTCAGGCTCTTAACCACTGCACTCTATAAAAGGCACAGAGCTAAGCACTGGGAATCTACCAGGGAGCAAGACAGACCCCATCTCTGTCCTCTCTGGACCTCACCTGCTAGCCAGGAAGGACTGGTAAAGAGCAAGTCATATTAAAAATGTAATGACAACTGCCAGAATGCCACAGTGGAGAAGTGATGGGGCAGCTGCACAAACAGAAGGGTGAAGGACGAGAAAAACATTCCCTGAGCCCTCGACGATTCCTCCTACAACACTGGAAAATAACGAATAATATTCTCATTGTAGAAAGGAGGCTATTCTGGCTTAGTGAGAAGAGGCGAAAGACAGTGGCAGAATTCACCCTCAGTCTGCGCAGTCTTGACACCAGTCTGGCTGTTAGAAAAAACTTTCTCCTAGATCACTTCCACCTGCTGTCATTGTCATCTTATTGCATTATATTATATATGTTATATGTAATATATTGATATATTAACGTATATTATAGTAATATATTACGTTAATCTGTATGTTACATTATGAAAGGTTTAGGTATTTGTATTATTTGGGTGTCTCACCAAATGCAGAAGCCTGGTCTTATCACTTTGACAATAACCACCTAATACCAAGTACTCTGCCCACAATAAGATTGTAATATATATGGGTTATTGGTGTTCATCTAAAATTGACTCCTATCATTGTTGATCTGAAGCTGCCCTATCTTGGTAGCTGAGGAGTTAAAAGAGTGAGGAGACAGGAGGCAGAAGAATAAACATACATCTTATGACTTCATTCCAAGAGGCTGTCAGGTGTTTTCACAAGTTACTTTATTTAAGTGCCTAGGAGAGATCAGATGTTTCAGATAAGATGGATCTGAGAGGCTACTGGGGCTGATTTTAAAGAAAAAAAATTTTTTTTCATTTTAAAAGTACAATAAGGAAAAAGGAATGCAACTAAAACATTCAGTTTCAAAAGAACAGAAATTTAGCATAAAAAAATTATGTTTGCAAGGAGTTTGTAACAAATGGAGAAAAACTGATATTCTAATAATCTTCACATATTCAGAGAAAGAGTAAAGAATGACAGAAGTATACATTCTACAAACAAGTAATAGTACTAATGGATCCCATTATGAAGTAAAAAGATGATTAAGAGAAAATTTTAACACACATTGTATACCACTCAATTGTTTCCTATACATAGTTTTTTAAAAATTAAAACAAAATTACATTTAGTGTCTTTATGTATAAAAATGGCAAAAAATGCTTAAACTATAAAGTTACTGTGACAGGACAAATTTTTTAATACAAAATAATTTTAACTACATATTCCTCTCCCAATAAAAGAAACTAGAAAACTTAAACGTAAGACCAAAAACCACAAAAATCCTAGAAGAAAACCTAGGCAATACCATTCAGGACACAGGCATGGCCAAAGACTTCATGACTAAAACACCAAAACCAATGGCAACAAAAGCCAAAATTGACAAATGGGATCTAATTAAACTAAAGAGCTTCTGCACTGCAAAATAAACTATCATCAGAGTAAACAGGCAACCTACAGAATGGGAGAAAATGTTTGTAATCTATTCAGCTGACAAAAAGCTAACATCCAGAATCCACAAAAAAAAAAACTTAAACAAATATACAAAAAAAAAAAAAAAAAACCATCAAAAAGTGGGCAAAGGATACGAACAGACACTTCTCAAAAGAAGACATTTATGAGGCCAACAAACTTGGAAAAAAAGCTCATCATCACTGTCATCAGAGAAATGCAAATCAAAACCGCAATGAGATACCATCTCATGCCAGTTAGAATGGCAATCATTAAAAAGTCAGGAAACAACAGATGCTGGAGAGGATGTGGACAAACAGGAAAGCTTTTACACTGTTGGTGGGAATATAAACTAGCTCCACCATTGTGGAAGACAGTGTGGTGATTCCTCAAGGTTCTAGAACTAGAAATACCATTTGACCCAGCAGTCCCATTAGTTGGTATATACCCAAAAGATTATAAATCATTCTACGATCAAGACACACACACACATATGTTTACTGCAGCACTGTTCACAATAGCAAAGACTTGGAACCAACCCAAATGCCCATCAATGATAGACTGGATAAAGAAAATGTGGCACATATACACCATGGAATACTATGCAGCCATAAAGAAGGATAAGTTCATGTCCTTTGTAGGGACATGGATGAAGCTGGAAACCATCATTCTCAGCAAACTAACACAGGAACAGAAAACCAAACACCACGTGTTCTCACTCATAAGTGGCAGCTGAACAATGAGAACACATGGACACAGGAAAGGGAACATCACACACTGGGCCTGTTGGTGGGTGAGGGACTAGGGGAGGGACAGCATTAGGAGAAATACCTAATGTAGATGACGGGTTGATGGGTGCAGCAAACCACCATGGCACGTGTATACCTATGTAACAAACCTGCATGTTCTGCACATGTATCCCAGAACTTAAAGTATAATTTTTTAAAAAAAAAGAAACTAGAAAACTTGAACATAGTTCCATAGTTAACCCTAAGGAGTCAGTTTCTACTTTCTTACTTTTGTCTACTTTCCTATTGTTTAAAGTATTTATAATAAGCATTTATCACTTTCATTACTGGAAAAAACCAAAGATTAGAAAAGAACAAATAGTAGAGAAAATATACTAATATGATAAGTGGTAGGATTATAGTTGTTTTGCCAACACCTAAATATGAAGTCAAATATAAAGAAGCCACAATTGTCACTTGAAAATCATTAAGTTCAAAGTAAAACCTAAAATTGCTTTTAATGAAAAACAGCCAAACGTGCGCACAAAGCCCTATATGAACAAAGGAAGAAGCACTCCTGAGTTTTAAGTATTTTTAACCTAATTCTCTTTCCTTCCTCATATTCTTCTTTTTCAGATGTGGTAACCCTGTTTTCTTTCAGTTATTTGGAAAGAGAAGCTGACAATGGCAATTTGCTGGAGCCAGGTCACAGACTCCATCCTCAGCATGACTGTCAACTGCCTGCAGATAATGAGGCTCTTCCCTCACCTCTTTGGCACTCCTTGCTTCTAGGCTTCCCAGTTCTTTTGGGACTTTTGTTTTTCCCCTCAGAAAATGTTACCTGCCTCCCCAAAGCATGAATACAAACTGCATCTCACAAAACAGTGAAAGAAAGAAAATTGCTGTTCTAAGTTAGCCTGATGTCAAAGTGTCACTTGGTAGCAAAATATGGATCTTCTTTGCAAACTCTGTGGGAAGGTCTGTTGACATTATACACACTATCATCATGTATTCTCTCCTTTGAGGTATAGACGTCCTTTGTAAAGCAGAAACAAAAGAATAGCAGGGAGCCCCGGTTCCTCTCTGATAGTAAGCCCACTAGAGCCTCTCTCTCCCTCTCTTGCTTTTTACAACTAAAAGCTCTGGACACAAAAATAGCTGAGTGCCTGGGACAGAGATGAGCAACAAAGGGAAATATGGGTTGTGACCTGAGTAAGAAAAGTCATGTCCTGTAAACTTAGCAGAAGCATGTGCTACTCAACAGTTACCAAAATAATACAAAGAGCAACAACTGAGGACTGAAATGTTAACAAGGTGAATTCTGGAGGAGACAAATTTAAAGAAATGATCTACAAGGAGATAAGTTTCCAGTTTTGTTTTGTTTTTTCTTTTATTCTGACAGCTATGTCTTGGAGCAGGACCCAGTCACAGAGCTCCACTATACAGGAGAACAGCAGGGCAGCAGCCTGAGCCACTCGTGCTCCAGGAAACCCAGTCTTTATGACCACAGGAATCTGGAAAAGGAGCCCTCACAGGCCAAAGAGGATGGGGGAATCACGGAGAGAAAGAAAATGGAGAAGGGAATCCCCTAATTCTGAACATGAATCAGCACAATTCCTGGCTTCACCCTAAGCTGTGCATGCATGACACAGATCTAGAACAGTATAGCAACAGCTGTAAGAAGTGAACTAAGTCTAGAAACCACTGCCCCTGAGAGGCACACATGAGACAGACCTAGAGTCGCATCACAAAGACTTTGAAACCTGAACTGAGAATAGTACCGCTAGCCACAAAAAGGTGAGACAGAAATGCAGCCGGAATCTAGCTGGGTTTACTCCCTGCTAAAACACATTTTAAAAGATCAACATTATTCAGAAGATTAGAACAGGACCCAGAATCTATACCACACAACATACACAATGTCCAGGATACAATCCAACATCATTCCACATACAAAGAACTAGGAAAATATGATCAGTTCTTAGGGAAAAAAGCAATCAGATTCCAACTCTGAGAAACCCAAAGGACAAATATTATAAATATCCTCCACGGTGATATGGAATGAATGGAAAGACACAAGTTCTCAACAGAAAAATTAAAACTAGGCCAGGTGCAGTGGCTCCCGCCTGTAATCCCAGCACTTTGAGAGGCCGAGGCGGGCGGATCACGAGGTCAGGAGATCCAGGCCATCCTGGCTAACACTGTGAAACCCCGTCTCTACTGAAAAATACAAAACAAAATTAGCCGGGCATGGTGGTGGGCGCCTGTAGTTCCAGCTACTCGGGAGGCTGAGGCAGGAGAATGCCGTGAACCCGGGAGGTGGAGCTTGCAGTGAGCCGAGATTGAGCCACTGCACTCCAGCCTGGGTGACAGAGCGAGACTCCGTCTCACAAAAATGAAAATTAAAAAAAAAAAAAATTAAAACTAGAAAAGCAAGTGCATATTGTGGAAATAAAAATATCTGAAATACATTCATGGGATAGCTCAAGTCAAAATACATATATATAACAGAAGAAAGAATAAGTGAACTTGAAGAGTCAGTGAAATGATCCAATATGAAGAACAAAGAAAAAAAAATTGTTGAGACAAATGAGCTGAGCCTCAAAGACCTGCAGGAAAATATCATAAAGTTCTAGCATTCATGCCACTGATTATCTAGAAAAAAACAATTGGTGGAGAAACTATTTGAAGAAATAATAGCCCAAAACTTCCCAATTATTAAAAGACACAAATTTACAAATGCAAGAAGTTCACAAACCCCAAACAGAATAAGCTCGAAAAAAGTCACACTTAGTCAACTGCTTAAAAGCAAAAAGAAAGTATTCACAATGGCTAAAGTTACACATTATTACAGAAGAAGAATGGTTTGAATTACTGAAAACTTCTCAACTGAAACCAAGCAGGCAAGAAATCAATAGAAAAACATCTTTAAAATGCTCAAGGAAAAAAATCCACCAACCTAAAATTCCATATCCATCAACAACATCCTTCAGGAAAGAAAGCTAAATAATGGTATTTTTAGATGGAGGAAAATTAAAAATATTTTCAGCAGACTTGCTCTACAAAAAGCTAAAGAGCAAGCTTTAGGCTTAAGGGAAATAACCCCAGAAAGAAATCAGAATCTTCACAAAAAACAGAAATAATAAATACCTCAGTAAATATAGAAGACTACTTTCCCTTAAGTTCTTTATTGAAAGCAAAATGTGTAACACTGGTGAGGTTTTCAATAACCTACAGGTGAGTGGGAAAGGATAAAGGAAACTATCATAAGGATTCTACATTTTACTTACAGAAAACAACATTAACTCTTGAGTAGGCAGTGACAGTTTTGGTGTGTTATATTGTAATTCCTAGAGCATCCACCAAAAAAATTTTTTTAAAGATAGCAAAATAGCTAATATGGAATATTAAGATGGAATACTAAAAAGATTCAAATAACCCAAAAGACAGAAAAAGGGGGAAGAAACAAATAACTGACGGAATACACGGAAAACAAACAACAAAATGGTGTGTCTAAATCCAATCATGTCACTCACTATATTAAACGAAAACGATCTAAACACACCCATGAAAAAAGATGTTTCTAAATAACAAGAATCAACTATATGCTGCCTACAAGAAACTCATTTTAACTACGAGTCCTACATAGATTAAAAGTAAAGGATGAAGTAAATTGTCATATAATAATCAAAATCTATTAATATATTAACATATAGATTGGCTATATTAATTTCACCCAAAATCCTATTCTTGTTTTTCCCAATTTTTCCCAATTTTTAATTCCTCTATGCTAACAAATTCATACATAGTGAGTATTCCCTCTTTACTCAGAAAAGCATTACCAGAGTATTAAGCTGTGTTCATCAACAATTTATAAAATATATCAACATATCCCTTCACTTTATGAACTTACCATCTAAGACAATATTAATGCAAGTTATTTTAAAAACGAAAGCAAAATACAGCAAATAGATCTAAAAGACTGCATGTCTGACAGAGGTGCTGAGTTCCTATATACACAGGATTGTATAAGCTCTAGGAATGGCATGACATCCTCTCTAACAGTTCCAACTAGGCCAGGGCAGTGGTTAATGCCTGTAATCCCAGCACTTTGGGAGGCCAAGGTGGGAAGATCATTTGAGGCCAGGAGTTCAAGACCAGCCTGGGCAACACGGCAAGACCCTGTCTTTACAAAAAAAAAAAAAATTTAAAAATTAACTGGATGTCATGGCACACACATGTCGTCCCAGCTACCTGGAGGCTGAGGCAGGAGGATTGGTTTAACCCAGGAGTTTGAGGTAGGAGGATTGGCTGAGCTATGATTGTGCTCCAGCCTGGGTGACAGAAGGAGACCCTGACCCTTAATAAAAATTAAAATTAAAAAAGTAAAAGTTATAGCTTATGTGGTTTAGAGAATACTAAGGAAAACACATAAAAGTAGCTTAAGAAAAAATATGTTTTCAGAAGCAATTAAATATAGATTTTGAGTAAGCATGCCTAAAGTAAGCATAAGGTTATATAGTATACAGATAAGCCTCTTAAAATTGTATGAGACTTATAAAGATTAGCAATAGCATTAAATGAATCACTGCATCTTACACCTTGATGAAAATAATGTTTTGGGGGTCATACCTGACAGATGTCCTTCCAATTAATATTTTGACCCAAATATTCTCTCTATGAAATTGCAGCCTTGGAGGCACTCCACCTCTCTGCCAGTTATTTCTTTAAAATAGTAGAGGAGAGAGACCGAAGGAGATTAGGCAATGGAAGGAAAATTCTACAACGGAAATTCATCAGTTGCCTAAGACCCATGGATCAGAGTCTTCAATGAAAATCGCAGTTATAGTTAAAACCTAGAGGAATAGATAAATAAGAAGAATAAAATGAAGACAAAGAAAAGAACTGAACCCTGTAGTACAAGTGAATAATCAATACCCTTTCTCATCTTCTGTGTTTTAACATACATGTTGTGTTGTGATTTAAAAACAAAAACAGTATCACTCTGCTGTAGGTAAGAGGAATATTATTTCTATTTTACAAATGAGGCAACAGACAAACAAAAAGTGCTTTATCAATATAGCACCCCTCACTTTTATGATGCAGTTCATTCTTGGAAATCACACTGGAAAAAAAAATCTTTAAGTGGACTATATGGAATTCATTAAATTCATTTACTAAAATAGGTTTGACATTAGCAGTGAAAGCTAGCAATGAATAAGTGGATGAGGACAAGAAGATGTGAAATGCTGGAAGGACATGTGAAATGCTGGTCCTTCCTTTCACTGTGTCACAAGGAATGTTTGGAGGAGTGAAATGACTACACAAACAAGCAGAGACCTTCTGTAATCATGGGTATAAGCACTGACCTATATTATTAAGATAAGCGGGATCAACACAGGAGGAACCCAAAGCAAGTGCTACAAATTTGCAGTTAAAAAGTAAGGCAGTAGAGAGTCTAGAAACAGACTCACACAAATACAGTCAACTGATCTTTGACCAAAGAGCAAAGGCAATTCAGTGGAAAAACAACTGTCTTCTCAACAAATGGTTCTGCAACAATTAAACAGCCATATAAAAAAGAAAAAAAAAAAGAATCTAGACACCTTTAACAAAAATTAGCTCAAAATGGATCACAGATGCAAACATAGAATGCAAAAACTATAAAACTCCTGGAAAATAACATAGAAAATCTACATGACCCAGAGTTTGGCTTTGACTATTTAAAACATACAAGACCAAAAGCATAATCCAAGAAAGAAAAAAAATCAGTAAGTTGATCTTCATTAAAATTTAAAACCTTTGTTATGCAAAAGAGAATAAAAGGACAAGAGAGAAAATCTTTGCAAAACATGTACCTGATAAAAGACTACCTGGTATCCAAAATATTCAAAGAACTCTTAACAATAAGAAAACAACCTAATTAAAGAAAGAATGGGCAAAAACTCTAAACAGACACCTTACCAAAAAGGACATACAAATGGTAAGCATATGAAAAGATGTTCAATATCATATGTCATTAAGAAAATGCAAATTAAATTGATGAGACACCACTGCACACCTAATAAGCTAAGATCTAAAACAAAAAAAGCTGGTGACAATGACGAGCAATGGAAACTCACGCATTGTTGGTGGAAATACAAAATGGTACAACCAGTTTGGAAAACAGTTTTGCAATTTCTTATGAGACTAAACACACTCTTATCATATGATCTGGCAATCAAGTTGCATGATTGCCAAATCATGCTAGATATTAACCCAAATGGGTTGAAAACTTACGTGCACAAAAACCTACACACAAATATTTATAGCAGCTTCATTCACAACTGCCAAAACTTGGACACAACCAAGATGTCCTTCAACAGGTGAATAAACTGTGATTTGTTTATCCATAAGGTGGAATATTACTCAGCCATAGAAAATGAATTATCAATGGATGAAAAAACATGGGAGAACTTTCAATGTATATTGCTAAGTGAAAGAAGCAAATCTGAAAAGGTTACACACTGTATGATTCCAAGTAAATGAAATTCTGGAAAAGACAAAATCATAGACATGGTAAAAAGATCAGTAGTTCCAAAAGTTCAATGCCGAGGGAGTCAGAAAGGGATAAACAGATGGAGAACAGAAGGGTTTTAGGGCAGTAGAACTATTCTCATAGTGTAATGATGGATATACCTCACTATACATTTGCGAAACTCATAGAATGTACAACACAAAGAGTGAATACTAACGTAAACTATGAACTTTAGTTAATAATAATGTATCCACTTGGCTCATCAACTGCAACAAAAGTACCACACTAATAAAAGACGTTAATAATACAGAAAATGTGAGCGTAGGGGAGTAATGTGGAAATTCTGTACTTGCCATTCATATTCCTATAAACCTACAACTGATTAAAACAATAGTCTATTAATTCTTTAAAAAAAAAAAAAAGCAAGGCAGTGTGTCATCTTTTGTGTTTTCGTGTTTTACTTAAGAGTCAAGATTTTTAAATGGCACCAAATGACATTTTCATTTTCTCCAATTTCATAAGCCTGAACTGTATTATGAGGCAAACAGCTGAAATAGAAAACCACCTAATGAGAGCCTGCCTACATTTTCTATGCCTTCTTTTCTCATTAACTTCCAATATGCCCAGTTATTCATTTGTTTATTTTCATAAAGAAGGTACATTCTATTCTACTATGAGAGAATATGAAGCGTTATTTCAGTCCCCAGGGATTTATCTGTGGAAACAGCCCGCTTCACATCCCCGTAAAGCTGGACCTAGGGCAGTTTCCAATGGGTATTCACAAGGCTGAAAATACCAACATATCAGGAACAGGACTTAAATGCTAAATGCCTCTAATGAGAAAAATTTGGAATGAAAAGACACTAAAGCCCCTGTTCTAATCTGAAGGGAAAAAAAACCACGCATACTTATATTAAAACACAAGTGAGCATAAATTCTCCCCACAAAACACCATCAACAAGTAGTTCAGCATTTCCAGCTATTAAAGAGGAAGAGCACTCAGTTCAGGACACTAAATGATTATGTGTCTATGAAGGCACATGTCACCTTACCAGTGTGGTTACAGTGGACAGTTACTTTCTTCCCTCCTCAAGATCTGGAAGAAAAAAAGAAAAAAAAAAAAAAAAAAAAAGGCCAGGTGCAGTGGCTCAACGCCTGTAATCCCAGCACTTTGGGAGGCCAAAGCAAGTGGATCACCTGAGGTCAGGGGTTCAAGACCAGCCTGACCAACATGGAGAAACCCCGTCTCTACTAAAAATACAAAATTAGCCGGGCGTGGTGGCACATGCCTGTAATCCCAGCTACTTGGGAGGCTGGGGCAGGAGAATTACTTGAACCCAGGCAGAGGCTATGCTGAGCTGAAATCACGCCACTGCACTCCAGCCTAGGCAATAAGAGTGAAGCTCTATCTTAAAAAAAAAAAAAAGAAAGAAAAAGAAATAGGTACTAAAAACAGCATTTTTGTTGTACTCAGTGACATGTAGAACTTTCTCCTGATTGTGCTTTTATAAAATAAGCACAGACTGCCTTTTAGCTTTGAACATACTGGTACAATATTTTGAATATATAGAGATATTCTATACCAGTAGTTCTCAAAGTGTGGTCCCTGGACTAGCAACATCAGCATAAACAGGGAACTTGTTAAAAATGCAATTCAAATCCAGATCGACTGATTCAGAAATTCTGGAGGTGGGACCCAGCCTTCTGTTCGCGTGAGCTCTCCAGGTGACTCTGACGCCCAGTGAAATTTAACAGCCACTGTTCTAGATGTTCATATTTTCTCATTAACTTCCAATATGCCTAATTATTCATTTATTTTCACAAAGAAGGTGCATTCTATTCCACTGTGAGAGAATATGAAGCGTTACTTCAATCCCCAGGGATTCAAAGTTGACTGGACTCAATTTTTGGTGAAGTCTGGCTCCAGGGAGTTCCTCATGCTCATGATATTAGAATGGCTGGTTAAGTATCTCATCTCTTAATCCCTGCTTCCCTACCATGCAAGGGTAGGACATTCAAGTGTTCCTTTAAGTCAGGAGAAAGACACATATTTGATGCCGACTCGGAACCAACTCTGCTTTCTCAGTTAAAAAAAAAAAAAAAAATCAAAGACTCCCTCTACAAAGAGATTGGCCCTCCCTCAACCTCCCATTTTGCACAGAAGAAAGCTGAAACACAGGGAAATTTGAGTAATCAGTAAACAGTATCCAGTCCAAGATGAGTCAACCAATAAGCACAGAGAGCTTCCACTCTACACTCCAAGCAAAGTGGTGTAAGCGTCTTCAGAAAAAAAAAAATTAGCTATGTAATCTTGGACGAGTTATTATACCCCCAAGAGCCTAATCTCCACATCTATAAAAAAAGAAGTAAACATAGTACCTACTTCACAGACTTTATGTGAGGATTAAATGAGATAATCTATGTAAGGCTCTAAGAATAGTGAGTGATAGTAGCACAGCTACAATAAATGTTAACCATAATCTTTGATACTGACACCACCACCACTACAGCTATTAAAACACTACTGCAATTATGAACTGGGCATTTTTAAACCTATTACTGTTTCTCTTCACTCCTGCCTTTAGACTTTTTATACTGTCCAGACTATCACATGCAAGAGACATGAACTCATCATCTTTTGGGCTATGCTGGAATTTACAAGAGATTAAACCACCAATACTTAAGAGATGGCTATTTTATTAGCAGCTATTTCAATCATTAGACACTTACTTTTTATTTCGATTTAGAGATGAGCTCTTGCAAAGATAAACCCAATAATTCTGTCAAATGTACACAGCCTTCATCCTGGAGAGCTTCTAGAAATGCAAGGAAAACAAAAGGCTTAAAAATAAGCCTGCAAACTGAAAAACTGCCTTCAGCTCTGTGCCACTGCATTGATCAAAAGTAGTGTGAGTCCCCAGTTGTATAAACAAAAAACAGAAACTTTTCTCTTAGCAAATCCTTCCAGATAGATGCCTGATTGCAGCCTTTTTGAAGTTGACGCAGTTGAAATCAAATTTTTTGCATGAATTATACACTACAGCAGAACAGAAGCAAGACCAATCATAATATGACTCATTGTGTGAGAAAGCTGAAGGCACAACTTGTACTGTGCATTTTCTGGGAAGCCAACATTCCTGAACTAGGTGAGAGGCACATGGTGAGAGGTTACTTTAGCTTCTGTGGCTACAAAACCCACAAGAGCTAATGGCTTCAATAACTGCGCAGACTCACTCACTTGTCTTTCAGTGGCTTTGTTCCACTAAGGTCCAAGTCCATTGATCTAGTCCACCATAACTGATTTTAATCCAGTTAGTAAATGGGAAATTAGCATGCATTTAAATTCATTTCAATTAAATCAAGATAAACTCTAGAAAAGCTATTTTAGTTTCTAAGGTCCACTAACCATCATCATTCAAGATCTGTCCAAGTTCAAATTTAAAACTTCATTTAATTTTTTCCCTAAAGGACTATGATTCAAGTTTAAATGCCATACTTTATTATTTCAGCACTTGTGCTCTCACTACAAATTCTACAAATCAAAATTGTTCATATTGACTGGATTTCTAAGGCTTCCATAACAGAATTTCTGAAAGTCTTTGAAAAATGTTTTTAAAGATTTCCTCTGAAGTTATTCAAAAACTCAACCTAAGCTTAAAGTGCTGTTTTCTAAAGGGAAATAACTTCTAAACCAAAACTATTCCTAAATTAAATGTATTCATGCTGGTACTATTTCAAGTTAATAAAGACACAAGAGGATAATAGATGTTCGTATTTACATAGGAATGATTTCTTAGCTCAATAAGTAAACCCACATTTGGGAGAAACAACTGGTCTTTCAGCTAAGCCATGATTTCAGGTTATTCCTACTTACATAACAGATTAAGCATTTATTTCTCAATATGAAAGTCAAAAGAAACATGGGGCATTGAAGAGCTTTATGATAGTCTAAAGGCCAGCTTCAGATCTGGAGCTAACGAAGATGGGTCAGGAATTACCCAGGAATTACTTCATTCACTCTATTCAGTGTTTACACCTAGAAGGCTCAATGAGCTGCAACTGATCCGACTTGACCATGAAATCAAAAACTTTCTGAGCACAGGTAAAAAAGGTTGCTCAGCTGCAAAGTCAGCTTGCTTCTGATGACTTGTAACTGTCCTTTTTTGTTTTTTTTTTTTTTTTTTTTTTTTGAGACAGAGTCTTCCTCTGTCGCCCAGGCTGGAGTGCAGTGACACAATCTTGGCTCACTGCAAGCTCCACCTCCCAGGTTCACGCCATTCTCCTGCCTCAGCCTCCCGAGTAGCTGGGACTACAGGCACCCGCTACCACGCCTGGCTAATTTTTTGTATTTTTAGTAGAGACGGGGTTTCACCGTGTTAGACAGGATGGTCTCCATCTCCTGACCTTGTGATCTACCCACCTCGGCCTCCCAAAGTGTGGGAATTACAGGCGTGAGCCACTGCACCCAGCCAACTATCCCTCTTTCAAACCACAAGCTCCTCAAGGATCCTCAGTGCAGGTGCCTCTCTGTGAGTCAAGCCCAACTTGCAGAGTAACGTTTCATTTCCTGCATGCTTTTTCTACATAGCGCCAGTAAGCCTGGACTTCTAGCCACTTGCTCTTGCCCATGATAGAAGCATGCCCCTAATTCTCAGCTATCTTTCTAACATGAACTCCACACCCTACTCAGGACTTCTATCCACAATTTATGTCCTCAACAGACTCTGGCTTGTCTGAGGGTTCCAACATTTCCCTTTTATTCTGACTTAGATACATGTCTACTCTATTACACATAACTTTCCCCAGTTCTAGCTTTTCACCCTAAATTTAATGGCTCAAACTCTAATATCTGGCTTCAAAAAAACTCAGCAGAAGTTCAAAAGCATTTCTATTCCTCCAAGTTCATATGTCCTTTATCCTACACTAGGCTGAGGTCCCAGATGTCAGTTCTCAGACATATTAGTGGCCCTAGATATGCACTTAAAGCAAATATAACCTTAAAGGGTAAATAAAGAACCCGGAACTTGGAATTAGCATATGTGTTTCTGCTGCTAGCTCTGTCACTAAGATCACACCACTGTATTATCTTGGATGAGTCTGTTTTTTTCATCTCTAACATTAAAAGGTTTTATCATTTCAAAGTTCTCTTCCAGCTACGAAATTTTATTATTATATTCTGCAAAAGTAATTGTCAGATTAATTCCTAGACATATATTTAAAGGTTTAACTCATTATCTATTGTTATTTACTCTGTCATTTCTCCTCTCCATTAGTGTGGACAATTGAAAGTCAATTACGTATGCTAAGGCAAAGACACTGGAGAAGATCCCCTATACTTTTACTCCACTGGCATATCTGGATGAACAACTTAGTGCCCTGCTCATTAAAAGACTCGAAGACTCATCCACATCCTTTTCTCTCACAAGTTTAAAGAAGCAAAACCCATTGACTGCTATCTAATATGGGCCAGGCATCCAGTTAAGCACTTTACTGCATCAATTCCAATCTTCACTATTTGAAAGGAAAAAATGATCACCATTTCACAGGATCAGAGTGGTTCTTTAGCTTACTCAGCATCACAGCTCTAATAAATGGTGGTGGGAGAATTCAAATGTAAGACCTCTGCTTAGGACAGGCACACTAGTAAAAGATCAGAAAAGATATTAAGGCCAGGATTGGTGGCTCATGCCTGTAATATCAGAACTTTGGGAGGCCGAGGCAAGCGGATCACCTTAGGTCAGAAGTTCAAGACCAGCCTGACCAACATGGAGAGACCCTGTCTCTACTAAAAATACAAAATTAGCTGGGCATGGTGGCGCATGCCTGTAATCCCAGCTACTCGGGAGGCTGAGGCAAGAGAATCGCTTAAACACAGGAGGAGGAAGTTGCAGTGAGCTGAGGTTGCGCCATTGCACTCCAGCCTGGGCAACAAGAGCGAAACTCTGTGTCAAAAAACAAAACAAAACAAAAAAGAAAGCGTATTTAACATCTCAGGCTTGGGCACAAGTGATCGCAACACTCAACCTGCCTGCCATACCATAAGCATGCATTAAACTTTCTATTGCATTTAACAGTACTTACATTGTGCCCTTCCCAAAAGATAGAAACAGATTCTCCCAGGAATGGCTTCAAATTTGTCATATGTGAAAAAAGAAAATAAAGTCTATAATTTAAACATTATATATACACACACACATGCATATCTACTTGCTATATTTAAAAATAGAGTTAGAAATGAAGATATGTTAATGACTATCATTTTGAATAAGTAAACACAAAATGGAATAAATAAAAATACAGATGAAAATAAATGGGAAATACAGAAGTCATTTATTTTAACTCAGAGTTTTAAACTGTCTCTAAAAATGAACAGAAATTAGTACTAACTAGTAAGATAAATTCTAAAGTTACAATAATTAAAATTGTCATCATATGGTAGAAATTTAGAATATGATCGAGGTAGTACTGCAAATCAGAGAAAAAAATACGGATTATTTAATAAATCATGTTAGGACTATTTGCCGGCCAACTGGGGGAAGAAAACTAAATCTAGAGTTCCCATTTCTGACACCAAAATTAATGAAATTCTTGTCTCTCACACCAAAATTAATTCAAGATGGCTCAAAAATTTAAACAAAAAACACAATGAAATATTCAAAGAGAGAATTTTTGTTAAACATAACAAATAAAGTAAATGTTTTTATCTCCAAGACCTCTTGAGACCCAATAAAATCACTAAAGATTAAATTAAACAGGGTAAAATTCTAAAAGGACTAATGATGATGATAACAAATAAGAGATGTCACCCAAGGCAGAAGGGCCAGGGTAGCTGATTAAGCCAAGTGGAGACAGCTGAAGCCTAACCAGCTCCAGTGATAAAAGTCTCCAGGGATGGAAATCAAAGAAAGACATCTTACACTTTCATATGCACAAGAATCACCTGGTGATGCCCAGATTCCAAATCAACAGATCTAGGGTGGAACCTCAAGTGCTGCATTTCTAACAAGGTCCCTGGTGATGGGGCAGAGGCTGATGGTCTAGGGTTCACACTTTGAGTAGAGAGGCTTTAGACTAGAGAATGCCAGAAATGTTTGACAACTGTAGGCACCAGATACCTCTGGAGGTCAGGGTGCAAAGTTCAGCTGGAAAAGGGTACTGGTCCAAAGTCTGCATAAGGAACATGAACACCTCCAGATCGGGTCCCCAAAACCAGGTGACTGCTCTCCCCCAGGCCCAGCAGAGAGGGGTGGTTTACTCCTGGGGAGGTTGAATCACAAAGGACCTGGCTTTTGGGACACTGAGTACAGTGACCAAAACAGGACTAAGATAAATCTTAATCTCACTGCTCAGCTCTCAGAACAGTGGCGGCAGGCTTATAACCATCAAGCAGGCTACAGAAAAGCTGTTCTCTGGGGAAACTGACTAGTTCAAAAGAAAGTACTCTAAGGAAAAAACAAAACAAGCAAACAAAACCTTGAATGATCAGATTACATAAAACTTGAAATCTTCAGCCAAGGAAAAATATCATAAAGTCAAAAGACAAATAAAGCACATAAGCAAATATTCTCAGTACACATGAAAAAGAGCAAATTTCTTTCGGTTTGTATAGAAAGCCTTTATAAAACAATGAACACTCCTAAAAAAAACAAAAACATTAAGTAATTCATGGAAAACTAAATACAAGTGGCTTTAAAGCACATAAAAATGTGCTTAACTTCACTTTTAAAAGGGCAAGTTAAAATAATACCATTTTTCACACAGTCCATTGGCAAGCATTTGCAAGTTCAATCATACTGTTAGAAACTTTCCTTCAGTTAGCAGAAATATATAAACAAGTGCAATCCCCTAAGGGGACAATTCTCCAATATCTATCAAAATTCAAACAGACCCAGCCACTTCACACTAATAGAAATTTAAGGTAATTCACATGGAAAGAAAGATAGATGTACAAAAGTTGCCACTGTGACATTGCTTTTAATAGTGTATGATTGGAAATGATCTCAAGAAGCACTGATACGGGAGTGGTTAAATTATGATAAATATATGCATTATGTATGCTATATAAAATGTTAAAAATTCTATACAACCATAGCCGGGCGCAGTGGCTCACGCCTGTAATCCCAGCACTTTGGGAGGCCGAGGCAGGTGTATCACAAGGTCAGGAGATCAGGATCATCCTGGCTAACATGGTGAAACCCCGTCTCTACTAAAGATACACAAAAAAATTAGCCAGGCTTGGTGGTGGGCACCTGTAGTCCCAGCTACTTGGGAGGCTGAGGCAGGAGAATGGTTGAACCCGGGAAGCAGAGCTTGCAGTGAGCCGAGATTGTTCCATTGTGGCCCAGGTGCCTCTGTGGCCCAGGCACTCCAGCCTGGGCCACAGAGCAAGACTCCATCTTAAAAAAAAAAAAAAAAAAAAAAAAATTCTACACAAACATTTACTAGAAAAAAGTTGACTTTTCAATATTTCCATAAAAAGATGTTCAAGATATAGTAAGTGAAAAACAAAGTGCAAATGAGCATATATAGTTGCGTTAAAATGTAGAGAGATACATTGCTATGGACTGAATGTTTATGTCCCCCAAAATTTGTATGTTGAGGCCTACTACCCCAATGTGATGGAACTAGGGTGTGGGGCCTTGAGAAGCAATTACGAAGGTGGAACCACCATGAATGGAATTAGTGCCCTTTGAGACTCTCTCTCTCTCATTCCTTTCCTCCGTCGCTCTACCATATGAGTATACAGAAAAAAGACAAAGAGCCTCTGCAAACCAGGAAAAGGTGCCTCACCAGACACTGCATCTGCTGGTGCCTTGATCTTAGGCTTGTCTCCAGAACCATGAAAAATAAATTTCTGTTGTTTAAGCCACCAGTCTATGGTATTTTGTCATAGCAACCTGCGATGGTTAATTTTGGGTGTCAACTTCACTGGATTAAGGTATACCTAGAGAATTGGTAAAGCATTATTTTGGGGTATGTATATGAGTGTGTTTCCATAGATTAGCACGTGACTCTGAGTAAATTAAATGGGGAAGATCTGCCCTCAATGTGGGCAGACACTATCCAATTGCCTGGGGACTTGGATAGAAAAAAAAAAAAAAAAAAAACAGAGAAAAAGGATTTCCTGTCTCTCCTGGAGCCAGGACACACTCTTTTCCTCCCGCCTCTGGACATCAGGACCCCACGTTCTCCAGCCTTGGGGCTCTAGGACTTACATCAGCAGTCCCCGCTAAGTTCTCAGGCCTTTTCACTTGGACTGAGCCAAGGTACTGATGCTGCAGGGACTCCAGCTTACAGGTAGCCTATTGTGGGACATCTCAGCCACTAAGGTCATGTGAGCCAATTCCCCCAATAAATCTCCTATCTAATCTATCTAAGTAACATATTTATCTGTCTATCATCTATCTATCCATCCATCCATCCTATCGGTTTCTCTGGAGACACAGCCCTAAGACATATATACTTGAACATGCATAGAAAACATTCCAGAAGGCAGTTACAAATGGTTGTCTCTGAGGAGAGAGTTTTATTTTTCATGGTATACCCTATTTTATTGTTTAACACTTTTTTGCAATATGCATGCATTGATTTTTTCTTTATTAGCTTTCTTCTCTGAGAATTACAAAGAGCAAGGTGATACAATGATGATTTAAAAAAAAAAAAACAAACCAGAAGATGCCAGAGAGGAGCATAATTAATGCACTGGCTGGATGCTGCCATTCCTTGTTCTGTCCAAAAATTGGTTTGAGGAGATAGGCTAACCTCTTTTGCAACTCTTTCTCTGTACCTCAGAAATAGAAACAATAGTAATAACACACAAGTTTATTTTAGTTTATAATTTTGAACCCTACATCAATTGTGATCATTTATTTCATAAACATGTGTCATATATTTGAACCTTTTCCAACTTAGTGCCTTAGGCTTACCTAGCTAACCAAAATAGTGAGTCCAGACTTGCATGTCAGAGGGTAGTTGTATTCAACATTAACAAATGTCTGATTCTAAGCCTCGAAACCACCATGTTGCAAGACCAAACACGACCCACAGAAGCACAAACACTACCACATTGGGGCAGGAACCAATAATCTTGAGAAAGTTTGCCTGCTGTAACTAAGTCTAACAGCCTGATCTATGAGCCAATGTGCTTTATATCAATTTTCTAAAACCAAAAAAATCATTAAGAAACTAGTTAGCTACTTCTAGTAAACTTTTGGTTTCCCAATTCAAACCCTTGGATACAACTTCCATAAAATACTCATCAAAATATTATATATAATCACTCATTTTTCACTAAAATATTGCTGCTAGCCTTACTGTTTATACATCCATTAAATTTAATCATTGATTCTACAATTATGGTCTTCCTCTACCTTGTCATTTTACCAAATCCATACACAGTAAGTTCTCTACCACTTTGAAGCTATACATTTTTAAGAGAAAAAAAAAATCCCATGATATAAAATTGCTTTTAAAAAAGGTACTTTTAAAAAGCCATCCTAGAATGTCTTTCTTCTCAGAGACATTCTAGGATGGCTTTTTAAAGATCCATGCTCAGCTACTCACTGGTGATGTGTCACAGCTGCGATTTACTTTGCATGCTACAGAAAAAACATGATAAAATGTTAATAATCATTGAATTCTGGTGGCAAGAATATGAGTGTTCATGGCACTTTTTTTTAGCTTTTCTCTATATTTGAACATTTTCATAAAAGTCAAAAAATGTTAATACATGCCATCCTATTGGTATAAAAAAAAAACTTTTCCCAAGTAGACAAGCACGATGAGATAATACGATGACTAAAAGGTAGGGTGGGACAGGCAATCAACTGTACTGAAGAACAACCTAGTTCTAGATTTAAAGTGTTTTTGAGTTCTCAACTCTTAGTTGTTGAATCTTGGTTACTTGTTGCTTGTTTACTTGCTGAATGAAAATGTTTCTACCATCAGAATAGCTTAATCATAAGGTAACTCTTCTGATAATAAATTATTAGGAAGTCCCATACCAGGACAGATATTCTTCATTCGTGATTTCTTGTTCAAGGTAACTTATGGTTGACTTTCATTTGTTGTAAAAGAATATAACACAACACTCACCATTCCTGTCAGCTAAGTAACCCTAAGGCAATGAATTGGGAAGGGTGAAATATGTTTGTTAAATGTTTGCAATAGATGTCACCAAGTTCAAAAGCATAAACTTGAATTTCTCATTGTATTTTATGATTATCATTCCCATTTCTTTAAAGAAAGAGTGGCAAAATGTCTTGTTACGATATTATTAAATTGCCTTCCTAACCAGCATCCCAACCTTCTGTTCTTTGGAAAAGTCATCATGTTAAAATAGTTGTTTTAACATGAACTTAATCTTTATAGATTAAGTTTACCAAAATTACATTCTGTTTGCTGCAGGATAAGTCATGGTTGGGAGGGCACGAAGAATGGGTTTCCTCATACTGCATTGGTAGGGATGTCAATTGGTATAATTTTTCTTGAAGGGTTTTCAACGCATTTATCAAAATTTTAACTCTGCACATCCTCTGATCCAGCAATTCTACTTCTTTATGTAAGTTTAGAGAAAAATACCTAAATACAAAGAAGTCTGCATAAGAATGAAGTTACTGCATTGTTTCCTATAGCATTTATGGAGAAGCAGTTAAATCAACTAGGAAACACCCACATAATGGGATGCTGTGCCATCACATTAAAAAGAAAATGGCTCTACATTCACCAACATTGGAAAATCCCCAAGACATGGCCTTAAATAAAAAAAAGACAAGTAAGTTTCAGAGCAAGACTCAGTATACTATTCATATTTTCTTTTCCTTTTTGAAAGACAAGATCTCGCTATGTTGATTAAGCTGGAGTACAGATTCACAGATGCAATCATAGCTTACTGCAGCTTTCAACTCCTGGCCTCAAACAGTCCTCCCACCTCAGCCTCCAGAGTAGCTGGGACTACAAGTGTGTGCCACCACACCTGGAATCATTCATGTTTTAAACTAACTTTATCTTTTCCATATACATATATATGTAGGTAAATAATTGAAAAAGATACAAAAGGACATATATATCAACTACTAATACTGGACACATCAGAGAAGAAAGTGAGATAGAAGAAACAGTGAAAATGGAGAATTGGCTGTGTGTTTTTTTTTGTTTTCTGTATTGGGAGTTTCCCAATGAGAGTACATACACACCATTAGTAATTTTTAAAATAACTGTTAAGTCAAGAGGTATCATATTCTAAATATTTCAAATACAATTATTAATTGTATTAATGTAGCATTATTAATCATGTTAGATATTGAAACATTTTTAATCCACAAATTAAAATTAATGCCCTAGAAACTAATAAATGGTTACTGCTGACACAATAATGCACTAAAATTTATTATATATATTGTGTCATTACATTTCTAAGAAAACTGAAAAGAATTCAGAAGTTCCATTTAAAACTAGCCCGAAAAAACAATCATCTCAAACATGAATAATTTGGAAGAACGTTGTTGTGCCCTCTTTGCACAAATACTAGGACTTAGTAAAGTGATTATGAAACTGAAAAAAATGCAGAGATGGCAGCACAATAAAAGGGTAAATTTTTTTAAGATTATAGAAACATTAAGAACAAAAGAAAAAACTTAACAAACATGAGTGAAAAGATACATGGCAGGCATGTGTGAAAAAAATTAATAAAATCACATAAAAAACTAATATATTAAAATGATTATAGACAAGATGATAGACACTAAAGGCAGAGAAAGGAAATCTAACATATGTATAACTGATATTCCTGAAGAAGAGAAGAGGATAAAAGGAACTAAAGATAGATCCAAAGACAGAATAAAAAGCTTAAATTAGAAAAATCGAGATGAAAAGATACACGTTTTTAAGGTGAGCATAATTTTTCAGATGCAAGCACTGCAAGCTTTAAAGACATTATTTTCAAAACAAAGTATTCCAATATCACAAACCAATATTTTGTGTTCAAAACATCCGGCTTTTTCAAATCCAAAATATCGGATAGCTTTGATTCCATTGTCTCAATTGACAAATGAGTAAGACCATCTATATTCAAGGAACAAGATCCAGACGTTTGTCAACAAACTTATACACCTATCCCATTTAACATCCTTAATGTTTTTTTACAAAAAGATGTAAAGATACTGTATTTTTGTCTCGTTACTAGCATATATCCTTATAAAACAGTATCATTAATCAAATAAGGTGGAAAAGAAAATGGATGTTCTGACTATGGCCTTTCTCTTTCTCACATTCTCACATCCTCTTCCCATTCCTTTTTCCGTAATTTATTAAATTTGATGGCTAAATACTAATCAGATTTTGTATACATACACACACGCGCGCACACACACACACACACACACACAGCTAAGCATGTGCACAGACTTAACACAAAGAGAAAAAAGAAAGTTCTATTGGTAAAGGCAAGTACCAGAGCTCGTGTTTTCCTCCATAAGGAACCTACTATTCCTTAAGTTGAATAGTGAGTTGTGCTGCATAAATTAGGCCTTTCATTTTCATACTGCAAATGGGGTACTAGCTTCTGGGGTACTAGTCATGTTCTGATCCTTGATCTCGGTTCTGATTAACGAACACATGGCGTATCCACTTTGTTGTGATAATTCAATGAGCTGTACAACAAAGTATACTTTTGTTCATGTTTCAGTGTGAATGCTATACAGGGAGAATAAAAAGTCTACTTTAGAAAAAAACATAGCATTTTTCTAACAATGCCGTATGAACATTTGCTAAGCAAGTGATTACACATTTGAGTGTTGGGGTTTAGAGCTAACACCCACTAGGGTGTCACGGTGACTGAATCAGCGTTTCTCCAAGATGGAATTTTAAGCCCAACTCAGGAATCTATGCTCCCTTTCATTGCGCACACATGGCAGAGGGTCAGTCAGGATCTGCACTCACACTCTCATCTTCACCACTTCCTCTCTCCACAGATTTGAACTGGACCTCAGAAACAAAAAGACTGTGTTCAACTTTACCTGCAAAGGTAAGTATAACCTGTTCTCAACATCCAAAATATATAATCATACACTATTTACTTTAGCAGTTCTCATTCAGAGCAGCAGCCGGACTCTTTCAAATTGGCTTTTAAAGTAAGGCGGTAGGAAGTTTCTAGCAGCTAAGTGCATTCAATTTAGAAAAGCTTTAGACAATCTGAAAGGACAGAAATTCCTTATATTTGATCCCTGAATAAAGGATTAGTTATTGGCTGGAAAGTGGAATGGCGATTGATGGGAAGAGCAGCTACCCAGGTCTGGTTCTGCTTTAAATGCAATATTTTTGTCTCATCTTTAACTCTGAAAAGGGGGGAAACAGCTTACCAAAAAATAAACAGTTGTTTTAAAGTTGTAGAACACAATAACTCAAATTTATTTCCTTTTTAGAAATCAGAGAAACAGCCTAAAACCATGACGTTATCTTTGAGAACAGAAAGAACATTTATTTTATGCTATTTATTACAGTTTTAAATGCCAAAAAACTAAAAAGTAGTATGTCACAAATAACATTAAAAGTTTCGCAAAAGTTGAGGTGAAAGCTCTTATTAACTATGCAAGTGGATTTGCCCCAAACTCATTATTACCCTGGGAAATGTGAGAAAACAGACCATCTGGTAACCTGGGCTCAGGGCCAAAAGGTAAAAGGGATCCCCTTCCCAATGAGGAGATTCCTTTTACCCAGGACACTTTTAAGACAGAGCAGGTTCTGGGAAAGAGGGGAAGGTAACAAGATGTGAAAGCACTAGGCAAATAGGATCCAGCAGTCAAATAAGTGGTAAGCCATGGTCCTAAATTGGTTACTACTTGCCCTCTGCCCAATCTTATATGGCTTGACACTACACCAGGTGTGGACAGCCTGGGGCCCCTAGGGACACCACAGGTATTGACACTGGTAAGCCTGTTTGCTTGCTTAGAGACCCATAGCTAACGCCTGCCTCTGAGGGAGGCAACCTGGGGAGGAGCTGGAATTTCCTGGCACTGTTCTCATTAAACTCTAAGTTATAGTTTACTGCATGTTTATTTCAGGAGCCTCATTCCTTCAAATAAACTATACCTAATGCTAGCCAAAAGAAAGCTTCACACATTGTAAAACTCAAAACTATGAACATAAAACACATACACAAAACCACTTGACTGCCTGAACCCTCCTTAGAAATCCTGTCTGGTTAACAACCACCACCTGCATATCTGTTTTTGTTCTCTCTCTGGTCTCTTTACAATTCTGCAAGCAGCCATTTAAGTGTGGGAGCTTAACAGGCAAGACTTAACACACACTGGGTGAAAGGAGAAGGAAAACAAAAAAGTTTATGGTCTCGGTAACACAGGCATGCAAAGGAGGAATTAGCACACCAAGAACTGACCCTGGCTATCTGTAGACAGTTCTGCCCTCAGGAGCTCCAACCCATACTTAACGGGGAGCCTTTTAATCACCTTTTTAAAAAGCCACAAAATGTGGTACAGGGACAGTGGGGGCAGGCAACACCCCTCAGTCACCAAGGAAGCTTCTTCCCACAAACACTCTAAGTCACCCTTAGGGCAAAACAGAGAAGCCATTTCTTATGGTGCAATCATAGTTCACTGCAGCCTGGACCTCCTGAGCTCAAGCGATCCTCCCATCTCAGCCACTGGGGTAGCTGGGGCTCCAAGTGCATACCACTATGCCCAGCTAATTTTTTTTTTTTTTTTGATAGAGTTGGCAGGGTCTCACCAGGTTGCTCAGGCTGGTCTCAAACTCCCAGGCTCAAGCGATCCTCCCAAAGTGCTGGGATTACAGGCATGAGTTACTGCCCTGACCTCAGGATGGGTTTAATAGGCTGAGCAGTCAGGTAGAGTGGCCAGCTGTTTCAATTTTCCCTGGACTGGCATTTCCTGAGACAGTCTCAAACAAATCAGAATGAGATGGTAACTCTATAACGGCACTGCCAGGGTTCCAGGTCAGCCAGGCTCTGCCAGGACCTGAGTGAGTGGCAGAGCACAAGTCACTTCATTCATCTCTTCAGGCTGGGTATCTTCATATCTAAAGTGGGAGGTGGAGTAGTATTTTTATCTCTGCCAGTATTTCTCAGTGTGGTCTTCTGGTCACCTGTGCCATAAAACAGTGTCTGATAGCAGTATTGCAATTGTAGGGGTGGGTAGGAACAGCGTGCCTGGTGGGGAGGAGTATTTTATCACTTCTGTCAATTCTGTGTTTATAATTGGCTTCACATTGTGCCAATAAAAAGACTAACTTTTAACCAATTTTTAAAAATTCTCTACAGCTAATACATCGCTTACTGCATGTACCCAAAGCAGATCAAACTCACCATTCCCCACTTCAGGACACCACTGTTGTCTAACCCACAATGGACTTGTAGATCTCTGAATGAGTAAGTTTCAATTTCCATTTTCAGTAGAAAGTCTACGACCCTAAATGATGACTGAATTAAAACGGGCAATTTTTAGTAATTTGTCGTTATACAGCATTGTGGTTTCATCTTTGCCTTACTTCCTCATTTAATAGACAACCCACCACAAATGTCCTCTTTCATCACCCTAAGATGTCTCTAACAAAGCCTTAAGAAATGAGCAGGTTTGTTAAATTATTTACATGGCTAACTACTTACAAATTATATTTAAACTATGCAGGGCTGGAAAAGTGCCTATAGTTGAAAGCAGGTGCAAATTCCTTCTGAACTAATTTAGTCAGGCTAGGTTCGCCACATTCACGCCCATGGAAGTTCCAATTTGGGGGTGTGGGTTTATTTCTCTTAAACAAACAAAAAAAAATACCTACATATATTATTTTCAGCTAATTTTGAATGTTTCCATTTTCATAAATGTGATCCCAATTTAGTCAGTAGACTAAATTTCTTTTTTTCTTAAGGACCAAATTAAGATAATCCACTAGGCTTAAAATTCTGAAATAAATCAATAAAAGTCTGTCTTGAGGTTATCCTATTTCTGGGAGGCTCTTATTAGGAAAAATGTTTCTGAGCTGTCTAGATATTAATGTACACCCTCAGCAAAGTGCATTACATGAGTGTGAAGTGGACACAGCCCCATTCTTCACTAAACTGCCAGGGGTGTTTTCTGCCAGCTACAAGAAGAAGAAATAAAATCTTCCTCAGGAAAAAAAAGAGAGAGAAGGGAAAAGAGAATAGGGAAAGTAAAACTCTGTACACAGACAGCCCTAACTTCCCCATTTTCCCAATGGGGATCTATACAGAAATGAGGTCTATGGTAAACGTCTATGATGTAAAGATAAGGCCAGTGAAGTCCCATTGCTGGAAATAAGAGTTCCAACAAACACTCAGAAAGTGATCGTGTATGTGTGTGAATAAAGCTGAAGAACAAGTAAGCACTGCTTCACTGAGCTAGGCACTGCCCTAAACACAATGCATGTATTATCTCATTTAATCCTCACAGCAACCCTATGAGTTTCAGATGAAAACTGAGCTTGCAGAGATTAATTTGTCCCTAGACCAGCAGCTCGCAAGTGGCAGGACCAAAACACAGCCCAGGTCTTAAGTCAATATAAATGCCAAACTTGATGTGCGCCATTACTAGTGGTCAAAGACCCAATCAATTTTCCCTTGAGACTGTGTGCAATAAACAACTATCATCGGGGCTAGACCAGGGGCAGTAAGTAGGTGGAGATATCTGCATATCACTGACAGGCAGCTTCCAGAGAAAACTCCACCCAGAGGGAGACCACCTTTGGGAATGGGGGTCTCTCTCCAAAGGCACAGAAGCCAGAGCAGAGGCCAGGCTCTCAGTGGCACACAGAGGCCCCCCACTTGTTTAATACTCCACCATTAGAAATGGTTTTCCACAGGTCCCCAGTATACAATCCACATCATTAACTGTTAAGAAAAGGCTTAGAAGCATCCTCCTCCCTAAACGGGCACAGTGCTGAAAAGATTGGGGTTTCAGGGACTGTCTAAAACTCTAAATATTTACTCTTCAATAGAACAAGTAAATCCTCCAGGTCCAGCATCAAATATGTAAATAGGCCCTACTGCTTCCACAAGCTGTACCCTGACCCCATGTCCTTGGGCCCCCACACATATACCCATTTATTTTATTTTAGAAAATCAAATTACAGAACAGTATTTCTCAAGCAGATACTAAATACTGTACTCTGGTATCAATTATTTTCTACACAATGTGTATTTTTAAGAACCAGGTTTCATTGAATCCCCTTATGTACACTTTTGCAGAGAGTGCTCAATACTGCAAAGGGGCATACTCTCCATTTTACAAGAGAGGACACCAAATTTGAGAGAATACGTTGTCTATTACTGCACAGGTGATAAACAGCACGGTTTGAATTTAAACCTGAATTCCGTAATCTTTCTGATATCCCACCCATTTTCCTTTCAATTATAGCTAGAAATATACATGTCTATTAATTGCAATAGATAAACAAAATAGCAACATAATTTAAATATACTATTATCAAGTCTATTCATTCACTCAAAGATGTACACACACCCTCTGACATACAAAGCCCTTTTCGTCTCCCATTTTCCATAAAGCTCAAATGACTGATTGCCTCATTCTCAGTTTTTCTTCACTCAAGCTATTGTGTCCAAAACTGCCACTTTGCTTAAACCACCAAGTTACTTTATTCTGCTTTGAAATGGTGAGCTATTAAAACAAGATCTACAGGGCCACTTAGACCAGCTGGCAGCTTTTACTCTGATACTTGCCAAACTGTCCCTGGACAAGATTTTAGATAGTTTTCTAAACACCCTCCCCCACTCTTAACTCTATGCTGCTCCTCTTCTCTCAAAGACTTCCCTGTGTCTTTAATAAAGGGTCTGTACCAGTAATAACAAGAAAGAAGAGAGGAAGTGACAAAGAAAAAAGAGAGGGAAGGAGGGTGGGGGAGGAATCGAGGAAAAGAAAGAAAGAAAATACAATCTTAATCACAGCTTCAGGAGAGCAACAGTAGCTTTGTAATCTGAAAATCTCAAAGATAAGATGTGACATTTATGTAGACAATGGCAAGTCACAAACAAATATTATTCTTAGGTCACTGTGTGAAAAAGGTTACCTAGTAAAGGAATGCGTCTCTCCTGCAATTAAAAACCATTTGTGTATCTCTAACCTCAGCCTTGTCAAAAACAAGCCCCACAATCCAACTCTAAATTATAGTAATAAAAGCAAAAGTAGGAATAGAAGGCAGGAGTGGTCCAAGAGAAGTCCACTTTGAAGACCAGTACAGAGATAAAGGAAGTTCTCCTTTAAAAGAAGAAAAAAGAAAAACAGCACTGCCCAAAACATTCTTACAGATGAATTATGGAAAGCAGTATTTTGTACAATGATCAAACATTAGAATAAACTTCAAAAACTACTGTTCAAGAACATGTACCTGACTGCTTCCAATCAGATTGTTTTTATAATATGCAGCGTTTGAGAAAAATCACATTTAAGTATTCAAGTGTTTGAATCATTTGCTTGTAAAATGCATGGAAAATTAAACTGAAAGCTAGGGAGCAAGATGAAATCTGATCTTCACTCACCCAGAGCTTCCATAGGATATACCTGTGGCCTAGGCTGCTAAGGAGAGTTTTATCTCATTATCCTGGTTTGCTTTAAAGGGATTGTGTACTTACCAGGTGACTTGGCTTTAATCCTAGGCTCCTCTGAAACTATGCAATGTGCTTTTCTAAAGACACTTTGCTCTCCTCTTCTATACATGCAGCCAGTTTACTATTATTAAGTTGTCATATTAACAAATGGACTTGAAATGATATGTTCAGTTCAAGTGCCTTCTAAAAAAAACAGGATACTTAAGAGCTCTCTGGGTTTAAAACCTTCCTTCTATCAGCCCTCACCTCCCACCCACCCATGCCAGACGATTCTGAAAAGAAGAGGCGATCTCCTAGATTTGAAGGGAATTAAGCAGTTTAAAAAAAAAAAAAAAGAAAAAAAAAAAGCAGTGCTTGATGAACTGAGATCAACAGAACTGGGATGTTTGTTCCTAACTAGAAAAATGTCAAGCCAAGAAAATGAAGGCAGTAATTTCTAGTGACCTTTAAAGTCAGCCAATCTTCGATTTTTTTTTAAATTGTGGTAAAATACACATAGCATTAACACTTACCATCTTAACCATTTTTAAGTGCATGTTCTATGTCATTAAGTACATTCACATTGTTGTGCAACCAAGACCACCATCCAGAATTCTTTCCATCTTGCAAAACTGAAACTCTGCACTGCCCTCCAGCACCTGGCAACCATCACTCCACTACCTGTGTCTATGAGTCTGACTACTCTGGTACTTTAGATAAGTAGGATCCTACAGTATTTGTCTTTTTGTGACTACTTTATTTCACTAAGCATAATGTCTTCAAAGCTCATTCATGCTGTAGCAGAATTTCCTTCATTTTTAAAGATGAATAATATTCTATTGTATGTTGCTATGGTCTGAATGTTTGTGTCCCCCCAAAATTCATGTTGAAACCTAATAACTAAGTGTGATGGTGTTAGGAGGTAGGGCCTATAGGAGGTGATTAGGTCACAAGGGCTGAACCCTCATGAATGGGATGGGTGACCTTAGAGAAGTGACCCCAGAGCCACCTTGCCCCTTCTGTGATGTGAGAATACAGTGAGAAGGTGCCATCTGTGACCCCAGAAAGTGGGCCCTAGCCAGATGGTAAATCTGCTCACACCTTGATCTCAGACTCCCCAGCCTCCAAAACTGTGAGCAATAAATTTCTCTTGCTTATGAATTATCCAGTCTACAGTATTTTGTTGTACCAGCCCAAACAAATTGAGACATATGTACATGCCACATTTTGTTTCGCTGTTCATATATCAATAGACACTTGGGTTGCTTCTGCCTTTTGGTTATTGTGAATGATGAACACGGGTATACAAATATATCTTTGGGACCCTGACTTCAAATCTTTTGGGTGTATACCCCTAGAGATAGCATTGCTGTATCATATGGCAATTCTATTTTTAATTTTTTGAGGAACTTCCATAGCAGTTGCACCATTTTACATTCCCACCAACAGTGCACAATAGATCCAATTTGTCCTTACCCTAGCCAACACTTGTTATTGTTTGTTTTTTTGTTTTGATAGCAGCCATCCTAATCGTTATCTCATACTGGTTTTGATTTGTAGTTCCCTAGTGATTAGTCTAATAATAGTAAGTCTTTGTTTGTTTGTTTGTTTTGACATGGGGTCTCACTCACCCAGAATTTAGATAATCTATTACAAGAGTTTTTTTTTTTTTTTTTTTTTTTAATTTAGGCTCTATCCCTCTTTCCCTCATAAAGACCCATTCATTCTTGATGCCTCAGTCTTCCTCCCAGCCCTTTTTCTCTGCCTCACTCTCCATAATGAAGTACTACTATCAGATACTTCGTCATCCTCTTGAGTGTATTCCTTCCACTATCTAAAATCTGAGAAGCTCCCTTCCTGATGATGGTGACTTAGCATGTGGGGAAGAGTCGGGAGGAAGAAATAAATAAAAGAGTGTAAGGCCAGGCGCAGTGCCTTATGTCTGTAATCCCAGCACTTTGGGAGGCCAAGGTAAGTAGGTCACTTGAGATCAAGAGTTCGAAACTAGCCTGGCCAACATGGTGAAGCCCCATCTCTATTAAAAATATGTAATCCCAGCTACTTGAGGGGCTGAGGCATGAGAATCTCTTGAACCTGGGAGGCAAAGGTTGCAGCAGCTGAGATCTCGCCACTGCACTCCAGCCTGGGGAACAGAGTGAGACCCTTGTCACAAAAAAAAAAAAAAGTATAAATATGTGATCAGAGAAATAGACTGAGATAAGACCACTCTGCATTAAAAAGAAAGAAAAAACCTGAAGGTCATCAATTTCTTACAGAAAAAAGATAAAAACTACATCTCCTCATCCCCATAAGAAAATATACCTGAATTCACAGAAAATGAAATACCAATTATTAATAAATATTTGAAATAAGTTTATCATAAGCAATATAAGAACACACATCATAACAGTAACATTTTTTTCAATTCAAAGCAAAAAAAATTTTTTTGTTTTGAGACAGGATCATGGTCTGGCGCCCAGATTGGAGTGCAGTGGCGTGATCTCGGCTCACTACAACCTCCACTTCCCAAGCTCAAGTGATCCTCCCGCCTCAGCCTCCCAAGTAGCTAGGACTACAGGTGAGCAACACCACATCTAGTAAATTTTTGTAATTTTTTTGTAGAGATGGGGTTTTGCCATGTTGCCCGAGCTGGTCTCAAACTCCTGGGCTCAAGCAATCCAAACTCCTCAGCCTCCCAAAGTGCTAGGATTACAGGCATGAGACACGGTGCTCAGCCTCCATATTTTTTCCAATGATAATAACCTATATTCTGATAAGGAAATACGAATGGGTATAATCTTTCTGGACAACAATTTGGCAATTTGTATCCATCAAGAACACTAAAATATTTATCCTTTTGGGCTCAGAAATGCCACCTCTAGGAAACATTCCTTAGGAAATCATCAAGAATTAAAAGACATATAAATAAACTGGAAATGGACTAAATACCCAACAAAAATATGAACACTGGTTAAGTAAATTCTGGTATAACTATAGTATAGAATGGTGTATAGTCATTAAAAATATTTTTGAGCAAGTTCAATTACATGGAAAGTATTCAGATTATATCATTAAATGGCAAAAGGCTAAATATAAAAACATATATATATATCATGATTTCATATTTACTTTAAAATAGGAGATCACCAAAATTGTTAGATCGAGAAACCTAGTTCCAAATTCCTACATTGCTATTTTAAGTTATATAAAGTTAAGTGTATTTCCTAAATTCTCAATCCTAAATTTCATCCATAAAATGGGGAAAAATTAGTATCCACCTTACAGGGCCTGACAGGGGATTAGATAAAGTAAACCATGTAAAGTAATAAACTCATTAAGGAATAAATATTAGTTGTTACTATTGTTTCCAAAATTTTAAAAGTTGTTCATTAAAAATGGCAGTCATTCAAAATAGTCAAACATCAAACAAAATAAATAGTAAGCACCAAGTCATAGCTTCAGACCATGCAGCCAAACATCTACAGCATTAGTAACAAGAAACCCCAAACAGACATTGTAAGAATCCCCCTGACCGGCTGCAGTGACTCACACCAGCAATCCCAGTGCTTTGGGAGGTTGAAATGGGAGGATCACTTGAGGCCAGGAGACTAGGCTGGCCAACAAAGCAAGACACCATCTCTACTGAACACAAATTAAAAATTAGTCAGGCATGGTGGCACCCACCTGTAGTCCTAGCTACAGGGAGGATGAGGTAGGAGAGTTGTTTGAGCCTCAAGGCTGTAGTGAGCTAAGATTATGGCACTGCGCTCAAGCCTGGAAAACAGAGTGAGGCCCTGTCCCCAAAAACAAGTAAATAAATAAAATAATCACCCTTTTGGTTCAATCATGCCACAGTATATAAAGTGTCAATAAAGATTATGGTGTCAGGAAAGAGAGACCAAAAAAAGCTTATGAAATCATTTTTAAAAGGTGGCCAGGGGGAAGAAACCAAAGAATAAAATCTTAAGAATAAAGATTCTCAAGGCATTGCTAATATGAAAGGATCACTGTGCTATACGAGGCAATCCTGTTTACCTTTAAAAAAAAATGAAAAATGGTTTCTAAGAAAAATTAAGTGACACAACTAGACATACAATCTGGAACCCCAGTATTCTGACTCAAGGGTATTTAAGAAAGTAATCAAAAGAAGATGAGCGAGGAAAAAACTATAATTTTGAGAGTCCCGACTATGTAAGAAATAAATAAAAAATCTGGTTTCACCTGGTGATAAGAGGAAGAAATGTAAGTGTATGCAATAACATTTGAAACTTTTAATATACAACACGGGCCTCGGTTCTGGTGTTCAGCACCAAGGTTTAATCAGGTTAGTAAAATACAAGAGGGCAGCCTGAGGATAGTGCAGCAATGTCTGACTGGTATGCTGATGGAAGAAACTCACCTGAAATCCCATTTTCCCTCTGCTGCCACCTGTCCTTCCCCATCACAGAAGAGCAACCACTTCTGAAACACTTTACAACTAGGAATCCAAGAGAAAACTAGCCCTGTCCATAGAGAATTCAAATACTTTCAACAGAGAAGTCATAAGTGAACTCAGGGTATTAATTTCATAATCCTAGATGACATTAGATCATTGCGATAATTTAAAATTATCTCACCTACCTCCTCCACCATTCTAAGGCACTGCCCCTTGACAGTAATGTTATGCCTTTTATCCACAAATTAACCTATAACAAATAGCCAAACTACTGCACTGTGAAAATTCAAAACTTTTTATTTTACTAGATGAGAAAACTGTACTAAGTTCTGCAAAGAATGCCAACCCTCTGATTTCAGGTTGTTTTCCAACAAAACATCCACTGTCATTCAACCTTCCTATCCCACTCAGAAAGTATGAGAAGCTATTTATGTCTGCAGCCCACATTTTTTTGTTTTGTTTTTTTGAGACAGGGTCTCACTCTGTTGCCCAGGCTGGAGTGTGTAGCAGCGCAATCACAGCTCACTGCAGCCTCAGGCCACCGCACCCGGCCTGAAGCCCACTCTTGCCTCACACACTAGTCTCTGGCAAAGCAGGTATCCATAGTTTCAATGTGAATCATGCCATATAACTTAACAAGCTAAATAAGGAACACTCATAGGGTTTAATATCCAGCACTGATTGCATGAGAAAACCATGGTTGTATGCAAGTTGTTCTCAAACACTCTTTAAAAATATAGCAGATCAGTCTCTTCATTACAAGGTACACTATAGGAACACTGAGGAACAAATTCTTTCAGTAATGAACCTCACCTAATACCCCCACTGTTTCCTGGCAGTCATTCACACACGCCCCTCGTTTCCCCCTAAGTATCAGCAACCAAGAACATGCTCTCACACATTCTCATTCATTCATTCTCTCTCTCTCTCTCTCTCATAGACACACACATACACATTCTCATTCATTTTTTCTCTCTCTCTCTCATAGACACACACACACACATTCTCATTCATTCTCTCTCTCTCTCGCAACTATCCTCAAAGGCCTCACCCAAGGCTAGTGGACAATAAATCTAAAAGAAAAAGCCTGCTGGCCAGACATTCCCTCAGACACAACTGAGACCCTGTCGTTTCTTGAAGGTTTGGGACAGCAGATGATTCTTGGGCTGAGTGAGTGAAGCCAGACTTTGCTGTCAGCCTCGCGAAGGATGACACTCCTCACATAGCCTAGCATTTTGAGAGCCAATCTGGCAGGAATTAGCTTCTCCTTCTTACCCAGTCACCACAAGAGGTGCCAGGCCTACTCTGGGTTCTACCTAAAAGAGGTTTAAGGAAACCAACAATTGCTTTCTCTGTAGAATCTTTGTTGGTTATTCTGAAATACTGTAGCTTTTTGGAGCATAAATGATAACAGCCCAAATTATTCTTTTGACTCAAAACACAACTGAAAAATACAAGAAACAAAACCATTGACTACAATATTTCTGTGGGAAAAAAAAAAATCTCTTGGCCAGGTGCAGGGGCTCACACCTATAATCCCAGCACTTTGGGAGGCTGAGGAGGGCAAATTGCTTGAGCCCAGGAGTTTGAGACAAGCCTGGGAAACACAGGGAGACCCCATCTCTACAAAAAATTACAAAACATTAGCTAGGCATGGTGGCATGCACCTGTGGTCCTAGCTACTCAAGAGGCTGAGGTGAGAGGATTGCTTGAGCCCAGGAGGTGGAGGTTGCAATGAGCCGTGATCATGCCACTGCACTCCAGCCTTGTTGATGAAGGGAGAACACGTCTCAAAAAAAAAAAAAAAAAAAAAAAAAAAAGACATTCAGCCACTTCAAAGTTTCATCAGATAATAATTAGTAATCTTCAAGCACAGAAGATCCACAGGAATCAAAGAATCAGAAGGGTGAAAACAACAAGTTACAAAGGCCATTTGCCTCTACACATAAATGAGAAAATAAACAGAGATAAATTAGGAGGCTGCCCCAGTGTAAGTTTTGACTAGAATTTGAGTGTTCTGATTCCTGATCTACACTTTCTGCATCTCTCCTAAATCCACAGCATTAAAGTTAACATTTGTAACAATAACTCAAAAAATTTTTATTTCTAAACAGAGAATCAGCACGATTTCCACATTTATAAATACCATAGCAAAACACATTTTTGAAAAAGTAAAGTTGGAAGAAGCATTTATTATAGTTCCTGAGGATGGCTTACTGAATCTAAACAAGCATTAAATCAAAAATAAATCAAATAGATGACAATGGTATATTATTAATAAAATTTTGTTCTTTGTGATCAAATTAACAACATAATGTAACGGTATACAATTTTTATTCTAAGAGAAACAGCCCAGTTGGGGGAAAAAAAAACACACACACACACATACTTTACTCTGTCAATCAACTGGTCGCTACAGTGGTCCTTCTGGTCGTTACCCAGAGTTAAGTATGATGTAAAGGCTATGCTAAAAACCACCAAGCTTTGAGATCTTCACAGACTCAGCCAAAAGTCATTGACCTTACGCTGCCCCATTTTTTACCAACCATGCTGGGCTTCCATATTGCTGTCCATATGCTGTCATAAAGCGACATGTTCTAGCTACCAATGCCTCCACTATCAACACCCCAACAGCCAGGATGAAAACAAAAAGACAGGACTGTTTAACTGGGCAAAGTCCAATTCAGTCAATTCTTTGATGTTTCTCTTCGTAGAGAGAAATACCTAAGACTGAGAAGAAGGCATTCAAATTCACGATTTTAGCCTCAACAAGGACATTACTGACTTCACTTAATGTAAAATAAAAACTTGGATAAACAGGTGTTTCTTAGGTATGGTCTCAGCTTTGAAATAAATGACAAAGCATAAAAGGAGAAGAATCTTGAGAGAATTATTCCTATTACAAAAGCATTTCATTCTACAAAGGGATTCACAACAGGCTTTTAAAATTATCATATACATTATAGAATGCTGCAAAAGAAAAGGATGTATATTCAATATGCTAGAAGGCTATTGAAAGTGAGTTGTAGCAGTGATAATATTGAATGGTTCTGTTTTATTGATTCAGGCCCTTGATGGTTGCTACTGGGATGAAGGTCACAGGTTGGATCCCAGAATATGTCATTTAGGTTTGAGAAAAGGAGAAACATGCAGAACTTCTAACAGTAGATACAACTAAATTGTGGATTTTCAGAGAATTGAAAAGGTCTGAAGGGTTAAAGACAGAGCTGTCATAGGAAGAAACAAAGTAGACAGTCTTCCAAAAGTCAGTAGCATTCTGTGACATATGTGCCATATTTGATTATTATTCTGAACATTAACCATAAACTTTCACTTTCCATACAGGCCATTAAATCTCTTCTACTTAGATCAATGGCCTGAAGGAAACTGACCAACTCACTTTATATCAATATGAGGACATTTGCTGTGACTGACAATTGAAAGCAGCTCACCCCTCTATGTAAACTGTAAGTCGAGTCATAGGATTATGGAAAAAAAGAAAGAAAATAAAAAATGTTTAGAAAGAGGAAAAATGTACTTCCGATTTTCAACTATTACATTAGTGTTTATCTTTTTAAAGGTAGAGACAATCTAAGTACCAAGCCATCTCCATTCTAACAAATTAATTTTTTTAAACACAGTGAACAGCCTGGAATCAGCATAGAGAAGGAGGATGTCAGGAAAATTCAGCTTTTTGTGCACAGATCATGCTTTTGTTCTCCAACACATAAGACTGCACATCTCTTTCAAATGCATTAGCTATCTAAAAGTGAGCCCAGCCAGAATTTATCAGACACAATTTATCAGAATTCAGCAATTGTGTGTAGATCCCCTACTATGTGCCAACATAGAGCAACCTGCTATCCCTGAGTCTGCTTGTTTTTGGAGAGACTGCAGAACTGTATAGAGTCCATATTTTCTGTAACCAAACATTTGCTCTAGAAGTAACTCTACACCTGCAAACACACCCACTTTTTCACAGTAAGTCACAGCATTGCTGTGACTTTCTTGATTCTTTTTTGTATAGGATCAATGACACATCTGTATTAGATTCCAACAATTTAAGCATAGGTCTTTAAGTCTGTTGCTTTGTGCATGTCAATTTCTGCAGGCGAACAGCTGAGTTCGTTTTCAAGCAGCAATATTGTCCAGTGAAAAATATACCTTTCTGAAACAAAAGATACTTTTTGTCCTCATGAAGCTTTGTTGCCTCTTCCAGCAGCAAATGACTCAAAAGACGTGTTCTGCCATCCTCAATAGCGGTTTTCAGGCAAAGAGGAACAGCAAATGAGGTACCAGCAAAAGCTTAAGGAACAAAACCAAGGTGAGTTGAAGGCGGGGAAGAAAGGCGGAGTGGAAGCGAGAAATGCAATCTAAACTCTACTTTGTGATCTAAGAAATTCAGCCTTTTACTGATGAATTGGGCAGAGGAAGGGGAGGGTACAAGAAAGGGGAAGACAGTATTTTCTGTTACGAAGGGAAAAAAAGTGTGCTGCTGTCCCGGTTTTCTTTCAGTACCAGCACCCAGAGAATGCATGGCAGGCACAATCTAGTTTCGTGATGAAAACGGATTCCATGAGAATAACACAAGTTTGTATTTGACACAATGGAGATATCCAACCAAACCGAGAAACTATACAATTGCATGACAATTCCTCAAAATTTTAAGTGCCTTCGAATAGCAAAAAAGAAGTTTATAATTATTCATAGGACAGGGTTATCAGTTTAATATGACCATTTGCAGGATGTGCACCCGTCCTGTCATATCCTATTTTAAAGAAACCGCTAATGACCTGAAATGCTATTATCCCCTATTTGCCAGGACTGTGGGCCTGATAGTGTCACGGATAAAAACCAAACAGCGACCAGAAGCCAAGAAGTCCCTAGCGAATTCTTTTGAAGCACAACCCCTACAATCCATGTGCCGGAGCGTAAAGATTGAAGTGTGCGCGGTTCCTCCTCCCTCCGGGCCGCGAGTCCGGAACGTTCCTGGTTGTCAGGTGGGTGGCGGGGGCCCCGGCGGGAAGCCCTGCCTGGCAGCCTTGCGTGGCGCGCCGGCGGAGAGGACCGAGCCCCGCGGAGTGCGGCGAGTCCCCAGCCAGACCACCGCTCACCTTTGTTCGTCTGCCCTCGCCGGGAGGAGGAAACAGCAGGGCCCAGGAGGACAGGGGGCGACCCTAACGATCCGCGGCTCCTCCCCGGCGCCCGGGAGGAAATCCGTGGCAAGCCAGACCCTTTCTGGCTCCCAGAAAGCCAGCCGGGCAGGGGGGTCAGCAACCCCTCCCCGAACACAAAGGTTGGGAAGCGTGAACGCGAGCGTTGGGGGCGCGGGGGCGTGCGCCAGAGAGCACGCGAGTGTGCGTGTGCGCGCGTGTGTGTGTGCAGGGGGAGGGGAGGAGGGGCTTCAGCCCTTCTTACCTCTCGAAGATGAGCCGCACCATGAAGATGCAGAACGCCAGGGGAAAAGCGAGATAGAGGTCCTCAGCCTGCGGGAAGGTGGCCTCCTCCGTGTTCTTCAGGTCCGCCCAGGTGACATTGTGCGGGAGCCAAAACCTCTCGTTCCAGAACCAGGCTAAGATCCCTGCCATCTTGCTTTGTCCACTCCTGTCCTGCGGCACCCGCAGCCCGCCAAGCTCTCCACCGCGCAGGGCGCCCGGGGATGCGCGCCCGGCTGGCCCCGAGCCTGTGCCGCCGCCGCTGCTCTCGCCCGCCGCCGCCGCCGCCTCCTCCGCGGCCGCTGCTCTCGAAGGCTCGCGGCGAGCCCCGGTTCTCTCCTCCCTCTGGCCGCGCTGGGGAAAGGGGCCGCCTCGCCCGTCACATGGCAGCTTGGGCCGCCCGCCCTGATTGGCTAGTCTTCGCGTCAAACAGCGAGGCACACACGCGGCCAACTCGCCCACGCCCGGAGGGTAGGGCGCAGTCGCTGCGCCCTGGGCGCAGGGGCACCTCTCCGGGCAGTGTCGCCCGCCCCTGTTCTCACCGCTCTCTCGCTTTGTGCTTAGGGCGACCTGAAGTCAGCCCCCCAAATCCGCCCTAGCCCCCTGGCTTGCTCGCACATGCTCAGAACGCTGGCTCCTGCCCCGCTGGGGTTTCAGGGCTCTCAGTCCTCTTCCAGTGCACCGGGAGGCGGTGGGTCGGCAGGTAGGGGCTGCGGCCAAGCTTCAGAATCAGCCCTGCTCCAGGAGGAAAGCAAAAGGAGAACTGGGGGGGGGGAGGGGGGGGTGTGGGGGACGGGGGGGAGCAAAGAGCAAAGGAGGAAGTAGGAGGGAAAGGATCCTCCACTCCCGCGCTTGGAGAGGCAGGGTGAAAAATCAGGAACTGAGGCAGAATGGTTTGGCAAGAGCCTTCTGCCTCAGCCCCACGCCTGCCTTTCCCCAATCTTTGACTTTCCGGCCTCTTATACTGCTGCTTCTCATCAAAGTAGCTCCCCCAGGGAACAAGCCCCCCTACATTGATTTATGAGGTGCTACAAAAAATTAGGCACTTAATTGCTATTTGATTATTGCTCCTTGATGACGATGATGATGATGATGGTGATAGCAACTGCAGCGTTCTGTAAAACCACCCCTCTCAACTAACCTCTCTGAAAAGGCTGCTAGACCACATTTTGACCTCACAGATCATGAGAACCTCCACTGTGCTACTGGGCAGGCTCGTTATTTCTGCCTTTTGAATCTGAAACCTTTAAGGCATTAGGCCTGTGAGGCCTAACGCAGGCACCTTCCCTCCCGCAATGCATTTCCCCATTGGTACAGGAGCCATGTGTGAATTTGTTCCATGGCCCATGTATTCCTGGTTCTGGGACATTTTTGTTCATTTTTCTCACATTCATTTTCTGCCTGGTGCTGCCAGTAAGCTGTACTGAACCTTTCCAATGGGCATATAACTGCACACACACACACACACACACACACACACACACACACACACAGAGAGAGAGAGAGAGAGAGAGAGAGAGAGAGAGAGAGTTTTACTCCTCTTTCCACTCTATCTCTTGAAAGTGAAACTGAAGAATGGCCTATACTGGTACTTCCAATTTCTCTGCCCTCATTTTCTTTTGGACTTCCATTTGGACATGTGTCTCCTCTGCTGCATTGAAACTGCTCAAGGTCACCTGTGATCTTTATGCTGCTAAACACAAAGGTCAGTTCTTATCTTAGTTCATTCTGCTTAGACTAGGTGGCTTAAACAGCAGAATTTATTCCTCACGGTTCTAGAGGCAGGGAAGTCCAAGATCAACGTGCAGGCAGATCCAGTGTCTGGCAAGGATCCTCTTCCTAGTTTGAAAACAGCTGTTTTCTTGTGTATCCTCACATGGCAGAGAGCACAGAAAGACAAAGCGCAGATCAGTGACTTATCTTCTTATAAGGGCACTAATCCCATTCATGAAGGTTCTACCCTCATTAGCTAATTACCTCCCAAAGGCTCTATCTCTGAATTCTATCACATTGGGAACTAGGATTTCAGCATATGAATTTTGGGGGACACAGACATTCAGTTCATAGCAGTTCACAACACCTCTGTCAGTAGTATTTGGCCCAGATGTCAGGTCCTGTATATTGAAACATTCTTGATTTGGCTTCCAGAAACCTCACTTTTCTGGATTTCTTCCTCCCTCATGGCCATTTCTTCTCAGTCTCCTTCCTGGTTACTCTTCACTTTTCTAACCCCTAGAAGTTCGAGTGGCCTAGGAGTCAGTCTTTTGTCCTCTTCACTTTTCTATCTGAATGTATTGATTTGGCGATTTTATCCAGTCTCGTGGCTTTTAATGACATCTGTATGACCTCCAATGTCATGCCAATAGCTCCTGTATTTATATGTCTAGCCATGAACTTTTTCCTGACCTTCTGACTCTTAAATCCACTGTCAATTTAACAACACCACTCAGATATCTAAAAGCCATCTCATGGCCAAACTATTAATCTTCCCCTTAAAATCTCTTCCTCCTGTAGTCTTGGCTCAAGCCAAAAATGTGGAGTCATTTTTTTCCCCTTCTCTCTTTCTCTCATACCTCCTTTCTAGTCCATCCCAAATCCTGTCAGCACCATTTTAAAACCATAATCTCACCATTTTTCACCACCTCCCCTGCTAGCATCTTGGTCCAAACAACCAATATTTCTAATCCATGTTACCCCAGTAACCTCCCAACTCCCAGTTTCACCCTTTGCCCCTCTACAGTCTATTCTCAGCCAGTGTGATCCTATGGAAATTTGTCACATCACCCCTGGGTGAAAACCTTGCTTCTTCCCCATCCCTCCCAAGTGAAAGCCAAATTATTCCAATGGCCTGTGATATTTGGCTCCATATTAACTCTGACTTATTTACTCTTCCCTCTCCCTCACTCTGCCTGAGTCCACTCTGGCCACCCTGCTCTTCCTGGGACACACCAGCCATGCCTTAGAGCCTTTGTGCTTGCTTTTCTCTGTCCCTGGAACTCTTTTCACACAAATATGCATGTTTGTTTTTTCCTGATGTCATTTTCTCCCTGAAGCCTTCCCTGGCCACCCTAGTTAATCTACATCCCTCACTCCCCACCACCACTCCTCCTATCCTGCTTTGTTTTCCTCCAAGGCACTTACCACCATCAACACAAGATATACTGTACCTATATCTTCATCAATCACCCACACACACATGCACTAAAATGTAAGCTTCAGAAAGTTAAAAGATTTGCATTTATGTTATCAACTGTTCTATTCCTAGCACTTAAAAAAAAACTGCCTGGCACATGGTAGATACTCAATAAACTATTGAATAAATGAATCAACATTACTCTAACCCCAAAAAGTATTCTCAAGGAGAATTAAAAAATCTGAATAATTGTGTTAAATGTTTATATATCCATAGTGAAGAATAGTGTGGGCATAAAGAAGGGATTGGTCAATCCAGGGGTGAGGGAGGTGAGGTGTCATTGAAGTGAGTCTTCATTCGGGAGTAGAAGTTGCCATCACCACTCCAGACCATGCGGCCAGCTTCTTAGTAACACTGGAATATGCGTTGGCACCAGCTGCATTCTCGTAGGCCATAGGCAGAGGTTTGTTAAGACCTCTCACCGTCTTTGTGTCCAAAAGTCATGTCATGGTAGAGCCTAGCCTTGTGGGCCAGCCACACTTCCTCTGTGACTACCCTGGGTTTCTCATGTCACTCCCGTCTACATGACCTGATAGTACCTTGCCTCCTACTCCATGGCTTATGTGCTCTCTGGCAGCTCCTTCTGTGTCCCCAAGCATGTATAATAGTGTTGGTGAGTTAATGCCCTGAGATCTGACTTTGATCATGGGCAATGAAGACAGTGAGTACATTTTAATTCCTTTCCTCCCCACCCCTCGGACACACACAATGGCTTCAAACAGCCTCTCTGAAAATATCCCCGTCATTTTATTTCAAGGTTGTGACCCACTTAGTAACTCACCCCCTGATACAAACTCATCATTTTATTTCAAGGTTGTGACCCACTTGGTTATTCACTCCCTTATATGTCATCTCCTCTTTCTCAGCTCACTCTCCTTTTCTCTCATTCCTGCTTCCCTGAAACTACACTTCCCTGGAACTTAGAAGCTAAACTAATAGGAGAGCAAAAGATAATGTGGCTCTCCCATTCGTCAACTTTGAGAAGTTGGTGGGATTTCAGGAACATTTTGAAGGGTGAGTTTCGTTGGACAGTAAAAGGAGGATTTAGTACTTTCTATGAATCTTCCATAAGTTCCTTTGTTTCTAAGAACATGTCAGTACCCTCCTGTGTGATTTGTGCATCCACAGTACCTGTCTTGACTCTGTCATTGACTGTCATTAGGCTCATATGAGATAACATGTGAGAAAAGGCTTGTAAACTATTCCTCTCTATACCCATGTACAGTTCAACAAACACCTACTCCTTATCTGTCTAGTAGAACTCCTCCAGCCAATGGCTCCTTCCTACCACTTTGCATCTAAATGGTTACCCCAGAAACATAGTAGAGTAAAATATCATTCCAAATATGATCACATTTTATTGGTCCAGGGATGGACAATTGGCCCAACATGGCAATAAAAGTCCTTTTTCAGGTGTTGTGAGTCGGGTCAAGACAGTCTTTCTCTGGACGCTTAGATTCAAGGATTCAAACTCAGAAGCTCTTGGCCCCCTTGCTTCATTACACAGCTAGAAAAAGCAGAAGCTAGTCTACAACAAGAGAAAAAAATAAAGCAGACCTGTAGAATTAAGACCTGTAGAGTTAAAGGTAAGAGACACACAGGGAGTCCTGTTGGCATTGGAGCTCCAGGTTCCATTTAATACCTAGGGGCCAACTGTCTTCTCATCCTTAAGTTCTGTGAAACAGCCTCATATCTCGATAATTCCACTTTTGGGTTGAGTTGCTGCTATTTCAATTCACAAAAGACCCACTATCCAAGACATTAAGAGCACATGTCTTTTTTTTTTTTTAAATGATGGGGTCTCACTATGTTGCCCAGGCTGGAGTGCAGTCCCACTAATGATCAGCATGGGAGTTTTGACCTGATCAGTTTCCAATCTGGGCCAGTTCACCCCTCGTTAGGCAACCTGGTAATCCCCTGCTCCCGGGAGGTCACCATATTGATTCTGAACTTAGTGCAGACACCCGTTTGGCATAGTGCACTGTAGCCCAGAACTCCTGGGCTCAGGCAGTCCTCCTGCCTCAGCCTCCTTCCCGAATAGCTTGACCACAGGTGCATACCACTGTGCACAGCGAGAGTACACGTCTTTAACACTATCCTGAGCCCAGCTGAGGCCTTAGGGAAGTTAGTCACAGGAGGGGGATAGCACAGCATACCTCCCAAGAAAGCTACTTTGTAAATATACAAGAAAGACTTCTAATTGTTGCCCCAGGAAACCAAAATACAATTTATGCATCAGACTAATATGTAGCCCAGTGAGAAAGTAAGTAGCTGGTCGGTAAATAGAAGGGACAAGGCAAGAGAAAAGGGGAGAAAAAAATGTGTTCAGGGGAAGTGACACAGTTACACTGCATATTAGGAAAGCATGCTTTGTTTTCTGAATAGAAAACATCACCTGAGAATACACCCTGATTTCCAAGCAACTGGAAAATATCAACAAGGCTGAGCTTTCTCTCTCATTCTCAGGTCCATACCCAGGTCTTAATTTGAGTTCACATTGTAAGCAATTTCCACTTGTTTTGTTTTGTTTTGTTTTGTTTTGTTTTGTTTTGAGACAGAATCTGGCTCTGTCGCCCAGGCTGGAGTGCAGTGGTGCGATCTTGGCTCACTGCAGCCTCCACCTCCCGGGTTCAAGTGCTTCTCCTGCCTCAGCCTCCCAAATAGCTGGAATTACAGGCGCATGCCACCACACCTGGCTAATTTTTGCATATTTAGTAGAGACAGGGTTTCACCATGTTGGTCAGGCTGGTCTCAAACTCTTGACCTCGTGATCTGCCCACCTTGGCCTCCCAAAGTGCTAGGATTCCAGGCGTGAGCCACCGCGCCCAGCCGCAATCTCCACTTTTTAGATGCAGGAGAACAGCCAGAAGTTTAGATGAACTTCCACTATGGGTTACATAACACGAATTTATATAGTACTTGTTCTACAAAAAGAACATGAAAGCTATTTGGGGAGCAGGATGTGCTCACATGAAAAGCTAGATAACAATACATGCCAACACCACTGAAGATGGCCCTCAACAGTATGTGACAAGCGTGCAAGTACTGCAGACAACAAGCGCTTCCTGCTCAAAGGAGGACGACATTCTGTTTTGAAGAGATCAAGGGAACTTCAAGGAAGACACAAAAATGGAATCAGACTTTAAAGAATGAGTAAGATTTGAAAAGGCGTGATCAAAGATAGAAAGTGAGGAAGATTTGCTGAGGGACAATAAACAAAACATTGCCGGCACTCCAGATTCCAAATGGCCTTTAGGATGAGGCAAAGGAATACTTCTGTTTATTTAGTGAGAACTGTGTTTTATCTCAGATCATAGCAGTAACCATGATGCCTGGTACACGATACACACTCAACTATTGTAGGTTTTAAAAATATATACAAATAAAGGTTATTTGTTGGTTAAAACACAGGAGAATACTAAAGGTAGGCGCTCAGTTTAAACACACAATTCATTGATTTTAAAGGAACCTGGTTTTCACTGAGAATAATATGGAAATACTGCTAAATTTTATTTGTACAGTTGTTTTTCATAAATGTAAAACCTCCTTGCTGTGGTTGGCAAAACTATCTTAAATCTACACTCATTTTTTGTGGTCCATGTACTAATCTCTTGAGTTTTCAATTATACAATATTGAATGGGAGGTGGGGAGGATGAGTTTGGGCAAGAAATAAGCAGGATTTAGCCTCACAATGTGAAGATCCCCCATAGCAGTGCAGAAAACGCAGCATCTCCTGCCATCTTAAGATAAGGAAATGAGTATTTAACTCACAGCATTGGAGTTAGGCTGAGTTAAGGTCTGTAACCCAGATGGGAATTGAGTACATGTTATTGCTGGAAGTTGTCCAGCAGGACTGGCTCCCTCCTATGCTCGCCTTCTTTCATACAACCATGTCAGATGTTGAAGATCTTTCTCCTCCCTCCTTTGTCTTGACGGTTTCTACCTCTGGAAAATCTTTTCTAATACTGACAACCATCAATTACTCTGGTATTCCTAGCTAAACCAAATCACTGGCTAGATTTTCTGACTTCTCTCTAATAATCAAAATCTATTTAAATGTTAATGTTCCCCTTGCAACTTTCTTCAGCCTACTAATGTTGTGTTAGAATCCCATTAAAATTTTAACCAGGCCAAATGTGTTGCAACACTACCAAAGAAAAGTGAGAAACAGCTAGGTTGATCTGTCTGTGGGCTGTCCAGTTAGCGATTGAATTCACCTAGTTACATATCTGTAACTTTATGCATACATTCAACCACCTGCTAGACATAATCAGCAATTATGGCATTTTCTGCATATACATATAGGTAATTAGCATTTAGGGAGCAGGTGTCTTTTTCTGTTTTCTGCTGCTGTAACATAACACCAAAGACTGGGTAATTTATCAAGAAAAGAAGTTTATTTGGCTCATGGTTCTGGAAGCTAGGAAATCCAAGAGCATGACACTGGCATCTGGTGAAGGTCATCCCATGGCAGAAGGGATCACATGACAAGCACACATGAAGACAGAGAGAGATGAATGGGGCTGAACTTATCTCTTTTTAAAATCAGGAATCCACTTTTGGCAATAACTAATCCACGCCCAAGATAACAGCATTAATCCAATTGAGGACACAGCCCTCATGGCCTGTTCATCTCTTAAAGGTCCATCTGTTAATACTGTCACAATGGCAATGAAATTTCCAACATACAAACTTTTGGGGACACATTTAGATTTATGAGCCAGAATGTCTAAGTTCTACTTTCCATTGTGCAAAGGTTTTTACAATCAACGAGAAACAGAAACTCAAGCAATTATCTGGCCAATTTGTGGGAGGAGTAAATAACTTGAAATATTGCTTGAAATTATTGACTTTATATAGAAACAGAATTTCAGGACTGGAAGGGACCTTATATACCAATGAGTAAAATTCATCTTTTGTGATCATCTGAGCCATAACTAAACATCTCTGATGGCAAGAAGCTCACTACCTCACAGAATGACCCATTCTATTTTGACACACCTATGACTCTGAGAAAATCCATTAATAAAGACATGATCTTGTGAAGCCCAGAAAAATCATCTTAGTTTTCACACTTATAAAATAGGAATCGTATTTTTGTGTTGGATAGATGGATCTAGAATTCAAGGACAGGATTCACGTCTAGTATCATCACCTTGAACAAATCACAGCACTGTGTATTTGATTAATCACTTCTACATGAAGACATTAGGAATATCTCCATGTCACCCAGGGATTCCTTGCCTCTGAACAACAGCAATAACAACAAAAGTCTAACTTGCCTGCAGGATTATCAACCATTTGCCTAGTGAGTTCAGATGAATTTTGTGCTATTTTTGGTTGGTTATACTTGAATTTTTTTTTCTTTTTTTTATGGAGACACAGTCTTTCTCTGTTGCCCAAGCTGGAGTGCAGTGATGGAATTTCGGCTCACTGTAACCTCTGCCTCAGCCTCCTAGGTGCCTGCCACCATGCCCAGCTAATTTTTGCATTTTTCGTAGAGATGGGGTTTTACCATGTTGACCAGCCTGGTCTCAAACTCCTGCTCTCAGGTAATATGCCTGCCTTGGCTTCCCAAAGTGCTGGGATTACCAGTGTGAGCCACTGCTCCCGGCCTTGAAAAATTTTTTAACAGACAGGCATCATAGAAATCATCAATCAGCGGTGTTGATTCAGAGAAAAATTGAAACTTCCAAGGTTTAAAGTCTAAGATCTTCACGAATTCTACAGAACATGAATGACCTTATAGCATATAGTTTTCTGTATAGAATAAAAAATTTAAAGACAAATAGAGAATAGAAAGGTCCTGTCATATGTAGAAGCTGGGTAGTTTTCTAGGTGCACTCATTTGCCGAATTACTTCATGCCAAACAGTAGTTTTAGAGGACAGGTAATTCATATTCATTCCACAACAAGGTTAGAAGTTACCAGAAGTCATAGACCTATTGAGTTGCTTGGGAAGGATTACAACTGTAACTATCAAATCCTTGGAAGCCAAGAATGTGCCATGTTATTTAAAAGTAGGGCTTGAAACTCAGATGACTTCAGGAGCCAGACAGGACACAAAATAAACTAAACAGGCCAGGTAAAAGAAAATATTAGTGAACTGAAGATTTTACAGGGATTCAAATTCTCCTTTCTTCTTCCTTCTTCTTTTTATCTATTGGCCAGTGTTTGCAATCTTCAGTTACTTCCTTGTCTTCACGCCTAAAGGACTGTATTCATTTAGGAGGCCATATTTTTAAAGGAGCACTTTTTTAAAATGGAATTTATCCAACGAATAACAATCACAATAGTGAGGGATATGGAAATCCTGAGGAGATGTTTAGTAACCATGTTAAGAGTACCAACTTTGGAGTTAAAAGGCAAATGTGGGTTTAAGGGCTGGATTTTGCCAGTAATAATGTATTTTTCCTTATAAAAACCACTCGAGCTCTTGAAACCTGTTTCTTTACATGTACAAAGGGAATCATATTGTCTACCACCGGGGCTTAAAGTAAGATTTAAATGAGATAATGTAACATGTTTAACATTTAAAAGGAGGAAGTTATTGTGTATTGTAACAAGTTGGTGAACATTTCATTGTTTTAGGAAAAGAAGACCCGGACTTTGTTGAAGTAATCTACCTTTAAGGTAGGCTGAGCCTTTTAAATCTGGGAATGAGTGACTGCTATTTCTGAGATGAATAGAAGAATTAGCTTTTACTGGGCAGAGAAAATGAGGAACGAAGCAAGGAAGGGAGAGATAAAGGGAGGGAAGGAGGGTTCAGAAGCCCATGCATCTACTGTGGGATTCCTCAGGATGTTTTTGCCACAAAGCTATTATAAACATCTTAAACACAAACTGCTTAGATCCAGTGTCATTTTGTGGAAACCTGTAAAGAGACTGGGTTTTGATATTGGCAGTTTATACAAACAAGCAAATTAGAGAATGTAACCAGAAGAAAATTAGAAAAATTATAGAGTTGGATTTTGAATCTCAGGGGACCAAGAAACTGAATTTGAGCCATGTGTAAGGAACAGGTGGGATCCACAGGGACAGCTGTGTTCCAGTTATCCTGGGAACCATGGAAGAAACTAGAGAATAAAAGATTGTTGGGAGATCTGATATGTGTGTTCCAATATTGGAAGGGCTGTCAGGGGTGCGATTTTACTTAGTCTCTATAGGTGGAGAGGGCAGACTTTAGGACAATTTGCTGATGTAACTAAGAGGCTAACTGTGTCTTCACAGAAGAAATGCACAAAGCTGGCCAAAAATTAGTCAGCAGCTACATCAACCAGTAAATGTCCTGTCATGTGAAGTGTTGAGGTAGAGGTTTAACTGTTAGACATGTGGGGGAAGAGGTATTCCTGTGTAAATGTGACTTGGAAATAGAAGTCATTTAAGTGCTCTTTAATATTTTGGAGTTAATGTAAAACACCATGGAGGCCGGACGTGGTGGCTCACGCCTATAATCCCAGCACTTTGGGAGGCCGAGGCAGGCAAATCACGAGATCAAGAGATTGAGATCATCCTGGCTAACACAGTGAAACCCCATCTCTACTAAAAATACAAAAATTAGCCGGGCGTGGTGGCACGTGCCTGTAGTCCCAGCTACTCGGGAGGCTGAGGCAGGAGAATGGTGTGAACCCAGGAGGCGGAGTTTGCAGTGAGCCAAGATTGTGCCATTGCACTCCAGCCTGGGCGACAGAGCAAGACTCCATCTCAAAAAAAAAGAAACACCATGGAAAGATGGCAGGAATACAAAACAGAATCTGGAAGTCCTTCTGTTGGGAGGAAGACATGGACCCTAATAATTCCCTTTTCATGTGCCCATGATGTGGAAATTTTAATCTGCATGCTTTTGAAGTTGATCCTGTTCAGCAGTTTTATTCTAGGGATATTTTTCTCATCCTCAGAGACTTTTCATTAACCATCTCAAAAGGGAGGAGATTAAAAGCCTAAAAAAAAAAAAAAGTATGCAAGAAAGTACAATAAAAAGGGAGATACAGGAAGCAGTACAAAGAAATACTATTAAACTATTATTGATCTATCATTTGAAGGTAACCAAAATGGATTATTTTAATGAGATTAAAATTGCATTTTTAAGATTATTTTATACCTTTATGTGATAGCATCATATAGTGACTTAATTTGTATGTTCATATGGGATCTTTGAGTAATTTTAAACAAATTCTTTCAACACACATGTATATCCTTAGAGAATGACTAATATCCTTGAGTAGGCAACTCTGGAACAAATTTAGATTATTTGAATGGGGCAAAAATGAGGAGCATCTATATCAGAATAAGCACTGCTGTGCCACAGAATTGAAAAAAACAAACTTTCTCTGGCTTGATGCATGAAAAGGTTGTTTCTCATTCATACTACATGTCCAATGTGGATCATCAGGGGTCTCATTTTAATCAGAGATTCGGGGTACCAGAAACTATCATCTCAAGATGCACTTTCATGATTACCATTGTAGGAACAAGAAGCATGATAAATCATGTACTGGTGCTTAAAGCTTCTACCTGTAAGTGACGTTGCTTCTCCTGTTCACATTTTATTGGCCAAAGCAATTAACATGGCCAGGTCTAACTTCAAAGTGCGACATGGATGTTCAAAACAGCTACTGAGAAACCTCAATTTAAATGGATTCATAACTTGATGCTGTGGCTAACAGAGAACACAGTATAATTTAACAGTTGAAAGCATGGGTTCTCAAGTCAAATGCCTGTGCTTGGAGTAAGGGCCTCTAGTCACTAGTTATGTGATCACTGGTAGGTAAAAATCTCTATGCCTCAATCCCTTTTAAAGAGGTTCAAAGAAACCAGCACCTACCCCATAGAATTGTTGTAAGTTTCAAATAAGATAATGAATGTAAAGCACACAGTGTAACACCTGGCATGTGGTCAGTGTTCAGTAAAAAGTGGCTTCAGTCATTTTGATGATGAGAAGGAGGAAAAAGGAAGATGCAGAGGAAGAGGAGGAGGAGTTGTGTTTCACCTACAGATCCTGGGATGCAGTACTAGGATGGACTTCAGTCTCAGAATTCATTCATTCATTCAACAAATATTTACGAAGCTCAATGCCAAGAGTTAAACATAAAATACTGAGCAAAAGAGACACGGTGCCTGCTGTTTTAGATTGTATAGTCCAACCGAAATTCTATAGAAAGATACGTAGCTGAGGCAAAAGTATCCCCATTTCTAAGGTGTCTTCATCAGGGCACTGTCTACTGTTTCATGCTTAAACCATCTTGCCTTACATATGTCTGCCTCTGGCACTCTGATTGCTTATATAATCATACCAAAGGCTTACCCTGGCATTCCAGAGCCTTTACTGCCTACTGACTCTACCTAGTGGGAGGTTTGCTTATAAGCCTAGATCCCCATGGTATCACACTTCTTGGCTTTGCACACATGTCTTAGCCTCCTGCCCTGTTCTACCCTGTTCTGCTGCTATCCAAAAATATCCAATAACACAAATCTCCAATAACACAAACTGGGCAATGCGCTAATACTTTAGGACATCTTCTGTCCTATATTTCTCCTCTCTCAGAGGGCAGATGAAACAAGGAATGAAACGAAATGGAGAAAGAAAAGACAAAGCAGGAGGCAGTTACTGTCAGACAGAAGCATGCTCAAAAGTTAGAGAAATTTTAAAAGCCAAAGAAATAAATCACTTTTTTCTTCATCCTACATCAAGTCCTAAAAGCATCCAAAAGGCCATATCATAATATGTTCCTGGCTGCCTACAGGATCTCAGTGGGGAAGAAAAAAGCAAAGGGTTCAGGCCATATAGTTGTATTGGCAGTACCGGTTACTTGCCAACTTCCCTTCCTTGCACTTTGAACATTTCTGCGCTGTTTTTAATTGTGAGAAGTTCAACATCAGAAATCACTCTGCACAATCTGAGAATCAATGATACTAAATCAAAAGACTGTATTCTTCCTTTCCCTCAACGGTTGATAGAGTTCAAGGTCATTCTCATGTGTGGATCCAAGAGAGTAGAATCTCAAAGGTAACCTTCCCTTGCAGTAATTGTTCATCATTAATGTTGCCTTCAGAAGTACATCTTGGGCAGGTGTTCATATCTAAGTCTAAAATAATCATTACTTGGCAATCATTAACATATATGAAAGTAATCTCTACATGGTCATATTTGAAAAGACATATAATTTTTAAAGTCTTCCCCTAAAATTAAAAAATATGTTAATCTACATAATAACCAAACAGATTAGCCCACTTTCATTGTTAAATTCAATGTAGCATAGATACTTTAATAGGAGAATCATATCGTAAATATGCCAGAGAATTAATTGATCTCATTTAATTGAATCTGAGACCCATAAACTGTGATACCTTGTGCTGCCCTAATTGCATGTGATGTTGTAAACGATCAACTCCATGTGATGGATGTGTCTAAGCTGAGATGTATCTATTTGTCTGGCATTTTTATGATCTCTGATTTCACTTAAACTTTAAAATGCAGTTAAATTACAGCATAATCAGGATTTAGGGAAAAAACAAGCTTTCAAAAATCTGCACAGATGTGGGTTATTAGGTTTAGGCACTCTGAATTTACTAGCTATATATTCAGAAGACTTCCCCAGTGATTGCCACAGAATTATTAACAAAATCCAGAGGCCCTGGAGCTTCTTAAATGCTTATGAATGAGTTGGCTTAAAAGACTTTTGCAGTCCTCATTTGCATAGTAAAACTGGCTTCAGCTATAAGTTTAGGGAGAAGTTTTAGAAGCTCTGACATGGCAAGTTGCCATGAGAATATTTTCCCTGTGGGGAAACGAAACTCAAATGTGCTAATTAAGGGTGCTTAATATCCTTCAAAATTAATTCTTTATTACCTGCGGTGGTTTAATTATTCCCTTATGGAAAGCTTGGAAATGCCCTGCATCTTTAAGTACCAGTGGACCACACATTGATACTGAGTCAGCAGCCACTTTGAAAGTATTTCTTCTGCTCATTGACTACAGGGCAGTGGCAAAAGAGAAAAAGACTTTAGATGTTACAATAAAACAGTAAGACAAATCTTCACTGGTGGTTTGCAAAATTCGTTGCATTGATATCATCATACCTCAAATAAAAGAACCTTCCAGAAAAAAAAAAAATCTTTATAGCAATAAAAATGAAGGGAAGGAAAAAGTTGTAAATAACACCAGGCAATTCTAACTAATCTCCAACCAGCAGGAGCAGCCAACCAACTCTGACACTTCCCCACAAGCAAGTAGCCTGCCCTGTCCACAAAAGTAAAAATCAAACGTTCTCAGAGGATATTGGTTGGACTCAGAGATAATTAAGCATGTATGAGACTACCTTAAGTAAGAGACTTGAGTGTTATCCAGGTAACTATTGTTTCTTGTGGAATTCTTGCATCAGGGAGCTCTATATAGTTATGGGACACAATAAAAAGCTCTAAATGTTCAGCTCTAAATGTAGGTACAAGTCATAGGCTCAAACATCACTTCCTCTGGCAGTGAACTCTGACCATATAATCTAAAGTTGCTGCCTAATCTATCAAATCACCCCATGTTATTTTCTTCACATGCTATGTGAAATCTTCTTGTGGGTTTAGTTATTTACTTGTTTGTTCTTGTCTTCCCACCACAGCATGTGGGCTTGGGGACAGCAGGGCCTGTCCTGGTCACTGTTCTACCCCATGCCTTGGGCAGCCCTTGGCAGCTGGGGCTGTTCAGTAAATCATTGTTAAACGAGTGAAATGCAGGGTTATTGAGGGTTTTTGTATGTCAAACTTACTTTTTTCTAACAATCAATAAAGATTTATTCTGGAAGCTGAGCTAGGACAGTGGCTGGATACCCTGTGTAGGCAACACGGGCCCCAGGTATTTGATCAGAATAACTGTGTGTGGACCCAAAGTCATATGCACACAGGCAAACCTTCGCACTAAAACTGGCCATCTTAGGTGAGTTTGGCCAGAATCAGTCAAAGTGTAGTCCAAGCCGAGCACGTGGCAGGATTAGCTAACAGCACTTGCAGTGTTACTCATTTTCCTAGGCTGGAATCTTCTCAGCTCAACCCTCATGTGTGCTGTCTCCACACAGAATCTCCAGGTTCTCATTTTTGGTAGATTTAACAAGTGCTCATAGACTACCCCTTAAATGCTTTGAGAACAAGAAAACGCTACAAAGCTGGGCTTGGTGGTATGCAACTGTAGCCAGGAGGCCGAGGCAGAAGGATTAGTTGAGCCCAGGAGTCCTGGGATGTAGGGTGCTATGCTGATCAGGTGTCTGCATTAAGCTTGCTTCCAATATGGTAAACTCCCTGGACTGGGGGACCACCAGGTACCCAAAGGAGGGGTGAACTGGCCCAGGCTGGAAATAGAGCAGGTCAAAACTCCTCTGCTGATATGGTTTGGCTCTGAATTCCCACCCAAATCTCATGTCAAATTGTAATCCCCAGTGTCGGAGGTGGGGCCTGGTGGAAGGTGATTGAATCATGGGGGCGGTTTCAAATGGTTTAGCATCATCCCCCCTAGTGCTGTTTTGTGATGGAGTTATCATAAAATCTGGTTGTTTAAAACCATGTAGCACCTCCCACTGTCTATCTTCCTCCTGCTCCTGCCATGTAAGATGTGCTTGCTTCCCCTTCACCTTGCACCATGATTGTAAGTTTCCTGAGGCCCTCCCAGAGGGAGAAACCTGTACAGCCTGCAGAACCATGAGCCAATTAACCTATTTTCTTTATAAATTACCCAGTCTCAGGTATGTCTTTATAGCAGTGCAGGAATGGACTAATACACGGGCTGATCAGCAATGGGATTGTGCCTGTGAATAGCTACTGCACTACATCCTGGACAACATAGCAAGACCTGTCTCTTTAATAAAATATTTTAAATTTTTATTATAAAAAAAGAGAAAAAATGCTATAGACTGCTTCAGGGAAGATGGACAGCTCAGTCAGCAGGACCTAAAATGGGCAAGCTTAAGTACTGACACACATATAATTCATGTTAATGCACACCAGTTTTCCAAACCTGGAGGTGTTTTCCTCTATGGCTGGGACTCAGGAGACAAGTGACGAAGCTCCATAACTTCCCCATATTCAGAGTGCAGGGAGGTCAAGTGAGGCTCCATTTGTAGGTACCTAGTCAGGCATGAGCAGGGCAAGAGAAGGCTCCCTACCACCACCAGGAATGTCAGGCAGCCATCAGGTTATGGTCAAGTGGTGGTTACACTGTTTCTCTAAAATAATAATTGGTTGCAGCCAGTACCAGGGAAAGGCAATCTCCTAATAGGTAGAAAAAACCTGAAACTGACGATCAGCAGCTTCCCAGTAAGATCTCCGGAGTTGGGCCAGAGGGCTGAAGCATGCTCATTAAGAGGCAAAATGGTAGAGTTTAGCTGGCATTTGACCTCCTAGGGACATTTGGCTGGCAGGGAAAGAACATCTCAAGTGAGCATGTGTACAACTCCAACACTGCACATGCTCCTCTCCTAAGTGCTAGCAGGCCACTGCACATGCGGACAGCCCACCTCAAGGGAAGAATCACAGGAAAAGGAATGCAAGACCCCGGAAGCATGCCAACATATAAAACTCCAAGTCAAAGGTCAAAGTACATACTTGATCTCTCCAGTCACTGGCTTGGCCCTCTTCCAAATGTGCTTTACTTCCTCTCATTCCTGCTCTAATTTTTAAAATAAACTTTCAATCCTGCTCTAAAACTTGCCTTGTTTTTGGTTTTATTTTTTTGAGACGGAGTCTCGCTCTATCACCTAGGCTGGAGTGCAGTGGCGTGATCTCGGCTCACTGCAAGCTCCGCCTCTCGGGTTCACGCCATTCTCCTGCCTCAGCCTCCCGAGTAGCTGGGACTACAGGCGCCCGCCACCACGCCTGGAGAATTTTTTGTATTTTTAGTGGAGACGGGGTTTCACCGTGTTAGCCAGGATGGTCTCGATCTCCTGACCTCGTGATCCGCCCGCCTTGGCCTCCCAAAGTGCTGGGATTACAGGTGTGAGCCACCGCGCCCGGCCTAACTTGCCTTGTTCACTCCTTCTGCCTTATGCCCTTCAGTTAAATTCTTTCTTCTGAGGAGGCAAGAATAGAGGTTGCTGCAGACCTGTACGGATTCGCTGCTGGTAACATACTTCAATTCTTTGAGGCTCCTGGTATATTAAAATAAATAATAACAAAATGGCTCTACAGACTTACAAGACTGGCCATTTTAGAAACTTCCTAATTAACATTAACACACACAAACACAATGCAATATAATTGTGCCATCATCAGACAATTATGAAATCTATTTAAAACACTTGAATTATAGAGCACAATGGGTAATATAGACTAGCACATACACTTCAGGCTGATGAGGAATGTCCTCTCCCTCTAGAGCTGTCAGTGTATCTCACAAGTTCTAGGACTCATCCCATTTTGACCTACATTGGTACGGTCAAATGTCTACGTCTGAGGCACATGACAAGCTTAGGAAGTCTAGGCCAAATGCCCTGTGCAGGCCCCTACCCTGGCCTCTGGGTTGACCTGCCTCCTAATGTACAGAAGTGATAGCTGCACTCCAGTTACTCCATTCTTCCAAACAATGTCAAAGAGTTTCTTCTACAGGCTTGGTGAACAGTTTGCATAAGTTTGCATGTGGGTATTATCTCTTTACTTAAACATGAGGATATGGTTTTCTATGCCTTCTATACCCCTCCTAATTCAGTGGCCAACCAATAACTGTTCTGACCGGTGGACTAACTTTTAAGCTGCACACCAGAGCTACTCAGCGCCTGAGGGTAAGCATGGCAGCCCACGTGGAATTAGACAGTTTATAAGCTGTTGTCAGTTTGAAAAGAGAAATTTTCACGGAGGCAGAAAGCCTGCTTTATTTTCTCACAATATCTGATTCCACCTACTCTAATCTAGCCAGCAGCACAGACAGAGGTGTCTGCTCAGGCTTTACAAGGTTAGTCAAGGTAGAGATTATATGGGCATTGTAGCAATTACTTTTCTGGACTCCAGATCATTCTCACAAAGGCTACTTAACAAGGATGAGTCTCCTCATAGATCTCAGTGAAGAAGATCTCTACGGTATCAAAAAGGAATAACAAATCATTCGGAAAATTTTCATGTCTTAGGCTTTCCATAAAGAGAAATTATTTTAATTGTGCAAGGCTAAAAATACAAAGATGAACACATGTAATTGCAGAGGCCCAGGAAAAGGCTGTAACCGTGAAGTAACCCTTCCTCCTGCCCTTCCCTCTCCCAGTTCACTTTCAGGACTGTAGTGGATTTGCTCTTCTCCCACACACATTCTCCCCTCTTGCAAACCTTTGCCCTCCCTGGGAATGACTGCCAGTCATTGGCCTCTGGTTGAGAATTTAAGCACAAATCCCAGCCTTTTCCCCCACTGTTGGAATGCATCTAAGTAACTTGAAAGCCACATGAAAGGCAATGCCACTAAAAATCCAACCCAAGGAAACAAAATAGAGCCCTGGAGATGAAAGATGAGTCTGGCTCTCCCTTTGGGGTACCCCAACCAGCTTGAAAGTATGCAAGGTGGATCCAAAAATTCTGTCCATTAGAGGAGTTACAGGAGCTACCTAGTATTGAAAACACCTAGATAATTTTGCCACTCCTCTGCACAAAAGCCTCTGAATGGCTCTCCCTGTCCACAGGACAATTCCAAACTCCTTTGTGGACAAGCAAGGCCTACCACAACTGACTTCCCTTCTCTCTTTCCTGATCCATCTTTTGAGGCTCTCACCCAAACCACCTAACTTTCTATCCATCTCCTGACAATTCAACCTTCCTTTCTCCACACCACACATTTTAACAGACCATTTGTCTTCTTTTTTCTTAATATGATTTCCTCATTTAGAATGTCTTTCCCTTTCTTTCTTTTCTACCTATCAAAATTGTATTTATAAGCTAATTTCCATTGCAAAAATCACATTCTAGAATTTTCTCTAGATCGCATCAGGGTTAAAACTAATCCCTCCCTACTTGGTGATCCCAGAGGACCCTAAGAGCCTTTCGTACTATGCATGTTGTCTTCCCTATTGAACCCCTGGCTTCCTTAGGCAGGAACAGGATCTTATTCCATTTCTGTCATCCCAGGACCTAGCATGGATTTGTGCACACAGTGAGTGTTTAATAAAGTTTGGACTAACTGGATTTCTTAGGAAAACAACAGCTAACAGCTAGTTAGCTGTTGACATAAACTATGGACGAGTTAAGGAGTAAAAATACTTGGGTCTATTAATAAATCCCGGCTTCACCTCTTAGAAGCTGTGTGGACTTGGACAACTCTCAACTCTGAACATCTTTAAACCTGAATTTCCTCATCTGAAAAAAAATGGCATCTTTTCATACACATACCTAACAGTGTCTACCTCATCTAGCTGTTCCAACTAAATGAAAGCATTTAGCACTATGTTCAGCACTTAGAAAGAATTCAATGCATGTTACTTCTCTCCTCCTGCACCTTCTCCTTCTCCCTTTTCCCCTCCTCCTTCTCCTTCTCCTCATTATCTACCACTGCTATTACTAGTAGTATCCTAATCCCATGAGGGAAAGGCCCGCTGTGGAATATAGAGCCTTCTGCTACCTGCCCCACAGCTGGGCTCCCATATTTGAGCTACATCTTAGCAGGAATTTTTCTTCTTGCAAAGAGTTCTGAAGCTGTGGCCTTGATATCTCGCTAAAGTAGAAAGAAGCCTGGGAAAACTTTTTTTCACAGCTTTGAGCAGTGTACAAAAAGAGAATTTGTTTTTGAGTTAACTCCTCTTTTGTTTAGGGAAAACTACCTCACTGTTCTTTGAGACATCCAAATGAAAAGGAAACGTGCACCCATTGTTTTGGCAGCCACGTGAGGTCACCTATAACCAGAAGATTCATGTTTAGCCCCAGAAGTCAGAGGTTATGTTTGGTACATAAGTTCTTTTGTTATGAGCTGAGCTTTTCCAGTAGACTTTGTTGCAGTTTTTTGGTGGAAAGGAAAAACATAAGTCTTCCTAACCCTTGTAGAAGTAAGTTTGGACACCCAGGCTGAATTACGGCCTGTCCTAGATAGCATAAGGATAGGATGGGGTGGATTCTTTTGCTTTTATTTTTTTTTAAACAGAGTCTCGCTCTGTCACCCAGGCTGGAGTGCAGTGGCAGGATCTCAGCTCACTGCAAGCTCCGCCTCCCGGGTTCACGCCATTCGCCTGACTACAGGCGCCAGCCACCATGCCCAGCTAGTTTTTTGTATTTTTAGTAGAGACAGGGTTTCACTGTGTTAACCAGGATGGTCTCCATCTTCTGACCTCGTGATCTGCCCGCCTCGGCCTCCCAAAGTGCTGGGATTACAGGCACCCAGCAGCTGCTTTTTTTTTTTTTTTTTTTTTTTTAAAAAAAAAGAAGGAGGGAAGGAAGGAAGGAAGGAAGGAAGGAAGGAAGGAAGGAAGGAAGGAAAGAAGGAAGGAAGGAAGGAAGGAAGGAAGGATTAGCATCAGTGAAAGGGAATGAGAATGACATGGAAATGAAATGGAAGGATCAGCTTTCATGGACCCTGTCAGTCTCTGGGAAAGGCTATGCTACTTCTTTGCCTAGGTGACAAGACAAAATGTGGCTCGGAGTTAGTATGTGTGTCTTTGTTCCTATCTTTGTGCAAAACCAGTTCTCCTCTGGCTCCCCCAGCTGCTCCTGTAGAGAGAAGACCCAGCTCCCTTGTCACCGATGTTCTCAGAAGTCCCACTGTTGGCAGAGGAAACAAAGTCAGGGTATCTGTCTCGCGGAGGACAGATAGGTTTGTAGGCACATAAGACATACCTCTTTAGGAGCTATAGAAATAGCGAGAAAGAAATTTTAGGGAAAACAGTAAGATCAAGGACTTGAATTATTAGAGGCTTCAGCTCTTGTAATTTGGACATTAAAATAATTGTGATCTTGTTTTACCCCCCCGACTCCAGGTTTATGAAGTCTGTGGCATACTTTTTATAATAGAAATTGAAATCCATTATTTTAAATTTATTTTTTCTTTAAAATTTTAAAGCTGGAAAGAATTTGGGGTGGGATATAGTGTAACACTGATTTTTTTTAAAGCATGGATTCTGGAAACCAGTAGATTCTATCTCGGCTTTTCTTTTTACCAGTTGTGTAATCACAAGCAATTTATTTATCCTCTTTAAACCTCTGGTGTTTCATCTATAAAACACAGGTGTGTGGCAGTTTATATTTTCCAAAAGACAGCTGCACCAATACATATTTCATCCCACATGCTAGTCTCGTGAAGTGATGTTGATATTCCTTCATTAAGAGATGGGATCTGTATTCCTTTCCCTTGAATCTGGGCTGAGCTTTGAAACTGGCTCAATAAAAGAATGTGGCAGAAGTGATGTGATTTCCAGCCAGGGCTTCTGCCTGGCACTTTCTCTCTCTCTCTCTCTCTCTCTCTCTCTCTCTCTCTCTCTCGCTCTCTCTCTTTCTCTTTCTGTCTCTCTCACACACACTTACACACACACTCACACACACTTGCCATTGAAACGCAGTCACTATGATGTGAGGAAGCCCAAGCCACATGGAGAGGCCACATGTGGGTGTTCCAACTGATATCCCCATCTAGACCCGTAGCTGACAGCCAGCGTCAACCACCAGACGTGAGTGAATGAGCCTTTAGAACTTTGCAGTCTCCAAGTCCCCCAGCTGAGCCAGACCTCATGGGGCAGAGATAAATTATACTTACTATGTTTCGTCTGAATTCCTGACTCACAGAAACTGTAAGAGCTAATAAATTAATAAATAAATTTATATTTAGTAAATAACTTAATAAATTAAACCATATCTAATGCATGGTGGTATTATGAGGATTGAACAAATAGTATACTACAGTAAGTGCTCAGTAATGTTAGATATTATTATTATTATTATTATCATAAAGGCAGCTACTAGAGGTAAAACTTGGAGGTGAATGGGGGCTCTCAATATACACCCTTTTCAGGCTCTCTTAACAGATAACTGGGGGAAAGAGAAGTTGAAATGCAAGGGGAACCAAGTTAGAAGATAGTTGCCTGTGGGGTTTGTGCTTGAATCAACAGTCATGTGTAGACTTTGTCTTCATTCCTCTAGAAAAGGTCCTCTTAAAGCTGCTGCAGCCAGAACCTCGGGATAGAAGACAGAATATATTTGTTTGGGGCCACCGTCATATCTGAGGACCTCACAACTCTTAGCCCACCATCCGGTGGCAAGCACCAGTCCTTAACAGAAGCTCACTTCTGTATGAAATTATAATGATCTCTCCAGTCAATTATCCTCCAAGTAACCTATCAGGTGCTGATCTAATATTAGTTTCTTGGAGTATTTCAGTAAGATATCAGCATGCCATAAAACCCTTCTGTAAATCCATATGGCGTTAACGGGAAATTGGCCAAATGCCAGGGAACTTGGCCATATGCCAAGCTTGTCTTGTGTCACTTGGTAATTGCCACTCTGTCATCCTCAGAGTTTGGTCTAGTTTCCACAGCCATCCATAATTTTGATGTGGATACATGTGGACCATTGAATATTTTGGGGAGGTTCACAATGATTAAGGATTTCAATCAGAAAAGGAAAGATAATTGTCCATTTTTACTTCTAACCTTTTATTTCCACATGCAAAAAAAAAAAAAAAAGGTTATCAAATGTTAGAAAGTCACTTATGGAAGAAGGACAATGAAAGTCAATTGGGAAGTATCGCTTTTTTCCTCTGTTCATGAATATGTACTGTGTAGAATTTGGGATTCATTCAGATTATAAGCCATTATTTTATAAGCAGCGATGTGAAAGGAGAGGCAAGGCTTTAGTGGTGGTGTCTCTGGCATGGTAGCTAAGGAAATGACTTTTAGGTTAGAAGTCATTTTAACATCCTTTAAATCATCCTTTAACCTTGCTGACATTCACATCCTGGTAAAATTAGATACCGCTTATTAAGTGCTTTTTCTTGTTCTAGGCACTGTACTAATTTATCATAAGAGAGAGTTGAGATGTCATCCAAAGCCTGCCTTGCCCATTACACAGCATTGCCTCTCTGCTGCTGGCTGAGATCCCTTCTCCACTCTGTGTGTCTAGAGTCTGCCACCATTCAAGACTTAGCTCCAGTGTCACCTCCTCTCAGATAGCTTTCTGTTCACCATGGCTCTCTGTGTCTATCCTACCACATATATAGGACATACTCCCCTACTCCTCTGTAAACTTCTATAACAACACTGCCTAATAGAAATAATGTGAGCCAAAGATGCAATTTTGAGTTTTCTAGTAGCCACATGAAAAAAGGTAAAATGAAACAGGTTAAATTAATTTTAATATATGTTTTCCTTAACCCAACATATCCAAAATATTATCACATTAACATGTAATCAGTATTTAAAAATTGAGATGCTTTGCATTTTTTCAGTAAATCTTTGAAATCCAATGTGTATTTTACAATTAATGGTGCATCTCAATTCAGACCACATTTCAAATGCCTCAGTAACCAATTAACTGGCAATTATTCTATTGGATGGAGCAGTTCTATTGCATTCAGCACATGTTATTTCCATCTTATTTTATGTATGGTTCTTAAGGTCAAGAAATGGGGGGACTCTTCTATGTATTTCCCAACATTGCTAGAGTACTATGCCTAATAAATGTTTGAGTCAGTGTGAAAATCAAGAAAACAAGTTATCGTGCCTTGCTGAATTTGTAGAAGGGAAGTATCTCTACCACATCAAGGCACAGGTAGTTCTCACAAAATGAAAAGCATCTTTGCACAGCAGAGCCTGGGAAGCTGCAAGTTGCTCTGTGGGCTGAAAAACATCCTTGAGGTCAAAGTTATGAAACTGACAAGGACAAAAAAGAAAGACTGCGCTGGGGGCTGTGAAAACAAGGAGACAGAGACAAATCACCCGGCCACTTTCTAGGTTAGCATTTTGAAAATGAAAATGAGATGAACTGACAATGATGAGCGGGTACTCACCTGCCTGAAAAGAAGAGAGAAATAATTGACACTTCAATGTAAAAGGATTCTTTAAAGCTCTCCAGTGTGGCAGACACAGTTGAATCACATCTTGAGCAAATATTTCCAGCATATAAAGGTGACATATTTGAAAAAAAAAAATACTATTCTTTTTGGTCAACTATTCTTTTTGCTCATTCAGGTTATATCTGGTTGACGCAAAATAAAACAGGTAAAATCCATTTTTTAAAAGAAAAGTCATTAATGAATGTTCTAAGAAGTTGCCCATTATTTTCAGTTTTTTCTTTTTTGCAATGAGTAGCTGTTAAACTACAAGAATCCAACTTCAGAGTATATTTATTGTATTGTTTGCAAATTTGTATTAAACATTGCCCTGGAGACTACGAAAATTAGTAGCATATCCTAAAATACTTTGTGTGGGACTTCACTGTTCACTTTTATATGCATTATCTCATCTTGATTAAAATCTCCAGAACATTTTATGTCACTCCCATGGATCAAGGCTTCTTGAGTTGATAAAATCAAAATTGCAGACTGTTGATTTGAAACTCATGTTAATTTATACAGTTTCAAAATGATGAAAACTCAGTCTTCTTTAAAACCATAGCTCCCCTTTTCTGTACATACGTCTTTTAGTACACACCGGTTGATTCTATGTGGAAAATCCTCAGATGCTGGCTTTGCATGCTGAGATAATAGGGTTTTGAAAGGGCATTTGACTAACACACTTTGATTTCCAGCAAAAACATATAGTACAAAGGTTGTCAACAGCCAATGACCACTAGTAAAATATGGTAAGGTTCAGTTTGTTTGTTTGTTTTTTAAAGTCAAGGAGCATTCTAACCCCAAAATGTCATCCTCAGAATGACTGTCATTCAAGAGGAGGCTTGAAACCGGTAAGAAAGCCTTTGGATACAAAAAACTAGCCGGGCGAGGTGGCGGGCGCCTGTAGTCCCAGCTACTGGGGAGGCTGAGGCAGGAGAATGGCGGGAACCCGGGGGGCGGAGCTTGCAGTGAGCTGAGATCCGGCCACTGCACTCCAGCCTGGGCGGCAGAGCGAGACTCCGTCTCAAAAAAAAAAAAAGAAAGCCTTTGGGCACTGTGGTCTGGGCACTGAGGCTCCATCTGCAATCTGCACTTGAGCTGGCTGAGGACACCTTGTCCTGGGGAGTCTTTTTGTGTTCTCACCATGAGGCCAAGTAGCTCAGTCTGCCCAAAAGTTCACCAACTGTAATTTGATGATTGGTAACTGAAAAAGAGAATATGATGGTACTTCTTTTCTGTTTTTCAAATCCTGTGCTAATTTATATTTAAATCCTTCTAAGCATTCAGAGAGATAAAGCAAAGCTTTCTTCCCTCACATGGCCATTAAGAGCAGAGTGTGGATTGGGTCACTATATGCTTTTTACACCCCATAAAGCTTAGAGAGAAACTGAGCTCCTAGGAGCCTGAGAGTTGATAGTTTTAAAGCCCCCTCCCATCAGCATTTGAAATGTGCCATTGAATCTTCAATCAATATTAACCCAAGATGTTATGGTTGTGAGAATAGAGTCATTTTCTGAGGGCATTTATGTATATAACTAACAGGAAGGAAAGTATGTTATCTTAAAAAAAATTGAATAACGTTGAAAATTCCACCCTGATGGATCTTGAGTAACAAACATGTTTAGGAGGGGATAGGCTGAAAGACTGTGGGAAAATAAGAGAGGGCTTTAGGGTCATGGTCATGGTACTTGTTCATTTTTATAACAAGTAATTTAGAATGCCACCATGACTATCTTCAAATAAAATTTAAATGAACTTAAAAAATTGAATATACTTTCCTAATGGTAATATAAAGGAGAAATAAAGGGAAGCAATTTAAGGAATACATAAAAATATGTCTACAATATACAAGTGCTTGGCCAGGAGGACACTACAAAATACACAATGAAGGAGTAAGATGCTTGTGGGACCCACAGAATCTAGGAAGTGCAGGGGGTGACACTCAAGCTCTGAACCTCAGGCGTCGCCTTGACATCACCACACGCACCATTGCCATCTTTAAAGATGTGATGTCTCTAAATAGCAAAGACCCTTGGGGAAGTTCCAAACCAAATACAGTCTTCCCTCAAAAAGTCCCAAATATTTTGTTTTTGTATGTAAAACAGAGTCAGATTCTAGACTCAGATAATTATAAACAGTGTTTTTTTTAACCTGGGGACATTTGAAAAGGACAGGAGATGACAGATACTTTTTCATTGTGTGTGACTCTCCTGTACATTGCAGGAAAACTAGCATCTCTCCCTCTCCCAAATGTCAGCATTGACCCCAAAACATTGCAACATCCAAAAATACTGCTATAAATTCCTCTGTGGGCACGGCCTAGGAAGAAAGAAGGCCCACTAACCACGGCTGGAGGCAAGTTTCTAAAAAGACAAGCAGTAAGAAATTCCCAGAGTGGCCTTGTATTGCACTTTAAGCAGTTACTATGCTGAAATCTCCTATTTTTGGCCCTAAACCTTCAGCAAAGCTGGAGAATCAGTCTTGGAGATAAGTAGCCAAAAGCAATGCCCATATCATGCCATGAAGTTTGGTGAAGACTTTGCCACTCCTACCACAGAGCACAGACCAATCAGTGTGCCTATTTGCCGCTACTGCTAGACTTTCTGCCATCATTGACTCAGGAAACCAAACGCAGCTGTCTCCACAGGCAGCACCCTCAACTGCTTCAGAACTGCAGGGTCTCTGCTCTTCCACATCCCTGACTTCCACAGCCAAGTGGGGTGAATGCATCCGATTGGCTCAGCCTCTGTCACGTGCCCTTGTCTTAACTGCAGGGGAGGCTGGGAAAATGTTCAAGCATCTTCAACTTCCATAGGCAGGCTCTGCTTCCCTCAAACTTAAGAAAGGGCTTCAGATGCAGAGTAGCCTAAAAGAATGACACATGCCCACTCTAATTAGCTGGCCAAATTAGTTCTACAGAAGAGAAGCACCATGGGATTTTGGAGCAGAAAGTGATGATTCTGAGGCGGCTTTAGAGGAGGGGAGATTTGATCAAGTCTTGAAGGAGGAGAAAATTGGTAGGGTTGTGGGTAGGGATAGAAGGATTTCGAGAGACACAAATGGAATGACAACAGTAAGAATGCTGAACTGGGGAAAACAAATGCAGGGCTAGGAATCCAAGTTCACCAGCGCTGAAAGGTCAAGGGGAGTCGGCGAAAGACAAGACTGGAAAGGACAGGAACAGCACTGGGGAGTTACTGAGGGTTTGACGACAGTGCTAGGAGGTAGCCGTGAGCTGCTTGACGGGGGTACTTATATATCTTTGCACTTGCACTGCTTTATCAAAAAATAATGTCCTTGGCAATTTGAATCTCAGTCTTTAAGAGAACACATCTGTGTTTATGATTACCAGGAGTCTTTTTGTTTTTTGTTTGTTGCTTTTGTTGCTGCTTGTTTTTGTATTCTTTCTGGTAATGGGACTAACTCCTTTTCACTTTGAATTTGTATTACATTGTATCCACAGAGAAATTTCACAAGTATCTTTTACATTATTTTAACAAAGACCCCCAAACCTACAACTTTAAATTAAATATCATGATCCATTATTTCCAGTACTTGTTGCCCACCTAACATGTGCCAGACTCCTTATTTAATGCTTTCACCAGGATATTTAGTATCGTCTTAAAATTATCCTTTTATATACAAAGACATAGGATCTGAGAGAGTAAGTAATTTGCCCAATGGCACACAGGAAGTGGTGGGATAGGGGTTCTAACTCAGGTCCGCCAATCTAATTCCTGATTGTTTCTCCCAATCAGAATGCAGTCTGAAATGATGTTCTTTTTTAGGGCTGTGCTAACAGGAAGGCCTGTGATGTTTGCAATCAAGCCATTATGAAGTCAAGACTGGAGCTTCCATTTTTAAAGAACTCAGAGGGGGCAGATCTTGATTGACATCTCATCTGGGGTCACCTGGTCTTCAATTGAGAGATCTTTTTGTTCGCCACGGATGCCTCTTGCAGTTATGGAAGGAATAGTCTTTATGCCACTTTTGCTTGGTTGTCCCAACAACCCTACCTTGAAGTGATATAAACTACCTTCCTCTAAACAAACTTGGTGGTACTTGGTACTCAGGTGCTGCCTATTTAGTGCACCCTTGTGCAATAAAGTTACACCTGAGGGGATCCACCACACTCTTGCCTCATCTTCTGAACCAAGGGCTCCAAGTCCTCGAGAATAGTAAGACAAACCAACATCCGTGGGCTAGGGGTTATGATGGAGAAACAAGGGTAAGTGAAGTCCAATAATAACAAGCTACTTTTGTGCCCACTTCATCCTTACACCACCAAAGCTTGAGCAGAAACTTTATGATGTGGTCCATTCAGTCTAACCTTTAACATTTCGAGTTCACTCTGAGAGAGAGGTAAATAAACATTAAAATGTAAAAAAAAAAAAAAAAAAAAAAAGCAGTATTGGAAGGAAAAAGGAACAAAAAGCAATCCATGGTGTCAAACTTGACTGGACCTCTCCCCTGCTCTGCTGCCCTTAGTGAACCTGACCCTGCAGCAGGAGTCACAGACTCACCACTCACCTCAAGTCCTCACTTCCTGGACCCTCAATCTACACGTCACTTTGTCTTTTATTTCCCTGAGAAATATAGGCCATCAGTTTGCAGATCTCTCCTTTCCCCTTACCCTGCAAATCTCCATCTATTTGGAAAAGTGTGCCTCCTACATTCCAAAGCTAATCCCTCCTCCTGTGCCCCTAATATCAGCCCTACCTGCCTTCTTCTGTAACTTGCTCCATTAATTACCTCCCCTCTCCCCCAAGTCTCCCAGCCTATAAACATATTCGAGGACATCATATCTTAAACAAAGGCCAGGCACAATGGCTCACACCTCTAATCCCAGCACTTTGACAGGTCAAGGCAGGAGGATCACTTGAATCCAGGTGTTCAAGACCAGCCTGGGAAACAGGGAGACCCTATATCTACAAAAAATATATATTTTTAAAAACTAGCCAGGTGTGGTGGTGTGCACCTGTAGTTCTAACTACTCAGAAGGCTGGGGTGGGAGAAATATTTCAGCCCAGGAGGTCACTGTGCACAATCGCTTTATTTCTTTTTCCCTTGGTATAGACTTGTTGAAGAGTAAGGTTTCATGTACTGTTTCCTCACCTCACATTCACTCTCAACTGGAGGCAATATAGAGTCTTCGTACATGCAGCTTTCTCCAGACCAACGATGTGGTTAGACATCTGGTTTTGCATTGTTGTTGTTTGATTTCTCTGACTAGCTTCCCTGACCAGAGGTCGTTTTGAATTTCCTTCTCTGGAATTTGACCACTGAGCAGAGACACATAGGAGAGAAGATGTGAATGCTGAGTCATCAATCAGCATCCCTGGGAAGAAAAAGCCTCTCAGTTTCTTCTGCTGGGACTCCCAGAGCTGGAGTATTTTCTGCTCTTCCTAAGGTCTGGTAATTCAGCTCTTTGTGAGACTGTGAGCTTTACCATACCCTTCCAGTAGCAACCTTCTTTTTTAAGTTCATTGCAGGGAGTAGGGAGTGATGGCTAATGGACATAGAGTTTCTTTTTGGGGTGACAAAATATTCTAAAATTAAGTGGTGGTGATGGTTGCACAATTTTGAATATACTAAAAACTAGTGAATTCTAAAGTTTAAACAGGTGAATTCTATGCTATGTAAATTGTATCTCAATGAAATTACTAATACTCTAAAGCCTCCCAAGTGCCTTAGATGTTCAGTGAATGTTGAAAGCCAGTTATTTATCATATATCCTTAAGTCCTGCTACCTGTCACTCAGTCTCTAAGTTCAGTTTCCTCTTTGGTTTGACTTGGACCAATCTGCAACAACTCTTGATGTTTCTTGTAAATTCTATGACTGACTCCCAGAGTGTCCCCTGTCTATCTGATACACATTTAGCTTCAAACAGCATATTTAGAACAGAACCTGTCTTCTTCTCCCCAACCTGCTTTACCTTTTCTATTTCTCACTCAGTTACTGGCACAAACTTCTACATATATGTTTAAGAAGACCACTCCTTTGACTTTCCCTGCTCCTTCTAACTTACATCCAATTTTTTTTTTTTTTTTTCTGAGACGGAGTCTTGCTCTGTAGCCCGGGCTGGAGTGCAGTGGCCGGATCTCAGCTCACTGCAAGCTCCGCCTCCCGGGTTTGCGCCATTCTCCTGCCTCAGCCTCCTGAGTAGCTGGGACTACAGGCGCCCGCCACCTTGCCCGGCTAGTTTTTTGTATTTTTAGTAGAGACGGGGTTTCACCGTGTTAGCCAGGATGGTCTCGATCTCCTGACCTCGTGATCCGCCCGTCTCGGCCTCCCAAAGTGCTGGGATTACAGGTTTGAGCCACCGCGCCCGGCCCTTACATCCAATTAATCAAAACGTTGTATCAGTTTTATTTCTGAAACAGTCTCTCCCATCTTCTTTATCTCTTCATTCCACTGCCAGATCTCAGAGTCCACCCTTTACTATTTTATGTTGGATTAAGGCAAACCTCCTGTAAAGAGCTTCCCTGTCTCCTGCAGTCTCATCCTCCAGTCTCCCTCCATGCCCACACTGAAGTCCTCTTCCTAAAACAGGAATAGGATTAACTCACTCTCCTCCCCCAAAACTGTTAGCGGCTCTGCACTGAGTACTGGATCAAGTCTAATGTAATGAGAAGGCCCTATTCAATCTAGGCCAAACTTCCCTTCTTAGCCTAGTGTCCTCCTATGCCCCCTGCACAGACCTTAGCTCCAATCACGCTAATCACTGCCATTACCCAGACACACTGTGCTAGTCCACATTCACGTGCCCCCAGTTCACACCTCCCCTTTTCCTGGAATGCCATGTCCATGTGGCCTGGAGAATGACCTAAAGTTAGTGCCAGCAAAGAGCTTATCAGTAGTGGGGCAGGTCACAGGGGAGAGCAGGTTCTGGAGCTAGGGTGAGGTGTCAATGAGAAGAAGGGTGATTTATTAAGAAGTAAGCTCATTTCAAGCCATACCCCTGAAACCTGATGCCCAAAGAGGAGGCAGAGACCCAATCAACTGCTGATATAGCTTGTGGCGGTGAGCAGGCTGGAGACTTGAGAGAACAATAGACTGAGGCAAGTGTAACCAATAAATTAATTCCTTACCAACCTAGGATCGCTGGAGCATGGAGTGCCCCAGGCCTGGTGGCACCAAGACTTTAAAAAGAAAAACCATTAAACAGTGAAATTCTGTCTCTACAAAATATTTAAAAATTAGCCTGGCGTGGTGGCACACAACTGTAGTACCAGCTACTCAGGAGGCTGAGGTGGGAGGATCGCTTGAGCCCAGGAGTTTGAGGCTTCTAGGAGTTTGAGGCTTGCTATGTTGCTCAGGCTGACCTCCAGCTCCTGAGCTCAAGAGATTCTCCCGCCTCAGCCTCCTGTGTTGTTGGGACTACAGGCACACACCACCATGCCCTGCTGGTTAGCTGTTTCTAAAAATTATTTTTAGAGCATCATTAAATTGCTCATACTGAAAAAAATGGCTTGGATACTTTAAGAAGAATAAGACAGATTTGAGCATTCAGCAATAATAGCTGAACTTTCTAAGAGACTATAGCAACCTAGTTACTAGGGAAATTGTTTTTTTTCTTTCCTGAAAAAAAATCCTGTGTTAATATATCATTTTAGATGTGTAATGTTAAGGGGTCCTTATTGTTCAAGGAATATAAAGTAAGAGGGGACGTCTCTCATTGTATAATATAAAACAAAAAAGAAAAAGTATTGATCTCAGAGAGAAAGTGAAGGTTACGATGTCAATTAACACTTCATGGTAGACAAGTGAGTGCTATGTGGGTCTCAGCCATTCAATACCTGGAAAATGTGGATATCAAATGTGGAACATAACTTCAACAGTTTTCTGAAAGCAACAAGGAGAAAACTAGTTAAGTAAAGATGTATAACACGGGGTCTTTAGATCAACTTTTACTGGACTTGTAACTTGGTATTTCTTCTTTATTTCTGTTGTTACGGCATGGTATTAAACAATTTGCTTAGATATAAAATCAGAGGACTGGGCCTTATATCCCTATGCTACTGCTTAGTACTTGGGTAACCTTGGCCATATCATTTTACAGATGACCTTTCTGTCATCACATATTTTAATAATGTGAACATATTTAATAGCAAATTATAAAGCAGGATACAAATATTGGTTGTGAGTATGCAAAATTTAGTGATTAGCAAATGGTTAAATGCTTTATACAGTCACTTATTACTTAACAACTGGAATACATTATAAGAACTGCACTGCATCCTTAGGTGATTTTTGTCATTATATGAACATCATAGAGTATACCTACACAAAGCTAGATGGTATAGGCTAGTATAAATGGAGGCTATATGGTCTACCCTATTACTCCTAGGCTACAAACTTGTATAGCATGTGGCCGGGCGCAGTGGCTCACGCCTGTAATCCCAGCACTTTGGGAGGCCGAGGCAGGTGGATCACGAGGTCAGGAAATCAAGACCATCCTGGCTAACACGGTGAAACCCTGTCTCTACTAAAACTACAAAAACTTAGCTGGGCGTGGTGGCAGGGGCCTGTAGTCCCAGCTAATCAGGAGGCTGAGGCAGGAGAATGGCATGAACTGGGAGGCGGAGGTTGCAGTGAGCTGAGATTGCACCACTGCACTCCAGTCTGGGCGACAGAGCAAGACTTTGTCTCAAACAAAACAAAACAAAACAAAAAAACTTGTATAGCATGTTACTTTACTGAATACTGTAGGCAATTAGAATACAATCGTAAGTGTTTGTGCATCTCAATGTATCTGAATATAGAAAAGGTAAAGATATAGTATTACAATCTTATGGGACCACTGTCATATATGTGATCCATCGTTGACTGAAATATGCGGTGCATGACTATATTTTAGGGATATGTTTTTATAGTGAAAGCAAAATTAACTTCATCAGAAATTTATTTAAAATAAATAATATTTGTAAATTATGGGCACCAGCATTAGACACCACCTGATGGCAGTTAAGAATAATGCAAGTCCATTGCCTTGCAACAACACAAGTGCCACAGAAAAGTAAGGTACATAGAATGTCAGATTCTGAGAACCTCAAACAGAGGCTTAGACTAAAATGAGCTCAAATGGGAATTGGCATACCTAGTATTGAAGCTGGAAAATGCATCTAGGATTTGGTGTTCTATGGCTCAATTATAGCTAAATTAGAGGAAGAAAATCATGCCTTTTATTTATCCTTGGCTCCCCACTGACCAGCACAGCGCTCAAGAAATTTATTAAATAAAGAAAGAATCAGAAAAAAAAAAATTAAAGGAAGAAAAAGTGGAAGGAAGAAAGTTAGGAAGGGAGGGAACGTATCTTAAAAGAAACTGTAAACCAGTCTGTTCTGTTTTTATTTTTTTCCCTCCTAGTTGCCAATTGAAGTTTACTCTTAAAAATAACTCTATGTCAACTGAAGTAAGTTAAAACATGCTAACCTCGCATAGATGAAAAGAAACATTATGTCTCTATAGGTTCTTTGTGATGAAACAAATCTGTCTTGACCTAGAACACTAGCAAGGCATGGGGTAAGGCAAATAAGACCTAAACGTTTTGATGATTTGTAGAAGATAGTGAAGTTCACAGTTCAGCAGTTCCTTCTTGCCTAGGATGATCTTCACAACACCAGCCCCCAATGGAAGAGTAACTAACTGCTCCAGTTCAGTTGGCTACCTTGTGAAGCTGGCATCCATTCCTAGCAAAAATGGCCGGAAATGGGGAAATTAGCTTTTCACTTTGACCTTCCTCCATTTTCTCTTCTCCAGAAGGTCTCCACCAAGCTCCCAGCATCACAGCATGCTCAAAACCTGACATATCCATGATAACTTTTCACAGCAATGTGATGAAATTTGAGAAACAGACCAGAAATGTAATGTGATCACCCACATCCTACTAGCCTCACAGCCAATCAAGAGCTTGGCTTCAATTACAGAAAGAACTCCAGAAATCTTCCAACACTTAGTCAATCCCAGCCTTCACATGAAAATGTATTTAATTTACATAATACTGTGAAGAAGGTATTGTTATGATCCTCACTTTGAAGCCTATGGAAGTAGGGATTTGTCTTTGATGAAGAGTAGGAAGATATATGTACTTTCAAAAGTGATTTAATATGGAAACTAGAAAAAAATTATAAAACATGTAATGGAATCCTAAATAGGATTCTGCTAAGGTTTGGCTCTGTGTCCCCACAAAAGTCTCACCTTGAATTGTAATAATCCCCGCGTGTCAAGGGCAGGACCAGGTGGAGATAACTGAATTATAGGGGTGGTTTTCCCCATACTATTCTCATGATAGTGAGTTCTCATGAGATCTGATGGTTTTATAAGGGACTTTCTCCCTTTTGCTCAGCACTTCTCCTTGCTGCTGCCGTATGAAGGATGTGTTTTCTTCCCCTTCCTCGGTGACTGTCAGTTTCCTGAGGCCTCCTCAGCCATGCTGAACTGCAAGTCAATTAAATCTCTTTCCTTTGTAAATTACCCAGTCTTGGGTATGTCTTTACTAGCAGCATGAGAACAGACTAATACAGATACCCAAAGTCATTGATATTAGGACAAAGGAGCAGAAATTCATAAAGGAAAGACAGAGACACATAGAGATGGCTGACTTTTTTCTTAATGCCAGGTTTTAGAAATGAAAATATTTAAGGCTTTGATATACATTATCAAATTATATTTCAAAGTGTGATAATAATCTACAGTCCTTCCCAAAAGTCTTGAAAATGTTTATTTCATTTCATTAGGTATGATACATTTAAAAGTCCTTAAACCTTGATATACAAGAATATATTCAAATAATTTTGCACTTTCTTCAACATTTTCTTATATGTGTGATAAATATATTTCCTATTCTGTGTATTATTATGGTTTTTATACTTATCATGTTTTAATATTTTAAATTATTTTATAACAAACATATTAACCTTTAAAAAGAAGACAAATGTAGACTGTTTTTAATTACATTCTGCATTAGAAACCATGAATATTATAGCATTCAAATTCATGAAGTCGAGAAGAGTCTTGAAAAATTCTGTAGGTGTTCAAATGGAAAGATAAAGAGATTGGAGAAAAATTGATCTCAAACAAGAGGGAGAATAAAAATCACTCATAAGAAGTATAGGTGTCCCATGGCTAAATTTGGCAATGGTGGTAAAGTGGGAGGTGTAGATGAGAAGATTTGAAATAGAATAAATAATCAAGAATATATCCTTAAAACACTGAGTTGAAACATAAGACTGGAATACCTTTATAGAGGTGATTCTATTATGCAACCAGAGTTGAGAGCCACAGGTCTCATTGATTTATGCAGTCCTTTCCATCTAGAACCCTCTCTGACTTTAAATTCAATGTATCAATACATTGATATTTTATCACATCCACTTCCTTTCTGTCCATAGTCACTTTGGATGGACAGTTTACACAATAATTTGTAGAAATAATAATAAATAATAAAATAATGTGGAGAAGAGTTTCCACAATAATTCAATGATTTTGATATTACACATGGTCTTAATGGCTTGATAGAAACAAATGTGTGACTTGATAAAAGATCAGCAGATCTCATGAATTCTTAAACACAGCTCTTTAAGGAATTTTTCCTATTATAAGGAATCATCATATGAGAAAAAAAATTTAAGCTTTTAATATCATTGGACTTGCTATTATTTTTAGTTTATTAATTTTTTTAAAAAATTAGAAATGAATTAAAATTAATGGCAGAAATACCTTCAAATACTTTCACACTGACTAATCTGAATGAGGTTAGGGACAGAAAACAGCAACTCAAAATGACACAGAGGAAGAAACTTCAAACTTCCTGGGGATTTTCTGGTAAACTCTGACTAAAAACTAACTCCTCTGATTGTGCAGCAATGTTCCCTGCTAACATAGCCTTCCTTTTGGACTACCAGCTTTTTTTTTTTTTTTTTTTTTTTTGAGACAGAGTCTTGCCCTTTTGCCCAGGCTGGAGTGCAATAGCGTGATCTCAGCTCACTGCAACCTCTGCCTCCCAGGCTCAAATGATTCTCCTGCCTCAGCCTTCTGAGTAGCTGGGATTACAGGCACCCGTGGACTACCAGCTTTTTAAGTGGACTTTTTAGCCAAAGGTCAAGGGAAACTACTCTCTTCCTACTGGAGTTCAAAGTGATTAAAATGGTTTGCTTTGACTTTTGTCGAAGTCTCTTTATTTTCTTTTTAAGATTATGTTAAATTATAATCCACATTGGCTTTCTTTTTACAGGTAAACTTTTTCTCTTCTAGATTTCTAGACGACCTTCCCCCACTTCATTTCTTTCTGTCTTCCCCTCTCCCACCTCCCCAAGTTAGAAGAGGCTGATAAAAAGAGGTTCATCAAAGTTAAATGTTGTCAACATAAATTGGTCCCTCTTCTCTTCCTTGATGTGACTGGTCTCTCAACCTGTTGATGACATCCAGTTACAACTTTCCTCTTCTCATTTGGAACACTGGAAGGAGAGTAGCCTCTATTTTTAATAACAAAGTAGTGAGTATGTAACGCTTCTGTTGACTGTGCAAAAGACCAAAACTGGAGAACATTTTAAGCTTTGATTTTCTTTCTCTTTGTTATAACTTAGATACATTATCTCTTGGGAATGGAATGTTCCAGGCCTTTCTGTTTCATCCTCTCTTAGTAACAGTGTATCATTCTGGGTTTACAGGTGAAGAAAATATCATCAAATGACAAATGGCCATAAAGATCTCTCATCCAGATTATCTAATGGTTTTACTTACGCACAGAGACTGTAGGCTCTGACCTTTTAGAGTTTTGTAATACTTTTAATGACACTTTTTTTCCTTTATAGAGCACCTACAATCAGGCAGGTGGAGTATTTTCTGATTTGGATGAGTTCATAAGACATGTATATATTATGGGAATTATATGATTGTTCCACCTGCATCACATCCAGATCACCTCTGGACTGAGCTGTAGGGATGCAGGGAAACCCTGCTAAGTGTCAAGCTGCACCCTCCCCTGCTGGTGCCCATGCCTAGACCCTCATTCCGTTGTTCACAGAATTCTATGGCTTGGGATTTTGTCTCTACTTGTCCAGAACTCCAAATTCCTTCACTCTTCCCACATTCTAGGTCCTCCTCTATCAATTTAAGTACCAGATCCCTGTCAGCTGCCTTCCCCAGACTTTAAGTCAGAAGCTCAGTTTGATGGCAGGGTGTGTGTTTCCAGGGGTAGAAGGGTCATGGGGGAAGCCACCACTCTCTCTGAACATATTCCCCCCAAATGGCACTTACTCCAACAGTTTCTCAAAGTATATGTTAACATAATGATTGTTTTCCACAACAGTTGGACTTGTTTATAGTCCCACCAACAGTGTAAAAGTGTTCCTATTTCTCCACATCCTCTCCAGCACCTGTTGTTTCCTGACGTTTTAATGATTGCCATTCTAACTGGTATGAGATGGTATCTCATTGTGGTTTTAATTTGCATTTCTCTGATGGCGAGTGATGATGGGCATTTTTTCATGTGTCTGTTGGCTGTATAAATGTCTTCTTTTGAGAAGTGTCTATTCATATCCTTTGCCCACTTTTTGATGGGTTTTTTTTTTCTTGTAAATTTGTTTGAGTTCTTTATAGATTCTGGATATTAGCCCTTTGTCAGATGAGTAGATTGCAAAAAATTTCTCCCATTCTGTAGGTTGCCTGTTCACTCTGATGGTAGTTTCTTTTGCTGTGCAGAAGCTCTTTAGTTTAATTAGATCCCATTTGTCAATTTTGGCTTTTGTTGCCATTGCTTTTGGTGTTTTAGACATGAAGTCCTTGCCCATGCCTATGTCCTGAATGGTATTACCTAGGTTTTCTTCTAGGGTTTTTATGGTTTTAGGTCTAACATTTAAGTCTCTAATCCATTTTAAATTAATCAAGGATCTAGAACTAGAAATACCATTTGATCCAGCCATCCCATTACTGGGGATATACCCAAAGGATTATAAGTCATGCTGCTATAAAGACACATACACACGTATGTTTATTGCAGAACTATTCACAATAGCAAAGACTTGGAATCAACCCAAATGTCCATCAGTGACAGACTGGATTAAGAAAATGTGGCACATATACACCATGGAATATATGCAGCCATAAAAAAGGATGAGTTCGTGTCCTTTGTAGGGACATGAATGAAGCTGGAAACCATCATTCTTAGCAAACTATCGCAAGAACAGAAAACCAAACACCACATGTTCTCACTCATAGGTGGGAATTGAACAATGAGATCACTTGGACACAGGAAGGGGAACATCACACACCAGGGCCTATTGTGGGGAGGGGGGAGGGGGGAGGGATAGCATTAGGAGATATACCTAATGTAAATGACGAGTTAATGGGTGCAGCACACCAACATGGCACATGTATACATATGTAACAAACCTGCATGTTGTGCACATGTACCCTAGAACTTAAAGTACAATAATTTAAAAAAAAATTCAAAAACATAATGATTGTTAAGACTTAGTAGAAAAGCCCTTAAAAAAGTGAAATACGAGAATGAAACTTGGCAATGAGATCATGAATTGCATAGAGAAGGGAGTAGAAAAGTTCAGCCAACCCATCCCTTCTGCACATCCAAAAGTGGGGTTCAGTCTGAGGGACCTTGTGTGCTTGGCTTCACACAAGAAAGAAGTCAAAAGCGATCTGACAGAAAAAAGTAAGAGGAAGATGAATGAAATAAAGGAACAAAGGGAAGACTGCTCCATAAGCAACATAGGGCTACCCCATAGGCAGAATAGCACTGTGGGCTGCTCACTGGTTATATTTGTGGTTATTTCTTGATTATATGCTGAATAAGGGATGGATTATGCATAAGTTTTTTGTAAAAAGGGGCAGAGAACTCCCAGAACTGGGGTTTTCTCCCCGGTTTAGACCATGCAGGGTAACTTCTGAGAGTGGCCATGGCAATTGTACACTGTCATGGCCCTGACATGTTTTTTAGCATGCTAGTGAATTATAATTTGTGGATAATGAATAGTGAAGGTCACTTTCATTCCACCTTGGTTCTAGATGGTTTATTTATTTATTTATTTACTTTGAGACAGAGTCTTGCTCTGTCGCCCAGGCTGGAGTGGAGTGGTGAGATCTTGACTCACTGCAACCTCCACCTCCCAGGTTCAAGCGATTCTCCTGCCTCAACCTCCCGAATAGCTGGGACTGCAGGTGTGCACCACCACGCCCGGCTAATTTCTGTATTTTTAATAGAGATGAGGTTTCACCGTGTTGGTCAGGCTGGTCTTGAACTCCTGACCTCATGATCTGCCTGCCTCAGCCTCCCAAAGTGCTAGGATTACAGGCATGAGCCACTGCCCCCAGCCTGGTTTCTTTATTGTTATCCTCTTAGCAGCAGGATCTTGTGACCTGTTGTTTACTGTCTCCTGTGTTATCGGTGGGGTCATGTGGCCCGTTGTCTTGGAGACTATGACTGCCAATTCCTATCTCAGTTCTGTGGGCTGCCAGGCTCACTCCAGGGTGGATAGACCAGGTACAAGGGTCTGCTCTGAGCATCTGCCCAAACTTATGGCATCTTTCTACCCTTCCCTGCTTTATGTCATCCTCTCTGAACTTGCCTCCTCCATCCTGTTGACTTGTAGTATGTGCCATTCCACTACAGATCCAGTCAAAGTCCCACTCTTGTTCCCCTCAACCTCTTGCCCCACAACTCATAAGACACAGTCATTCCTTTAAACTGGGCTACAGTCTGCTTGGAAACCCCCATGAGCAGAACTTAAAACAAGGAGGGCAGGGGAGATGGCAAACGAAGACTGTTTCACCCTGACTTCTTATTCACAAAGGGACTCATTATAGATTTTTAGCCTGATCTTTTATTGCGGCATTACATACAACCACAAAGATAATGACAGGATTAAAAGACAAACATATTCATCATAGGAATTTACATTTTTGTCTTTCATATGTATACTCTGATTTCATATCTTTCATGATTTGTAGCTGTGATGACTAGCATACTTTTATTATAATTTGTATCAAAGGCCTATTGTTAATTGTAAACAATATATAATCATTGTAGGTCTCTTTTGGTATTTCGTCATTTTTAATATGCTAGAGCCTCAGAAAAAAAAAAAAAAAGAAGAAGAAGAAGCGGCCCAAATTTCTCTTGTCTTCTGAGAGGCTCTATAATAATATGACAGTATATGATGGGTTCTATTGCTACTCAGAATTTGAAGTTAGCATGGACTGGCATAAGATAAATTTCAGGAGGGGTGAACTTTAGTCTTTCCCTCTTCTACTGTTATTATGCCTTACCAGAGATTTTCACCTTTTCGGCCTCTTACACAAAAAGAATGTAGTATTTTCTTACCACTGACATCTTACCTAAGCCTCAAGGGAACTGGCACCTCTGCTTGTTATTTACTCTCGGCTCATTAATGTATCATGCCCATGTTCTGTTAGCTGGAAGAGTCTGAGGAGTTGCAGGAAGGAGTCTCGGGGTAAATTTTCTCTATCCTCTCTCCTACCCACCCTTGCACCCCCACCACAACCAGAATCAAGTCTTTCTAAAAGAACTCAAAGAATTCCCCACAATGAACTTGGCTTTCGGACCCTCTCTTCTGTTTTTCTTTCCATACCTAACCAGTCCTGTTCAGAAAAATGATCTGATTATTCTAATCAGAGACATTTTTGAAAAGAAAATTCTAAAGACACTTTGGGCATTTGATCTGCATATTTACATTGTATGAAAGCAATTTATAAGTCCCTTTTTAAAAGTGCTTAACTGTGAGAGATTCAAAGGGAAAAAGTTACAAAGAGCAATACAGCAGATGTCTTATTTGGCTATTTTGAATTACACATTTTAAATATTTTGTCTTGGGACCTGGCGTGGTACCTCATGCCTATAATCCCAGCACTTTGGGAGGCTGAAGTTGGAGGATTACTTGAATACAGGAGTATAAGACTGCAGTGAGCTATGATTGCACCACTGTACTCCAGCCTGGGTAATGAAGCAAGACCCTGTCTCTATAAACCAATCAATCAATATGTTGTCTCATTGGCTCTTAATCTTTTATTTATTTAAGAAATAACATACTACAGATATAGATTAGTGTTCTTTAAACCCTATCCCCAGGATTACTCCCTCCCCACTTGCCACACCCTCCTCTTCTGGTGTGTTTGAAGTGTTTTCTGTTTTCTTCCAGTCTATTCTGGAAGAGAATTACATTAATCTGCATGTAGTTTTACATATATCTAAATATAGATGTGTGTACCTATACTTATGTACACATATATACTATGTCTGCATTTTAATGCTATGCATATGTAAAAGATAAAAATACATGTAATATTTTCTTTTTTTTTTCTTTTTTTGAGATGGAGTCTTGCTCTGTAGCCAGGCTGGAGTGCAGTGATGTAGTCTTGGCTCACTGCAACATCCGCCCCCCCGGTTTAAAAAATTCTCCTGCCTCAGCCCCCCAGGTAGCTGGGATTACAGGGGCCTGCCACCATGCCTGACTAATTTTTGTATTTTTAGTAGAGACAGGGTTTTGCCATGTTAGCCAGGCTGGTCTCTAACTCCTGACCTCAAGTGATCCAACTGCCTCGGCCTCAAAGTGCTGGGATTACAGGCGTGAGCCACCATGCCCGGTCTTATTTTCTTTTATATATGGTTAATATACATAAGCAGCATCATCTTCTATGTATCAGTCTCTATCTTGCCTTTCTTTTTCAGCATGGTTTTTGGTGTCTATTCATATTAATGTTTATAAAGTTAAAGATCTTTTAAACTACCACTGAGTATTAAATTGCATGGATACCATACATTTCATCCCTTCATTCCCTTGTTGATGGGCATTAAGGTTTTCCACTTATTTACTGTTAGCAGTACTTCCATGAATATCCTTGATGTTTCTCCTTTTTGTAATATCTGTGTTTTTCTAGGGAGTGTACTGAGACATAGAATTAATGGATTACAGGATATGTATATTTTCAAGTTTACTAGATGCTACCATGTCATTTTCCAAAGCATTTACTAGATGCTACCATGTCATTTTCCAGAGTGTCATACCAGTTTCTGCTCCAGTTTCTATTGAGTTGTCCTTTTAAAATTAATCTGTCAGATTTCTATATACATGACGTGAATATTAATCCTTTGCTAATTATTGTGCTAAAAAGACTTTTCCAGTCATTTGCTTTTCTTTCAACTTTTTTCATAGTGTCTAACTATGTGGATGTTTTAATTTTAACATAGTCCAATTTATCATATATTTTTCCTTTTGATTGATGGTTTTTGTTTTATTTAAGAAATATGTAACTGTTATATTTCTTTTTCAAAAATTGCCTTCACTATTCATGCACTTTGACTCTTCTTTATGAATTCTGGAATTAGCTTATCAAAATTTCTGAAAAATTATTTTGTAATTTTTATTGGAGCTTATTGAATATATTGATTAAATTGAGAAGATATTTTTAATAATAATATGTCCTTGCATTTTTATTTATTCAAATTGTCTTAATATGTCCTTTAAAAAGTTTATAATTTTCCTATAAAAATCCAACTTTTGAAAAATGAATTTCTTGGCATTTTATACTTTGTACCCTTCTTGAGAATGATTTGGTATAAAGAAATTGGTATAAAAATACTATTGATTTTTTTTAAATTTATTTTTTATGTTTTAAGTTTTGAGTCAGGGTCTCACTCTCTCACCCAGGCTGGAGTACAGTGGCAAAATTATGGCTCACAGCAGCCTCAACCTTCTGGGCTTAAAGGATCCTCCCACTTCAGCCTTCCAAGTAGCTGGGACCTCTGGTGCTTACCAACGTGCCTGGCTAATTAAAATTTCTTTCTTTTTTTTTTTTTTTTTTAGAGATGGGATCTTACTATGTTGCCCAGGTTGGTCTTGAAGTTCTGAGCTCAAATGATCCTCCCACTTTGGCCTTCCAAAGTGCTGAGATTATAGGCATGAGTCACCACATCTGGCCTCACTGAGAAAATTTTGCTGAATTATCTTATTCATTAAAATAGTTTTTCCACTTCTTGTCCTGAATCTTGATAAGATTATATCATTTGCACATAATGACAACTTTGTCTCTTTCAGAAATGAACAATGTGGTTAACTTTTAAATTTCCAAACCACAATAAATTGAATAATGCTTAGTCTAATTGATACATTCTCTAATATTTTTTACTGCTTATTTTCTGTATTGACTAGGACTCCTAGGACAGTATTGAAAAGTTATGGTCTCCTGACTCTAATGGAAATATTTTAAAAGTTTTATAATTAAATCTATTTGCTAAAGGATTTTTAAAAAGTATTCTTTTCTTATTAGGTTAAGGGATTTTCTTATTTTCCTAATCTACTAAAAAAAAAAAAAATCTTTTCATGAGTAAATGTGTGATATGGTTTGGCTATGTCCACCCAAATCTTATCTTAAATTTTAGCTCCCATAATCCCCACATGTCCTGGGAGGGACCAGGTGGGAAGTACTTAATTCATGGGGACAGGTTTTTCCCCAGCAGTTCTCATGATAGTGAATAAGTCTCACAAGATCTGATGGTTTTATAAAGGGGACATGCTCTTTTGCCTGCAGCCATGTAAGACATGCCTTTGCTCCACTTTTACCTTCTGTCACAATTATGAGGCCTTCCCAGCCATGTGAAATGGTGAGTCCATTAAACCTGTTCCCTTTATAAATTACCTAGACTCTGCTATGTATTTATTAGCAGTGTGAGAACAGACTAATACAGTAAATTGGTACCAGTAGAGTGGGGTGCTGCTGTAAAGATACCTGAAAATGTGGAAGTGACTTTGGAACTGGGTTACAGGCAGAGGTTGGAACAATTTGGAGGGCTCAGAAGAGAGATAGGAAAATGTGGGAAAGTTTATAACTTCTTAGATACTTGGAGGGCTCAGAAGACAGGAAAATGTGAAAAAGTTTGGAACTTCCTGGAGGCTTGTTGAACGGCTTTGACCAAAGTACTGATAGGGATACAAACAATAAAGTCCAGGCTAAGGTGGTCTCAGATAGAGATGAGGAACTTGTTGGGAAGTGGAATAAAGGTCCAGCACATGTCAAAGAACTTTGCGGCAACCCCTCTCATCACAGGCCCAGAGGTTTAGGAGGAAAAAATGGTTACTTGGGCCAAGTCCAGGGCCCCCTTGCTATGTGCAGCCTTAGGACTTGATGCCCTGAATCCCAGCCACTCCAACTCTGGCTAAAAGGGGCCAAGGTACAGCTCAGGCCATGGGTTCAGAGGATGTAAGCCCCAGGTCTTGGTAGCTTCCACATGGTGTTGAGCCTGCAAGTATAAAGAATCCAAGAATTGAGGTTTGGGAATCTCTGCCTTGATTTCAGAAAGTGTATGGAAATGCCTGGATGTCCAGGCAGAGGTGTGCTGCAGGAGTGGAGCCCTCATGGAGAACCTCTGCTAGGGCAGTGTGGAAGGAAAATGTGGCATCAGAGCCTCCACACAGAGTCCCTACTGGAGCACTACCTAGTGGACCTGTGAGAAGAGGGCCACCATCCTCCAGACCCCAAAATGGTAGATCCACCAACAGCTTGCACTGTATGCCTGGAAAAGCTACAGACACTCAACACCAGTCCCTGAAAGCACCTGGGGGGGGGGGGTCTGTGGCAAAGCCACAAGGGCAGATATGCCCAAGGCCATTGGAGCCCACCTCTTGCATCAGTGTGACCTGGATGTGAGACATGGAGTCAAAGGACATTAGATCATTTTGGAACTTTAAGGTTTAATGACTTCCCTATTGGGTTTTGGACTTGCATGGGGCCTGTGGCCCCTTTGTTTTGGCCAGTTTATGCCATTTGGAGCAGGTGTATTTGCCCAGTGCTTAAACCCCCATTGTATCTAGGAAGTAATTAACTTGCTTTTGATTTTACAGGCTCATAGGTAAAAAGGACTTGCCTTGTCTTAGATGAGACTTTGGACTTGGACTTATGAGTTAATCTGAAATGAGTTAAGACTTTGGGGTACTGTCGTGAAGGCATGATTGGTTTTGAAATGTAAGCATATGAGATTTGGGAGGGATCAGGGTCAAAATGATATGGTTTGGCTGTATCCCCACCCAAATCTCATCTTTAAAAATAGCTCCCATAATCCCCATGTGCTGTGGCAGGGACCCAGCAAGAGGTAATTTAATCATGGGGACAGGTTTTTCCTGAGCTGTTCTCATGATAGTAAATGAGTCTCATGAGATCTGATGGTTTTAAAAAGGGCAGTTCCCCTGCACATGCTCTCTTGCCTGCCACCATGTAAGATGTGCCTTTGCTCCTACTTTGCCTTCTGCCATGATCATGAGGCCTCCCTAGCCATGTGGAACTGTGAGTACATTAAACCTCTTTTGCTTTATAAATTACCCAGTCTCTGATATGTCTTTATTAGCAGCATCAGAACAGACTAATATAGTGTGCTTCATAAAATGTTTTTTCTGTAGCTATTGAAATGTCATTTGAAAAATTGACTAATTTCCTGAACAATATTGATAGGACATAGATTTCTGCTACTGATCATTTTATTTCTGGAATATATACTACTTTATCATTAGCACATATTAGATTCAATTTGCTTATGATTTATTTAGAAAGTTTGCATTGGTCTTATTTGTTTATTACAGAATTAAAAGCAGTGCTTGTCTGTGTTCCATTTAAATATTTGCCTTTAATTTTGCTACTTTGACTTATTAAGGATCTAAGAAAACAAATAAAATATCATTTCTTCAAGGAGAACTTCTCCAAACTCCAGCCTAAATTAGATCCCTTTTTAGCCCTGTCATAGCACCCTGTATTGTAATTATACAGTTATCTGGAAAGTTGTTTATTGGCTGAGTTATCAACTAAGCTTTAAGTTTCATAACAGTAGGGGGTTCCATCTGTTTAATTCACTGCTATAATCTTAGTGCCTAACCTGTGAACAGTATGAGGAAATTTCAAGTTGAAATTTCTAGAAAAATTGAATTAAAAGTAGATCCGGGCAAAATGGCCAAATAGGAACAGCTCCAGTCTGCAGCTCCCAGCAAGATCAACACAGAAGGCAGGTGATTTCACCATTTTCAACTGAGGTATCCAGCTCATCTCACTGGGACTGATTAGACAGTGGTTGTAGCCCATGGAGGGTGAGCAGAAGCAGGGTGGGGCATTGCCTTACACAGGAAGTGCAAGGAGTCGGGGAACTCCCTCCTCTAGCCAAGGGAAGCCGTGAGGGACTGTGCTGTGAGGAACAGTGCATTCTAGCCCAGATACTATGCTTTTCCCACAGTTTTCACAGCCTGTAGACCAGGAGATTCCCTCAGGTGCCTACACCACCAGGGTCCTGGGTTTCAACCACAAAACTGGGTGGCCATTTAGGCAGACACTGAGCTAGCTGCAGGAGTTTTTTTTCATAACCCAGTGGCACCTGGAGTGCCAGTGAGACAGAACCGTTCACTCCACTGGAAAGGGGGCTGAAGCCAGGGAGCCAAGTGTTCTAGTTTTGCAGATCCCACCCCAACAAAGCCCAGCAACTAAGATCCACGGGGTTGAAATTCTCACTGCCAGCACAGCAATCTGAAGTCAACCTGATATACTTGAGCTTGGTGGGGGGAGGAGCACCTGCCATTACTGAGGCTTGAGAAGGTGGTTTCCCCCCTACAGTGTAAACAAAGTCACTGGGAAATTTGAACTGGGCACAGCCCACCACAGCTCAGCAAAGCCACTGTAGCCAGACTGCCTCTCTAGATTCCTCCTCTCTGGGCAGGGCATCTCTGAAAGAAAGGCAGAAGCCCTGGTCAGGGGCTAATAAATAAAACTCCTATCTCCCTGGGACAGAGCACCTAGGGGGAAGGGGCAGCTGTGGGCACAGCTTCAGCAGACTTAAACGTTCCTGCCTGCTGGCTCTGAAGAGAGCAACAAATCTCCCAGCAAAGTGCTCAAGCTCTGCTAAGGGACAGACTGCCTCCTCAAGTGGGTCCCTGACCCCCGTGCATCCTGACTGAGAGACACCTCCCATCAGGGGTCGACAGAAAGCTCATTCAGGAGCACTCTGGCTGGCATCTGGTGGGTGCCCCTCTGGGACAAAGCTTCCAGAGGAAGGAACGGGCAGCAATCTTTGCTGTTCTGCAACCTCCACTGGTGATACCCAGGCAAACATGGTCTGGAGTGGACCTCCAGCAAACTCCAGCCGACCTGCAGCAGAGGGGCCTGACAGTTAGAAGGAAAACTAACAAACAGAAAAGAATAGCATCAACATCAACAAAAAGGACATCCACACAAAAACCCCATCTGCACATCACTAATATCAAAGACCAAAGGTAGGTAAATCCACAAAGATGGGGAAAAACCAGTGCAAAAAGGCAGAAAATTCCAAAAACCAAAATGCCTCTTCTCCTCCGAAGAATCACAACTCCTTACCAGCAAGGGAACAAAACTGGACTGAGAATGAGTTTGACAAATTGACAGAAGTAGACTTCAGAAGGTGTGTAATAACAAACTCCAAGCAAAAGGAGCATGTTCTAATACAGTGCAAGCAAGCTAAGAACATTGAAAAAAGGTTAGAGGAATTGCTAACTGGAATAACCAGTTTGGAGAATAACATAAATGACCTGATGGAGCTGGAAAAGAAAAAGCACGAGAACTTCGTGAAGCATACACAAGTATTAATAGCCGAATCGATCAAGTGGAAGAAAGGATATCAGAGTTTGAAGATCAAATTAATGAAATAAAGCATGAAGACAAGATTAGAGAAAAACGAATGAAAAGGAACAAACAAAGCCTCCAAGAAATATAGTAGTATGTGAAAAGACCAAACCTACATTTGATTAGTGTACCAGAAAGTGATGGGGCAAATGGATCCAAGTTGGAAAACACTCTTCAGGATATTATCCAGGAGAACATCCCCAACCTAGCAAGACAGGCTAACATTCAAATTCAGGAAATACAGAGAACACCAAAGATACTTCTCAAGAAGAGCAACTCCAAGACACATAATCATCAGATTCACCAGGATTGAAATAAAGGAAAAAAATGTTAAGGGCAGCCAGAGAGAAAGGTCAGGTTACTCACAAAGGGAAGCCCATCAGACTAACAGTGGGTCTATCTACAGAAACCCTACAAGCGAGAAGAGAGTGGGGGCTAATATTCAACATTCTTAAAAGAATTTTCAACCCAGAATTTCATATCCAGCCAAACTAAGCTTCACAAGTGAAGGAGAAATAAAATCCTTTATAGACAAGCAAATGCGGAGAGATTTTGTCACTACCAAGCCTGCCTTACAAGAGCTCCTGAAGGAAGCACTAAACATGGAAAGTGAAAACTGGTACCAGCCACTGCAAAAACGTACCAAATTGTAAAGACCATCGACACTATGAAGAAACTACATCAACTAATGGGCAAAATAATCAGCTAGCATCATAATGACAGGATCAAATTAACACATAATAAAATTAACCTTAAATGTAAATGGGCTAAATGCCCCAATTAAAAGAGAGATTGTCAACTTGGATAAAGAGCCGAGACCCATCGGTGTGCTGTTTTCAGAAAACCCATCTCATGTGCAAAGACATACATAGGATCAGAATAAAGGGATGAAGGAATATTTACCAAGAAAATGAAAAAAAAAAAAAAAAAAGCAGGGGTTGCAATCCTAGTCTCTGATAAAACAGATTTTAAACCAACAAAGATCAAAAAAGACAAAAAAGGGCGTTACATAATGGCAAAGGGATCAATTCAACAAGAAGAGCTAACTATCCTAAATATATGCACCTAATACAGGAGCACCCAAATTATTAAAGCAAGTTCTTAGAGACCTACAAAGAGACTTAGACTCTCACACGATAATAGTGGGCAACTTTAACACCCCACTGTCAATATTAAACACATCAAAGAGAGAAAATTAACAAGGGTATTTAGGACATGAACTCAGCTCTGGATCAAGTGGACCTAATGGACATCTACAGAACTCTCCACCCCAAATCAACAGAATATACATTCTTCTTAACACCACATCGCACTTATTCTAAAATTGACCACATAATTGGAAGTAATTTAAAATATTTTTTAAATATAATTTTTAAATTATTTAAAAATAATTTAAAAGAACTAGAGAAGCAAGAGCAAACAAATTAAAAAGCTAGCAGAAGACAAGAAATAACTAAGATCAGAGCAGAACTGAAGGAGATAGAGACACGAAAAACCCTTCAAAAAATCAATGAATCCAGGAGCTGGTTTTTTGAAAAGAATAACAAAATGGATAGACTGCTAGCCAGACTAATAAAGAAGAAAAGAGAGAAGAATCAAATAGGCACAATAAAAACTGATAAAGGGGATATCACCACTGATCCCACAGTAATACAAACTACAAAGAATACTACAGAGAATACTATGAATACCTCTATGCAAAATAAAACTAGAAAATCTAGAAGAAATTGATAAATTCTCAGACACATAGACCCTCCAAGACTAAACCAGGAAGAAGTCAAATCCCTGAATAGATCAATAACAAGTTCTGAAATTGAGACAGTAATTAATAGCCTACCAACCAAAAAAGGCCCAGGACCAGACAGATTCACAGCCAAATTCCACCAGAGGTACAAAAAGGAGCTGGTACCATTCCTTCTGAAACTATTCCAAACAATAGAAAAAGAGGGACTCCTTCCTAACTCATTTTATGAGGCCAGCATCATCTTGATACCAATACCTGGCAGGGACACAACAAAAGAAAATTTCAGGCCAATATCCCTGATGAACATCGATGTGAAAATCCTCAATAAAATACTGGCAAACCAAATCCAGCAGCACATCAAAAAGCTTATCCACCACGATCAAGTCAGCTTCATCTTTGGGGTGCAAGGCTGGTTTAACATAAGCAAATCAATAAATGTAATCCATCACATAAACAGAACCAATGACAAAAACCACAAGATTGTCTTACTAGATGCAGAAAAGGCCTTCAATGAAATTCAACACCCCTTCATGATAAGAACTCTCAATAAACTAGGTATGGATGGAACGTATCTCAAAATATTCAGAGCTATTTATAACAAACCCACAGCCAATATCATACAGAATGTGCAAAAGCTGGAAGCATTCTCTTTGAAAACTGGCACAAGACAAGGATGCCCTCTCTCACCACTCCTATTCAACATAGTATTGGAAGTTCTGGCCAGGGCAATCAGGCAAGAGAAAGAAATAAAGAGTATTCAAATAGGAACAGAGGAAGTCAAATTGTCTGTTTGCAGGAGACATGATTGTATATTTAGAAAACACCATCGTCTCAGCCCAAAATCTTTAAGCTGATAAGCACTTTCAGCAAAGTCTCAGGATACAAAATCAATGTGCATAAATCACAAGCATTCCTATACACCAATAATAGACAGAAAGCCAAATCATGAGTGAACTCCCATTCACAAATGCTACAAAGAGAATAAAATACCTAGGAATCCAACTTAAAAGGGATGTGGAAGGACCTCTTCGAGGAGAACTACAAACCACTGCTCAAGGAAATAAGAGAGGACACAAGCAAATGGAAAAACATTCCATACTCATGGTTAGGAAGGATCAATATTGTGAAAATGGACACTGCCCAAAGTAATTTACAGATTCAATGCTATCCTCATCAAGCTCCCATTTACTTTCTTCACAGAATTAGAAAAACTACATTAAAGTTCATATGGAACCAAAAAGGATCCCATATAGCCAAGACAGTCCTAAGCAAAAAGTACAATGCTGGAGACATCATGCTACCTGACTTCAAACTATACTACAAGGCTACAGTAACCAAAACAGCATGGTATTGATACCAAAACAGATATATAGACCAATGGAACAGAACAGAGGCCTCAGAAATAACACCACACATATACAACCATCTGATCTTTGACAAACCTGACAAAAACAAGCAATGGGGAAATGATTCTCTATTTAATAAATGGTGTGGGGAAAACTGGCTAGCCATAGACATAACACTAAAACTGGACCCCTTCCTTATACCTTATACAAAAATGAACTGAAGGTGGTTTAAAGACTTAGACATAAAACCTAAAACCATAAACACCCTAGAAGAAAACCTAGGCAATACCTTCAGTACACAGGCATGTCCAAAGACTTCATGACTAAAACACCAAAAGCAATGGCAACAAAAGCTAAAAGTGACAAATGGGATCTAATTAAACTAAAGAGCTTCTGCACAACAAAAGACACTATCATCATAGTGAACAGGCAGCCTACAGAATGGGAGAAAATTTTTACAATCTATCCATCTGACAAAGGGCTAATATCCAGAATCTACAAGAAACTTAAATTTACAAGAAATAACCCCATCAAAAAGTGGGCAAAGTATATGAACAGACACTTTTCAAAAGAAGACATTTATGAGGTCAACAAACATATGAAAAAAAGCTCATCATCACTGGTCATTAGAGAAATGCAAATCAAAACCACAATGAGATACCATCTCACACCACTTAGAATGGCCATCAATAAAATGTCAGGAAACAGGCCGGGCATGGTGGCTCACGCCTGTAAACCTAGGATGTTAGGAGACCGAGACAGGTGGATTGCCTGAGCTCATGAGCTTGAGACCAGCCTGGGCAACATGGTGAAACCTCGTCTCTACTAAATTACAAAAAATTACCTGGGCATGGCAGCATGCATTTGTAGTCCTAGCTACTCAGGAGGCTGAGGCAGGAGAATCACTTGAACCTGGGAGGCAGAAGTTGCAATGAGCCAAGATCATGCCACTGCACTCCAGCCTGGGCAACAGAGCAAAACTCCGTCTCCAAAAAAGAAAAAAAGTCAGGAAACAACACATGCTGGAGAGGATATGAAGAAATAGGAATGCTTTTACACTGTTGGTGGGAATGTAAATTAGTTCAACCATTGTAGAAGACAGTATGGTGATTCCTCAAGGATCTAGAACTAGAAATACCATTTGACCCAGCAATCCCATTTCTGGATATATACCCAAAGGATTATAAATCATTCTACTATAAAGACACATGCACACGTATGTTTATTGCAGCACTATTTACAATAGAAAAGAGTTGGAACAACCCAAATGCCCATCAGTGATAAACTGTATAAAGAAAATCTGGCACATATACACTGTAGAATACCATGCAGCCATAAAAAAGGATGACTTCATATCCTTTGCAGGGACATGGATAAAGCTGGAAACCATCATTCTCAGCAAACTAACACAGGAACAGAAAACCAAACACCACATGTTCTCACTCATAAGTGGGAGTTGAACAATGAAAACACATGGATACAGGGAGGGGAACATCACACACTGGGGTCTGTCAGGGGGTGGGAGGTAGAGGAAGGATAGCATTAGGAGAAATACCTAATGTAGATGATAGGTTGATGGGTGCAGCAAACCACCATGGCACTTGTATACCTATGTAACAAATCTGCATGTTCTGCACATGTATCCCAGAACTTAAAGTATAATTTTTAAAAAAAATTAGCCAAATGTGATGGTGCATGCTGGTGGTCTCAGCTATTTAGGAGGCTAAGGTAGGAGGATCACTTAAATTCAAGTGGTTGAGATTACAGTGGGCCATGTTTGCATCACTGCACTCCAGCCTAGGTGACAGAGTGAGATCTTATCTCAAAATTAAATTAAATTAATTAATTAAATTAAATTAAAAATATAAACTTCATTTGTCAACATAAGTTTCGTCAAGTTTAATACATTATTAACTGAAGAAAAATGGGTGCCTTTTAAAGACTTGATAATAAAATGAAGTTTGAAGGAGCCAAATCAGGACTGTAAGGTGGATGCCTAATGATTTCCCATTGAAGCTATGTTAAAATTGTGTATGTTTAATGAGAGGAGTAAGTAGGAGCATTATTGTAGTGGGCAAGGACTCTACAGTGAAACTTTCCAGGCATTTTTCTGCTAAAGTATGGCTAACTTTCTCAAAACACTCTCATAATTAGCAGATGTTGTTGTTCATTAGCACTTTAGAAAGTCAACAAGCAAAATGCCTTGAACATTAAAAAAACTTTTGCCATGACCTTTAATCTTAACTGGTCCACTTTTGCTTTGACTGAACCACTTCTACCGCTTAGTAGCCATTGCTCTGATTGTGCTTTTTCTTCAGGATTATACTGGGAAAGCCATGTTCCATCCCATTACAATTCTTCAAATAAATGCTTCAAGATATTGATCCCACTTGTCTAAAATTTCCTTTGAAAGTTCTACTCTTGTCTGCAGCTAATCTGGATGCAATGATTTTGGCACTCATCAAGTGGAAAGTTGGCTCAACTCTAATTTTTCAGTCAGAATTGTGTAAGCTGAACAAATTGAGATGCCTATAATGTTGGCTATTGTTTCTAATAATTGTTGGCTCTCTTCACCTAGGTCATGGACAAGATCTTTTTTTTGTAGATTGATGTGGATAGTCTGCCATCGTGCACTTTATCTTCAACATCATCTTATCACTTCTTAAAAGTATTCATTTCTAATCTTTTGATTCATTTGTAATCTGCTGATTTATTTGCCCTGTGAGGCAACAGTTTCTCACCCGAGAGCTGCCGAATGCCAACTTTTCAAAACCAAAGATAAGACATGCTAAAGGTCAGTTCTGGGTGGGGAACTCCAGTTCCCTGGGGATTTCCATAATCAATTATAGGAAGGCAGTTGACTTTTCACATCCCAGCTCTTTGGAAGGGCCAAGAAACTCTATGAACAGGAGTGAACAATTCCTGTTTTTCTGATTCTCCTTTCCCACCAAAGGTTCCTAACTTTCAACACAGTTGCTGAAGCTTAGACACATTCCAGTGTTTAACAGGTGACTAAAGGTAATCTCATTATTTGCCATCAATTACATCTTTTAAAAAAGTTTCCAAGGAATTTTCAAGACATATTTTTCTGATTTCTTAAAAATATATATCTCATAATCAAGAAAAGGAACAATTACATTTTGCCTATAGTGACATTTTAAAATTAATTAATTTTACTTTACTGTATTTATATTCAAAAATAAGGTACTTGCAAAATTGTTTGCACCAATTATTAGGCTACCAACAGTGGTTAAATCTATAAAATGCACTGATAATATAGTATCATATTCAAAGTTTGTCAATTTTACAATTTAGAATTTATAATCAAGTGTTCAGTAAGTTTCCATTCAAAGGGTAATTTTTAATGAATAAATTAACTTTGTTCACAGGCAAAAATAGAATTTTAACTGGGCACAGTGGCTCATGCCTTTAAACGCAGCTATTCAGGAGTCTGAGACAGGAGGATCCCTTGAACCCGTGAGTTTGAGGCTGTAGTAAGCTATTATCACAACACTGCACTCCAGCCTGGGGAACAGAGTGAGACTGTCTCTTAATAAAAGAGAATTTATTAAAAAATTCGTCCTTTGAGTTACAACTTATAGAGGACTTACAATGTGTTGAAAACTATTCTAGGTGCTGGGCATATAAAAACATAAAGACAATATATTCCCTGCCATCATGGAATTGAGAAACTAAGAAGGAAAGGGATAGTTTTGTACTGTGTTATCTTAGCTAAGATGAAACCATGTTTCTCAGAACTTTCACGTATAATTTTGGTTTTGTGTTGTTCACAAGGTACATCAGTTTGAGATTTGGAAGGTAAAGGGAAGGGAAGCAACAGCTCTGAAAGTCAGTCATGGGTACCAGGGGCTGCTGCAGCTCATACACGTTGTCACTGAGCTGCTGGCTCACCTCGATAGTGGGGAAGCTGGCCAGCATCCCCTTCAGTTTCTGCCTGATTTCCTCCTTCAGCTTCTCTTAGTCCCAGGGTAGACATATCTGCATTTCCATAGTGAAGGCTACCTGATTCTTCTGCAGATTTTTCCCATCAAGGTTGCGGGTAGTGAGAGGTAGGTGTGGGTTTCAGTCTCCTCCTGGGTTCCTGCTTGCCCTTGGTTTCCCCAACTTCATGCCTAAATTTCCTCCTGACTGCCAGTTCTGCTGACCCATGGAGACCTCAGGCTTACCACCAGAGGCAAGGCAACAGCCTTCCATAGATTTCTTCACCAGCACGCACAGTGGCATAAGGTTTAATCCCTATAATCTCTAGATATATATCAAGAGAGTAGGGTGGTTCTACCTCTCTGATCAAATCTGATACAAGGAGATAGACTTGATTGAAGAATCATACAGTGTACTATACAGTTACCAATTTTGTTAAGGGATTTGAAGAAAGAGTATAAGCTAAAATGAGACAATATGGCTATAGTGCTTTAATTTAGATTTGGAAAGAATGTGTCAGGGTAGACACTTTGAAGGAGTAATATTTTAGCTGAGTTTAAGTAGACATTAGCTAAGTCATGAGTTATACAAGAGGAATAGTGTGTGCAAGAGCTCTGGGGCTGCCCCTTTGGGGGAAGTAAAAGAGTATCACAGTAGCTGGGGTAAGAAGAAGGCAGCATGTATTAAAGAAGGCCCAGGCCACTGGGTTCCTGTAGTTCTAGGTCTTGAGGCTTCAATCAAAGGGGATTTGATAGGATTTGACAGGAACAGGTTTCTGTTTTTAAAAGATTACTCTGCCTGCTGTATAGAGAAAATAATCACATATATTTGAAATTTAAGACCATTGAGAATTAAGCATTTTCTATAGTGAAAAAGAAAATTCATTGAGAATTAATGAATTTTCTGTAAAATTCAGCATTTCTCTGCCTCTTGAAATAAAAATTACATACATGTCAAAAGTTCACAACATGCAGGAAAATAAAGACCCAGCCCCAGAATACTCCAAGTCTGATCACCAAATATGTGAAGGATGGTGGCTTAGTTGTGATTCTTGATGAATCATATTGTCATATCATAGATGCCTTTCACCTTCACTCTTCTGGCAAAGTCTGAGATTTTGAAACAAGGAAGGCAAACTACAATTTCAAGATTCTGACTACAACAATGAATTAAAAGGAGAAGGTTATCTGAACCCATGTCAAAAAAAAAAAAAAAAATGGGAATCTCATTCTAACAGACCTCTTTTCAAGTATCACTGGATCTGTCTTTTTCCATCAGATCTTGAGTTAGCCACATGCTGATTATTGTGCCTGCAAAAAAAATAAATCTCATTCTCACAATGTAGATGCTTTTCATAACCTCTATTGCACTTGAGATTTTTCTTATGTTTTTTCCTTCTCAGAAAGGGGGTTTGGGGCCATAATTTATCAGTATCAAGTTTGAAAACTATATTACAAATTGATTCTTTGCTAGTTTAAGTGGCCAAAAACTGAGTCACACAAAGAAAAATTAACAAGGGTGGCGATGATGATGATGATGATGATGATAATAATGATAGAATCTGGAATTGGTAAGAAAAGACTGGCTTAAGAACAAGTTTCACAAGTGGAAAGGCTTAAAGGAAACACAATTATGAGTTTAGATTGTTTGGTTTTCCCAAGGGAAGAAAACTGATAATAAAGTCTGATAAGGACGGAAAAATAAAGAGATAAGAAGCAGGAGGTTATTACAGTGGGACAAATGAGTAAAAGAGCTGTGGCACTGGGAACAAAAAGGAGAGAAAATGCAAGCGTCTTTTAAGAAGTAAAGGTGACACTTGGGACAAAGTGGCCATCTAGATGCAGCCAGGAAGAACTTCTCCCATTGAGAGAGATCAGAATATCAAGCCGACTGACATACTCCAAATAGATCTTCAGAAACAACATACTAAGAGTGGAGAGAGAAATGACACAGACACCAGGGTTGAAGCCGGAGGAAGCTGGGAATTCTGCATGGGGTTGCTGAGCACCAGGACTTGTTCCTGACCCTGAGCAACTCCCAAAGAAGGGGTTAGTGAAATAAATGTGGGGCATCCTCCTGACACCACAGACCTCTGGGATCCTAGCTACAGGAAATCCCATGACCCCAGTGGACATTTGAGTTGGCAGGGGGCACTGCCTGGAGAGTAAGCAGAGACTGAGCTTGAATCTACATGAAGCCCAGGTGGTTTGGTGCAGGGACAGCTGCAGTAGAACATGGCCATAGATGCCAATCCCCCACCGTTCTCCAAACTCCTCTGAGTGGCCTTGGCCTTTATTATGTGCTAGACCTGAAGAGAGCAGGGCTGTCTTTCCTGTGGGAATGGGCTGAGTCTGATTTGCATGCCCCCCTGTCTGCTGGTCCCTCCTAGAGTGCCTGCCACGCTGTGCTAGCTCACAGCATAGATTCAGTCATTGTGCTGAGCACTGTTGCCAGCAGCCCCTGTTGCCCTACCACAGCACTTTTGCTGACAACCCCCTGCCAGAGCATGTTCACTCATAACCCCCACGCTGCCCCACTGGAGTGCATTTGACTGCAGTCCCCAACAGAGCACTGTTGCCAGCAGTCTGGGAGTACCTTAGCCCACTCCAGCACAGCTAGTGCTTGACCTCAAGGAGCCAAAAGACAAAGCCATAGGCTCAGTTCCAGCCCCATTGTGTTAAAGTACACAGACCAGGAATGCAAAGCTGAGCTTTGGGTCTCTAAAGGCATCCAGAAATGAAGACTTTTCACTATACCTGACTTGCACCATTTTCAAACCCTCAAGAATAATAAAGATCACAAAAATAGAAGGCACCATCCAAAGGATAACAACTTCAAAGGATAAAGGAACATCAGCCCTCACAGAGGAGAAAGAACTAGTGTGAGAACTCCAGAAACTCTGAAAGCCAGAGTTTCTTCTTACCTCCAAATGATCACACTAGCTCCCCAGCAGTGGTTCTTAAGCAGATTAAAATGTCAGACATAGAATTCAGAATATGGATGGCAAGGAAGCCTAATGAAATAGAAGAGAAAGTTGAAAGCCAATCCAAGGAAAACAGTAAATGATTCAAGAATTGAAAGACAACATAGCCATTTTAATAAAGAACCAAACTGAGCTTCTGGACATGAAAACTTCACTATAGAAATTTTATAATACAACTGGAAGCATTAACAATAGAATATACCAAGCAGAGGAAGGAATCTCAGAGCTTAAAAACTGCTCCTTTGAAGCAACTCAGGCAGACAAAAACAAAGAAAAATAATTTTTAAAAATGAACAAAACATCCAAGAAATATGGGATTATGTAGAGACCAAATCTATGACTCATTGGCATTCCTGAAAAAGAAGACCAAGCCACTTGGTAAACATATTTGAGGATATAATCCACAAAATTTTCCCCAATCTTGCTAGACAAGTCAACATGCAAATTCAAGAAATTCAGAGAACCCCTGTGAGATACTATACAGGATGACCATCCCCAAGACACATAGTCATCAGATTCTCCAAGGTTAACATGAAAGAAAAAAAAAATCCTAAAGGCAGTTAGAGAGAAGAGGCAGGTCACTTAAGGGAACTCTATCAGGCTAACAATGAAGTTTTCAGCAGAAACCTTACAATCCAGAAGAGATTGGGGGCCTATTTTCAGCATTTTTAAAGAAAAGAAATCCCAATAAAGAATTGCATATCCCACCAAACTAACCTTTATAAGAGAAGAAGTAAAATCCTTTTCAGACAAGCAAATGCTATGGGAATTCATGATCACTAGACCTGCCTTAGAAGAGGTCCTAAAGGGAATGTTAAACATGGAAATGAAAGAATGATACCTGCTACTGTGAAAACACAACTAAATACATAGCCCATTGTTACTGTAAAACAATTATACAATCAAGTCTACATAACAACCAGTTAACAACACAATGACAGGATCAAATCCTCACATATAAATATTGACCTTGAATGTAAATGGGCCACATGCCCTACTTAAAAAGCATAGAGTGGCAAAATGGAGAAGGAAGCAAGACCTAACTATCTGCTGTCTCCAAGAGACCCATCTCACAAGTAACAACATCCAGAGACTCAAAGTAAAGCAATGAAGAAAGATCTATCTGGCAAATAGATAACCAAAAGGAGCAGGAGTTGCCATTCTTATATCAGATAAAACAGACTTTAAACCAACAGTGGTCAAAAAAGGACCCCAAAAAAGGCATTACATAATTATAAAATGTTCAACAAGAACACTTAAGTAACCTAAATATATATGCATCCAACACTGGAACACCCAGATTCTTAAAACAAGGTCATAGATATCTACTAAGAGATTTAGATAACTGCACAAGAATAGTGGGATACTTCAATACCCCACTGATAGTGTTAGATCATTGAGGCAAAAATCTAACAAAGATACCCTGGACTTAAACTTGACACTTGACCAATTGAACATAATAAACATCTACAGAACACTCCATCCAACAACAGAATAAAGATTTTTCTTATTTGCACATGGCACATATTCTAAGGTTGACCACATGCTCAGCCATAAAGTACATCTTAATAAATTAAAAAAAATTGAAATCATGCCAACCACTTTCTGGAAACATAGGTGAATAAAAATAGAAATCAATACCAAGAAGATCTCTCAAAACCACACGATCACATGGAAGTTAAACAACCTGCTTCTCAATGACTTTTGGGTAAGGAACAAAATTAAGGCAGAAATCAAAAAATTCTTTAAAACTAATGAAAACGGAGATAAAACATGCTGGAATTTTTGGGACATGGCTAAAACAATGTTAATTGGAAAATTTATAGCACTAAGCACCCACATCAAGAATTTAGAAAGATCTAAAATTAACAACCTAACATTACACCTAGAGGAACTACAAAAACAAGAGAAAACAAACCCCAAAGCTAGCAGAAGAAAATAAATGTCCAAAATCAGGGCTGAAATGACTGAAATAACATACAAAAGAAATCAGCGATAACACAAAATAGAGAATCATTCCATGCTCATGGATAGGAAAAATCAATATTGTTGAAATGGACATACTGCTCAAGGAAATTTACAGATTTAATGCTATTCCTAGCAAGCTACTAATGTCATTTTTCATAGATTTAGAAAAAACTATTCTAAAATTCATGTAAACCAAAAAAGAGCCTGAATCACCAAAGCAATCCTAAGCAAAAAAAAAAAAAAAAAAAAAAAAAAAAAAAAAAAAGGCTAAGAGGCATCATACTACCTGACTTAGAACTATACATTAATCAAAACAGCAGTATACTGGCACAAAAACAGACACATAGACCAATGGAACAGAATAGAGAACCTGGAAACACACACCTATAACCACCTGATCTTCGACAAAGTTGACAATAACAAGCACTGGGGAAATGATTCCCTATTCAATAAATGCTGCTGGGATAACTGGTTAGCCATATACAGAAGACTGAAACTGGACCCATTCTTTTTATCACATATAAAAATTAAGATAGATTAAAGATTCAAATGTAAGACCTTTTCAACTATAAAACCCCTAAAAGAAAACCTAGGAAATACCATCTGGACATAGGTCCTGGCAAAGGTTTCATGATGAAGATGCCAAAAGCAATTGTAACAAAAACGGAAATTGACAAGGAGGCCCTAATTAAACCAAAGAACTTTGGCACAGCAAAAGAAACTATCAACAGAGTAAACAGACAACGTACAGAATGGGAGAAAATAGCCACAAACAATACATCTGACAAAGGTCTAATATCCAAAATCTAGAAGGGACTCAATTCAACAAACAAAAAGCAAATAATCCAATTTTAAAATGGGCAAAGGACATGAACAGTCACTTCTCAAAAGATATACATGGAACTAAATACATATGAAAAAATACTCATTACCACTAATCATTAGAAAAATGCAAATCAAAACCATAATGAGATACCATCTCAGATGAGTCAGAATGGCTATGATTAAAAAGTCAGAAAACAACAGATGTTGGCAAGCTTGTGGAGAAAAGGAACACTTACCCATTGTTGGTGGGAAAGTCAATTTGTTCAGGTACTGTGGAAAGCAGTATTGAGATTCCTCAAAGAACTTAGAACTACCATTTGACCCAGCAATCCCACTACTGGGGATATACCCAAAGGAATATAAGTTGTTCTACTAAAAAGACACATGCACCCATATATTCATTGCAGCACTATTCACAATAGCAAAGACATGGAATCAACCTAGATGCCCATCAACAGTGGACTGGATAAAGCATATGTGATACATATGTACAATGGAATCCTATGCAATTATAAAAACGAAATCATGTCCCTGCAGCAACATGGATGCAGCTGGAGGCCATTATCCTAAGTAATGCAGGAAGAGAAAACCAAATACTACATGTTCTCACTTATAAACAGAAGGTGCACAATGAATACACATGGACACAAAGATGACAACAATAGGGACACTGGGGAATACTTGAGGTGGAAGAATAGGAGAAGGGCATGGGTTGAAAAACTACCTCTTGACTGCTATGCTCACTACTCAGGGGACAGGATTATTCATACACCAAATCTCATTGACACGCAATCTGCATGTAACAAACCTGCACATGTAATCCCTAAACCTAAAATCAAAGTTGAGAGAAAAAAAAAAAAGAAGTAAAGGCAATATGACTTGGAGTCTGACAGAACATGAGCAGTATAGGAGGAATATGTCTCAGGGATGATGATAAGGGTGAAACTGAGGAGAATGGAAGAGATGTTTTTTATTTCAAAACAATTTCAAATGTAATGTTACTAATAAAGAAGGTGCTAACTCCAAGTGTTTTCTGGAGGTCAACGAAAGAATGGAGACTCCTTTAAAAATATAGCTAATTTCTATTTTTTTAGGCATTCAGATGCAGTCAAACTGCAGCCTGGAGAATTACTGAAACCTCAGATACCTGAGAAGGAGAAGGCTGTATATTTCAGAATAGAGGAAACACAGGGACATAGTCCCTTAAGGCAGGATAGGAGTGGCTTTTAATTGGCTTTGACTTTTCATTTTTTTGTTATGCTTGTGGCCCTGGTTTAATTAATGCAACTCAGAATAGAGTTGTCTTGATAATAGCATCACTGGTACTTTGAATCTTCATATTCATTTGAGCACACATGCAATTATGTCTAAGACAAATAGTAGTATACGAATATGATCATGCATTTGGGTATTCTCTCTGCTCAGAGTATTCCTTTGTAATTTGGTTTCCCCTGAAGGCACATGTTCTGGAGGAGGAACGGGGTGAGAAAAGGATGGTATTTGCTGCCAGCCTCTACCTACTTCCTCTCCCACCTTGCACCTCCTGAAATTCTCCCTAACATGTCTGGGCCCTTCTCTGCTCCTGAACTCTCTAAGTAGGAAAAAAAATTCCATTATTTATGTAGTTGGCAAGAGAAAAATAGCAATTATTATCTGTGATGAGAAACTACTCAGATGAGGGAGCTGTGAACATTCCATTACTAAGAGTAATAAAATATTGAAAGGCTAGGGCTACAAGTCATGTTTTTAAATTGTAAAACATATTATTCTGTAGTTTGTTTGGAATCAGTTACTGAGGGATTATGGCTCTTGACTTTGGGTCCCAGAGAGGAAGCCTTAGGGTCTGGTAGGATGTGTTCTGTAGCACATGCTCTGATTCTAGAGAGTTCCTGACAAGGGACTTTATTGGCACTTCCAAATGCTAGGCATTTAGGTTATTTTCTTTGTCTTTTAACATGAAAACGGTTATCAGTTTCAGCCCTAATTCTCTTGTAAGGCTGCCATAGATGTTCAAAAGCCTCTAAATATTATTAGGTTGGTGCAAAAGTAATTGCGGTTTTTGCGATTATAAAGCATTATCAAGTAGCTTCTTTCTATTCTCACCCTTTTCCCTTCAACTAATACATGCACAAATCACTACCTTGCTTTAAACATTTTTTTTAATCTTTGGAAAGACCAGAACTCTAAAACATCTGGGAAATTCTTAAGAATATCTGAAGAGTTAGAGTTTAATGGGTGCAAAGCTTCAGTTTGGGATGATGAAAAAGCTCTGGAGGTGAATGGTAGTGATGCCTGCACAACCACGTGAATACACTTAATGCTACCGAATTGTACACTTAAAAATGGTTAAAATGGTAAAGTTGATGTTATATATATTTTACCACAGTTTAAAAAAGTCAAGCCCATGTTTGCTTCAGGAAGTTGGGAGTAATTTGGAAAGGGCCTAGCTTTACTCTATTTTTGCTCTAGTGATGTTCAGTCTGGTCAGTAATTATTATGCTTACCTTTGTTTTATTAGAACATGTAATTGTGTTACATTTTCCAATAAAAAAAGTTAATTAAAAAGTTTCTTAAAAGACTGTTGTAAATGGTAAGAATTATGAGGCTTTGGAAAGTCCCTTCTTCTGCTCTGGGCCTCATTTTTAATTTTTACTGTAAGATGAATGAGTTAAACTAAATGATCTTAGAAACCTTCCAGGGGCTAACATTCTGTGAGCGTATCAAATTACTGCTTGTGAATGAAATACCCACAAAAAGCAGAAACCGAAGAGTATAATTTATTTTGGCTCTGTTTTCCTTCAGAGAAATTGAAAAATCAAAGGAATAAAAAAACTGGGGGCAAAAAAATCCACTGGCTAGTAAGAAACATGAATTTGTCTAAAATATAGCCTATGTAAAGTTGACTGCTCTAAGATATGGAAAATGAAGAGAGATAAATGTTTGTCACTTAATCTAAGGAAGCAGGGTGAAGAAAGCTCCACACAAGGTTAGATGGGGTGGAGAAAAGAGTCAGGCATGCCTGAGTTGGAGCAATAGGAAAGACCTTGTGCCATCTTGGAGGAAGAGGCATTGTAGCTGCAAGCATTTGCCCTAATCGCTTTCAAATGCAGAATTTCTAGTGCCAGCTTTGCTTCCACACAAAACCATCCTCCTCTCCATAAATCTTTATTTTCCAGATTCATCCAAAAAACCTTGATCCTCAATGGGTCCTAAACCTAAGTGGTGTCTTTCTTATAATTTTCCCATTTTCCAAAAATCCTACTTGTCCTTTGAGGCCCACCTGAAGTCTTCACCATCCTTGGAACCTTCATAATCACACCATCCCTTTTCTTAGGTTTCCATGACGCTACTCTCTTCTGCTTCTCCTTCTCCTTCCTTGTCCCCTCCTCTTTACTTCTTCCTTGACTCCACTTTCTTCTCCTATCTCTTAACTTCCCAGTGCACCTAATATCCCAAAATCTAATTCAGAAATACACCATATATTGTCTCAGAGTTTTTACTTAAAAAAAGGGTTGGCAAACCATGGCATGCAGCCTATTAACTGTTTTTATAAATAAAGTTTTATTGGAACACAGCCACATTCTTTATGTTTTGTCTATAGCTGCATTTGTGCTTCAATGGCAGAGGTGAGTCATTGTGACACAGACTATATGACCACAAAGCCAAAAATATTTACTATCTGGCTGCTTATAGAAAAAGTTCCCCAACTCTTGCTCTAATGAATTAAACTGTTAATATTTCTTTTCAATCATCATCGTTTATTGTCTGTGTTTTATTTCTCCAATTTGAGGACAAGAACCATGTCTGATATGCTTTTGTGCCTATTCAGAGCCCTTCTCACTGCCTTATACTTTGTAGAATCTCCATAAACACTTAATGATGGACGGATTGTAAAACTACTAGCGCTTTTGCTGAAATAAAATTGTCTGAGGTGGAGTAATACTTTCTCCTAGCTCTCCCCTTCAGGATAGCTCATTCTCACCTTTTCAGTCTTGCAAGGCATTAGGATAGCGTGGTGATTGGCCATGGGTTCAGGGGTTAGAGAGCTTAGGGTTTGCATCCTGATTCTCCATCTTGCCAGCCATATGACCTTAAACAAGTTCCTCAAATTTTCCAGGCTTCACCACTTTATCCATCAAATGGTAATAATAGTACCCTATCATAGTGTTGTGTTTTTTTTTTTACTTTCTTATTTTAAAATTTTGTGGATACACAGTAGGTGTATATATTTTGGGGTACATGAGATGTTTTGATAAAGGCATGCAATGTAAAATAAACACATCATGGAGAATGGGGTATCCATTCCTTCAAGCATTTATGCTTTGAGTTACAAACAATACAATTACAGTCTTTATTTTAAAATGTACTGTTGTGAAGATTTTTAAATAAAATAATGTAATGTATTTTAAGTGTTAGGTATGATTTCTGGGACATAAATAATCAGAATATGGTTGACAATTGTGATTGTCCTATTATAATTACACCTTGTCCCCTTCCCCCATCCTTTTCGCCCTTTTCCCTAATCCAGTTTTTTTAATGGATGTGTTTTCTGTATAGTGCCTGTTTCTTGAATTGTACAGTTAGAAAGTCGGGGTTCTCTTGGCAGCAAAGAGAGCATGGCAATGGACAGAAAGATTCCCGTTGACTTGCTTATCTTTTTTTTTCTTTTTTTTTTAATTGACAGGGTCTTACTGTGTTGTTTAGGCTGGAGAGCAGTGACATAATCATAGCTCATGCAGTCCCGAACTCCTGGGCTTAAGCTATCCTTTCACTTCAACCACCCAGGTAGCTAGAACTACACACGCATACAAGCATACCTGGCTAATTTTTTGACGTTTTTGTAGAGGTGGGGACTCACTATGTTGCCCAGGCTGGTCTTGAACTCCTAGCTTCAAGTAATCCTCCTGTCTCAGCCTCCCAAAGAGCTGAGATTACAGGTATAAACCACCATGTCTGGCCTGATTTGGCTTATCTTAATTCTCTTGCCATAGAAAAGCAACAACTGTTTTTGCTTAGTAATCAATTCAGAAGCTCAACAAAGTTAATGAATGGTTATTGAAAAATGGCAGCCTACTAGGGGATGAATGAGGTATGATGACTTAAGAAGATGAATAGCATATTTTGCACTAATTTGTGAGAAAATACCAATACAACAAAGCTAAAATAAACATTAAAAGCAAACTTGAGGCCGGGCATGATGGCTTATGCCTGTAATCCCAGCACTTTGGGAGGCCGAGGTGGGCGGATCACGAGGTCAGGAGATCAAGACCATCCTGACCAACATGGTGAAACCCTGTCTCTACTAAAATACAAAAAAAAAAAAAAAAAAAGAATTAGCTGGGCATGGTGGCACGTGCCTGTAGTCCCAGCTACTTGGGAGGCTGAGGCAGGGGAATTGCTTGAACACTGGAGGTGGAAGTGGCAGTGAGCCCAGATTGTGTCCGAAATTGGTGGGTTCTTGGTCTCACTGACTTCAAGAATGAAACCGCGGACCCTCGTGGTGAGTGTTACAGTTCTTAAAGATGGTGTGTCTGGAGTTTGTTCCTTCTGATGTTCAGACGTGTCCAGAGTTTCTTCCTTCTGGTGGGTTCGTGGTCTTGCTGACTTCAGGAGTGAAGCTGCAGACCTACACAGTCAGTGTCACAGCTCATAAAGGCGGCACATCTGGAGTTGTTCGTTCCTCCCAGTGGGTTCGTGATCTCACTGACTTCAGGAGTGAAGCTGCAGACATTCATGGTGAGTGTTACAGCTCATAAAGGTAGCGTGGACTCAAAGAGTGAGCAGCAGCAAGATTTATTGCGAAGAGTAAAAGAACAAATCTTCCACAGTGTAGAAGGGGACCCCAGCGGGTTTCCACTGCTGGCTTGGGTGGGCCTGCTTTTATTCCCTTATTTGGCCCCACCCACATCCTGCTGATTGGTCCATTTTACAGAGAGCTGACTGGTCGGTTTTACAGAGTGCTGATTGGTCCGTTTTGACAGAATGCTGATTGGTGCATTTACAAAGCTTTAGCTAGACACAGAGTACTGATTGGTGCATTTACAATCCTTTAGCTAGACAGAAAAGTTCTCCATGTCCCCACCTGACCCAGAAGCCCAGCTGGCTTCACCTCTCAATCTCCCCTCTAAACAGGACACCCCAACTGCTGTTGGGAATTTGGCCAATGACCACTCTAGCTACTTCCTGCTGGATGGGGTGAAGAAGGGGCCCCGCAGTTGTAGTGTCCTCCAGAGGGGAACTCTTTAGGCCACTGGAAGGGCCAGTGGGTCGATCAATGTCAACTAACAACTTTGGTAGAAGTTGTTAGTTTAACTCCTTTGGGGTTCCATTTGTAAGACCATCTGTAACTTAATATCCTCAATTCTAGAGGAAACAAATTTGATAAGAAGGTTAAAAATATAGGGCCCAAAGGCAAGTAACAGCAAGATAGCTGCCATGGGACCTAGAAAGGGGAGAAGCCATGTTGCCCAACTCTAGAGGTTAGTATAAGAGTTTTGAAAGGCATTGTCTGAGTTTAGAAGCCTTTTCTTGTAAATGCCGGGCGGCATCTCATACTACCCCTGACTGGTTAGTGTAAAAACAACACTCTTCCCCTAAGAAGGCACAGAGTCCTCCTTTCTCAGCAGTGAGGAGGTCTAGGCCTCGGCGGTTTTGAAGAGTCACTGCTGCTAAAGAGTCTATTTGGGATTGTAGAGTAAGGATAGATTTTGTTATTTCTTGCAAACTGTCTGAGAAATCCTTTGAGTGTTTGTGGTAGTAGGATAATGAAGTAGATAAACTGGCTGTTCCAGTTCCTGTAGCAGTAGCCATTCTTAACCCTAGAAGTAGGGGTATTAGTTGTATGGCTCTGCACTGATGGACTTAAGTTTTGAGGGGTACTGATAGGGTCAGATTTCCATAACATTAGAAGTTAGGATAATATATGTTTACACTGTTAATTTTTAGCAAACTTTACTTTTGTTGAAAACCTTGTAAGTTTGGGATTTCAAGTATTCTTCGCTATTAATAAGACCTCGTTCAGTCCATATTAACCTAAAATTGATATAGATGGCTCCTTCCTGATTCTGTAAGTATTTTAAGGTTTGGCTGAGTGCAAACAGCTTGCATGTTTGAGTAGACCAATTATTGGGCAATTTTCCTAACTCTGCTTCTACAAGAGTTTCCTTATCACTTAGTGAATACACATTGTGTCTTTTTCCCTTAATTGCCCAGGAGGAAACATGTATCATCCTGTCCTGAAGGGAGTTCCTCCCTGATCTGGTGGGACCTTTGTATGCTAATCAATTAAGATATAGATTCCCTGGCCGGGCGCGGTGGCTCACGCCTGTAATCCCAGCACTTTGGGAGGCCGAGGCGGGCGGATCACAAGGTCAGGAGATCGAGACCACGGTGAAACCCCGTCTCTACTAAAAATACAAAAAATTAGCCGGGCGCGGTGGCGGGCGCCTGTAGTCCCAGCTACTCAGGAGGCTGAGGCAGGAGAATGGCGTAAACCCAGGAGGCGGAGCTTGCAGTGAGCCGAGATCGCGCCACTGCACTCCAGCCTGGGCGACAGAGCGAGACTCCATCTCAAAAAACAAAAAAACAAAAAACCAAACAAACAAAAAAAGATATAGATTCCCTGTTAGAAAACCTGCTGAGTTAAGGATTTTTGATAGGAAGGCTATGGGTTGTCAGTGGCCTCAGTGCTTTCGGGCTATGCCCTTGTCTACATGGACGATAAGGTGGTATTGGAGTGTTATAGGGTTACAGAAAGACCTTCAATGATCAATTATAGGTTTTTAATTTACCCTGGCTTTTAAAGGAATAGGGTACACTGTTTTTTCTTTACTACTTCTATCTCTCTTTTTTTCTCTTTGACTCCTTTGTCTCTTCCTCTCTTTCTCTCTTTCTGACTCCCTCTTTGTCTCTGTCTCTGTCTCCTTTTCTCTGACTTCCTGTCTTTCTCTTTGTTTCTTTCTCTCTTTGTCTGTCTCTTCCTTTCTCTCTCTCTGACTTTCTTTTTCTCTCTTTCCTTTCTGCTGATCTTTCCCTGCCTCTGCCAGCCATTTGTCCTGCTGTTCTCCCCTTTCCTCCCACTTTTTGATGGCTTGGACAGTGTAAGACTGCCACCTCCTTGGGTTTTTGCACTGCATGCAATAACTCCTTGATTTCCTTGTGCTATTTAATGTGGGTTCCCCCAGAGGTTATGAACTCTCATTCTTTCCATATTACAGCTTGGGCATGTAGGATTAGATAAGCATATTTACTATCTGTATACACATTTATTCTTCTTCCCTTTCCCAGTTCTAAGGCTCGGGTAAATGCCACTAGTTCTGCTAACTGGGTGCTGGCCCCTGGGGAAAGAGGCGTACTTTCAAGTACGGTTACATCACTAACTATGGCATAACCTGCCCTTCGTATCCCATTTTCCACAAATGAACTTCCATTGGTATATAGGTTAAGGTCAGGATTAGCTAAGGGGACTTCTAAGAGATCATCTCGGGCGGCATAAATCTGGACTACAACCTGTTGGCAGCCATGCTCAACCGGCTCCCCATCCTCTGGGAGAAAAGTGGCAGGGCTGAGGGCTGCACACGTACACACTTGAAGCACCAGTCCCTCAAGGAGTAGTGCCTGGTATCTAAGCAGACAGTTGTCTGATAGCCATAAACTTCCTTTGGCACCTAGTAGGCCATTTATATCATGAGTAGTCCAGACAGTGAGATCCTTTCCTTGCATTAGTTTGATAGCCTCTGACACTAAGACGGCCACCGCCACAACTACCCTTGTGAGGCCAGTGAGGCCAGGCTTCTGCTACTACATCAATTTCCTTACTTAGGGATGCCACTGGTTGTGGGGTTGTCCCACAAGTCTGAGCAAGGACTCCAAGGGCTATCCCTGCTCTCTCTGTGATGTATAAAGAGAAGTTTTGTCCTGTGGGAAGGCTTAAAGCTGGAGCTTGTACTAGGGCCTGCTATAAGGTTTTGGAGGCTGTTTCTGCCCCTGGTTCCCATTCTACTAGATGAGTATTTGCCCTCTGGGTCTCCTTGATTAGAGTATAGAGGGGCCTGACTATCTTACTATATCCGGGGATCCATAGTTGGCAAAAGCCAGTGATTCCAAGGAACCCCTGCAACTGTTTTAATGTCTGAGGGTGAGGATAAGCCAGTATAGGCTGTATTCATTCCTTGCTGAGGGCCCTGGTCCCTCTAAGATTAGGCCTAGATATTCGAACTGCTGTAGGCAAAGCTGGGCCTTCAACATAGATGCCTTGTACCCTTGATTAGCTAGAAAGTTCAAGAGATCTAGAGTAGCCTGCTGGCACGAGGCTTCCAAACTGGTAGCCAAAAATAAATTATCCACATACTGAAGGACCAGAGTGCCTAGACTTGAGAAGCGGCCTAGATCTTGGGCCAGTGCCTGACCAAACAGGTGAGGGCTATCCCTAAACCCTTGTGGCAAGACCATCCATATAAGTTGGGACATGTGGTCTGTGGGATTCTCAAAGACAAAGAGAAACTGGGAGTCAGAGTGCAGGGGAATACAGAAGAAGGCATCCTTGAGGTCCAGAACAGTGAATCATTCTGCTTCCTCTGTTATTTGAGAGAGCAGGGTATAGGGGTTGGGTACAACTGGATATAGACGAATTACTGCCTCATTGATGAGTCTAAGATCTTGCACTAGTTTCCACTGACAATCTGGTTTTCATACTCCTAGAATTGGGGTGTTGCAGGGACTGCTGCATTTCCTTACTAAGCCTTGAGCTTTTAAATGTTTAACAATATCCTGTAATCTTTTATGAGCTTCAGGTCTTAAGGGAAATTGCCTTTGATAAGGAAAAGTGGTGGGATCTTTCACCCTGATTTGAACTCGGCGGGCATTTTTTGCCTTTCCAAATTGTCCTTCTAATGCCCAGACTTCAGGGTTGATTCCCTCCTCAAGCAGGGGACAACAAATGGGTAACTTGTTCCCCATATTCATGTAGATAATAGCTCCAGCTTTGGCTAATATATCCCTACCTAATAAGGGTGTGAGACTTTCAGGCATAACAAGAAAGGCATGTGAAAAGAGCAAAGTCTCTCAGATTACAACTGAGGAGGTAGGAGAAATACCTGGTTACAGACTGTCCCAGGATTCCCTGGATGGTAACGGACCTTGAGGACAGTCATCTAGGACTGGAGATTAATACTGAGAAAGCTGCAGCAGGGTCCAGGAGGAAGTCAATTTCCTGGCCCTCAACAGTTAAAGGTACCCGGGGCTCATTGAGGGTGATGACGTGAACTGGCACTTGCCCTGGGCACCCTCAGTCCTGTTGTTGAATCATCTGGTTAGGGGCTTCTGACCCAGAGAACCTTTGTCATCTGGGGCAGTGCACCTTCCAGTGATTGCCTTGGCATAGCGGGCATGGACGAGGGGGTGGCTTGTTTCTCACTGGACAATCTTTTTTAAAGTGTCCTTGCAAACTGCACTGGTAACAAGCCCTACCAGGCGATTGTCCTGCTCCATTTTCTGTCCTCTCTGAACCACCAAGGTTTGTTTGTCTGAGAGCTGTGACTAAGGCTGCGGCCTTTCTCTGATTTCACTTTTCCTTTTGGGCCTGTTCCTTTTGGTTCCTATTATAGAACACCGAAGTTGACAGGTTTAATAATGCCTCCAGATTTTATTCAGGACCCAAGGCTCCTGAACGCTTTTAGAGCTTTCTCCTGATATCTGCAGCTTATCTTTTAGTATCAATTGACCCTCAAGTGAGTCAGGTGACGGGAGAGTGTATTTTCTTAAGTCCTCCCCTGGCCGCTGAGGAAGGCAGAAGGATTTTCTTCCTTTCCCTGAGTTATGGTAGACATCATTGAATAATTCATGCGCTTTTTCCCAATTCTCCTTAGTCCTTCTAGAACACAGGTCAACAGATGTTTACAACTCCAGTCCTCATGATCTGAGTCAAGGTCCCAGTGCAGATCCATACTGGGGACAGCTTACTGACTGGTAGGGAATTTATCACTTTCTTCAGCTCTCATTCTATCATGTACTTGACTAAGATACCAGGCATCTCCAAACTCTCAGGCTGCAGCTAAAGTTGCATTCTTTTCATTAAAGGCCAGGGTTTGATCTAACAATAGCATGACATCTCTCCAAGTGAGACCGAAGGTTTGCCCTAGACCCTGTAGGACATCTGTGTACCTATCAGGATCATCTGAAAACTTCCCCAGGTCTGCCTTGATCTGCTTTAAATCAGAGAGGGGGAAGGGGACATGTACTAGGGTTGGGCCAAATTCTCCTCCCCCTACAGCTTGAAGGGAACATAACCAATAGCCCAGGGGGTTTTGTGGTCCTTTGGAGATTTCTTTGCTTATTTCCTTCTGGGCAGGGGAGATTAGAGGAGGCTTATCATTAATAGGAAGGGGAGCTGTAGGGAGGCTAGAATATGGGAGTAAACTGAGAGATCCTCCTGTGGGATGTAAATTGCAAGCTTTGCATGGTTGTGTATTTTCCTTCAAAGAAAAGAAAGCTTGGACATAAGGTATTTCACTCCATTTGCTTTCCCTCTTACAGAAAAGGTCAAGCTGCAGGATAGTATTGTAATTTGTACTTCCCTCATGTGGCCATTTCTCCCCACCCAAGAGAGAGTATTGGGGCCAGGCTATAGTGCAGAAAAAAATGAGCTGCCTCTTTTTCAGGGTTTGCGGGTCAAATTGGTCCCAGTCACTTAGGATGTATTTCAAGGGTGAGCCTGTTGATGCCTGAATGTTTCCCATCTGAAAAACAAAACCACCCATGGTTTTGGTTTGTTTTGTTTCTCCCCCTGCCCAAGAACTCACAATGGTCCCTGGACCCTGCTGATCAGAATAGTTGCACTCACCAATGCAGCAGCAGAAACAACCCCTGCCCAAGAACCCACAATGGTCCCTGGGCCCTGCTGATCGGAATAGTTGCACTCACCAACGCAGCAGCAGAAACACTAGTCTTCCTCCCAGACCGCAAGGAGGACCGAGGAAGGTCAGATTTAGTGGCCCTTACCGACACATTCTCAAAAACCTGCATCCTTGCCTGTCCTCCTAGACCACAAAGAGGACTGAGAAAAATCAGAGTTAGTGGCCCTTACCGACGCATTCTCAAAAACCTGTTAGAGTCCTAAGCGTTCTCCTGTTAGTATTGGGACTTAACCCATGTCCTATAAAGACGTTATGCCCCAAAAATGAAGTGGAGGGCCTTACCCTGAGGGAGGGAAGGGATCTTCAGGGTTGGAAGAGTGACATCTTTTGTCCTCATTTATATGAACAGGAAAGATACAATTTCTGAGGCTCCCCATATCCTAGCTTCAGGAGTAGCTTTTGTTAGGCCTGCTGGTTTGAGGAGGGATCCTAAAATTCCAGATAGTCTCCCCTGTGACAGGGTTTTGGGCAAAAATTATGTCTTTCTGATTGGTGAGCCCAGGTGCCTAAAGAAGGTAACAGAGTCCTGAAGTTTATACTAGAAATCATTTTTATAAGAGAAACTAGAAAAGCACCAGAGACAGGGAGTGGTTTTTAGAAGCGGGACTAGCCTTGGAGAAGAGAGGCAAAAGGAAGTTTGTCTGACAGGCATTAGGACCCAGGAGGCAAGGGTCAGGGTAGATAGAATAGATGGGTGAGTCTCACTTGGGCAACATGACTTTGAGAGTTCCAATCATGGCCACAGGGTCAACCATCTTGTTATCGGGACCCTGGAGCTGAATGGCTTTCCTCTCTGTCGACCCTTGGCTCAGCCCAAAAATACAGGAAAAGCGGAAGCTGGTTCCAGGCAAACCAACGCTCCCAACTCCGAAGAGTCGGGGGTTGTTAGAGAGCTCTTTCCCAGAAAGCCTGACACCCATGTCTTTAGTCCAGCGGTCACACTAGTCACCAGCAGGTGCCTGGTATTTAACCCCCGAATTCTAAGGAAAAATAGGACAGAATAGCAAGCAAAAGGGGTCTGATGGTACTCACTGCTTGTGAGTACCATGGCAATAGTCCCTTCGTGGTCGCCAAAATGTGTCCAGAATTGGTGGGCTCTTGGTCTCACTGACTTCAAGAATGAAGCCACGGACCTTCGTGGTGAGTGTTACAGTTCTTAAAGATGGTGTGTCCAGAGTTTGTTCCTTCTGATGTTCGGACGTGTCTGGAGTTTCTTCCTTCTGGTGGGTTTGTGGTCTCACTGACTTCAAGAGTGAAGCTGCAGATGTTTGCAGTGAGTGTTACAGCTCATAAAGGTGGTGTGGACCCAAAGAGTGAGTAGCAGCAGGATTTATTGCGAAGAGCAAAAGAACAAACCTTCCACAGTGTGGAAGGTGACTCGAAGGGATTGCCACTGCTGGCTGGGGGTGGCCTGCTTTTATTCCCTTATTTGGCCCCACCCACATCTTGCTGATTGGTCCATTTTACAGAGAGATTATTGGTCCATTTTGCAGAGTGCTGATTGGTCCATTTTGACAGAATACTGATTGGTGCATTTACAAACCTTTAACTAGACACAGAGTGCTGATTGGTGCATTTACAATCCTTTAGCTAGACAGAAAAATTCTCCAAGTCCCCACCCGACCCAGAAGCCCAGCTGGCTTCATCTCTCAAGATGGCACCACTGCACTCCAGCCTGGTGACAGAGCGAGACTCCATCTCAGAAAAAAAAAAAAAAAGCAAACTTGAAGGAATATTAAGTCTCCAAAAGCAATGGAATGGGAAAAGCCAGTGAAGCAGTATTTCATTTTGATGATAGCATTATTTGACAAAGTTGACCACTCTATTAATAATAATTTATCAAACACCTTCTATGTGCTAGGCTTTGTTTCAGATGCTAGGCATACATCAACAAATTTAATCAGATAAAAATCCTTGCCCTGGTGGACATACTTCTAGTGAGGAGAAGGTAGAGTGAGAAAAGAGAATAGTATGTTTGCATTTTTAAATAGGATAGTCAGGTGACATTTGAATAAGGATGTGAGCGTTCTGAGAGAGTGAACCACAGGAACATCTTGGGGGGAAAAAATTACAGAGGGAACATACTGTACAAATACCGAGGCAGAAGTATATCTGGCTTGTGCAAGGAACAATAAGAAATCAGTGCACAGGCTAGAAAGAATAATTATATATAAATGAAGTAGCTAATCTCTCTTGAGCCTTTACTCTGAGCATTCTTCTAAGCACTTTAACAAACCTAAGCATTATTACATATAATCTTCAAAAAAGTCACATAACATAGGCAAAGTTATTCTCTCCATTTCATAGGTAAGTAAATCAAAAATTTTAAATGGTTGAATAATTTACACAAGATTACACAGCCAGCAACTGTTGGAGTCAGATATGTCTGATTCTAGGGCTTATCTCTTTGTCACCATATCTTTGCTGTCGTGGAGGTCAAAATGGGATTAGCTCAATTCTGTTTCCCATCTGTCCAAACTGCTTATTTTTTTGTTGTGACTTCTTTTAATTTTAAAAATACCTTTAGATTCATTTTAAACTAAATTCGGAGCTTAAAATATTGGCAGGGGTTTTCCATGTCTGCTTTACCACCTTGCAACATTTCTGGATTCTCTCCTCTTCTTTCCCTTTTTAATTTTCCATTATTTTACCAGCTCTGCCTTTGAGTACAAATCAATCTTTGTACTCAAGGGAAAATCTACATACCAGAGAACAACCACATTTCTAGCCTTCTTCCTCCAGAACAACTGATGTAAGCTGGAGCCTTTTGAAATATTTATAATATAGGACATTTTTGGACAACCATACATGGAGACATCATTTTTGTAAGTTATTTTGGTATATTCCTTTTCCTTCCTGCTTTAAAAAAATGCAGTTTTGAGGATTCACTTCACCCTTTCACAGTGTTACATCAAAAATTTTACATTCTTAACTCTGTGTATCCTCTTCTTAATCAAATGCAAAGTCTATTAATAATGAAGCCAAGAAACAGTACTGAAATTTTAAAAGTGTGTTCACCTTCTGTCCACTGAGGAATTCTTTTATCAGAATTTCTATGAGCATCATACCTGTCCAAATTAAACCATTTCCTTCTCTCTTCAAAGAAAACACAAGAGGATTGATCTACTTCTTTTCCTCCTTTGACATGTATAAAAGATTTTCTTCTGGCAAAAGTGTATGTCAAATTTCAAACCAAAACCAGAAAGACAGAATGTTCATTTCTCTAGCAGGTTATAGAATCTCTGAACTAGAAAGATAAGAATCATTACAAGAAATAAATTAATTCTTTTGCAATCGTATCTGCACTGAAACAGAGAAAAGAGTAGAAAACTGGGATATTTTCCCCATAAAGAATACTTAAAATTAGTAGTTATCCAGGTACAGGTATTGTTGGAATGGGCATTGAAATAGATAAGAGTAGAGAAAACTGTGTTTCAGGAATACTGTTTAAGTTTAATTTTATTTTTAATTGATAAATAATAATTGCACATATTTATGGGCTACCATGTGATGTTTTGATGCATATATACATTTTGTAATGATCAAACTAGGTAATTAGTATATTTATCACCCCAAAGATTTACCTTTTTTTTTTTTTTTGAGACGGAGATTCACTCTTGTTGCCCAGGCTGGAGTGTAATGGTTGATCTCGGCTCACCACAACCTCTGCCCCCCAGGTTCAAGTGATTCTCCTGCTTCAGCCTCCCGAGTAGCTGGGATTACAGGTGTGCACCACCACGCCTGGTCAATTTTGTATTTTTAGTAGAGACTTCTCCAAGTTGGTCAGGTGGTCTCCAACTCCTGACTTCAGGTGATCTGCCCACCTTGGTCTCCCAAAGTGTGGGATTAAAGGCATGAGCCACTACACCCAGCCTAAGATTTATCACTTCTTTCTAGTGAAAATATTCAAAATCCTATCTTCTAGCTATTTTGAAATACATAATACATTGTTATTACCTATAGTCACTATACTGTGCAATAGAACACCATATCTTATTCCTCCTGTGTAGTAGAAACTTTGTACCCCTTGACCAACATCTCCTCTTTCATTTTTTTAACCCTCCCTCCTAGCCTCTGGTAACCACTGTTCTAATCTCGACTTCCATGAGTTTAGCTTTTGTTAGAGTTCACATAATACGAGTGTGAATTCATACCATAAGAGATAACGTGGTATTTGTCTTTCAGTGCCTAGCTTATTTCACTTAATGGCCTCTAGTTTCATCTATGTTGTCTACAAATGATAGAATTTCCTGGTTATTTTATGGATGAATAATTTCTATTTTGTATATATGCCACATTTCTAAAATTCATTCATCCATTGATATACACTTAGGTTGTTTCCATATCTTGGCTATTGTGAATAATGCTACAATAAACATGGGAGTGCAGACATCACTATGGCATACTAATTTCAATTCTTTTGAATATATACTCAGTGGTGGAGTTGCTGGATCATATGGTAATTTTATTTTTAGTTCTTTAAGGAGCTTTCCTACTGTTTTCCAAAATGGATATACTAATTTAATTCTGACCAACAGTGTACAAAGGTTCCCATTTCTCCATATTCTTGGCAACACGTGCTATCTTTCATCTTTTTGATGATAGCCAGTCTAACAGGTGTGCGGTATTAGCTCATTGTAGTCCCAATTTTCACTTCTCTCATAATTAGGGATGTTGAGCATTTTTTATTTGTCTATTGGCCATTTGTGCGTCTTATTTTGAAAGACATCTCTTCAAGTTCTTTGCCTATTTTTTTTAATAGGATTATTGGTCTTCTTCTTGTTGAGTAACTTGAGTTCCTTATATATTTTGGATATGAGCCTCTTATTAGATGTAGGATTTGCAAATATATTCTCCCAATCATGGGTTGTCTCTTCACTCTATTGATCATTCCTTTGCCATGCAGGAGCTTTGTAGTCCAATGTAATCCCATTTGTCTATTTTTGCTTTTATTACCCCTACTTAAAAAAATATATTTCCATAGGTTATTGGAGAACAGGTATTGTTTGGTTACATGAGTAAGTTCTTTAGTGGTGATTTGTGAGATTTTGGTGTACCTATCACCCGAGCAGTACACACTGAACCCCATTTATAATCTTTTATCCCTCACACCCTTCTCACCCTTTCCCCCTGAGTCCCCAGAGTCCATTGTGTCATTCTTATGCCTTTGCATCCTCATGGCTTAGCTCCCACTTGTGAGTGAGAACATATGATGTTTTGTTTTCCATTCCTGAGTTACTTCACTTAGATTAATGGTCTCCAATCTCATCCATGTGTCTGTAATGCCATTCATTCCTTTTATGGCTGAGTAGTATTCCATTATATATATATATATAATGTGTATATATATACACATTTTATATATATATACACACATTATATATATATATAAAATGGAATACTACTCAGTATATATATATACACACACACACATAATGTGTGTATATATATATACACACACACACACACACACACACCCCATGGTTTCTTTATCCACTTATTGATTGATGGGAATTTGGGTTGGTTCTATGTTTTTGTAATTGCAAATTGTGCTGCTATAAACATGTGTGTGCAAGTATCTTTTTCATATAATGACTTCTTTTCCTCTGGGTAGATACCCAGTAGTGGGATTGCTGGATCAAATGGTAGTTCTACTTTTAGTTCTTTAAGGAATCTCTACAGTTTTTTGGTTTTGATTTGGATTTCCCTGATTATTAGTGTTTTTCATATGTTTGTTGGCCATTTAGATATCTTCTTTTAAGAATTGTCTGTTCATGTCCTTGGCTCACGTTTTGATGGAATTGTTTGCTTTTTTCTTGCTGATTCATTTGAGTTCATCGTAGATTCTGGATATTAGTCCTTTGTCAGATGTATAGATTGTGAAGATTTTCTCATGCTCTGCGGGTCGTCTGTTTACTTTGTTGACTGTTCCTTTTGCCAGATGAAAGCTTTTTAGTTGAATTAAGCTCCAACTATTTATCTTTGTTTTTATTGCATTTACTTTTGGGTTCTTGGTCATGAAATCCTTGCCTAAGCCAATGTCTAAAAGGGTTTTTCCAATGTTATCTTCTACAATTTTTATAGTTTCAGGTCTTAGATTTAAGTCTTTAATCCATCTTGAGTTGATTTTTTTTATAAGGTGAGGGAGGAGGATCCACTTTCATTCCCCTACATGTGACTAGCCAATTATCCCAGCACCATTTGTTGAAAAGGGTGTTCTTTCCCCACTTCATGTTTTTGTTTGCTTTGTCGAAGATCAGTTGGCTGTAAGTATTTGGGTTTATTTCTGGGTTCTCTATTCTGTTCCATTGGTTTATGTGCCTATTTTTGTACCACTATGATGCTGTTTTGGTGACTATGGCCTTATAGTATAGTATGAAATCAGGTAATGTGATGCCTCCAGATTTGTTCTTTTTGCTTAGTCTTACTTGGCTATGCAGGCCCTTTTTTGGTTCCCTATGAATTTTAGGATTTTTTTTCTAACTCTGTGAATAATGATGGTGGTATTTTGATGGGGATTGCGTTGAATATGTAGATTGCTTTTGGCAGTATGGTCATTTTCACAATACTGATTCTACCCATCCGTGAGCATAGGATGTGTTTCCATTTGTTTGCATCATCTATGATTTCTTTCAGCAGTGTTTTGTAGTTTTCCTTTCCCTCCTTGGTTAGGTATACTCCTAAGTATTGATTATTATTATTATTATTATTATTATTATTATTATTATTATTTTGCAGCTATTGTAAAAGGGGTGGAGTTCTTGATTTGATTCTCAGCTTGGTTGCTATTGGTGTATAGAAGAGCTACAGATTTGTATGCATTAATTTTGTATCCAGAAACTTTGCTGAATTCTTGTATCAGATCTATGATCTTTCTGGAGGAATCTTTAGGGTTTTCTAGGCAAACAATCACATTATCAGCAAACAGCAACAGTCTGACTTCCTCTTTACTGATTTGGATGCGCTTTATTTCTTTCTCTTGTCTGATTGCTCTGTCTAGGACTTCCAGAACTGTGTTGAAGAGGAGTCATGAGAGTGGACATCCTTGTCTTGTTCCAGTTCTCAGAGGGAATGCTTTCAACTTTTCCCCATTCAGTATTATGTTGGCTGTGGATTTGTCATAGATGGCTTTTATTGCATTGAGGTTATGTCCCTTGTATGGCCGATTTTGCTGACAGTTTTAATCACAAAGCGATGCTGGATTTTATTGAATGCTTTTTCTGCATCTATTGATATGATCATGTAACTTTTGTTTTTAATTCTGTTTATGTGGTGTATCACTTTTATAGACTTGCATATGTTAAACCATCCCTGCATCCCTGGTATGAAACCCACTTGATCATGGTGGATTATCTTTTTAATATGTTGTTGGATTCAGTTAACTCGTATTTTGTTAAGGATTTTAGCGTCTGTGTTCATCAGGGATATTGCTCTGTAGTTTTCTTTTTTGGTTATGCCCTTTCCTGATTTAGGTATTAGGAGGGTAATACTGGCTTCACACAATAATTTCAGGAGGGTTCCCTCTTCTTTATCTTGTGGAATAGTGTCAATAGGATTGGTACCAATTCTTCTTTTAATGTGTGGTAGAATTCCACTGTGAATCCACCTGGTCCTGGACTTTTTTTGTTGGTAATTTTAAAATTACCATTTCAATCTCACTGCTGTTATTGGTCTGTTCAGGGTATTTAATTCTTCCTGATTTAAGCTAGAAGGGTTGTATCTTTCCAGGAATTTATCCATCTCTTCTAGATTTTCTAGTTTATGTACATAAAGGTGTTCGTAGTAGCCTTGAATGATCTTTTGTTTTTCTGTGGTGTCAGTTGTAATATCTCCCGTTTTGGTTCTAATTGAGCTTATTTGGATTTTCTCTCTTCTTTTCTTGGTTAATCTTGCTAATGGTCTATCAATTTTATTAATCTTTTCAAACAACCAGCTTTTTATTTCATTTTTCTTTTTTTTTGTTTCAATTTCATGTATTTATGTTCCAGTCTTGGTTATTTCTTTTCTTCTGCTGGATTTGAGTTTTGTTCATTCTTATTTCTCCAGTTCCTTGGGGTGTGACCTTAGATTATCTGTTTGTGCTCTTTCAGACTTTTTGATGTAGACATTTAGGGCTATGAACTTTCCTCTTACTATGGCCTTTGCTGTATCCCAGAGGTTTTGATAGGTTGAGTCACCATTGTCATTCAGTTTGAATAATTTTTAAATTCCCATCTTGATTTCATTTTTGACCCAATGATCATTCAGGAGCAGGTTATTTAATTTCCATGTATTTGTACGGTTTTGAAGGTTCCCTTTGGAGTTGATTTCCAGTTTTATTCCACTGTGGTCTGAGAGAATACTTGATATAATTTCAATTTTCTTAAACTTATTGAGGCTTGTTGTGTGGCCTATCATATGGTCTATCTTGGATAAAATTCCATGTGCTGTTGAATAGAATGTATACTCTGTGGTCCTTTGATGGAATGTTCCATATGTATCTGTTAAATCCATTTGTTCCTGGATATATTTTAAATCCATTGTTTCTTTATTGACTTTCTGTCTTGATGATCTGTCTAGTGCTATCAGTGGAGTACTGAAGTCTCCCACTATTATTGTGTTGCTGTCTGTCTCATTTCTTAATTCTGTTAGTAATTGTTTTATAAATTTGGGAGCTCCAGTGTAAGATGCATATGTGTTTGGGATTGTGATATTTTCCTGTTGGACAAGGCCTTTTATCATTATATAATGCCCCTCTTTGTCTTTTTTAACTGCTGTTGCTTTAAAGTTTGTTTTGTCTGATATAAGAATTGCTACTCCTGACCCACTTTTGGTGTCCCTTTGTATGAAATGTCTTTTTCCACTCCTTTACCTTAAGTTTATGTGAGTCCTTTTGTATTACGTGAGTCTGTTGAATGCAGCATTTAGTTGGTTGGTGAATTCTTATCCATTCTGCAATTCTGTATCTTTTAAGTGGAGCATAAGGCCATTTACATTCAATGGTAGTACTGAGATGTGAGGTACCATTCCATTCATCATGCTATTTGTTGCCTGTATACCTTGGTTTTTCTTTTTCTGTTTTGTAATTGTATTTTCATTTTATAACTCCTGTGAGATTTATGCTTTAAAGAGCTTCTGTTTTGATGTGTTTCTAGGATTTGTTTCAAGATTTAGAGCTCATTTTAGCAGTTCTTGTAGTGGTAGCTTAGTAGTGGAGAATTTTCTCATCATTGTTTGTCTGAAAAAGATTGTATCTTTCCTTCATATATGATGTTTAGTTTCGCTGGATACAAAATTCTTCGCTGATAATTGTTTTGTTTGAGGACGCTGAAGATAGGGCCCAAATTCCTTCTAGCTTTTAGGGTTTCTGCTGAGAAATCTGCTGTTAATCTGTTAGGTTTTCCTTTATAGGTTACCTGGTGCTTGTGTCTTAGAGCTCTTAAGATTCTTTCCTTTGTCTTAACTTTGAATAACCTGATGACAGTGTGCCTAGGTGATGATCTTTTTGCTATGCATTTCCCAGGTGTTCTTTGTGCTTTTTGTATTTGGATGGCTAGGTCTCTAGCAAGGCTGGGGAAGTTTTCTTCAATTATTCCCCTAAATATGTTTTCCAAACTTTTAGATTTCTCTTCCTCCTTAGAACGCTGATTATTCTTAGGTTTGGTTGTTTAACATAACCCCAGAATTCTCGGAGGCTTTGTTCATACTTTCTTATTCTTTTTTCTTTGTCTTTGTTGGACTGGGATAATTCAAGGGCCTTGTCTTCAAGCTCTTTTGTTCTTTCTTCTAATTGTTCGATTTTATTGCTGAGACTTTCCAAAGCATTTTGCATTTCTATAAGTGTGTCCATTGTTCCCTGAAGTTTTGATTGTTTCTTATTTATGCTGTCTATTTCCTTGAATATTTATTCCTTCATATCTTGTATCTTTTTAAAATTTCCTTACATTGGGCTTCACTTTTCTCTGGAGCTTCCATGATTAGTTTAATAACTAACCCTCTGAATTCTTTTCAGGTCAGTCAGGGACTTCTTGGTTTGGGTCCACTGCTGGTGAGCTAGTGTGATTTTGGGGGGCTGTTTAAGAACCTTGTTTTGTCATATTGCCAGAGTTGGTTTTCTGGTTCCTTCTCATTTGGGTAGGCTCTGTCAGAGGGAAGGTCTAAGGTTGAAGTCTGTTGTTCAGATTATTTTGTCCCATGGGGTGTTCCCTTGGTGTAGTACTCTCCCCCTTTTACTGTGGATGTGGCTTCTTGAGAGCTGAGCTATAGTGATTGTTATCTCTCTTCTGGATCTAGCCACCCAGCAAATCTACCAAGCTCTGGGCTGGTACTGGGGATTGTCTGCAGAATCCTGTGATGTGAACCGTCTGTAGGTCTTTCAGCCATGGATACCAGTACAATGTTTGGGGTGTCTCCTGGATCCTTCAAGTGCAATGCAGTTCTTTCAGAGGGTCTGTGGGTCCTGTCACATTTCCTGATTTATTCCTGCAGTCGTTTGAGAGAAAAACCATGATGCGAGCCTCCACACGCTACTCTGTCCAGCCGAGTCAGAGCTGCACACCTTGCTTGTACTTTTGAGGTCTTAACCAAAAAGTCTTTGCCCAGACCTATGTCATGGAGATTCTCCCCTATATTTTCTTCTAGAAGTTTCATAGGTTTGTGTCTTAAATTTAAGTCTAATTCATTTTGAGTTGATTTTTGCATATGGTGAGAAAAAACATTCTTCTGCATGTAAATATCCAGTTTTCCCAGAGAGTGTCCTTTTCTCCATTGTGTGTTCTTGGCACATTTGTCAAAGATGAGTTGGATGTAGATGCACAGATTTATTTCTAGGCACTCTATTCGTTCCATTGGTCTACGTGTCTGTTTTTTTGTTTACCAGTACCGTGCTACTTTTGGTTATGATAGCTTTGTAGTATATCTTGAAGTCAGGTAGTGTAAGGCATCCAGGTTTATTCTTTTTGCTTAAGATTGCCTTGCTTATTACAGGATTTTTGTGGTTCTGTAGGAATTTTAGGATTGTTCATTCTATTTCTGTGAAGAATATTATTGCTATTTTGATAGGGATTGCCTTGAAACTGTAGATTGCTTTGAGTAGTGTGAACATTTTAATGATAGTAATTCTTCCATGAAGATAAAATACTTTTCCATTTACTTGTGTCTTTTTCAATTTATTTCATCAATAGTTTACAGTTTTCAGTGTGTAGATATTTTACCTCCTTGGGTAAATTTATTCCTAAGTATTTTACTTTTTTGGCTATTGTAAGTGGGATTGCTTTCTTGATTTCTTTTTCAGAGAGTTCACTATTAGAGTATAAAAATGGTACTGATTTTTTATATTGATTTTGTATCCAACAACTCTACTAAATTGATTATTTCTAATAGATTTTAATGGGGCTTTAGGGTTTTCGGTGTATAATATCATGTTGTCTGCAAACAGGGACAATTTAGCTTCTTCCTTTTCAATTTGGATGCCTTATATTTCTTTCTCTTGCCTGATTGCTCTGACCAGGACGTCCAGGACTACGTTGAATAGAAGTGGCAAAAGTGGACATCCTTGTCTTGCTACAAATCTTTGAGGAAAACCTTTCAACTTTCCTCCATTCAGTATGATATTAGTTGTGTGTTTGTCATATATGAGTTTTATTGTGTTGAGATACATTCCTCCCATACATAATTTGTTGAGCATTTTCATCATGGAGTGATGTCGAATTTTATTAGATGCTTTTTCTGCATCTATTGAAATGATCATATGGTTTTTATTTTATATGGTTTTTATTTTATATTTTATTTTTTGGTTTTTGTCTTTCATTCTGTTAATGTGATGTGTCATATTTATTGATTTTCACATGTTGAACTATCATTGCATCCCTGGGATGAATCCCACTTGATCATGGTGAATGATCTTTTAAACATGCTATTGAATTTGGTTTGCTAGTATTTTGTTGAGGATTTTCACATCTATATTCATCGGGAATATTAACCTATAGTTTTACTTTCTTGTTGTATCCTTATCTGGTTTTGTTATCAGGGTAATGCTGGCCCACAGAATGAGTTTGGAAGTATTTCTTCTGCTTTAATTTTTTGGAATAGTTTGAGTAGAATTGGTATTAGATCTTTAAATGTTTGGTAAAATTCAGCAGTGAAGCCATCAGCTCCTGGGCTTTTCTTTGATGAGAGACTATTACTGATTCAATATTATTACTTGTTATTGGCCTGTTCAGATTTTTTATTTCTTCATGGTTTAATCTTTATAGGTTGTATGTGTTCAGAAACTTACCCATTTCTTGTAGGTTATCCTATTTGTTGGCATGTAATTGTTCATTTTACTCCCTTATGATCCTTTGTGTTTCTGTGGCATCAGTTTTAATGTCTCCTTTTTCATCTCTGATTTATTGGTTTGAGTCTTCTCACTTTTCCCCTACAAATCTAGCTAAATATCTGTAGATTTTATATTAAAAAAATTCTTCATTTCATTGCTCTTTTGTATTTTTTAATCTCTATTTCATTTATTTCCACACTTATCTTCATTATTTCCTTCCTTCTATTCATTTTGTGTTTATTTTTTATTTGTTTTTCTAGTTCCTTGAGGTGCAATGTTAGATTTTTTTTTATTTGAGGTCTTCCTTCTGCTATGATGTAAGCATTTGTTGCTACAGACTTCCCTTTTAAGGTCTTTGCTGTATTGTGAGTACAATTTTTGAAGGAATTTTTACTTTAAAAAAAAAATGAAAAGACTTAACTATGTTGACCAAATTTTTGAGATTGATGATATAAATGACAGAAAGTCTATCTGTGGTGTTTGTTTCCTTCAGAAGCTAAAGGTACATTTTCTTTTTAAATTATATAGAAAAACCAGGCACAGGGAGTAACCAAGCTCATTGAATCATTTGCTAAGTGAAAGCAAAGCAGTTCCTTAGTCATGACAGGCAAGATGCCTATGGAGATGATCTGGCTGAACTCTTCATTGGAAACCATTTGAAATTTCTTTGCTTTCCTAAAGGTATGAAATTATTGAGAGATATTCCTGAATAGATATGACTTTATACAATTTTTTCTTCATTCTCTTATGGAAATTTTCAAATAAATTCAAAATTAGAGAGAGTACTTTAACCCTCAGAACTCATTGTCCAGCTTCAACCACTATCAGTGCATGGCCAATCTTGTTTTATTTATACCTCACCTTAATACCCTTCCATATAATTGTGAATGCAACTTAAGACAGCATTTCATCTCATCTGTGAGTACACAATTTTTTCTTAAATTTAGAGTTGTCATCTGAAACATGCATAAATTAACATTTTAAAAAGTACTGGTGGTCTCTTTTGTATTTAAATGTGTTTCCTGGTTCCCTTGACTCACCATAGCTTCTAATGTTAGTCCAAGAAAGATAAGGGCAGTTTCAACCAAGCCTACCCATTAGTTTATTGGAGAAAAGGTTAAAAAACTAAAGATTCACTGTCCGATGTAGTGGACATATATAATTATTTTTGTTTGCCTGTCATATGAATACCCATTTCTGTCATTGGAGACTTCTTCCTTTTGAGGGTCCATGGAAGACAGAGTCTATTTCCTACTGTAGGAGCTGAAAATGCAGAAGACTCTTGTTCCCAGCTCCCTTGTATGAAGGGCCATGGCCATAATTGAGGGTTAGCCACTGAGACACACCTGCTCCAGATTTTATTTTTATATTTATTTTATTTTTTGAGAAAGAGTCTCACTCTGCCACCCAGGTTGGAGTGCAGTGGTGTGATCATGGCTCACTGCAGCCTGGATCTCCTAAACTCGAGTGATCCTCCCATTTCAGCCTCATGTGTAGCTGGGACTACAGGCATCCACCACCATGCCCGGCTAATTTTTTTTTTTAATCTTTTTTACAGATGGGATCTCACAACATTGCACAGCCTGGTCTCAAACTCCTAGGCTCAAGCAATCCTTGCAGCTCAGCCTCCCACAAAGTGCTGAGATTAACAGGTGATACGGTGGGGCTCTGAGTCCCCACCCAAATCTCATCTTGAATTGTAATCCCCACATGTTGGGGGACTGGCCTGGTGGGACATGTTTGAATAATGGGGTAGACTTCCCCCTTGCTGTTCTTGTGATAAAACTTTCATGAGATCTCAGCCAGGTGTGGTTGCTCACGTCTGTAATCCCACAACTTTGGGAGGCTGAGGCGGGTGGATCACCTGAGGCCAGGAGCTCCAGACCAGCCTGGTCAACATGGCAAAACCCCATCTCTACTAAAACTACCAAAAAAAAAAAAAAAAATTAGCCAGGAGTGGTGTCAGGCTCCTATAATCCCAGCTACTTGGGAGGCTGAGGCAGGAGAATTGCTTAAACCTGGTAGGCAGAGGTTGCAGTGGGCTGAGATTGTGCCACTTCATTCCAGCCTGGGCAAAAGAGTGAAACCCCATCTGAAAAAAGAAAAAGGATTTTCACAAGATCTGATTGTTTGATAAGTGTGTGACATTTCCCCTTCACACACTCTCTCTCACTTCCTGCCATGTAAAACTTGCTTTGCTTCCCCTTTACCTTCTGCCATGATTGTAAGTTTTCTGAGGGCTTCCCAGCCATGTGGAACTGTGAGCCAATTAAACTTCCTTTCTTCATAAATTACCCAGTCTCATGTAGTATCTGTATAGAAGTGTGAGAATGGACTAATGCAATGGGCATGGGCCACTTCCCCCAACCCTCCCCTAGATTTTAAAAGGGGAGTGGGTGACCCAAAAAAGTGGAAACAGAGAAGGCTTGCTGTGGAGGCAGTGGCTCTGGCAACTTTGCCCATTTCTTGGAGGTGGGACTGGAGAGAGCAGAGAGGAAGACTTGGGGACAGAAAGTGGCAATGGCGTGAGTTCGATGTCAGTGTATAGACTAGTGATGAGTGCTCAGCAATGAAGTCAATGAGGGACCAGTTTTGATTATGGCTGGGTGCTAGCTGAGTGGTTTCCCAGTAGACTTTTCAGCTCTTCTGGCCATTCTTTAAGCTATCCAATATCCTGTGACTAAATTATTTTCCATATAACCAGTAAGTTTATGTTTTTTCTATCAAGAATCCTGACTGATACACTTGGGAGTTTATGCAAAATTTTAAGGCATCATCTCAAAGACACCCTAAAACATATTAAAGAAGAAATAAAGAAATAAAAATAAAGTAATAAAAATTACTCAAAGGTCACCAACAAAAAGTCAGTACAAACACATCACAGTAGCAGTCTGAATAGTCACAGAACATTTTTAACGAGGCCATAAGGTTTCTCCACTACATTTCACTTGAACTTTTTGGTTCATGGCATTGTTGATGTGTAAGGATGTTCATCAAATATTGACTACAGTAGTTTAAAAAATGGGGAAAAGGTCACCTTAAATATCACCGGTTGGATTGACTACATTAAAACAAACTATGCAACAATACCTGTCCTCATCGCCACAAAAGTTAAAGGTGAAAATTGATATTCAGTCTTTAGAAAATTGTCAATGACACAATGTTAAGTAAAAAAAAAAATCAAGTTAGAGAGAACAGTAGTCCAAAAGGTAGCCCCATTGCTGCAAGTTGTGTTTTTGCGAATATGTATATAAATAAGAACACAGCAGAATTTGCCGTTGACTCTCAGTGGTAGGGGGGTGGTGAGAATAAGGAGATAATTTGTTTGGTTTTGTTTTTTCATTTTTTAATTTTTGTGGTTACTTAGTAGGTATATATATTTATAGAATGATAAATACAATATATTTATACATGAGCTATTTTGATATGGGCATGCAATGTATAATTACACCAGGGTAAATAGGTATCCATCACATCAAATATTTTTTCCTTGTGTTACAAACAATCCAATTATAATCTTTTAGTTATTTGAAATGTACAATTAGATTATTGTTGACTATAGTAACCCTATTGTTCTAGCAAATATTACATCTTATTCATTCTTTGTTTTTCGTATCCATCAATCACCCCCTCTGGTCTTTCCCAACAAAACTCCACTACCTTTCCCAGCCTCTGGTAACCATCCTTCTAGTCTCTCTCTCCAGGAGTTCAATTACTTTAATTTTTAGCTCCCACAAAAAAGTAAGAACATGCAATGTTTGTCTTTCTATGCCTGGCTTATTTCACTTAACATAGTGACCTCCAGTTCCATCCATGTTTTTGCAAATGACAGGATCTCATTTTTTAATAGCTGAATACTACTCCATTGTGTATATGCACCACACATTCTTTATCCGTTTATCTGCTGGTAGACAGTTAAGTTGCTTCAAAAACTTAACTCTTGTGAATAGTGCTGCAACAAATACGGGAGTGCAGATATCTCTTTGATACATTGATTTCTCTTTTTTGGGGTATATACCTAGGAGTAGGATTGCTGGATCCTATGGTAGCTCTATTTTTAGTTTCTTGAGGAACCTCCAACCTGTTCTCCATGGTGATTGTACCAATTTACATTCGTACCAGCAGTGTACAAATGTTCCCTTTTCTCCACATTCTCGCTAGCTTTCGTTATTGCCTGACTTTTAGGTAAAAGTCATTTTAACTGGGATGAGATAATATCTCATTGTAGTTTTGATTTGTATTTCTCTGATGATCAAAAATGTTGAGCACCTTTGCATATACCTATTGGCATTTGTATGTCTTCTTTTGAGAAATATCTATTCAGATCTTTTGCAAATGGATTATTAGATTTTCTCTTGTAGAGTTATTTGAGCTCCTTGTATAGCCTGGTTACTTAGCCCTTGTCAGATAGGTAGTTTGCAAATATTTTCTCTCTTCCTTTTGTTGATCATTTCCTTTGCTGTGCAGAAGCTTTAATTTGATGTAATCTCGTTTGTCCATTTTTGCTTTGGTTGCCTGTGCTTATGGGGTATTACTCAAGAAATCTTTGCCCAGTTCAATGTCCTGGAGAGTTTCTTCATTGTTTTCTTATAGTAGTTTCATAATTTCAGGTATTAGAGTTAAACCTTTAACCGATTTTGATTTGATTTTTTGTATACGGTGAGAGACAGGAGCCTCATTTCATTCTTTTATATATGGATATCCTGTTTTCCCAGCACCAGCACCATTTGTTGAAGAAACTGTCCTTTCCCTAATGTATGTTCTTAGCAACTTTGTAAAAAATGAGTTAACTGTAGATGAATGAATTTATTGGGTTCTTTATTCTGTTCTACTGGTCCATGTGTTTGTTTTTATGCCAGTGCCATGCTGTTTTGGCTGCTGTCGCTCTGTAGTATAATTTGAAGTGAGGTAATGTGATTCCTCCAGTTTTATTCTTTTTACTTAGGATAGCTTTGCCTATTCTGGATCTTTTCTGGTTCCATATAAATTTTAGGATTCCTTTTTCTACTTCTGTGAAGAGTGTCATTAGTATTTTGATAGGGATTGCATTGAATCTGCAGATTGCTTTGGGTAGTATGGACATTTTATCAATATTGATTCTTCTAATCCATGAATATGAAGTATCTTTCCATTTTGTGTGTGTGTTCTTCAATTTCTTGCATCAGCATTTTATAGTTTTCATTGTAGATATCTTTTATTTCTTTGGTTAATCTCTAGGTATTGTATTTTATTTGCAGCTATTTTAAATGGGATTGCTTTTTTGATTTCTTTTGCAGGTTGTTCACTGTTAGTATATAGAAATGCTATAGATTTTTTATGTTGATTTTGTATTTGTTTATCAGTTCTAAGAATTTTGTGGTGGAGCTTTTAGGTTTTTCCAAATATGTCATATTATCTGAAAACAAGGATAATTTTACTTCTTCTTTTCCAGTTTCAATGCTCTTTATTTTTTTCTCTTGCCTGTTCTAGCTAAGATTTCCAGTACTATGTTTTTTGTTTTTTGTTTTTTTTTTTGAGACAGAGTCTCGCTGTGTCTCCCAGGCTGGAGTGCAGTGGCGTGATCTCAGCTCACTGCAAGCTCCGCCTCCCGGGTTCACGCCATTCTCCGGCCTCAGCCTCCCAAGTAGCTGAGACTACAGGCGCCCACCACCACGCCTGGCTAGTTTTTTGTATTTTTAGTAGAGACGGGGTTTCACCATGTTAGCCAGGATAGTCTCGATCTCCTGACCTCGTGATCCACCTGCCTCCGCCTCCCAAAGTGCTGGGATTACAGGCTTGAGCCACCGCGCCCGGCCAAATTTCCAGTACTATGTTGAGTCACAGTGGTGAAAGTGGGGATTCTTGTCATGTTTTCAATCTTAGAGGAAAGACTTTCAGTCCCTCTTCCCCACTTCAGTATGCTACTAGCTATGGGTGTGTTGTATATGGCTTTTATTATGTTGAGACATGTTCCATCTATAACCAGTTTTTTGAGGGTTTTTATCACGAAGGAATGTTGAATTTTATCAAATGCTTTTTCAGCATAAATTAAAATAATCAAATGGTTTTTTTTCCTTCATTCTCTTGCTATGGTGTATCACATTGACTGATTCGCATGTGTTAAACAATCCTTGCATCCCAGGGATAAATCACACTTGGTTATGGTGAATGATCTTTTTAACGTGTTGTTGAATTCAATTTGATAGCATTTTAGTGAGGATTTTTGTGTCAGTATTAATCAGTGATATTGGCTTATTGATTTCTTTTTTGATGTGTCTCTGTCTGGTTTTGGTATCAGGCTAATACTGTCATCATAAATGAGTTTGAAAGTATTCTCTCCTCTTCTACTTTTCAAATAGTGTGAGTAGGATTGGTATTAGTTCTTTAAATGTTTGGTAGAATTCAATAGTGAAGTCACTGGATCTTGGGATTTTCTTTACTGGGAGACTTTTTATCATGGCTTCAATCTTATTACTTGTTATTGGTCTGTTCAGGTTTTGGATATCTTCATGGTTCAATCTTGGTAGGTTGTATGTGTCTAGGAACTTAACCATTTCATCTAGATTTTCCAATTTATTGGCATATAGTTGCTCATAGTAGTAGCCTCTAATGGTCCTTTGAATTTCTGCAGTATCAGTTGTAATGTCTCCTTTTTCATCTCTGATTTTGTTTATTTGAGTCTTCTTTTTTCTTTGTTGTTCTGGCTAAATGTTTGTTGATTTTGTTTATCTTTTCAAAAACCCATTTTTTTTTTCACTGACCTTTTGTATTGTTTCTTCATTTCAAATTCATTTATTTCTACTTTGATCTTTATTATTTCTTTTCTTCTACTAATTCTTGGTTTTATTTGCTCTTGCTTTTCTAGTTCTTTAATATGCATTGTTAGGTTGTTTATTTGAAGTTCTTCTTTTTTTATTTAGGTGCCTATAGTTATAAATTTATCTTTTAATATGTTGTGTTTCCATTATCATTTTTTTTCCAAGAAATTTTTCAATTTCCTTCTTAATTTCTTTACCATCCCACTGGTCATTCAGGAGTATATTGTTTAATTTCCGTGTGTTTGTACAGTTTCCAAAATTCCTCTTGATTTCTAGTTTCATTCCATTGTGGCCAGAGAAGATAATTGATATTATTTCAATTAAAACATTTTTTAATACTTTAAGTTCTAGGGTACACATGCACAACGTGCAGGTTTGTTACATAGGTATACGTGTGCTATGTTGGTTTGCTGCACCCCTCAACTCGTCATTTACATTAGGTATTTCTCCTAATGCTATCCCTCCCCCAACCCATCACCCCCTGACAGGCCCCAGTGTGTGATGTTCCCCGCCCTGTCTCCACGTGTTCTCATTGTTCAACTCCCACCTATTAATGAAAACATGTGGTGTTTGGTTTTCTGTCCTTGTGATAGTTTACTGAGAATGATGTTTCCCACCTTCATCCATGTCCCTGCAAAGGACATGAACTCATCCTTTTTTATGGCTGCATAGTATTCCATGGTGTATGTGTGCCACATTTTCTTAATCCACTCTATCATTGATGGACATTTGGGTTGGTTCCAAGTCTTCGCTATTGTGAACAGTGCCACAATAAACATACACGTGCTTGTGTCTTTATAGTAGCATGATTTATAATCCTTTGGGTATATATCCAGTAATGGGATCGCTGGGTCAAATGCTATTTCTAGTTCTAGATCATTGAGTAATCACCACAACTGTCTTCCACAATGGTTGAACTAATTTAATTTTTTAAATGTTTTAAGACTTGTTTTGTGACCTAACATATCATCTATCCTTGAGAATAATCCATTTGCTGAGGAGGAGGTGTATTCTGCAGCTGTTGGGTGAAATGTCTGTAAATATGTAGTAGGTCCATTTAGTCCCTAGCACACATTAAATCAGATGTTTCTTTGTTGTTATTCTGTCTAGCAGATCTGTCCAACACTGAAAGTGGGGTGTTGATTTCTCCAGCTATTATTGTCTTAAGGTCTCTCTTTAGCTCTAACAATATTTGCTTTATATAACTGTGTGCTTCTGTATTTAGTGCATATATGTTTACAACTGCTATATCCTCTTGTTAAATTGACCCCTTTATCATTATATAATGACCTTCTTTGTCTCCTATAGTTTTTGTCTTGACAGCTATTTTGTCTAATTATAGCTTCCTCTATCTTTTTTTGTTTCCATTGGCATGGAATATATTTTTTTATATGCTTTTATTTTCAGTCTATATGTGTCTTTATAGGTGAAGTGTGTTTCTTGTAGGGAACAGATCACTGGGTCTTGTTTTTTAATCCATTCAATCCTTCTGTGTCTTTTGATTGGAGAAATTAGTCCATTTACATTCAGTGTTATCATTGATAGGTAAGAACTTGTTCCTGCCATTTTTTATTAGTTTTCTTGTTGTTTTGTGGTCTTCTCTTCCTTCTTTCCTTTCTTCCTGTCTTCTTTTCAGTGAAAATGATTTTCTCTCTTGGTGTGATTTAATATGTTGCTTTTTATTTTTTTGTACCCATTTTATGTTTTTTGATTTGAGGTTACCACAAGGCTTGCGGATACTCTTATAACCCATTATAAGCTGATACAACAACTTAACACTGTGCATAAACAAACAAGTAAAAAGAAATCTAATAAAAACTCTACACCTTAACTTTGTCCTCCCACTTTTATTAAACTTTTTGTTATTTCTATTGATATCTTATTGTACTATCCATGTGTTGATAAGTAGTTGTAGTTACTGTTTTTGATTATATCATCATTTAGTCTTTCTACTTAAGATAAGCTCACATACCACAGTTACAGTGTTATAATATTCTGTGATGTTCTGTGTGCTTACTATTACCAGTGAGTTTTGCACCTTCAGATGATTTCTTATTGCTCATTAATGTCCTTTTCTTTCTGATTCAAGTACTCCTTTTAGCATTTCCTGTATGATAGCTCTGATGTTGATAAAATCCCTCAGCTTTTGTTTGTGTGGTAAGGTCTTTATCTCTCCTTCATGTTTGAAGGATATTTTCACCAAATATACTATTACAGGGTAAAAGTTTTTTTTCCTTCAGCACTTTAAATATGTTATGACACTCTCTCCTGTCCTGTAAAGTTTCCACTGAAAAGTCTGGGGCCAGATGTGTTAGAGCTCCATTGTATGTATGTCTTTTCTTTTGCTGCTTTTAGCATCCTTTATTTATCTTTTACCTTTGGGAGTTTGATTATTAAATACCTTAAGGTAATCTTTTCTGGGTTAAATCTGCTTGGTATTCTATAACCTATTTGTACTATGATATTGATATTTTCCTCTAGATTTGGGATGTTCTCTGATATTATCTCTTTGAATAAACTTTCTACCCCATCTCTCTATCTCCTCTTTAAAGTCAATAACTCTTAGATTTGCCCTTTTGAAGCTGTTTTCTAGATCTTGTAGGCATGCTTTATTGTTTTTCACTCTTTTTTCTTTTGTCTCCTCTGGTTGTGTATTTTCAAATAGCCTGTCTTCAAGTTCACTAATTCTTTCTTCTGCTTGATCAATTCTGCTATTAAAAGACTCTATGCATTCTTCAGTATGTCAATTGCATTCTTCAACTCCTTAATTTCTGCATAATTCTTTTAAATTATGTCAAGCTCTTTGTTAGGTTTATCTCATAGAATTCTGAATTTCCTTGTCTGTGTTACCTTGAATTTGAGTTTCCTCAAAACAATTATTTTGAATTCTCTGCCTGAAAGGTCACATATCTCTGTTTCTCCAGGATTACTCCCTGGTGTCTTATTTAGTTCATTTGGTAAGGTCATGATTTCCTGGATTGTCTTGATCCTTATAGATGTTTGTCTGTGCCTGGGCATTGAAGAGTTGGATATTTATTATAGTCTTCACAGTCTGGGCTTGTTTGTGCCTGTCTTTCCTGAGAAGGCTTTCCACAGCTCAAAAGGTGTTGTGATCTAAGCCATATCTGCACTTGAGGGCACCCCAAGCTCAAAAATGCTGTGGTTCTTGCAGACTCATTAAGGTACTACCTTGATCATCTTGAACAAAAAACAGAAAAATGCTCTGAATTACCAGGCAGAGACTTTTGTTCTCTTCCCTTACTTTCTCCCAAACAAACAGTCTCTCTTTCTCTGTTCTGGAGCTGGGGTGGGGTGACACAAGCACACCTGTGGTCACTACCACTGGGACTGTGCTGGGTTAGACCCGAAGCCAGCACAGTACTAGGTCTTACCCAAGGTGCACTGTAACCACTACCTGGCTACTGCCCATTTTCTCTCAAGGCCCTAGGGCTCTACAATTAGCAAGTAACAAGCCAGCCAGGCTTGTTTCTCTCTTCAGAGTGGCGAATTCCCTTAGGCCCCAGTTAGGTCCAGAGGTGCTGTCAGAGAGCCAGGGACTGGAGTCAAAAGACTTAGAAGTCTACCTGGTGTTCTATTGTACTATGGCTAAGCTGGCACTCAAACCATGAGATGCAGTCCTTTTTGTTCTTCCTTCTGCTTTTCACAGGCAGAGGTGCCTCACCCCATGGCCATCACCACCACAGGCCCACGAGAGTACTGCCAGGCTACTGCAGATGGTCCTTTAAGGCCCAAGGGCTCTTCAGTCAATTTATGTTGAATGCTGCCTGGGACTCACCCTTCAGGGCAGTGGGCTCCCCTCTGTACCAGAGCAGATCCAGAAATGCTGTCCAAGAGCCAAGGCCTGGAACTGGGGAACCCCAAGGAACTGTTTGGTGCTCTGTCCCACTGTGACTCACCTGGTACCTGATTTTTGGTTCTTATGAAGGTAGTTTTTTGTGTAGATCATTGTTAAGTTGGTGTCCTTGCAGCTTGGGCATGATTGGTGAAGCCTTCTATTCTGCCATCTTGCTCTACCCCTGTCTCAGGAGATAATTTTTGTTTTTCATAAGCTGTGTGTTTCCTAATGCTGCTGTAAAATTCGCCACAAATTTAGTGGCTTAAAACAATACAAACATATTCTCTTATGATTCTGGAGTTCAGAAGTCCAAAACGAGTCACTGGGTTAAAATCAAGGTCAGGGTTGTGTTTCTCCTAGAAGCTGCAGGGGAAACTCTGCTTCGTTGCCTTGTCCAGCCTCTAGAGGCCACCTGCAATCCTAGAATGATGACCCCTTACTCCCTCTTCAGAATGTGTGACTCTAACCTCTGCTTCTGTCATCACCTCCCTTTTTCTGACTGGGATTTTCTTGCCTCTCTATTTCAGTAACCCTTGAGATTGCACTGGGCTCACCTGGATGATGGAGGATAACCTCCCCATCTCATGATTCTTAATTAAATAATATCTACAAAGTCTCCTTTTCCATGAAAGGTAACATACTCACAGATTCTAGAGATTAGCACATAGCCATGTTTGGAAGGCCATTGTTCTGTCTGCCACACTATCTGAAAAACAACATTATTAAGAATATAGTTTTTCTACTAGAACTCCTTGTTCTTTTTTTTTTTTTTAATTTTTGAGATGGAGTCTTGCTCTGTTGCCCAGCCTGGAGTGCAGTGGTGTGGTCTTGGCTCACTACAACCTCTGCCTCCCAGATTCAAGCGACTCTCCTGCCTCAGTCTCCTGAGTAGTTGGGACTACAGGCACCTGCCACCACACCTGGTTAATTTTTTGTATTTTTAGTAGAGATGGGGTTTCACCATGTTGACCAGGCTGGTCTCAAACTCCTGACCTCATGATCTGCCCACCTCAACCTCTCAAAACACTGGGATTACAGGCATGAGCCACCATGCCCGGCTGAAGTCCTTGTTCTTAATAGTTTAAAAGCTTATTTATAGGCAAAAATAATTCCCACAAAGGTTCAGAGAGCAATGTTTAAGCCAAGTAGATTAGATGATTACTTTTTGTTGCCTTTTTTTTTTTTTTTAACAAAAACAATGTTTATTTAAAATCCAAGCTAATTTTTAGAATAAGGGAATTTGTAGTCCTCTGTATCTCCTTTCTTTTCACCACCATGGCCTTTTTCTACAATAGTTACTTTTTTTTTTATTTGACAAAATGTTGTTTGATACAGTTATGGTTGACATTTAACCCATTCTCTCACTTGTTAAAAATAGACACTATGCTAAGTGTAGCTAAACATATGCCAACAAAGCCCATTAAAAATAAATAACAAAGGTGATAACTTTTTAATGATAATTTACCAAAAAATTTTAGTATGTGCATTAAATAAAAATAAGAAAAAGCTGAGAAACTATAGCAGATTGGAGGATTCAAAGGAGACATGATGACTAAATGCAATGTGGTAACCTGAATGGGATCCTGGAACAGACATAGATGGAAAAAGTAGTAAAATCTGAATCAACTCTGTAGTCTAATTAAAAAAAAAATTAATGTTTGCATTAAATATACATGGCTTTTGATGCCTTTAAACCTTGACACCAATGATAAATAAAAGGATGATTTCTAGTTCAAGTGTGTCTTTTATTTGAAAACAGAAATTCATGATCGGTGCATTTTTGTTCAACTACCTATAAATGTTAATTGTCAGGAAATTTTTCCTGCACTGTAAAAGGATCCTCAGTTTTTTTTGTTGTATGAAATAATATTAAATCTACTTGCCCTGATTTGTAAAATACTTCACAGAAAAATACTGATGATAACCTCTAGAGTCAGAGATGCTACCTACAAGGCTAACTGTGATTAACAGGCCTGGGAAATCACCCAGCTAGAAAAAAAAAAAAGACAACATAGCATTCATTTGTCAACCCACCTTAAAAGCAAATGACAGGAGCAATTTCTCTTACTCCTTTACTAGGCCAACATGAATTCATGCTCATTAGTGGGTTGAGTGTGCAATGCTTTGCAGGTGCTCTTTTGTAATATGGGAATATTAATTAAGTCTTTGCACAATATCCAGTCACTAATTACTATTTAGCTCCACTGGTTCATATCTTAGAGTCTGTGTGTTACTGTTTTCTGGGCTCAGCCAGCCTTCTTTGCTTGGCAGTATTTTGCATTTGCCTTCACCTTGTGTGTTTGTAACCATTTCTCTGGTGTGGATTATTTTTCAGCCTTCACAAAACCTTAGCTGCATAGTGGGTATTATTTTGAGTACATTGAAAACCTGTTAAAAATTCTCTCTCCACCTCCTCCCACCGCCTACCATTTTCACGTTGTTCCCAATGATATCTCGCCAACATTCTAGTTTCCCGGGAAACTTTATGAAGACCCTTTTCTGAACTATATAATCTTGGCAGAAATAATCATAATGTTAGCAGGTGGGTCTGCTTATCTTAGAAAGAAATGTAGGGAATGGTTTAATCCACAGGAAAGAATGTACTTGTACAAAAGATTTCCAATTAGAACATTTTCCTTCTAATGGTAGAGTAGTTAGAGGGGTCAGGTATGTATAGAAGTGTAATTCCTTGAAGATTATTGGTTCATAGTTTAGGCTTTCCCTGTGTACTCTGAGCAACTGACCAACTGGAATGATTTCAGAGCTCTGAAAAGCTACTGGCCCCAAATATTTCTCTGACTCAGGTTTAAAAGAACTGCTTCTTACAGGCTTTCTGGTAAAGATGTTGTTTTTGGACCACTAGCACATTTAGTGGGACTAGTTAAACCTATTACTATTCATGGTTACCAGATAAAGAGTAGCTCGTAAGGGAATGAGAACTCATGACAGGTTATTTTTTGATGGAAAGGACCTATTGGGGGAAGTGATAGAGGAAAGTCCAGAAAATTCCCAGGGGTCAGCAGAGTGCAATCAGGTATTTGGTGGTTCGAAGTTCCTTTTAAAAAAGGGGGATGCTGGAAAGTTTCAGAAAATGCTGCACAGTTTCCCATATAAATATATGTATGCGTCATCTTACAAGGGCTCTTATTAAGTATTTATATGCTTATGGTCCTATTAAATCATTTGGTGTCAGTGACCTAAAGCAGTTTTTCACATTTTTATTTTAGTGGTCAAAATCTTTTAAGTTAAAAGTTGAAGAGATTCCCAGTGTGCAAAGCAGTTGAAAACAGCTCTTCCGATGGAAGAGGGTTGGAATATCAGATTATTACTCCTCCCCACAGCACTTGGCCTCTCCCTTGCATCCCAACAATCCCTGAGGTGGCTTCCTGATGAAGGGCTATTAAAGTAACAAACATCCTTTGAAATGATTCAGTGTATTCAATAGATTCATGATTGGAACTACCATTTTGGAAAGAAAAATCACTCTTTGTTAAAGTTGGCAAAGATGAGAAATTGCCGATAGACCCACAACATTAATTTATTCACTCATGTATTATTTCAAAAATATTGATAACTTGCTATACGCCAGACACTTGACAAGCCCTAGAGATACAACGTGACCAACTAGACATGGTCCCTGCCTCGTGGAATTTACATTCTAATTAGGAATCAGCTATGTCCAGCCACACACATTGTTTGAAGGGATCCTTTGCACAAGTTCTCCCTGTATCCAACCACACTTTACTCAAAGCAAATTTTTCCACAGATAATATTTTAGATGTGTCTTATGATAACTTGCTCATGCTGTACAAAGTTCAAACAATTACCTAAGTAGGGGAAAAGACAGCATTCGAGAACATCATTTGAAAGATTGCCAAAGCATGGCCCAATCTCAAAGGACATTATGATTCTATGGTCAAAATGTTCATAAGTAAAGGGAGTTTTCTATTCATCCTACTTAATATTTCTCAGTTCAGTTCATCTGTGAGGTTCTTTGGGACATTTAAAATTTATTCTTTGAATGAACTCAAGCCACCTCAACAGCTGTTTTCTTTTAAGCCTTTGTCTTCTCTGTCACCAACAATAATAGAAAAGTGGAGACCCAGATTTCCGTACACTATGATCTCAGGATGCTGTACCAGGCAGGCACACTGGCTTTCATCATAGCTGCTGTGTGTGCTCCCAGGGTCTGCTCCAGGGAGACTCTCCTGCTCTAGGAAGGTCCAAGCACTGCATCTTTCTAGAGTTTTCAGTATTTTACGTCATGCCATTCCTCCTCTCCATGGACTCTCCAAACCCACACATTGCATCTTTTATTTCAAAAATGTTCCTTAATTTTTCTTTTCTTTTTTGAGACAAGGCCTCACTCTGCCACCCAGGCTGGAGTGTGGTAGTGCAATCATGGCTCACTCCAGCCTTGACTTCCCAGGCTTAGGTGATCCTCCTAACTCAGCCTCCTGAGTAGTTGGAACTACAAGTATGTGCCACCATCCGTGGCTAATTTTTGTGTTCTGTGTAGAAACAGGCTTTTACCATGTTGCCCAGACTGGTCTTGCATTCCTGGGCTCAAGCAATCTGCCTGCGTTGGCTTCCCAAAGTCCTGAGATTACAGGTGTGAGACCCATGCCAGGCCCTGAATTTTATTTTGGTAATCCCCGAGATAGCTAGAACCACGGGAAAGTGCAGCACCACAGAGCCAGAAAATCAGTGTCACAGTAACAACCGATGTGTAAATAACACTAGTTTACAGTTAGTTATCCACGACTAACTTGATTTTCACAGTGATGTGGTGAGGAAGATATTCTCATGATTCCCATCTGACAGATGGAGAAACTGAGCTTCAAAGATGTGAAGGATCTTCAAAGTCAGATCTGACTGGACCTAAACTCCAAAGCTGGTTTTCTGATATCAGAATCGAGTTGGATTGGTGCCCATGCCTGCATTTCTGGACATTTGGGATCATCCCAGGCCTCAGGCATCCATTTTTCCTACTTTGACACTCTTGAGAAATCTCATCTGAAAGAAACTTCAATCTTGGCTCTTAAAAGAGAGGGTAGGGTAATAAGAATAATTAGAAGAGTAATTAGAATTCCGTCATAAGAAAGAGTAAAGACAGAGTGGTCTGCTCACACCAATGGCTAGCTGACTTGAACTGTAGAGTGGCACCGCTGCTTTCTGCCCCCATGCAAGGACACGCTCTGCCTCCCCTGCCTCCTTCAGCACGTGTCAGCTGCACGGATCTTCTTTTGTCCCTGCAGCACACGAAAGCTCTCTCCCACCTAGGGGGTCTTCACATGGCCGTGCCCTCTGGATCCTGGAACCTTCTCCTTGCCAGCTCATTCCCATTATTCCTGGTCCCATTCGGATGCCAGGTCCTCAGGATGCCTCTTCTGCCCACTCTGTAGAGCCCAGCCCATTATACTCTGTCCTGTCACCTTCATCTATTCTCCTCAAACTACTTACTGTCTTTAAAATTCGCTTATTACTTTTTTTAGAATATACCATCTTAACCATTTTTAAGAGTACAGTTCAAGCCAGCGGTAGCTCACACCTGTAATCCCAGCACTTTGGGAGGTCAAAGCAGGTGGACTGCTTGAGCCCAAGAGTTCAAGACCAGCCTGAGTAAGAGGCCATCTATACAAAAATAAGACGGCAAGAGGCCATCTATACAAAAAAAAACCTTGTTTTTTATATTAGCCAAGCACAGTGGCATGCACCTGTGAGCCTAGCTGTTCAGGAGGCTGGGGTAGCTGAGGCAGGAGGATGGCTTGCACCTAGGAGGTCGAGGCTGCAGTCAGCCATGATTGTGCCTCTGCATCCCAGTCTGAGCAACAGAGCGAGACCCTGTCTCTGAAAGAAAAAATGAGTGTACAGTTCAGTGGTAATAAGTACATTCACATTGTTATGCAACCATCACCACCATCCCTCTCTAGAACTCCATCTTGCAAAATTGTGTGCCCATTAAACAAAAACTCCCCATTTCCCAATCCTTCTAGCCCCTAGCAACCACTCCTATGCTTTTTGTTTTTATGGATTTGGCTGCTCTAGGTACCTTATATATGTGGAATCATGTGATATTTTTCTTTTTGTGACTGGCTTACTTCACTTAGCATGATGTCCTTGAGGTGCACCATGTTGCAGCATGTGTCAGAATTCCCTTCAAGACTGGATTGTGTTCCGTTGTATGTATGAACCACATTTTGTTTGTCCATTCACCCGCCAATAAACATTTGGGCTGCTTTCACCTTTGGCTATTGTGAATAATGCTGCCATAAACATGGGTGTACAAATATCCCTTTGAGTCTCTACTTTCAATTCTTTTGAGTAATACTCAGCTGTTGAATTGTTGGATCATATGGTAATTCTATTTTTAATGTTTTGAGGAAACTTCACACTACTGCAACATTTTACATTCCCATCAGTGCATTATGGTTTTGATTTCTCCACATCCTTCCCAACATTTATTTTGTTCTGTATTTTTTTTTTAGTTAATAGCCATCCTGATGAGTGTGAGGTGGTGAAATTAGCTTCTCATCTACTTGTTTATCAACTATTTCTATTTACTAGAATAAAAACTAGCAGAGCATTATTTATTCAACAGTGTTTGGCATGTAGACAATCAATAAATATTTTTTGACAGAACATAGGATGATCAGCTGACCATAGGGCATATACTTTTTAATTTAATTTTTAAATGAAAATTTAAAATTTATATATGTGTGTGTATATATATGTGTGTGTGTGTATATATATCTATATATACACATATATGTAGCAAGATTTGCTTGACAGGTAAGTCTCTCTCCCCTTGCCCCCAGCTACCTAATTTATTTCTTCAGAAGCAACAACTTTTACTAATGTCTTGTGTCTCCTTCTACAAGTGTCCTATAATTATAGTCATGTATACTCTTTTTTTTCATACAAATGGTAGCTTACTGATTTATGAGCAAAATGTGGATTAGGAGCCAGACTAATGGACTAATTCTAGGGACACAGGCCAGAATTCAGTCCTCAAAGTAAGGAGGGAAACCAGTAGGTCAGAGTCAGGAAGGTGAAATTGCACCAAGGCTCAGGATTAGAGGGCAGAACAGACAGTTGTTCCCAGGCAGAAAGGAAGATTTTGCATGTGTCACACACATCCCTGCCTGCAACTGGCAAAGTCTTCTCTCTGTCTCTCATGTGCCAATTTACTTCTAGATGTCTCCCCTACCTGCCAGAGAGCAAGCTCATATGGCAGGATGTGCTCTGAGCACATGATGACTTTGGTGGAGGAGTCTGAGATCATGGCACAATGTTGAAGTGGAATTATCCAGTGATGGGGATGGAAGTGATGAGAGTGAGTCTTGACTAGAGTTAATGACTTGGGTGTCATCTATACAGAGAGAGGGGGGTGCTGAAGTTTATGGGCAACAATGAGCCTTCTAAAATTAAGTGTCATCTGGGCATGGTGACTCATGCCTCTAATCCCAGTGCTTTGGGAGGCCGAAGTGGGAGGATCACTTGAGGCCAAGAGTTTGAGACCATCACTGGGAACATAGTGAGATCCTGTCTTTACAAAAAAATAATCAAAAATCAAATAAATAAATAAAGTGTGTTAAGAGAGAAGAGCAACAAGCAAAGACTGCGCCCTGCCAATGCCCACTGAAATCAGGAAGTGAAAGAGAAATTGTTGAAGAAAGAGGAATAATCCTTATCACCCTTTTGGCATGGGCACAATGGTGATGTTTCTTCATTTAGGAATCCCTAAGTTTACTCTGAATCACATGAGATTTCCTTTTCAGTATTTCCGGTAGTTTATTCGCTAATTTATTTGCACTGAAACCAAATGCTTTCCTGGAAAATTGGTCTGTAAAACTATGTCACTCTCCAGGACACTTGATCCCACCATTTGCTAATGAGGAGCAAGAAAGAAGTAGTGTGCCCCCTCCACAGACTGTATTCTTAACATGTTCATCTGCCCAAGTGCTTGCCATATTTCCATTATTTTTTTCAGTCTTTCTTTTATTCTTCAACCTATTTTAAAATATGACCTTTCTCTTAGGACTTAACTACTCCTTTGTAACCTATACCAAGAGTTGCCCTACCCTCTGCATTGCAATATCATTTTTATCTCTGTAGGTAGGGAAAATCAGCTCTCTAGGATGTTCAATTAAGTTTTTCTTGGTTTGCCTATAAAAGCTATTTGAGAGTTTCTCTTAGGAACACTGTCCACAGTGGCTTGCTTATACCTTAGAATAAAACCTCTGAGCTTTCAAAACTTATCTTTCTCCTCTGCTCTCCTGTTTCTTTCAGCCCCAAATATGCAATACTGCCCTCTGAAAAGCAGGCAAGTCTCTCATGTGACACCTTCAAATAATGCAAGAAGTCATCTTTTGCCCTAAAAGAATAAAGGGAATTCTGATTCTTTTTGCTGTTTTACAATGAAATTTCACCCTTTGCTTTCTATTTATGGTTTACCAAGTCTCAATGCTATATTGCTCTTTGAGAGAGAGCAAGAAGATGATTCATATTGCTCTTTGAGAGAGAGCAAGAAGGGCTTACCCTAGTAAGCCCATAGCACATATTCAGCCTGTAAACTCAAGTTCTAGGATCTAAAACCCATTAAACATAAGTCTGTGACATACAGAGAAAAGAACAATAGCAAAAAAGGAGCCCAATTATTCTCAAGAAAATGCAGCTAGGGGAAGAGTTTTCAAAAATATTTAGGTTTTCATATGCATCTATACCAGCTTATTTTTATTCAACCTGCATTTATTGACTACTTATCATGTGCTAGGTACTTTGTTGATGCTGGACATGTAGAAATAAATAAGCTTCGTAGAATCCACCTGGATAAACAAAGAAAATGAGCTTGACCTTTCCATGGAGAAAAGTATGTATGATACTATTGGTGTTACGGAGTCCCAAAAGGATAGAACTGTCAAGTGGAATGGGCCATTAGAAGGGAAATCTAGGTCAGAAAATCAATCTAATGGAAGAATTATGTCAAGAAGGTATAAAACCCTGTGTGAAATTCAGAAGGACATTGTGGCAAGGTTATATTTAGTAATGGAGGGTTGGCAATTCATACTTCTGCTAGAAGTGCCATTCTTCCCACAGGGGAGTATCTAGTAAATCCTTGGCTTAGTTTATTGACAATTCATCCTCCATTAAAGTAAGGAAAACAATGAGAAAAACAGCTATGCCAAACATGGTTCTGATCAACATAAAAGACTGGCTGAGGGTATGGAAGAGACAGCAGTCATGAGAAAAAATGACCCTGTCACATAGTGTTGAGGAAGGGGGAGGAATTTTGAGTGGGTAGATATTTCCCTGGACTTCCCTGAGGAAGTAGCTCAAAGGATGTTTAAAAGAAGTGGAGACACGATCCATTGTCTGAGACTAAGAAGGAATATGGCTAAAGAAAAATTGGAGGTTCTACAAAGCAAAATGTTGACAAGATCATCATAAATGATCTCAAGTAGAAATAAAATGGAAAGCCAAAATAGAGACCAATGCAGGTACATAGGTACTCTGAGGAGTTCTGTTTTTGACAAGCTATCTGAAAAAAAATGCAAGGAGGGACACAAAACGAAGGACACCAAAAAGTGACACAATCTTGACAGGGAAGCAAGAATCAGCCTACGATCTGATGGGGCAAGATACCAATTCAATACTTTAACTCTGGTGTCTCCCCAGCTCAACCCCTCAATCCCCATAATTGTTGTCTTGTACTCCTCCCTTAACAGCAAGCTAGACACAAGGCACCTGCCATCTCAACATTGAACACAGCATACAACCAGGAGAAAAATTAGTCCTATCCTGGGGCCTACATTGTTTTAGAGCTTGGTCAAGATGAGAGATACCCTCAGACCCTATATACTGATTGCCATATTTCTATGAGAAATTCCTGTGTGTGGTGAGGGGGAGAGTTGGAAATGGGTAGGGCGTGGTCTTCCAGATTGCATCTCCACTCCCAACTCCTCCCCCACCACACACAAACACACAAGAACTCCATGGCCATGGTGAAGTGACTGTGCAAGAAATCAAGGTGTTTGAACTCTTCTATTAAGAGGCAGAGGGCAGAAATGATGGGCTATAGAGACATCACCACCTATCACAACTCATTTTAGATAGTTTCAATGGGAAGGTCCCTCACTGTGCTTTATTAAACCACAAATCAGCATAAATTCTAGACAAAGGAATGTCTCACAGAAATGTGGCAATCATTATACAGTCTCTTCTATTTTTGCAAGAGATGGATGTTTATCTTCTGGAAAAGGGGTTTACAGATCTTACTATGACCTACTTTAGAACAATAGTTAACATCATAAATTGATGTTATTTGCTTTTCCCAAAAAATAAAACCCTAATCATATTAATTGCATAATAGTTTCTCTAGAGTATTGTTCAAAGAATGAAGTATAATTGGCGGAAGACATTGATCCTTCCTTCACACAGAAAACAGAGCTCATGTGCAATAATTACACATGGGCTGGATTTGCACCAGTTTCACTGTGCAATCACTTAATGGTTGGATGCCACTTAATGGTTGGATGCCAATGTGAAAAGAAGCTTCTAGTGGTATTTCAAAGGAATTTATTCTTTTTTTTTTAAGTTTAACAATGACTGGGATAAAAACATGGAAATCATAAATAACTGTAATATACAAGCAAAATAAAGCTGGTGGGAATAGACAATATTGCAGACAGTAGAATCAAAATATTAAAATGTCTCAACTGATTGGTAAAGTGGGCCGAAATAAAAAAACAACTGAGAAAAAAACAAATTCTCACATTGAGGCTAGAAAAAATACATTTTTTTCAAATCTAGATCATGTAAAAATGTCTTAAGAGCAGATCTCATGAAAAAATGCTAGGTGTTTACATTGGCTAGAATGTCAACATGGATGAGATTAAAAAGATCAATACATTTTATTTGCAGTGAGAGGGGATCAATGTACTTGAAAGGTACATTAATGGCAGACCTGATATCCACATCCAGGGAAGTACTTGTCTCAACTGTGCTTTACCATGATCACAACTCACTGGGGTGTTGTATTGAATTCTTCATACCTCATTTCAACATTGACAAGCATTTAGAGTTGGGCAAGTAGGATTGCTAGGAACTAATTTAGGCAATTTTTATATACCCACAGTCACTCTATAAGAAAGGAACAGCCCCTGTCCCATTCAATGTAGTCCTGGTGAGATTATCTGTCATTGTACTCACTCTAGCCTATTCTCCAGAATGATTGCTCCAGGCACTGAATGTGACTTATGGATATTAAAGGCTCCAGAGTTTTTCATCATTGTTATCAGAGGCTATAAGATATAGGCTTGGGGCAGCCAGCCACAAACTTTCTGGCCATAAGGAGCCTGTTGCCAGCAGAGGAGAGTTAGGTCAACATGCCTGGAGAAACCGAGATGGTGGTGTGCTGGAGTCAGCTCATATTGGCTCACAAGCATCAACTGTTAAATTTTCAGGAGATTTTGTGAGCTCGTCATTAAAGACAGCCATGATTAAAAAGCAAATTATATAAACTTACAATTAAATAAATTATAGTAAAAGCAAAGATAGTACATATTCAAAACTCATTTCCTAACTATTTGACTGCATTTTATTATTATCTATGTTCCTGGGGTTAGTTATACCTTTTGTTATAAAACAAAAAAAAAAGTTTTTTTGGAACTTATATAGTATTTTGGTGGAAATGCTACATAATGGTGTTTTACTGCACATTTTTTCTCAATTCTGTGTTCAGTGACATTTACATTGGCAGCTTGAAATTACCCATAGTGGGAATATTTATACAATGAAAATTTTCAAACACTACAAGGCTTAATTTATTATTTTGTTGGTTTTCTAAACCAAAGTTCACAAGTTTTTTTGTAAAAGACCAGACAATAAACATTTCAGGGTTTGCAGGTCATATAGTCTCTGTCAGAACTCCTCAACTGTGCCATTGCAGTGCAAAGGCAGCTATAGACAATACGTAAACAAAGTCAGTGTGGCTGTGTTCCAAAAAACTTCATTTACAACAAACAGACAGCAGGCCAGATTAGGACCACAGGGCATTTTGCCAATCCCCTATCTAAAGTTAACAGTGATGGAAAAATTGTTAGTAATGCAGATTAAACTTTAAAATGTGTCATCTCTAAAGATGCTACATAAACAGAACAAAAAAGAAATAAAATATTCTATTATCCAAAAACTATTATCTGGTTGAGCAAAGTTGTTAGTCTTTGCAAAAAACGTAAAGTTCCCATATATGTCTTTATTGTTTCACTTTCTTTTTTATCTGTGTGAGTCTCTGTGGGCCATGACAAAATACCATAGACCAGATGGCCTAAACCACAGAAATTTATTTCTCATTGTTCTGGAGCCTAGAAGTCCAAGATCACGGTGCAGAAAGGTAGGTTTCATTCTAAGGTCTTCTCTCTTGGGTTGTAGGTGGTCTCCATCTCACTGTGTGCTTAGATGACTTCTTCGAGTCTGAGAATTCTCCCTCCCTCTTCCTCTTCTTTTAAGGCCACCAGTTCTATCAGATTAGGGCCCCACTTTCATGACTTCCTTTAACTTAATTACCTCCTTATAGGCCCTATCTACAAATACAGTCTCCTTAGGGGTTAGGGCTTCAACAAATAAATTCGAGGAGGACACAGTTTAGTACATAGCATTGTCTTTCTTGTAAATGAAAATATCCACTAACATTCAAGTCAGAATTATACTGGTTCTTCAAAAACAACCATATTTGTTTACAGATACAAGAGTTTAACAAAAATAAACAAAAGTATCCTATGAGAATAAATTAGCTGTATCAAATTTACATAAAGAATATTAGGCCGGGCGCGGTGGCTCAAGCCTGTAATCCCAGCACTTTGGGAGGCCGAGACGGGCGGATCACGAGGTCAGGAGATTGAGACCATCCTGGCTAACACGGTGAAACCCCGTCTCTACTAAAAATACAAAAAACTAGCCGGGAGAGGTGGTGGGCGCCTGTAGTCCCAGCTACTTGGGAGGCTGAGGCAGGAGAATGGCATAAACCTGGGAGGCGGAGCTTGCAGTGAGCTGAGATTCAGCCACTGCACTCCAGCCTGGGTGACAGAGCGAGACTCCGTCTCAAAAAAAAAAAAAAAAAAAAAAAAAGAATATTAGATATTATTCTTTGTAAATTGTGCTATACATTCCTTATATTAGTAAAATTTATAATAACTTTGTGTATGTATGTACGTACATACATTTTTTCCCCAGAGACTTAGTTGTTAAACACTTACCAATCCAACAAAAGCAGAAAACAGTAAAGAGAAAGATGAGTAAAGAGCCCAGGGAACAGCATTTGAGCCCTTTTTGTAATTGGCAGCTCCACCCTTGTACTTTCCAGTTACATGAGCAAGTAAATTCCTTTCATTGTAGTTTCTTAAAACTAATTTTAATTGGATTTCTGCCATTTGCCCCCAAGAATCTTGACTAACACTATGTGTCATAGACAAGTTCAGGGAACCTATATATATATATATGTATATATATATATATTTTACTTTCTCTCTCTCTCTCTTTTGAGTGCTGAGAGAGAGGTTCCTGTAAGCTGAAGATCCAGCCCACATTTTTAAAAAGTCAGATAAGTCTTTAAGTATAAGGGATTAACAAACTCTATTCTAAAACTCTGGATTTTGCATTGCCAGCTCTACTGCTTCTCTGACTCTGTACTCATGTTTCACTTTCACAAAAGGGTTCAAGCTAGGTGTGGTGGCCCATGCCTGTAATCCCAGCACTGTGTGAGGCCAAGGCAGGAGGATCTCTTGAGCTCAGGAGTTTGAGACTGGCCTAGGCAACATAATGAGACTTCATTTCTACTAAAAATTTTTTTTTAAATTTTTTTTGGTTAATGCCTCAATAAAGGGTCATTTTCTGAGCCTTGATTCTCATTTTTCACCCAGTTCTGCAAATGAGTATCTTCCCGTTCTTGCACCTGATTGACTTGCCTGGTGTCAGTACCTTTAGGACCGGCCCTGCCTTTTCCTTACCAGATGCTCCCAGATGTGGCATTTGTACCTGAGGCTCAGCTGCTGGAAGACAGTATGCCCTGTACTGCCAGCTGCCATTAGCTTTCCAGCAGCCTGTTTCCAATTTCCCATAGCAGTGCTCCTGTGGGGATGAACTCTGCTGGTCCTCTCTGATGTAAATTGCTGTTCTCAACAATGCCCTCCAATCTGTAATGTGGCCCACTGGACACGGGATTCTGCCTGCCACAGGAGACCCCTTCCCAGAGTCTGCTGCTCAATGGAGCCGACCCTGCTGACTCTCCCCAGTAAGGCCCTTCCTTGCAGAGCCAACTCCTCCCAGGCCCCTGCTGCAGCTGGTCAAGCCAGGCCCTGACAAATCTCTTTTCAAAACTGTAACACCTGGTGTCATCTTGTGCTCAAAACAGAATCATATGCTGCAGTTTGGAACCCAGTTATGTGACTGTCTTTAACTTAGGACTTAGAGTTCTGCTTGAACACATTGAGAATAGTTCTGCCTGTGAAAAAGACATTTTTAATACTCTCTAAATTTGTTGTTAAAAGACAAATTGGGCTGGGCGTGGTGGCTCATGCCTGTAATCCCAAATATTCAGGAGGCTGAGGCGGGAAGACCTCTTGATCCCAGAAGTTCAAGGCTGCAGTAAGCCATGATTGCACTATGGCACTCCAGCCTGGGCAACAAAGCGAGACCCTGTCTCAAAAAAAAAAAAAAAAAAAAAAAAAAAAGAAGAAGAAGATGCTGGGAAATTTTTTAATAAAAAATGATGCTGAAGGGGGAAGCAATCTTTAACAGATAAGACTCATTCAAGATCCACAAATATAATGATGTAATTATTACAATTGAGGGTTTCTTTCTCAAGCCATATAGGACTTCCATTGGGGATTTCCCCACAGTAATGCGGTTTCTTTTAGTTTTTCCCTGAAGCAGCTGTGCTAGACTTTTTTTGTACGACAGCTTACTTGATGAATGATATTTAAATCTGCAACACTCCCACAGGCATGTCCAGATTTTAATGAGTCAAAAACAATTTGTGTGTGCAGAAATAAAGTGCTACAATGATTTTTAATGGCCGGAGCTATTAAATGTAGATCAGTAATAGAAAGGCAAGACTATCAGCTATGTGTAATTTCTGATACATTCGCGATCATTCCACATTTTTTTCTCCCACTCAAGAAAGTGTTATGGGTTTTATTATTATTATTACTGTTATTATTATTTGACACAGGGTCAGTCTGTTGCCTAGGCTGGGGTGCAGTGGTGGGATCACAGTTCACTGCAGTCTTGACCTCCCCAACTCAAGCGATCCTCCCACCTCAATCCCACAAGCAGCTGGGACTACAGGCACATGCCACCATATCCAGCTATTTTTCTTTTTTTAATTTTTTTGTAGAGACAGGGCCTCCCCATGTTGCCCAGGCTGGTCTCAAACTCCTGGGCTCAAGCAATCTTCCCACCCCAGCTTCCCAAAGTGCTGGGATTACAAGAGTGAACCACCACACCTGGCCAAGCACTATGGATTTTAGATTATTGAGAGTTATGTTATTCTGCAGAGTAACCTTGAATCCATTTGCATCTATTTTTTTAAGTAAAATATTTGCAAGCTTAAGAACTCTGGCTCCTATCAGTTATACGTCACTGTGACACACCTCACAAGTGGCTGAGGGTCAGTCTTGGGACATGGGCCATCACATAACAACAGGAAAGAAGGGGGAAAGAAACAAAAGCCATTTTGTAGGAAATAGAACAAGGTGGGGAAGAAAATAGGGGGTAAAAAAGAAAAAGAATTTGGAAGGAGATGTGGAATGTTAGAATACCAGATCATTTGACTTCCCTCAATTTAGCAGCTATGGTTTAAAAACAAGGAAAGCAAATCAACTTTGTCCTTTATCCAGAGGAGTCACAAGTCTGGGTGTGGGGTGAGGAGATGGCCTCAGTTGGGGCCAGCATGTCCTAGAACTTCTTGTGAGTGTGAAAAGGAAAAAGGAGAGAAGACACACTTTTGTCAGCCAGTCTTAAGTAGCTAAAATGCTTTCCTCAACCTACTGAGAAAAAAGTTAGGATTCACCATTTTAGTATAAAATACCCTCACTCATTTAAAAATACATTTTCTAAAAATTTCCCCTTTCAAAGCAAGACATCTAATTTGAAAAACTCATATCACAACTTTTAACTGTAATATAAATTAAGTGATTTGGTAGGAATTTTAACATTAGAACATGGGTACATGTGACGATATTGGCAGGGAACAGCTGGCACACTCAAAGGGGTAATGAGTAGACGTTTAACAAAGGGACTATTCACAGAGGTGGGAGCAGAGTCAAGAGGAAAACAAGGGGAGTGAAGCACCCTGGATTGGCAGCACTGGGCATCCTTCACCATCATGAGACCTCAAGGGAGCAGGGGAGGAGAATTGAGCAGATCTTGAGCACAGCTGCAGAGCTGTGGGAGGGAGGGGGTGCCTGACTGGAGCCACAGCTGAGAGCAGAGGAAGGCAGCCCTAGCCAAGAACAGACAGGCAAAGAGGGTGCAAGGGGTAGTGGAAGAAGGGCAAGATTCAGGACCTCATGGTGCTCACCACTGGCTAATCCCAATCAGAAGCCAGAGGGAAAGAGAACCAGAGTGATGGAGCCTCCGTAGGCCCTGAAGAGATGGAGGGCCATTCAAATACAGAGAATGTATTTGAAGATGGAGAATAACCTGCTTAGGGAGTTTCTGCATTGCCTTCTCCCATTCTTATTCCTGCCTCTTCATCATGCTGAACAGTCATTGACAGTGTGAGTGGAAAGGAAGAATTGGCAACCTATGATTTCCAGAATTTGCAACACTCACCATTTTGATTTGGGGCACACTGCTCTACTAAAGCGGAAAAATTTACACTCAAAATAAAGATGTCAGTAGGTTCAAGAGGTAACCTAGGCAGTCTGGATCAAAATTTGGTGCCTTGTTTCTAAAGCATAAATGTGGTCTAGACATATGGTTTTGAATAGAATCGGTTTCCTACAGACAAAAGGCCATGAAGATCAACAAATTGTTCTTAACTACTTCCACTTAACTTAATTGCATGAGGCTGCATTATCTACACAGCTGAAGAGATGTACTTACAACTTGGATGTGGCTTTCTTTGTTCATCAACTTTGAAAAGGCTTAGAATAAAGATTGTTTTTTCTTGTAGTGAATTTCAATATGTCAAAGAATAACTCAGCTTGAAATGAATAAGCCCCAGTAGGTTTTGCTTCAATATAAGAATTAAATGATTTTATTCTGATATATAGGCAATCTATAAAGGGTCACAATTTGATGCCTGGTGCAAAGTTTTACTTTTTAAATAGTTGTCATTCTATTTGTATCTTTCATGATGCTGAGAGAGCAAAGTAAAAGGAGGCTGTGCTGTTATCCTGACCTGACAAGTCTTAATTCAAATTTCATTAAAGTTTACTACACACTTAACACATTTTTATTATAAAGTTTATAATATCTAGTAAAAAGTTGTAGGTGAAAAAACAAGTTCTAAGTTCAAATATGGTTAGGATGTACATGATTAGACAAATATAAATGAATTTGTTGCTATGGAATTTCTCATATCTGTCATATTTTAACATGATGTACTTATACAAGGGGGCTAATGGGTGTAGCCCTCCCAGGTTTCCTTAACCATCAAACGCTTGTGTCACACATCATCTTGTAAGATTAATGTTTCATAGAATGTTTTTGAAGCACTCTTTTAACAGGAGGTCTCCAAGTTCCTATTTCTGTAGTAACAGTGTATAAATGCTGAGCAATATTAGTGGTGAGACTAGGTTTTTAGGAATGTCTATGGGCTGATGGAAGCATCTCCTGGGTGTAGAATCAGAAGAATTAAGTTTATTCCAAACTTAGTTGCACTTGGTTGTACTACTTACTAGCAGAGACACACTGGGTAAATCAATATGACTTTTCTGAGACTCAAATTTCCTCATCTCTAAGATAAATGATCCTTACCTCAATAGGTCTTTGAGAAGGTTTTCAAGTAGCTTAGGACTTCCACAAAACATTAAATATATCCCTACCATAATGATGAAGACTTTCTACTCCCAGGTATTTATTCAAAGAAAGAAAGGCATAAGTCATATAAGAATGTTCATGGTAGCTTTATTTGTAATAGCCAAAGGTAGAAATTACTCAAATGTTCATCAACATGGAATGAATAAACAAATTGTGGTATATCCATACAATGGAATATTACTCAGCAATGAAAAGAACTGAACTATTCATACACACAACAACTTGGATGAATCTTAAAAATTTCTCACCAGTGAAATAGGCAAGACAAAAAGCATACATACTATACCATTTTATTTCTGTAAAGGTATAAAAAACTAAACTATAGTAACAGAGAAAGGATCTGTGGCTTCTATGGTTGCCTGGGGACTAAGGGAAAGGGGGCAACAGGAAATGGTGGGAGGGGAGAATTACAAATGGGGTTATGAGTAAACTTTTGGGAATGACAGATGTGTTCACCATCTTGATTGTTGTGACAATTTTGTGAGTGTATGCATAAGTCAAAATTTTTCAAATTTTACATTTTAAGTACTTGCAGTATATGAGAGTTTGGGTTTCTCCACATCCTCCTCATATTTGGTGTGGTCTTTCTAATTTTGTCAATTTAATAGATATGTGGTGATATCCATGACAGTTTGAATTTGCATTTCCATAATAACTACAGATGTTGAGCATGTTTTCCTGTGCTTATTTGCTACCAATATATTTTCTTTGGTGAAGTGTCTATTTAATTTTTTTTTCCTTTTTTTATTTGGTTGTTTTTTCTCTTATTGTCGAATTTTGAGAGTTTTTAGATATTTTTGATATGAGTTATTTATCAGATACATGATTTGCAAATATTTTCACCCAGTATGTGCTTTTGGTATTTTGTGCAAGAAATCTTTGCTTAACCCAAGGCTGCAAAAATTTTATCCTATGTTTTCTTCTAGAAGTATTATAGTTTTGGGATTTTACACTTAGGTCTACTGTTCACTTTGAGTTAATTTTTGTATGTGGTACAACATGTGGATCAAAGTTCATTTATTTTGCACATGGATATTCCCTTTTTTCCAGAACCATTTGTTGAAAGGCTACATTTTTGTCCAAGAACTGGGCTTTAAACTTTGTCAACAACCACGTTTTCATTTATGTTTGGGTCTGTTTCAGGACTCTGTTCTGTTCCCTTGGTCTACTTGTCTAACTTGACTCCAGTACCACAGTGTCTTGCTGCAGCTTCATACACTTTGAAATCAGGTAATGTTTAGTGTTCTCAACTTTTTCCTTCTTTTCAAAATTGTTTTAACTAGTCTAGGTCCTTGGCATAGCCATATAAATGTCAGAATCAGCTTGTAAATTTGTACCAAAAAAGTGTGTGAAGATTTTGATTGAGATTGTGTTTAATCTACAGATCAATTTGGGGAGAACTTTAACTTAGCAATATCAAGTCTTCAATACCATGATATCTTTATTTATTGAGATCTGCTTTAATTTATTTTGGCAATGTTTTGTAGCTTTCAGCATATAGGTCTTGCACATATCTTGTCAAATTTACATCTATGTATCATATTTTTATGCTACTGTAAGCAGCACTGTTTTATTTAAATTTCTGATAGTTGGTTGCAAGTACATAGAAACACAACTGATTCTTGCTTGCTGAACCTGTATCCAGCAACATTGCTCATTTATTAGTTTTAGGAGCTTTTCAAGATTTGCTCAGATTTCCTATGTAAGCTATCACATTATCTGGGAATAAAGGGAGTTTTACTTCTTCCTTTCCAATCTGAACATCTTTTATTCTTTTGTTTATTTATTTTTTCATTATTGCCCAAGCTAGAATCTCAAGCACACTGTTAAATAGAAGTGGTGAGAGCAGACATTCTTGTGTTGGTCCTGACCTTAGTGGGAGAATATTCAATATTTCATCATTAAGTATGATGTATGCTATAGTTTATTTCATAGATTCCCTTTATCAAGTTAAAGACATTCCCTTCTTATCCAAATTTGCTGAGAGATTTTTAATGAGAAACAGATGTCATGTTTTGTCAAATGTTTTTCTGTGCCTATTCGGTCTGTTTACATAGTGAATTACATTAAGTTGATTTTCAAATGTTAAATTCTTGGATTCCTCAGATAAATAGCATGTGGTCATGTTGTGGTCTCCTTTTTCTAAATTATTACATATGATTCCCGAAGTTTTATTTAGGATTTTTGCATCTATGTTCATGAGGGTTATGAGTCTGTAATTTTTTTGTCCTGTAATATCCTAGGTTCTAGAATCATCATACCTTATCGAATGAATTTCCTCCTCTTCCATTTTCTCAGAATGTTTGTGTAGAATGGGTAGTTTTTACGTCCTTAAATATTTAATAGAATACACCACTGAAGCCACATGGGCCTGGAATTTTCTTCGTGGGAAAATTTTAAACTAAAACTTCAATTTCTTTCATAGATTTAGGGCTATTCAGATTATCAGATCCATGCTGAGAGAGTTTTGGTAGTTTGTAATTCTAGGCAGTTTTTCCATTTCATTCAAGTTGGTGAAGATATTAGCGTAAAGTTGTTAATAATACTCCCATATTGTCCTTTTAGTATCTGTAGAATCTGCAGTTATGTCACCTCTCTAACTCCTGACTTGATTTCTTCTTTCTTTTTTGTTTCTTATCAATCTGCTGAAGGTTTGGCAATTTTATTGATCTTCTTAAAGAATTAGCTTCTGTTTTCATTGATTTTTTTTCTATTTTCTATTTCATTGACTTCATCTAAGATTTTATTATTTCTTTTCTTCTGTCCACTTTGGATTTTATCTTTTCTAGTTTTTGAAGTTAGAAGCTGAAGTCAATGATTCTAGACCTCTCTTCTTTGATAATATGGGCTTTTTGCTTTTGTGGTATCTCACAAAGTTTGAAATATTTTTATTTTTATTTTTATTCATTCAAAATGTCTTTTTTTGTTTGTTTGTTTTTTGAGACAGAGTCTCGCTCTGTCGCCCAGGCTGGAGTGCAGTGGCACAGTCTCGGCTCACTGCAACCTCTGCCTCCCAGGTTCACACCATTCTCTTGCCTCAGCCTCCCGAGTTGCTGGGACTACAGGAGCCCACCACCACACCAGCTAATTTTGTTTAGTAGAGACGAAGTTTCATGGTGCTAGCTAGGATGGTCTTGATCTCCTGACCTTGTGATCTGCCCACCTCAGCCTCCCAAAGTGCTGGGATCAAAATGCTTTCTAATTTCCTTTTTGATTTCTTCTTTGACCCATGGGTAACTTAAAAGTATGTTATTTAGTTTCCATATATTTGGGTGTTTTCCAGAGGTCTTTCTGTTTTTTGTTTCTCATTTAATTCCATTAACATCAGTTAATACATTTTGTATGACTTGAACCTTTTAAATGTATTGAGACTGGTTTTATGGCCCAGAATATGATCTGTCTCTGCAAATATTCTTTGGGCAATTGAAAAGAAGGTATCTTTTGCTCTCATTAAGTGGAGTTTTCTATACGTGTCAATTAGGTCAAGTTGGTTGACTGTTGCTCTTCTATATTCTTACTGATTTTCTCTCTACTTGCTCTATCAATTATCAGGAGAACAGTATCAAAATTTCTGGCTATATTGTGGATACATATACTTCTGTTTGCACTTCTCTCAGTTTTTGCTTCATATAATTTGGAACTCTGTTGTTAGGGGTATGAATATTTAAGATTGTTAGGTCTCCTGATAAATTGTCTAATTTCTTATTAGGAAATTACCTTTCTTATGCCTGGTGATATTATTCCATTTTATCTCTTGTGTTGGCTTACTAGCTGTAACTCTATGTTTCATTATTTTAGTGGTTGCTTTAAGATTCATCGTACACATCTTTAAATTACATAGTCTACCTTCCACTGATATTATACTACCTCATGTATAGCATAAGAACCTTACAGTAGTATACTTCCACTTGTCTTCTCCTAGCTTTTGAGCTATTTTTTTTTTTTTTTGAGACGGAGTTTCACTCTTGTTGCCCAGGCTGGAGTGCAGTGGCGTGATCTCAACTTACTGCAACCTCTACCTCCCAGGTTCAAGCTATTCTCCTGCCTCAGCCTCCCGAGTAACTGGGATTACAGCCATGCGCCACCACACCCTGCTAATTTTGTATTTTTAGTAGAGATGGGGTTTCTCCGGATTCATCAGTCTCATCTTGAACTCCCAACCTCAGGTGCTCCCAACCTCAGGTGAACTGCCTCAGCCTCCCAAAGTGCTGGGATTATAGGCATGAGCCACTGCGCCTGGCCAAGCCTTTGTTTTTATATAATTTACTTTTACATATTGTAAACTCTACCTTATATTGCTATAAGTTTTGTTTAACCAGTCAATTATTTTATAAATACATTTGAATAATGTGATAAAAGAAATTCATGTAGTTACCATTGACGGTGCTTTTCATTCCATTTTGAAGATCCACATTTTTATCTGGAATTACTCCTTCTGCCTAAAGGAGTTTAACATTTCTTACAGTGTGGGCCTGCTGGTAATGAATTGTTTTTAGTTTTTTTGTCTAAGAAGTCTTCAGTTTTTATCTTCATTTTAAAAAAATATTTTAGCCAGGTATAGAATTCTAGGTTGACTTTTTTTCTTTCAATACTTTAAAGACATTACTCCATGGTCTTTCTGTTTGTTCTATGCCCAATGAGAAAATTACTGTTATCTTTATTCCTTAGTATATCACATGCCTAAAATAAATCATGTATTCATACCAATATAATTTGAATTTCAGATTATTAAGTTTTACTTAACATTTTGGGGTTTATATTTTATGTATTTTTTTATACTGAAAAAAATCTTGGCTCCTAATAGTAAATTATTTGCATACACACATATGTGTATGTATTAATAGTTCTAAAGTAACAATATAATTATTACTACTAGCAATAATACTACTTAATGCAGATTAAGAATTCTTTCCTTTTTCCCCCTTCTAAAATATATGGTAGTAGAAAGTTACAGTCAAAATACTATGCTTTAAAGTCACTTGAAATAATTTGTCTTCATATTGTTATGAGTACTAAGTGATACACATTTGATGTTTGTTTATTTCAGTTTTTTTTTATTTTTAGTGATTTACTCTTTAAGAATTTTAAATTGTGTAAAATATTAACTTTTAAATGATGTGAAATATTAACACAGTTCCAAAGTAGCATTATGCTGGTAAATGTTTATAAATAAAAGACTGGATTTTGTCAATTTTTATGGTATACATATTACCACCATGACTGATTTTGAGTTATCAATGTTATAACAGTTAATGCAGAATTTGGAAGAATTTGGTAGTACACCATTATATAGGAGTTCTACCATGCATATATGACACATATAAAGCTCAGTAGCACAGATAATTGTAAAATGTATAAAAATAATTAAAACATGAGTTTTAAGTATTTATTGTCTTTTTAAATATAATTTATTTCATATTAAGTTACATAATTTAATCTTTGATAATAGCTGTTTCATAGCTGGCTCACAAAATTCCTGAAAATTAAACTGGCTCTTGCCAGCTGGTATAAACTGGCTTTAGCACACACCTCTGTTTCAAAGTAAAAACCACAAAACAAAGTAAATTCAGAAAAGGATTGCTTTCATGTGCTTTCTATCCCATTTCCTCCTATATGAGAGGTAATTGTTTTCGTCAGATTTGGTCTCATCCTTTCATGGTTTATTTTTGAAAATATAAGCAAATACAATTATATAGTTCCTTAACCAAAAGATAGCACACAATAAACACAGTTCTGCTCCGCTTGTAGGTTAGAATCTTGATTCCTGTTAAATTGCAACTCTTCTAGGAAAAATAAAGAGGTGCATGTGAAATAAAGAGGTGCATGTTAAACTATCACTAGTTTCATACTTCAGTAGAAATTAGTTTCCTTGTCTTTTTTGAGAGCTGAGAAGTGTCTGAATGGGAATGGAAAAGTTTTCTTTGAGAATAGGGATGAATTCAGGAATCTGGGAGCATCACAGGCAAACTTTACAATTTTACTTGGCATCAGAGGAGTGGGAAGGCAGGCGCTGGCAACCTATTGAGGTGGCGAGGCTGCATGGATGAGTGCTCAAGTGCTGGCTTATACAGTATAAATCCAGCTACTTTCATTGTTATAAAACGTCTTGCCATCAGAGGGGGTAGAGTTTTATGTTTTAGTTGGACTTCTCAGCTGAATTAAATGTGATAAGGCTGTGCTTATCACCCTTGTGAAAGTCATTTCTGCAATATTTACACAAACTCTATGAGACTGAAATCTTTTATTGATTTTCTGTTGGTCTCTGATAATGTTTCACTGAGAGGAAATGACTGAGATCTTGGAATTCACGTCTTTATCACATGACTGCTTCCAAAGTCATGAGTAGTAGTTGTTGTTGTTGTTGTTGTTGTTTTAACAAACCTCTTTATTTCCTACAATAAGTATATTGACAACCCTGGTGCTCTTAGCTTATTCTTGCCCCACAAGCACAAAGAAACAGATTGAAGGCTGTGGAGTAGTTCACTGAGCCCAGCCTTCCTTACAGGAGGTCCTTAATCCCTTAGGTGGGAACATTTTTTCAGAAAAAGACTCTCCTGAACATTTACTGACTTTCCCCATGGCCTATTAAGTCTTAAATACAGGTACTGTGGGGCAGGTCAAACATTCCCTTAAATTCTTTCAGCTTCAGAATTATTTAATGTGACAATCGTCATGATGGCATCGTAGAGTCAACCAATGCCCACACTGCCTGGATCTCACCATTCCACAACTCTCTTTAGCAGCTTCCTTTAATAGAGAGCTTAAATCTGCCCCTTGGGAACTCCCAACTTCCCTCTAAATGTGATTAAATTTTGTATTTAAGTATTTAATTATTTTTTAAACTAATTTCTGCCTCTAGGTGTATGGTAAACTAAACAATCCAAAAACCATGTAGCTCCACAATAATCAGAAATTCTGGATCCAGTAAAACAAGTCTCCTTTAAGACACGGCTGAATGCTGGAAGAAAGTTCAAAAAGTTCCTGGAGTCAAAAATGAAGTGAGAAGGAAAAATGAGAGCAGTGAGTACGTGCATGTATGCTAGAGCCACTCAGGGTGGGAGTTGCCGGGCTCAGGCACCTAGAGGCTTGGATTAGTATGCTCAGGCCAGGGCAGAATGTGAGGCCTGGAGATGCAGAATGCTGGGTGTTGGAACTGCAACCCCTGTAGAAATCCTGGTCCTTAGAAGGGCTATACTCAGAGTGAGGGAATGAATCAGGAAATGCACCCGTAGGCTCAGGGAGACAATAAAGGTGATATTCTATCTCAGTAGTCTGGGCTCTAGGGGAAAAGTTTCCCTTGAGAGTTTGTAACCATGGGTCTGTCATTCCATTGGTTCTGAGAACCTCCAAACTGAGAAATTAACATAAACTGAGATGGAGGCAGTAATTCCCCTTGGGCAGCTAACAGAAACAAGGGCAAAACCTTCCTGATCTAGAGGAGTAGGGTTGTCCAGGCCCCTTGGGATTCCCTCCAGCCGTTCCTGCATTTGAAGATGCATTGCTCTTAAGCTCTTATTCTCATACTTTTCAGTTCCAATGACCACAACTCTTTCAACAGATTTTTATAGGAGTTTCCAGAAACTTCATCCTGCTCATTTTTTTTCTGTGTTGTCTCTGTCATGTTTCATTTAAAATGTATCCTTTTCCTCCAGTTCAGACCTATAGGTAATACACCAGAAATTGTCTAATGTGTGGTATAAAATAGGACCATGATAAAAAAAAAAAAACAAAGTAATAAAAAATTATATTACTGTAATGTATTAACGTCATATCACTATAATAAAACTTTTATTATAATAACAGCTACAGTTGAGTATGTCTTATGTGCCAAATACTAGGTACTAGACATGCACTGTCCTTTTTAATCTTCAGGATACCATGGGATGGGTTCTAACACTACCCTCCTTCTACAGATGAGGACAAAGAGGCTTAGTAATTTACCCGGGGTAATGGAGCTGGGAAGTGGTCACAGAGTGGCAATGTGTTATCACCAAAGCCAGGATTTAAACCAGCCCTATCTACCTTCAATGCCCTTGCTTTAAGTCACGAATCCTCCACCTCTCTTACCTGGTAGGGCATCCACACGCAAGTTCCCTTGTTAGTGACTATCACGTTCTTTTTTTTTTTTTTTTTTTTTGAGACGGAGTCTCACGCTGTTGCCCAGGCTGGAGTGCAGTGGCGCGATCTCGGCTCACTGCAAGCTCCGCCTCCCGGGTTCCCGCCATTCTCCTGCCTCAGCCTCCTGAGTAGCTGGGACTACAGGCGCCTGCCACCGCGCCCGGCTAATTTTTTGTATTTTTAGTAGAGACGGGGTTTCACTGTGGTCTCGATCTCCTGACCTTGTGATCCGCCCGCCTCGGCCTCCCAAAGTGCTGGGATTACAGGCTTGAGCCACCGCGCCCGGCCGACTATCACGTTCTTGAAAGTGTTTGAAGCGACCTAATATCCCTAGGATCCTTATTTCTTTAAACATTTAAATCACAGTTATTTTTCCCAAAGATAGATTGCCATGGAAGAGGGGAACAAAGACGAAGGAGGAAGGTACAGGAAGGAAGGGGGCAGAGGACCAGAAACAAAGGCAAAGATAGGAGTGGGTGGGGACACGGGAAATTTCTTCTGCTTACTTCACAAGCTTACAGCCGACCCGGTCTGGCAAGTGACAAGGTGCCTATGGATGACACAGCCAGGGATTCTTCTAGGCCATGCAAATATTCAGTTGCTTTTGATTTCTTACATTTTTTTGAAGGTAATACTAGATTTCTGAAACTGCTCTCACTGACGCGCCTTTGTTTCTCCTGGAGCCGCGGGTCTGCAGCTGAGGGCATTTGTGTTTGGGAAGCCTGCCCCCTCCTGGATTAGTGAAACCTTACAGGCCACGTCTCCAAGCTCTCCAAAATGAGATCTAGTGTGTGAAAACGTTTCAACTGTTGTTCAGAGATTTGAGGAAAATAAATAAATAATCTTTTTCATATGATTCCCCTGAGATTTTTGGATTATTCTCATATAAATCTTTAGGTGGATTTTATGGATTTTGAAATCATACCCACCTAAAAATCCTGAAAAAATGTTTTAAGGACCCAAAGAGATAATAATAACAGCAATAACGGTAAACATTATATTCAGTGATTTCTATGTGCCAGGACTGTGCAAAGTACCCTGTGAACAATGCCAATTGCAGCACTCACCACCACCCCAAGAGACAGGTTCTCTGCATTATTACCCCCACCTTACAGAAAGCCTTGAAGCAGCAGTCCCCAACTTTTTTTGGCACCAAGGACTATCTTTGTGGAAGACAATTTTTCCACGGACCAGGTGGGGGATTGGGCGGGGGTGGTTTCAGGATGAAACTGTTCCATCTCAGATCATTAGGCATTAGATTCTCATAAGGAGTGTGCAACCTAGATCCCTCGCATGCACAGTTCACAATAGGGTTCACGCTCCTATGAGAACCTAATGTCACTTGCTGATCCGACAGGAGGCGGAGCTCAGGCAGTAATGCTCACCTACCAGCCACTCACCTACTGCTGTATGATCCCGTTCCTAACAGGCCACGGACTGGTACAGGTCCGCGGCCACGGGGACCCCTGCAAACTGGAGAGCTTCTCTACCACCACCCTCACACACCCAACCACCCATAGGTTGGGAGCCCCTGAAATTCTTGAACTGTCATGCCATCTATTGACCACACTTGACTGAATCAGAAATAATCGACCAAGCTGAGTTACTTGGATACTTTCTCCTGGGAATTTGGAAGCAGAATGAAAATAGCCATCAGTCTAGGCTGGTCACTTGAATGGAGGTCATCGAACATCAGGAGCCTACTGTGGAAGAGCATCTGCTGCCATGGAGAAGCAAAAAAGATAACCAGGAGAAAGAGAAAAGAACAAAGGGGAAGCATAGGAAAAAGCAAAAAAGACAACTTCCCTTTTCTTAGTCCCAGTCCCTCCTGAGGCTCCCCTGCTGGTTACGCTGATTTGGCTACCTGAAATAGGTTTGTTTTTGTCTATCAAAAAAAAAAAAAAAAAGTGTATATAACTAAGTCGTGTGAGCAATAATATCTAAAAGTGAATCAAAGCTACTGTTACGATGGTATAAAATCTGAAGTTAATATGGCACATTGAATGATGTGCATAATTTTATTGTAATCCATGGCAATTAGGCTCAAATAGGGAGCAATTAATGAAAATGACTATAATTATTATGATGTCAACAAAGCCAAGCCAAGCAATTCCAAAGTCAGCTGTAGGCAGGAGGAATTAGAGACAGCAGGAAGTTGTTCTGGGGTTCCTCGGAAGGACCTGGGATTTAAAAACCAGGAGACTAAGTCCTCCCCTTGCCGCTCACTTCTCTAGCAACCATGGTCCAGGAGGACTCCGGAGGTCCCAGCTAAGAAGCTGTGAGCCTCTAGCTACTCCTGACCACTCTCCTTGCCCTGCCTCTTCCCTCGATGCTTCTCCAAAGAGGAGGAGTCCTGAGGATGATGGGTTGTGGGGGAAGGGCTGCGTTTGCTTGAAAGGCTGTCTGTTCCTCAACACTGGATTGGTGAAATCTGGAGCACAGAGAATTGGAAACTGTTTTAGGAAGAAGTTGCCAGCTTACTTTCCATGGTGCACGCCTCCTTCAGTCTATGTCTACCCTTGACACAAAGCGTCATCAACATGGTCCAGAATAGCTCAGCCGGGATCTGTGTTGAGGATGGCGATGAAATCCTCACGGCAATAAAATGCATGCAATGGCGTGGCTTTGCTCTCTGTTCCATGGGCAGCTGCGGCTGGGAGTGTGACATGTGGTTGAGGTAGCACTGGATTGGGTTGTTGAGACTGCTGCATCCCAACTAAATACCATCATCTCAGTCTCTTTTCCACTGATGTACAGCTAACAAAGACCCCTCAGAACAGTCAACAAAAGCCAGATCCTAGACATCTGAGTAGTTTGACCTAAAGTAGCCCATACTTAGAGAAATAAAAATTCAGTGACTGGAAGTATTTTGTTTTCCTCCTTCCACTAAACCAGTACCTCAGTCTGAACTTTCACCAATCAGGGGTGCATTTGTGTTAGTAAGCAAATAAATATCAGCTATTTTACATGTATTCTTCCCTGAAAATGTGTGTGTGTGTGTGTGTTTTTTTTTTTTTTTTGGTGTGGGGATAAATTAATCTAATTAATTAATTAGCTATGATCCTGGCATAAGAGCAATGGGAATGTCACGGAAAGAACCAAGAAAGGTTTTTCTGGAGTTATTCAGTAAACATTGAGTAAGTACCATGTGTCAGTCATTGTGTTAGGCCCTGGAGGAAAAAAATCACAAAACAGACCTCTACTTTTTTTTTTATTTTTTATTTTTTGGACGCAGTCTCACCCTGTTGCCCAGGCTGGAGTGCAGTAGTGCCATCCCAGCTCACCACAACCTCTGCCTACTGGATTCAAGCGATTCTCCTGCCCCAGCCTTCCAAGTAGCTGGGACTACAGGTGTTTCTGTATTTTTAGTAAAGACAGGGTTTTGCCATTTTGGTCAGCGTGGTCTCGAACTCCTGACCTCAGGTAATCCGCCCGCCTTGGCCTCCCAAACTGCTGGGATTACAGGTGTGAGCCACCACACCTGGCCAGAACTCTTCAGGAACTTAGTACATCGGGTACTCAACATTAAGTGCATCGCAACTAAGTGTGATGACTTAGGGGCAGGAAAAAAGGAGGCTATTTCTATCTTGGAACATTTTAATAACCTCCAAACATTTTATACGGATAAAGCTGGGTTAAAACAAATATTAAGAGGTGTCTAGGAGAGAAAGGATGGGGGTGGGAGCTGGAAGAAAATTGTAAGAAAGGGGAGGGTTGTTATCTTGGAGCTAGAGATGGCTTCATCCTTGTGCATCTGAGGGCTGTTTTTAAATAGTGTCTGTCTGAATCATTCCTCCGCCCTCCACCCTTCACTTTCCACCCTCCACCCAACCCTCTTCCTGAGTCACCCTGACTGCCATTTCTCACCCTGAAAGGAGAAAGAGGAAAGGATATAATTTGTATCAAATCCCTACCAGCTGCTAGGATACATTCGTACATTTCGATTGGAACGTTTCATCTACATATACCACTGTGCAATGGGTGGGAGTTCTTTTGTGTAACGATGGGGAAACTGAGGTACAAAAGGGTAGGTAGCATGACTCTCCCCTTATTACACAGCTGATAAGACAAAGTGCCATAATGCAAACTCATATTCTAAATTATATCATTAATAATGAACATGCATGCTGCTTTTTTTGAAAGTTAAAAAAAAAAGTACATAAGTGTGAAACAAAAGTCTTTCCTTCTCTACATTCCAAAGTGTTTGGGGGCACATCCCTATGCAGTTTTCCCTTGCATACACAAATGTGTACCTACATATGTGACATATAACTGTATATGTGAACATGAACATTTTGACATAAAAGGGCATTCTAACCATATTGCTCTATAAATCACTTCTGTCACCTAATGCTACATCATGGATATTCTTCCATAATGCCCACATCTTTACATTTACTTCATTTTTCTAAGATCTATATGAAATTTAATAAATATATATTATGTAAGTATTTTCTTATTGATGAGGATGTCTCTGTTTAGTTTTAAGGTTTAATATTAGTGCAGTATTTAATACTAAAGTATTATCTGTATCTGAGTTTTAAAATTTACTCAAATGCAAAGCACAGGAATTCTGAAATGGAAGTTTAAGTATCCTTTTCTCTCACCCTCCATTCCAACCTCCATTCCCCAGAGTTGTGCTGTTGCTGTTGTTTTGTGTTTTTCTTCTAGTAGTTAACATTTTAACTTTAAATACTATAGTTCTTGATTTATCTGTTTTAGAAAGTATCTGTTGTCTTGCCTCAATGACAACTGAGTTTACTATACCTTTTTTTTTTTTTTTTTTGAGAGGGAGTCTCTCTCTGTTACCCAGGCTGGAGTGCAGTGCCACGATCTCAGCTCACTGCACCCTCTGCCTCCCAGGCTCAAGCGATTCTCCTGCCTCAGCCTCCCAAGTAGCTGATATTATAGGCGCCCACCCCCATGTCCAGCTAGTTTTTGTATTTTTAGTAGAGACAGCGTTTCACCATGTTGGCCAGGCTGATCTCAAACTCCTGACCTCAGGTGATCCACCCGCCTCAGCCTACCAAATTGCTGGGATTACAGGCGTGAGCCACCACGCCTGGCCAAGTTTATCATACTTATGCTATCTCTACCTCTTTCTTTTAAATGTTAGTCATATTTATAATTTTTAAGTTATTCAGTGTAAATTTGTACTTTTCTTTAGCTATGTCTTGTGTGATTTGTCAAAAAATTTAAATTTTTGAAAAAATTTAAATTTTTGACAAAATGTCTTATCAAAAAATTTAAATTTTCAAAAAATGTAAAACCCAATCTCAAAAAATGTATTCTGATTATGTCAATATTACATACTATAGTTCCAAGTAGTGTGATAGGATCCATAGGAAAGGAGACACTCTCCTCTGTGACTTAACCATGCTGGCTGCTTGAAGGAGAAGGACTGAGATCTAATGGCTTATGCTTTTATTTCTTTTCAGTTGCCTCCTAAGCCATACTGGTCTGCACTGTTCTTCATATATCAGGTTCAAGCTAATGGATCCAAGCCAAAGGACTCCATATTCTCCAAAGCCTGTAAGCAGAATGCTGGTGTGGTGTGGGGAGGAAGAAGTTCCATTGTGTCCCCACTGAGGGGACACAAAAGTCCCCAAAGGGTCACTGAACTGCCAGGTACCAAGAGATACCAGGTACCATGAGGCTGCCAAAGGCAGAGACGGGCCAATTCATCCACTTCAGCTGAGGCTGAGACATGGCATCCCTAAATGCCAAACAGGACATTGCAGGGAATAAGGATCAGAAAATCAGGTGTAAAACAGGAAGTCTCCCTAGAACCCACATGTGCTTATCCAAGACACCGTTATTCTCAAGCCACAGTGTTATCTATTCCCTTGCTCCAAACACCCAGATACCATTTTGGTGAGGAACAGGAGAAAGGAAAGGGAGTAGAATGTGAAAGGACTGTTTGAATCAGAAGAGACTGACATATTGATATTTGTCCAGTTTCATTGTTTCTACCCGACACCCAGTAAGAAAGAGTCCTAAGAGGAACATTAGTTCATGAGACTAACTGGCTGTTCATTAAACTCACAGCTGGACTACATTTTCCAGCCTTCCTTGCAGTTAGGTGTAACCATGTGAATGGATTCTGACCAATAAAATGTGAGTAGAAGTGGTAGATCCCATTTCCTGACCTGATACACACAGACCTCCCATGCATTATCCTTTATGTTCTTTTCTTTTCCACAGTGATCTTGGAAACCGTGTATTGAAGATGGTGAAGCCACAGATGGAAGACACCTGGATCCAGTTTTAAAAGAGCTGCCTGCCAATCAGGAACACCCTTTTTGAACTTTGAGGATGTGTTTTAATTCTCATATTCCTGCATAACAAACAACTCCAAATTTAGTGGATTAAAACAATAATTTATTAAAATCCCTATAAATTCTGTGAATTGACTGGGTTTAGCAGGGTGGATCTCACTTGGGGTGACTCATATGATTGCAGTCAGATGTGGGCATTTTTCTTTTAATTTTTATTCAGTGCCTAGATCCTTTACTGGCCCCTGGGAAATACATTATTAAAAATTCATATTTTCGGCCGGGCGCAGTGGCTCACGCCTGTAATCCCAGCACTTTGGGAGGCTGAAGCGGGTGGATCACGAGATCAGGAGATCGAGACCATCCTGGCTAACATGGTGAAATCCCGTCTCTACTAAAAATACAAAAAATTAGCGGAGCGTGGTGGCGGGCGCCTGTAGTCCCAGAAACTTGGGAGACTGAGGCAGGAGAATGGCATGAACCCGGGAGGCGGAGCTTGTAGTGAGCTGAGATCCGGCCACTGCACTCCAGCCTGGGTGACAGAGCGAGACTCCATCTCAAAAAAAAAAAAAAAAAAAGAATTCATATTTTCAGGCTGTCTCTGTTTCCAGGGACTCCATCCAGTGGGATTGGAATAGAGTCTGGAGATATGCAGCTTAAGCAGCACTTTTAGGAGCTTTATTCCTCTTGTTAGTTCTTCCCATTTCCTAAATCCCTAAGAACCTAGAGAATGAAAGTCAGTCTCTTTGTAGACTTAATAGGTCTAAAACTCAGCTCAAGTCAGAATGACTCCCCAGGAAACCACCTGTTTCCTTTTAAAGATGACACTTTCTAGATTCTGCTCATTGAAGTGCCTGTTTCTCTTCTATACTGGGCACACACCATTGTTCTGATGCTCTGAGCTAGGTCTTCAAATAGTAGCAGCGATAAGACTTCTCTCAGTCATTCATTCCACATTCTTTTTACGAAAGTGTCCAGAGCATCTGCTTTGACATTTCAGATTTTCTGCTAGGGGCACAACGTGTCTCCCTAGTTTTACCTGAGTATAAGCGTGACCTGGGTTTTGTATCTACTGGGCACATTTATATAATAAAATCCTAATATAAAGCTTCCTAATATATTCATTTCCTGAGATTTGTCTTTCGCCTTAAAATATCAGCATTCTTCATTTCACATCCTTCATGCACACACTAGTACTTCCCCTTGACCAAAGCCTTTCCTTAGCCTGTAGGGATTTCTGGAAAGTGTTCAGTGCAAAACATTCTCTTCCATCTGAGAGGCAAAGAACCTTCGAGTTTAGTCTCACTCTGCCCAGCACTGTATTTCACCACACACTTAGGAGACCTACTCCTTTATGAATCACTAGGAATTTGAGAAGTCACTGAGTCCATTCAACCCTACCCTCCAGAGAGGATAAAAGTGAAACTGCTTTATTCAGGTGAACACTGATCTTATTTCTAAAGACCACTAGGGAAGAAAAGGGTGACAATGAGACTGCTCAAACACTAGCATCATCTTTTGCTGTGGTTGTATTAATTAACTGATTGACCCACAATTGTTTCAAACCTGGAATCCTAATCACAGAATACAACCACCTCCCTTATTTTTGGCTGCTTTGATCTTAGCCACCCCTTCTTCAAACTCTCCACAGGAGTTCAGCTCCCTTACTTAACATTCCCAGCTCATGTCTTTTTATGACTACTGCAACAGTGATACCCTTTGCCTAGATATATTTTTCCTCTCCTGGTCATGTTCCATTTTTATCCTCCTTGAAAACAATGCTAAAAATGATCCGTCTCCAACAGCAAACCATCTAGGGAGGAACAGGAGCTGAGGAATGAGGAGGAATCTGTTCAAGGTCTGGTTAGCTGCTGCCTGGCTGTATTACCAGACAAGCAAAGACCAGAAACCTACTCTTCATTTTCTTCATCTGCAAAATTGGATTTGTGCAAATAACAGAGCCTACACCATTGGGCTTGTGCTGCAGGCACAATGGCCTTCTTTCAGTTCTTAGAAGCATCCTCTCCTACCACAGGGCTCTTGCAAAAGAGCTGTTTCCTCCCCATGGAACATGGGGCCCTTCCTCCGTCCTCTACTCTGGTGAATGCCCTTGATCAATTAAGTTGATACTTCCTCAGTGATGAGGCCAAATGTCCCTTTCATGCCACTGTGTACTTCACTTTCAGGGCACTGATCACAGTTCTAAATTTATATTGATTTGTGAGATTAATTAATTAACAGCATTCTTCTATAATAGACCATGTGTTCCATGAGAGCAGACACATCTGTTTTCTCTCACCAGTTTATATTCAGCACACAGCACTCAATAGATATTTGTGGAATAAATGAACATAAATAAATGAATAATAGTTGCACAAATAAAGGAGACTGTGCAGGCCACATTGTATTATTAATATTATCTTTTCCAAAGCAGCATTTATAATAATAATACCAACTATAAGGATCACAAGGACTACAGGGGTAAAGTATACGAAAGTTGTTTGTAAATTATAAAACACTAGACACATGTTAGCATTTTGTGGTCATTGAAATCTCATAGTTCTTTTTCCTGCAAACACCACAGTGGTTCCCTGCACAGCCATCTAACGCATGTCTACACTTGGAGACACCCGTGCTTCTGTCACCTGTTATGTGCCTGGTTTACCTATTAATTGTCCTCATAAACAAATTACAAGCCATACAGCAATAACACCACTGTTTGAAGAAGGAAGTGACACATTTTAAGGAAATGGCTCTCTTAGAACTCAGACACTGCAGCTCTTGTTACGGAGTAGGCTTTGTCACGAGAGAGTGAGGCAAGCAAAGAATTCTTGAAATTCTTGAAAGGATGCAGGGCTGGGGAAACTGAACTGGAGATGGTTAATTTTATGTGTCAGTGTGACTGGGCCACAGTGTGCCCAGATATTTTGTCAAATACAATTCTAAGCATTTCTGTGAGGGTGTTTTGAGATGAGATTAAATCAGTAGAGAGAATAAAGCAGGTTGCCTTCCCTAAGATGGCTTCTTACAATCAGGTGATGGCTTGAATAGAACAGAAGACTGACCCTGCCCTGAGTAAGAGAGAAATCCTTCTGCCTGAGTCCCTTTCAACCAGGACGTCAGCTTTTTTCCTGCCTTTGGACTTGAACAGAAACCTTGGCTCCTCTTGACTCTCAAGCCTGCTGGCCTTTGACAGAAAGTCCACTACGTGCTGTCCTGATTCTCAGGCCTTCAGATGTGGACTGGGACTAGACCACCAGCTCTCCTGGACTTCTAGCTGACCCGCCATGCAGATCTTGAGACTTGACTGCCACCATAATCATATGAGCCAAATCTTTATAAATTATCATAATATACATACAAATACACACACACACACACACACACACACACACACACACAATTGGTTCTTTTTCTCTGGAGAACCCTGACTACTACAGCTGGTTACAGGTGCTACTCCCAGCATTTGTGAAGGTCAAGCTCAGTGCCCAAAAGCAGAAGCTCATGAGAAAGGTTTCAGCAGTCATCGGCACTGGCGTATGATCTGGTAGATGCTGCAGCATGAACACAAATGGATCAGGTTCAGTTACATCAAGTTGCTCCTAGTGTTTCAGTCAACCACAGCAAGATCTGTGGTTGAAGTCTCACCAGTGGTTGAACTCACAGGGACTTTAGGAAAAGGAGTAACTTCACATTAGAGATGGCCTCAAACTCTGACAATCCTCCCATGAAGAGATGGTGTCTTTGTCTCCTCCCCTTGAAACTGTGGCAGACTCTGTGACCAATAGAATTTTTCAGGAGTGTCGTTGTCAGTTTCTGAGCCCAGGCCTTACAAGACTCACAACTTCCAAATTCTGTCTCTTAGAACATTCCCTGAAGAAGCCAGGGGCCATGTAAGAAATCCACCTACTCTGAGACCTTCATGCATGAGACCAAGCCACAATGCTGTGACTAGGCCCTGAAGGATGAACCTAGGTTGAGAGAGTAAGAAGGAGAGGAGCCAAGGGACACCAAGGTAATGGATATATATGCAAGTGAAGAAACCATAGTTATATGAAGCCACTGCATTTGGGGGTAATAGGTTATACAGCAATAGATAATTAAAACAGTAATTAACTGGCAAGAGAGAGGAATCCAAGCCCAATCCTGCTTTGATAAGGCTGGTGAGGTTCAGGAAGTGCTATAGACCTAAATGGAGACTGGTCTTTTAGGTAAATTATCAGGCTGACCACTAAGGAGGAAAAAGCTAAAAAGATGACTCAGGGTTACTTGGCACTGGCATTTCCCCAGACTCTGGATATGCAGTTAACACAAGCCCGCCAGAAGGTAGGGCTAAGCCAGTTGCTGCACTTCCTGGCTGTGCAGGTGAGGAACTGTTAGAGACTGAGCTCAGCTCAAAGTAGAACCAATCAGGATGCCAGCATGGTGTGGGTAGGAGGACGGAGGCAGAGAGAGACCACCAGCGAGCGCGAGAGCGTACAGGCATGGCGCATTGTATAAAGATTAAGGGAACAATGTTAAGAGTTGTGGGTTCCAATAAGCATATTAAAATAAATTAGCCAGGAGTAGTGGGGTGGGGGGCACCTGTAATCCCAGCTACTCAGTAGGCTGAGGCAGGAGAATCGCTTGAACCCGGGAGGTGGAGGTTGCAGTGAGCCAAGATCGTGCCATTGCACTCCAGCTTGGGGGACAGAGCGAGACTCTGTCTCAAAATAAATAAATAAATAAATAAATAAATAAATAAATCATTTTTATTAGACTTGGAATATTTATATATTACTACTAATTCTTTTAAATTACTAGTGTATTGAAGGCAACAATTATACTTAGTCTTTTTATATCCTTCACAAGGTAGAATTCATATGTTACAAAGTTTAATGTGGTTTTGTTACCAAAACCCAAATTTCTTTTGTCCTCTCTGAGCATCCCCTTGCTTATGCAAGTCTCAGCAGTGTATGAGACATGAAACAGAGAACTGCAGGCCACTGAGATCTCAAGGGATCAAGTTATTTATACGAAGAGCGGGAAGGGAGAAAGACTAGTTTAGTTCACAGTATTAAATGGAACTAAGAAAAAATAAAAGTTTTTGTGCAGCCAGCCTAGATTATTTTGTTTACTAATCTGCTATAGTCGTTTTCATAAAATGTTTAATTATAGCAAGACACAAGTTTAATAATATTTAAAAGTAATACAAAATTAGCCAGTCCAAGATTCCAGATCCAATACATGCCAGTTCTGTGAAGAGTCTGGTTTTTGTTTTGTTTCGCTTTGTTTTGTTACAAACCAAGTTGAAAATAGAGCAAAGAGCTTGCCAATTTAAAGCATTAGAACTCCTTAGAAAAAGAAACGAAATCATGCATATCTCACACTTAGGGAATTATTTATTTCCAGCATAAAGACTCTGGAGACTTAGGGGTAATTCTCCTGGATTCTCATGTGAATGTACCTTTCCCACCAAGCACTACTACCTAGTTATTTCAAGTGAGCAAATATTACTATGTTTATGAGACTAGACGATTCACAAAGTCAGGCTGTATATACATTAACTTTTTAGATATTCATTACATGACCTAGTAGAGTAAAAGACACTATGAAAACTTCATTAATACAGTTGAATTGACTAAATTTCAAGGAAATCCTTTATAAATCACTGATTGTGATGTAACTATTTACAGTAGCTAAAATATGATTTTTAAAAACTTATTTATTTTTATTTATTTTGAGACAGAGTCTCGCTTGTCACCCAGGCTGGAGTGCAGTGGTGTGATCTTAGCTCACTGCAACCTCTGCATGCCGGGTTCAAGCAATTCTCCTGCCTCAGCCTCCCAAGTAGCTGGGACCACAGGCGCACGCTGCCACCTCTGGCTAATTTTTTGTGTTTTAGTAGAGATGAGGTTTTGCAGTGTTGCCCAGGCTGGTCCTGAATTCCTGAGCTCAGGCAATCTGTCCACCTTGGCCTCCCAAAGTGCTAGAATACAGGCGTGAGCCACCGCACCCAGCCTCTAAAATATGCTTTTAAAGAGTATTTTTTTCTCTTATTTTGAGCCACATAACTGCATAAAATGTGATTTAATAATTCTTGCACTGAACAATATTAATGATTTTTCTTGTTAGCTGAGAGTAGTACTTCGATCATTGGGGTTTATAAAACCCCACTAAAAATATATGCTCACTTCTTCCACCCAGTCAGATAAATAAGCAATAGTATTTGATCATACTTTCAAATACAGTTAAGGTCCACAATAGGTCAGCTAGTTCTCCTTGGTAGTAATTGCATGAATTCTTAAAATTCTGTGTTTTATAAATACAACAAAAGCAAAAGTTGAGGAAAAACAAAAACGCATTCTTTGAAATTAACTATATAGAGTTTACTAAAAACTAACAAATATATATTAGAGATTAAGTTTCTCTCCTCCTCTGCAATGATTATATCCTTATATTCCTAAGGTAGAAAAGTCACCGCAAATAAGAAAGAATTTGATTTTAAAGTTTTAAGCGATTTTGTGACGTTCAGGAATTCTGCAGATCAGAAATTCAAAAAGCGTTCAGCAAGGATAACTTTTCCCTCTTTGCAATGTCTGTTGCCTCGGCTAAAAAGACTCTTATAACGGGGAGCTGGAATCATCCACAAGCCTGTTCACTCTCACATATGGCATCTCAGCCAGGATGAACTCCTGATCGCAAGCCAACCCTCCCAAAGGGTTGGAATTATGGTGTGAGCTACAACACCTGGTCTATTTTAAGATTTTGTTTGCTAGTATTTTTTTTGAAGATTTTTGAATCTATGTTCATCAGGGATATTGGTTTGTAGTTTTCTTTTTTTGTTGTGTCCTTGTCTCATTGTGGCATCACAGTGATACTGACCTCATAGAATAAGTTAGGGAGAATTCCCTCTGCTTTAATTTTTTGGAATAGTATCACGATTAGTAGTATTAGTTATTTATATGTTTGATAGAATTCAACTATGAATCCATTTGGTTCTGGGCTTTTCTTTGTTGGGAGACTTTTTATTACTGATTCAAGCTCACTACTCATTATTGGTATGTTCCGGTTTTCTATTTCTTCATGATTCAGTCTTAGTAACTTGCATGTTTCCAGGAATTTATCAATTTCCTCTAGGTTTTCCCGTTTGTTAGCATATAGATGTTCATAATTGTCTCTGATGATCCTTTGTATCCTTGTGATATCTGTCGTAATGTCTCCTGTTTCATTACTGATTTTGTTTATTTGGATCTTCTTTCTTCTTTTCTTGGTTAAGCTACTGGTTTATCAATTTTATCTTTTCGAAGGACCACCTTTTCATTTCATTGATCATTTGATTTTTTTTTTCAGTCCCTATTTTATTTGGTTTTGCTGTGATCTTTATTATCTTTATTATTTCCTTTCTTCTGCTAATTTAGAGTTTGGTTTGTTCTTTCTTTTCTAGTTCCTTAAGCTGTATTATCAGGTTATTAACTTGTGATCTTTCTACTTTTTTGATGTAGGTGTTTATGCTATAACTTTTTTTTTTTTTTTTTTTTTGAGACAGAGTCTGGCTCTATGGCACAGGCTGGAGTGCAACGGTGCAATCTCGGCTCACTGCAACCTCTGCCTCCTGGGTTCAAGTGATTCTCCTGCCTCAGCCTCCCGAGTAGCTGGGACTACAGGCATGCGCCACCATACCCAGCTAGTTTTTGTATTTTTAGTAGAGTCGGGGCTTCACCATATTGGCCGGGCTGGTCTTGAGTGCCTGACCTCGTGATCTGCCTGCCTTGGCCTCCCAAAGTGCTGGGATTACAGGTGTGAGCCACCGTGCCTGGCCTAAACTTCCTTCTAAGTACTGCTTTTACTGCATCCCATAGATTTGGGTACGTAGTGTTTCATACCAAACATTTGCATTTGTTTCAATACATTTTTTAATTTCCATCTTAGTATCTTCATCAACCCGATGGTCATTCAGTAACATGTTATTTAATTTCCATGTGTTTGTATAATTTCTAGAGTTCCTCGTGGTATTATAGTTTTTGTTTTGTTTTGTTTTTGAGACAGAGTCTGGCTATGTCTCCACAATCTCGGCTCACTGCAAGCTCCGCCTCCTGGGTTCACGCCATTCTCCTGCCTCAGTCTTCCAAGTACCTGGGACTACAGGTGCCCGCCACCAAACCTGGCTTTTTGTATTTTTTTTAGTAGAGACGGGGTTTCACCGTGTTAGCCAGGATGGTCTTGATCTCCTGACTTCGTGATCCGCCTGCCTCAGCCTCCCAAAGTGCTGGGATTACAGGCGTGAGCCACTGCAGCCAGCTAAGTTTTGCTTTTATTCTGTTGTGGTCTGAAAAGACACTTGATATGATTTCAATTTTTAAAAATTTGTGGAGATGTATTTTTGGGCCTAACATATAGTCTATCCTGATGAATATTTAATGTGCTGATGAAAAGAATATATATTCTGTGGTTGCTAAATAGGATGTTCTGTAAATGTCTGTTAGGTCCATTTTGCCTCAAGTCTATTTTAAATTCAGTATTTCTTTGTTTTCTGTCTAGATGATCCGTTTATTGCTGAGAGTAGGGTATGAATCTGGGTACTCCAGTGTTGGGTATGTATTTCTTTAGAATTGTTATATCCTCCGGATTGATCCCTTGATCATTATACAATAAGCTTCCTTGTCTGTTTTTTTAAACCTTCTTGACTTAAAGTCTGTTTTCTTTGGTATAAGTATAGCTACTCCTGCTCGCTTTTGGTTTCCATTTGCACAGAATCTCTTTTTCCATCCCTTTACTTTCAGTCTGTATGTCTCTTTACAAGTAAAGTGTGTTTCTTGTAGGCAGCATGTAGTCACATCTTTAAAAAAAAATCCACTCAGCTGTCTATATCTTTTAAGTGAGGAATTTAATCCATTTATATTTATGGTTATTATTGAGATACGAGGTTTTGTTCCTATCATATTGTTAATTATTTTCTGGTTGCTTTATATATTCTGTGTTACTTTCTTTTTCTCTTATTGCCATTGTGATTTAGTGGTTTTCTGTAGTGGTACACCATTTGAGTCCGTTATCTTCCTCATATGTGTGTTTGCTTTACCAGTGAGTTTTATACTTTCATGTTTTTTCATGATGGTAAATATCAGTCTTTCACTCACAGGTTTAGCACTGTCTTTGAACATTTCTTTTAGGGCCAGTCTGGTGGCAACGAATTCCCTTAGCTTTTGCTTGTCTGAGAAAGACTGTATTTTTCATTCATTTATGAAGGGTAAATTTGCTGGATATAGTATCTTTGGCTGGCAGTTTTTTTCTTTCAGTACTTTGAATATATTATCCTATTCTCTCCTGGCCTGTATAGTTTCTGCCGAGAAATCCACTGTTAGTCTGATGGGGGTTCCTTTATGGGTGACCAGATGCTTTTTTCTCCTGCCATTTTTTAAAATGTTCTCTTTGTCATTGACTTTAAACAGTTTGACTATAATGTGCTGTGGAGATTACTTTTTGCATTGCATCTGTTTAGGGATCTCAGAGCCTTCTGTATCTGGATATCTAAATCTTTTACTATGCTTAGGAACTTTTCACTTAATTAAGTAGGTTTTCTAGTCTTTCATTCTCTCTTCAAATTCTGGAACCCTGATGATTAGAATATTTGGTTGCTTTATTGTGTCCGATATGTCATGAGGTTTTGCTTATTTTTTTATGTGTGTGTGTGTGTGTGTGTGTGTGTGTGTGTGTGTGTGTATGACTGGGTCATTTCAAAAGACTTGTCTTTAAGTTCTGAGATTTTTTCTTCTGCTTGATCTGGTCTATTGTCAAAACTTTCAAACATATTTTGTATTTTATTCGATGAATTTCGCAGTTACGAAATTAGGTTTTTTATTTTTTATTTTCATTTTTCGAAACAAGGTCTTGCTCTGTTGCCCTAGCTGGAGTGCAGTGGCATGTTCACAGCTCACTACAGCTTCAACATCCCAGGCTCCAGTGATCCACCCACCTCAGTCTCCCAAGTAGCACACCTGGGACCACAGGTGTGCGCCACCATGCCCAGCTAATTTTTGTATTTTTTGTAGAGATGTGGTTTCACTATGTTGCCCAGACTGGTCTCAAACTCTTGGGCTCAACAGATCTGCCTACCTCAGCCTCCAAAAGTACTGGGATTATAGGCGTGAGCCACGATGAGTGGCCCAGAATTTCTATTTGGTTCTTTTTTAATGATCTCTTTGGTTAATTTCTCATTTATATCCTGAATTCTTTTTCTGATTTCTTTGTATTGTTTTTCAGCATTCTCTTGTATCTCACTGACCTTCTTTAGAATCAATAATTTAAATTCTTTTTCTGGGATTCATTAATTTCTTTTTGATTGGGATCTGTTGCTGAAGAATTATTGTGTTCCTTTGGAAGTGTCATATTTTCTCGCTTTTTGGTTCCTGTGTCCTTATATTGATATCTGCACATTTGGTGTAACAATTGCTTCTTCCAATTTTTTTGAATTTGCTTTCATGGGGGAGGACTTTTTCCTGAAGATGTATCCATGATGTTGGTTGGGTAAGACACTGTCTTTGATTCTTGGTGTGTGCAGTAGTTTAGTCACTGTATGATTTCTTCAGCTGTAAACAATGTTAGTAGTATCTGTAATTTCCTCCATGGCTTCGGGTGCAGTTATTACTGGAGGCTGTGGTAAAGTTTTGCTGGGGCCTGGGACAACAGGTAGGCCAGTCTTTGAGCCCCAGGGGTGGCAGTGGTGGGCTGAGTTCACCTGTTCCTGGATCCCAGGGCTGCATATACCAGCACTGATATTAGTGGACCAAGGCAGCCCAATTTTTGGCCTCCAGTGGCTTATTTTGATGCTGGTAGTGGTAGTAGTGGACCAGGCAGGTGGGGGTGGTTCTTCAGCCCTTTGGCAGCCAGCATGGTGTGACAAGGGCAGTGGCAGTGGTATGATGACCACTGGGTCCCAAGCTGTGTGTGATAGTGTTGTCAGTGGCTGAGATGGGCTAGGCAGACCAGTCTTGGGGCCCACGGGTAGCACATGTAGGTAGGTGCCAGCTATGGTGTTAGTGGCTCAGTGAGTAGGTCCAAACTCAGGGTTTGGTGAGGAGTGTTCTTGTTCCAGTGGTGTGGACTGGCATGGACAATACCCTGGCCCCTGGACTATGTGGTCTGGCACAATGGGTTGGGGGGTCTAAGCTGAGCCAGATGGGCTTTTCCTCAGGCTCTCTGATGGTGTGTGCAGGCACCAGCCATGGTAGGCTGGGGCAGGGCAATGTCCAGGCCACTGGCGGAATGCTCTGGTATGGACCACAAGTGACTGCACTGCTGCCCTGCCACTGGGGAGGGTGGTGCTACCTTCAGTAGCAAGTAGCGTAGGCCAGCAGGTGGAGAATGCACACACAATTCATGCCAGGAGTGCCTGCATCTCGACACTTGCTGCAGAAGCCAGCGCCTCACTCACACCTCAGTTGTGGGTGTTGTAGCTTGCAGTTGCTTATGCCTAGGCCTTGAGGGCAGCAGCCCATGCTTCACTTGTTCCTCAGACTAGCGCTGTTGGGCCCCAGGATAGTACACAGCCCACTGGAGGTTGGGCTCTAAAATGACACCTTGCTGGAGCTGCTTATGTCTCAGAGAGTGTGTGGGACCCAATGCAAGCACCCCATCCTGATTCAGGAGCCAGGAGGAATGCCGTCATACAATCTCCTGGCAGCTCCCTATGTTATTTTCAGGACTCACAAGAGTCTAGGGGATTTCCCATGGCTAGGATTGCAAAAGTCCACAGCAGAAATGTAGACCACTGAGAATCTTTCACTTAACCTTTCCCCACATTGAGGAGTCTCTCTCAGCTTCTAGCCAATTCCAGTCCAGCAGATTGCTTCACGTTCATCTCCTTTATTGCTTTAAGTAGTTCCTGTCACTTTTCCATTGAATTCTAGTATTCTCTCTTGGATGATCTATTCCAAGTGTAATTATCTCACAATTTTGGTTCTTCTTAGAAGAGGTTAGTATAAAATGTCTCTAGTCAGCCATCTTTGAGCCCCTCCAGAAAGAGCACTGTATTCAGAATTTATACATGGCCCCTCCAGAAACAGCACTGTATTCAGAATTTATACATGGCCCCTCAGGGCTCCAAGAGCCCTGTTCATTGAACCTGTGTTCATTGAACAAGGTGAAAGCTATATGACTTTTATGATATAGCCTCAGAAGTTTCATAGTCCCACTTCTGTCATACTTTTTGATCCAAGCAGTCACAAGCCCACCAAGATTCAATAGGTAGTGACATACTTGTCACCTTTTGATAAGAAGAATGTCAACAAATCTGTAACCTGTTTGAAAATCACTATGATCATATGTTTTTCCTCCCCCTACTTAAACATTTAAAGATCTCATCTACCACCTATATTAGTCAGGATGCTCAAGAAAAACAAATCCAATAGCATGTGTCTATATATATGTATATATATATAGAGAGAGAGAGAGAGAGAAAGGGATTTATTATAAGGAATTGGGTCATGTGGTTATGGAGACTGGCAAGTTCAATATCTGCAAAGTGGTTGGCAGGTTGGAGATCCAGGAGAACCTGTATTCAGTTCAAATGCAAAGGACAGTAAGCTGCTGTAGAACCAAGAAAGAGCTGATGTAGATGAAGTCCAATCTACTTCCTGTAGAACCAGGAAGTAGATGAAGTCCAAAGGAAAACGTCCTGCTCAGGAAGGCCATTTTTTGGTTCCACTCAGGACTTCAACTTACTGGATAAAGTCCACCCACAACCTATTATAATCAAAGTCCACCAATTTAAATGTTAATTTCATCCAAAAACCCTCACAGAAATACTCAGAAGAATGTTTGACCAAATATCTGGGTTCCCCATGGTCCAGCCCTGTTGACACGTAAAATTTACCATCCCACTACCTCTATATCACATTCCTAGTTTTAAAAATACCTTAAAACTCATTTTATTTTATTGCCATGTATTAATAATTTGCATACTAAGTGCCTTTTTGTTTTTATTCCTACCTTTCTGGTTTCATTAGAGGTTGCAGCATTCTCCCTAAATTCCTACTTGGAGGGACTAGAGAGTCACATATACTTGATCCTATAATTCTCAGTTCCAAAAGAGTTCACAGAAATAAATATACTAGAATTATGTAATACACAAGTTTAGGCTCTGGAGGAATAACCTCTGTGGTCTCCAAGGTTAAACCATCAGAGAGCAGTTGACATGATATCTCCAGTTAGGGTCCTAATGCAGACCCTTGTTCACATTTGTTATCCTGTTTCCACCTCTTCAACCCCCATTATCCTCATCTCTATTCCCTTTTGTTTTCTGCAGGACTATTTCCTGCTTCACATTAATTAATACTTACTGTAGAGAGCTCTTAGTTAGTCAATAACTGCACAAAGTTCAAGCCATAAAATTCAGGCATTCTGCTTCAAGAACGCAAAGTTCATTTTCTGTGTTTAAGTTGCTCTTTCTTCTTCTGCTTCTAGTAATTATTACAGAAAACATCCAATGCAAGAATTGCAGGAGAGTAGACTCTCTCATGTAGCTTTCTTTAAATGGTATACAGAGCCCTAGATGAAGGCTTCTGTTAGGCCTTCTTGCAGTTACAGCAATGTCATGAACATATGGTCTTAGGTAGGTACTGATCTAAGTGGTACCTGGAAAACTCTCCTATTAAGCAAAATCTTATTTCTTCTCTCACAAAAGACTCTACTTCAGAGGGCTATTTTTCCCTAGAGCTGAGATAGAGTTGTTTGTCCTCTAACATCTTTGGAATGCCCTGGGCTAGATATTAAAGTGCAGATCCCTGGTCCCCACCTAGACCAACTGAATTGCATTCTCTAGCTGGAGGGCTGCTTCAAGAATTTGCTTTTCTTTTTATTGTGGTAAAGTATACATAACATAAAATTTACCATTTTTTTTTTCTTGAGATGGAGTCTCACTCTGTCACCCAGGCTAGAGTGGCAGTGGCGTGATCTCATCTCACTGCTATCTCCATCCACTAGGCTCAAGGGATCCTCCCACCTCAGCCTCCCTTGTAGCTGGTGTTTCCAGAATTGGTGGGTTCTTGGTGTCTCTGACTTCAAGAATGAAGCCGCAGACCCTCGCGGTGAGTGTTACAGTTCTTAAAGATGGTGTGTCCGGAGTTCGTTCCTTCAGAAGTTCAGATGTGTCCGCAGTTTCTTCCTTCTGGTGGGTTCGTGGTCTCGCTGACTTCAGGACTGAAGCTGCAGACCTTCCCGGTGAGTGTTACAGCTCTTAAAGGTGGTGCGTCTGGAGCTGTTCATTCTTCCTGGTAGGTTTGTGGTCTCGCTGGCTTCAGGAGTGAAGCTGCAGACGTTTGCGGTGAGTGTTACAGCTCATAAAGGCAGCATGGACCCAAACAGTGAGCAGCAGCAAGATTTATTGTAAAGAGCAAACGAACAAAGCTTCCACAGCGTGTAGGGGAACCCCAGTGGGTTGCCACTGCTGGCTCCAGCAGCCTGCTTTTCTACCCACACCCTGCTGATTGGTCCGTTTTGACAGAGTGCTGATAGGTGAGTTTACAATCCCTGAGCTAGACACAGAGTGCTGATTGGTGCATTTACAATCGTTTAGCTAGACACAAAAGTTCTCCAAGTCCCCACTAGATTAGCTAGACACAGAACCCTGCTTGGTGCCTTTACAAACCTTGAGCTAGACACAGGGTGGTGATTGGTGCATTTACAATCCTTGAGCTAGACACAAGGTGCTGATTGGTGCATTTACAATCCTCCAGCTAGACATAAAAGTTCTCCTAGTCCCCACCCAACTCAGGAGACCAGCTGGCTTCCCTAGTGGATGCCGCACCCAGCGCAGGGGGAGCTGCCCGGGACTGCACCCCATCAGTCTCATGCCGTGCACAGGCCCTTCTCAGTCCTTGGGCAGTTGATGGCACCCTGTGCCATGGAGCAGGGGGTCGTGCCCATCTGGGAGGCCCGGGCTGCACTGGAGCCCACAGAGTGGGGGGGCGGGGGCCCTAAATACTGATAGCCACTAGGGGGTAGTGGCAGGGGTGGGGGGGCTCGGGCATGGCAGGCTGCAGGTCCCAAGCCCTGCCCTGAGGGGAGGCGGCCCCATGAGAATTCGAGCAAGGCCTGGGTGGGCCGGCAGTGCTGGAGGACCTGGTGCACCCTCCCCGCAGCTGCTGGCCCTGGTGCTAAGCCCCTCACTGCCTGAGGCTGGCAGCACAGGCCACCCGCTTCAAGTGAACCATCTGTCAAGCCTGCGCCAACCCAGAACTGGCTCTGGCCCGTGAGCGCAGGACGCAGTCCCGGTTCCTGCCCGCGCCTCTCCCTCCAGCAAGCAGAGGGAGCTGGCTCCTGCCTAGGCCAGCCCAGAGAGGGGCTCCCACAGTGCTGTGGTGGGCTGAAGGGCTCCTCAAGCACCGCCAGAGTGGACGCTGAGGCCAAGGAAGCACCAAGAGCGAGGGCTGCTAGCATGTTGTCACCTGTCACTGGACTACAGGTGCGCACCACCACCCTCAGCTAATTTTTAATTTTTTTGTAGAGATGAGGTCTCACTATATTGCCCAGGCTGGTCTCAAAGTCCTAAGCTCAAGTGATCCTCCCACCTCAGCCTCCCAAAGTTCTGGGATTGCAGACGTGAGCCACCATGCCGCTCATACACTATTTGTTCTTTTATGTCTAGTTTATTTCACTTAACATAATGTTTTTAAGGCTCATCCAAATTGTAGCATGTGTCAAATTTTTCTTCCTTTGCAAGGCTGAATAATATTCCATTATATGCATATACCACGTTGTGTTTATCCGTTCATCCATCAGTGGACATTCAGGTTATCTCCACATGTTGGCTATTGTGAATAATGCTGCTGCGAACATGGGTGTACAAATATCTGTTAGCATCCTTTTCATTTATTTTGGGTATAAACCTAGAAGGCATTGCACATTTTTAACAAGCTTCTCTAGTAAGCTTCTTGCCCTAAATACTGATAGCCACTAGTTTAGAGGCTTTGCTAGTTAATTGTTTTATCAAATCATATGTAGATATATGTTTAAATTTATTTTAGAATAAAATGAGTAGGGTTTCGTACCTTTTTTTTTTTTTTTTTGGCTAGTCCTTTTTCCACATCCATGTTAAGGATCTAAAATCTTGGGTTTTGCCCACTACAAAATCTCCTTTGATAAAGAGTACCCTCCCTAAAACACCTCTCTCATTTTTCAAATCTACTCCACCTTCTTTAAAATCCATTCGGCAGTTTTCACAGCCTAAACAATAAAACCAAAACTCTTTAGCATGACTTTCAGAGCTATTCACCATGAGGCTCCATTCATCTTCTCAGTCTCATCTTCCTAGAAATGCTACATTCTTGCCTAGGGTTCTCAAAGTATGGTCTGTTAGAAATGCAGATCCAGCCAGGCACAGTGACTCATGCCTCTAATCCCAGAACTTTGGGAGGTTGAGGCAGGAAGACCACGAGGTCAGGAGTTTGAGACCAGCCCAGCCAACATGGCGAAACCCTGTCCTACTAAAAATACGAAAAATTAGCTGGGCATGGTGGTGGGCGCCTGTAATCCCAGCTACTCAGGAGGCTGAGGCAGGAGAATCACTTGAACCTGGGAGGCAGAGGTTGCAGTGAGCCAAGATCACACCATTGCACTCCAGCCTGGGCCACAGAGCCAGGCTCTGTCTCAAAAAAAAAAAAAAAAAAAAAAAAAAAAAAGCAGACCTATTTAATTAGAAACCTTGAGGGTGGGGCAGCGAGGGAGCAGCCGGTTGTTTGTAATAAGACTTCAGACTTCAGGTGATTCTGGTAGCCAAACTACTTGTTATAGTCATCCCCAAACACTTTTACTGCCAGCTGAATTTATTCTCATATTATCTCCACCTGCCCGGGATTGCTCTCCCTTTCTGCCCATTCAGATCCTGTGTGGCCTGCAAGCCCCAAGTCATTTGCTACCTTACTCATACAGCCACTGCACAATTTCCTGTTAGAAATCCTTTTCCCAGCTTTGGACACAGATGCGTCCCCCTACCGTTTTTTTTTGAGACAAGGTCTCACTCTATCAGCCAGGCTGGGGTGCAGTGACACACTCACTGTAGCCTCAGCTTCCTGGGCTTTAGCAATCCTCTAACCTCAGCCTCCCAACTAGCTGGGAGTACAGGCATGTACCACCACACCCATCTATTTTTTTTTTTAATTTTTGTAGAGACAGGCTGATACTATGTTAGTCTCAAACTCCTGAGTTCAAGCAGTTCTCCCACCTTAGCCTCCCAAAGTGCTGGCATTACAGACATGAGCTACTGCGCCCAGCCGGATGGTTCCTTTTCTATGAGCCATTTGGCCATTTATCCTGCACTAACTCCTCTGTCTTGCACATAACTGGTAACGACTAAACTTTATTGATCTAAGTAGATTTGATTTACCTCTACTGGATTTAAAAGGCAGCTGAGGAACTCAAACTATGGCCCTGGTCCCTTCAGACCTGCTGAAGCTCCATATTTTTAATATACTCCCAAGTTATCGATAAGGATAACAAGACACTTCCGACAGAAATGCAACCGTGATTTACCAGCCCCGAACCAAAGGTGGATAGTGTGAAATGGTGTGAAAGTCAATTAGGTAGCACCCAGATGAATGTTCATTTCAGGAAATGAGTGAGGCTCAGCTGTAGCAACAGATGAGGAGTAGGATGGTGCCTGCATCCACCAGAGGGAAAGGGAGAGAACAAAAACACAGGTGCGAGCCTTTTGTTCTTTGGCGCATTCCCTGTGGGTTTATGGAGATGTCTGGGAGCACCTCCCTTTCCTTTCAAGCTTTATGACACATAATCTAAAACGATGGGGCAGCTTCCTTGCGATGACTCAAAAAGGTGTAAGTAGTAGATTTCGTGTAGGAGGATCGGCTAGGTTCAGTTAGACTTGCTACAAAGCCTGTGAGAAGAAACAGTGGGAAAGTGAGATTTCATTTTTCCCCCAGATGCTGAAGAGTCTCCGTATCCCATAGGGAATGCTGTAATGTGTTCGTAATGGGAATATCTATCTTTATGTTCAAATGCTGCCTAATTCACTGGCAAACAGGGAGGGAAATGCTTTTCTACACATAACCCAATAAGATGATTCATTAGAAATACTGTTTAGAATTAATGAAATGTTGAATGATTTTCCATCCTTTTTTTTCCTAATAGTTGGTTAATGAGGATGAAAAGCAATTATTTTTTATAATACATTTTCATGTAATTGGTGGCTAAGTGTACTCAATAGAGAATAATGAAAATACGTTTGCAGTGAGTTTCTTTGAAATGGAAACAGTAGAATTGGGAAGACTCTGGAAAATTTTACCCTTTGGGCTACAAGCACAAATTTTCCTCCATCAATCATTATATATAATTTCCAATATGTTCAGTATTGAAAGTGAGTATTATTATTCCTTTAAAAAGGCATAATTCTTTGAGATCTCTGCATTTGGGATGAGTTTATAGTGTTGCTGCAAATTTGAAGGCTGCAAACAGTGATAGGAAAAGCATGTTTGTTTTTTAAAGTTGGCTATTTTTAGCTATGTATGCTAAATGAAAAGGCAATCATATTTAAAATTATGCTACAATGTTTTTCTTTGATGTATGAAAGGAAGCTGTTCACTAAATGAAATTCACAACTAAGTGCAGGGGGTGGGGGGCAGGGAACTTTTTAGTCTAAGAAAATGTTTCAAATCTTCTGGCCAAGACTCTCTTGAGGAGGATAATCTCCCAGTGTTTTCAGACTGTGATCACAACCACCAATAATCATGTGGAACCTTCTAGGAAACTACTTTGGTTTATGTCCCTGAAAACTACTTTGGTTTATGTCCCTGAAAACTAATTTCTAGCTTCTAGAAAAAGGTGTCAAGTGTACACTAGAATATTCAGACCACTTACTAGTTTCTGTTGATCTTTTTAATATAACTATTTTCATAATTATATCACTTTAAGGCTCTTCTTTCACCCTCCCCACCCACCCCAATATTCTCTTGAAGTTCTTTCTGCTATTGATGGAGAGTATTCTGCCTGGGGAGCTGTCTGATTCAAAGCCAAGTTTGCAGTTGTACAAAGGAGGGTCCGTGGGTGTTTATTGCAGATGTAGGGGTCAAGGGAAAGCGTCTCCTCTGCCTTCTGAAGGTTTGCTGAAAATGAACTCAAAACAGGCAGATTAACAGGAAAAAAACCCTGGACTGAGTAGTTTGGAGTTTCATTTAGTGAAAACAGCTTCCTGTCATGTATCAAAGAAAAACAAGTGTAGCATAATTTTAAATACGAATTTGTGGATGTACATGGACACAGAAGCCTTGCAAATATGAGACTCAGAGAAGGGCCAGATTATTGAGGCTTAAATACCCTCCTCATATTGTCACCGCCTTCGCAATATTGTGACAGAGAAATCTGACATAGCCAACTCCATCTTGCTTCTAACCTCCAAGCTGTTCTTATTCATTCCGGGGCGTAGATCAAGCTAACTTGGGGAGGGATTTTGTCTTTAGTTTAACCTTAAAGCAAGGATGATAATAGCCCTTCCCAAAACTGCTCCCTCCTTGTTTGAGGACCAAAACCAACTTTATAAAACCGATGAAAGGCTACAAGACTAGGATTATGGGAATGGCCTTAACTCTGCTAAAATGCGGTTGTAGTTAAAGGATAACCAGCCATTGTTGCCAGAGGTCACAAGATTTGTAACCTCCCCAACTGTTCCTGTAGATAGCATCACTATTGTAAAACCTAAAATTGGTGTTTGAGGTATTTTTCAGACACTGCATTCTGATGGACCAGCTTTCGCTACCCATACTGCTAACCCATACCAAGAAACTGGCTTATTTGGTCTTCTGATCCCACCCAGGAACTGACTCAGTGCAAGAAGAGAGCTTCAGCCTCCTATAATTCCATCCCCAACGCAACCAATCATCATTTCCTACCCCCTAGACCCCTACCCACCCAACTATCCTTAAAAAACCCTAGCCTGTGAATTTTCAGGGAAGCCGAATTGTATAGCAAACTTCCGTCTTCCAAATGGCTGACCCTGCATTAAACTCTTTCTCTGAAGCAATATTGCTTCTTCAGTAATTTGACTCTCTCTCTCTGTGCAGCAGGCAAAAAGTACCCATTGGGTAATCACAATAGAAGACAGAGAAAAGGGGGAAATGTGGCAATTTTAAAAGGTAATAAATAACTTTTAGAAAGAATGAATGGACTCAAGAGGCAGATGTTATCTTGTAAATGATTCTCCTAATAAACTAAATGAGACTAGCAAGTTATGGGAAGGTGGGGGGCAGAACTGCACTGTGAAAAAGGGTGTCTTATTATATAGATAAAGTCTCCCAGGTAATCTTTCAAACCTTCTCTCAGAAAAATTAATGAAAAGTCTGCCAGGGTGTGCAAACAACTGTTATTAATAGTTTCTTCTCTTCTCTGGTGGCGAATTTTTCCTGGTTATTTGACAAGGTTACTAGGGAGAGGGTCTTAAGACAATTGCATTTCTTTTGGAAAGAAATTTCCTTAGATTAAAAAAAATTCCAGAGAGAGCCTCTCCCTGTGCTTGGGGTAGGGGAGGAAACGAGAAGATTAAAAAGGTTTTTGGTTCTAAGGCAGCTTCTAAGGCCTTCCAATTCCTTTTCATTCAAATTAGTCAGCATGCCAAAGCTTCAAACTTTGAGGTATGCTCTCTCTACCCCAACACAGGTGATAACAGAACAGCATTGGCACTGGTTTCTTTTCCTTTTAGAAGGGAAAAACGGATGACTCCAAGAACACTGGGATTGCTAGATTGTCCTTTGAAGATATCAGACCTTCTTACAAGGTCTCAATTTGTATTCTTTCTATGCAGTTTTGTAAAAGAGAACATAAGTTTGTTAACTTTGTGAATTAATTCCAATAATGTTAACTTGAGTTGTTTTCTTTTTCCTATTTAAGAAATAATTTGAATTTCTTTCTCCCTCCAAATCTTTTTTCATGCATCATTCTTATCTGTTTTTCCCTCGAGACGGCCATCTCTGATGACAAATAGCCCTGTAATAAATCCTGGGTTGATCATCAAATAGGAAGATTCAGAGAGACTCTTACTGGGCCAGGTGTCAACTTGCTGCATTCAGTAGCCTGAGAATCGTAATTCCAGTTTGTGAAGTTAAAACTTGACAGTGACATTGTGAAATCTTGTTTTACTAATGACTGTATCAGTGATTCATTTGGTTCCTTGCATTCATGTGCCCTGCTTTGCAAATTCAAATGTACTTTTCATAACAATATGCTTACTTCTGTCTTTAATATTAATAAGAAGGCATCTGGTCCCTTTCCCTGTCTTTACCTTTCAATTACCATAACAATCATTCTAACTTAGACCACATTTTTTTTTTTTTTTTGAGATGGAGTCTTGCTCTGTTGCCCAGGCTGGAGTACAGTGGCACGGTCTCCATTCATGGCAACTTCCATCTCCCGGGTTCAAGCGATTCTCCTGCCTCTGCCTCCTGAGTAGCTGGGAATACAGGCGCACGCCACCACACCCAGCTAATAATTGTAGTTTTAGTAGAGACAGGGCTTCACGATGTTGGCCAGTCTGGTATTGAACTCCTGACCTCAGGTGATCCACCCACCTTGGTCTCACAAAGTGCTGGGATTATAAGCATAAGCCACTGCGCCTAGCCTTCAGACCATTTTTGTTTTTCCCTGTGTACTGCCCCCACCAGCATGTCCCATATATTCCATCTTACATATGCTCATCAAATTAATCTTCCTAAATTGAAGCTGTCATATTTTCTTGCTTAGAAACCTTAAACTACTTTCTCTTGCCTGATATACTTACACTGGTATCTGCGTAATTGAGCTTTAACCATTTTTTCCAGTCTTATCCCCAGCACACTCCCCCAAAACTTTCACTACCTTCAGCCAAAGGAAACACACTAGAGCTTTCCACATCCTCATTTTTGCTCATACTGCCTAAAACAGGGGTTAGCAAACTATGTCCAGTGGATTTGATCTGCAGACTGTTCTTGTACAACCCATAGGCTATGAATAGTTTTTACCTGTTTAAAAGATGAAAAAGTGGAAGAGGTAGAAGAGCAGCAAAATAAGAATATGCAACAGAGACTGAATGTGAGCCATAGACCTTAAAATATTTATTATCTGGCTCTTTACAGAAAAAGTTTGCCAATACCTGGCCTAGAAAACACCCTTCCCTCTCCTTGTGCTGCCATTAAAATTGCATTTACTATTGTAGGCCTATGCTAAACACAGCTTCACACCATCCTTCTCCTACTCAGCTGCCTAAATGTCTCCTGTCTTCAAACCCCTTGGGGCCTTTTTGGGTTCTTTTAGACCTCTTACCTTTCTCTGTTGTGCTATAATTATTGTGTAAGTTTTTATTTTTTTATTTTTTATTTTTATTTTTTTTTGAGATGGAGTCTCACTCTGTCGCCCGGGCTGGAGTGCAGTGGCCGGATCTCAGCTCACTGCAAGCTCCGCCTCCCGGGTTCACGCCATTCTCCTGCCTCAGCCTCCCGAGTAGCTGGGACTACAGGCGCCCGCCGCCTCGCCCGGCTAGTTTTTTGTATTTTTTTTTTAGTAGAGACGGGGTTTCACCGTGTTAGCCAGGATGGTCTCCATCTCCTGACCTCGTGATCCGCCCGTCTCGGCCTCCCAAAGTGCTGGGATTACAGGCTTGAGCCACCGCGCCCGGCCAATTATTGTGTAAGTTTTTATTAAGTGAAAGCTCTCTGATGATAAAGACGGTTTCTCATATTTAAAAAAATATCTTCCAGTATTCCAGCATCTAGTAAAGTGAGTTACAGACCAAATAAACTTGGTAAATATTTGTAATTGAATTCAGTTAGGGTCAAATATAAGCCATTTCCTGGGTTCCTAAAAATGAGTATGAGTTTTCTTTTTCCCTGGGCCTCTATTTGTGTTACTCCAAAGATCACTATTCACTGAACCAAGAAGACCCAGGATACAACATAAGGGTGAGCCTGGAATTGAATGAAACCACAGGTACTGCTTGAGATCTGGCCAAATGAAGAACAAATGCAAGTTGTTAATATAAATTATATCGACTCCTAGAAATGTCACTACTTACTCCAAAATGCTGTTGTGTTTTCTGAGTTTTCTACTGTAGAGGTAGAAAGGTGTAATACCTTCCTCACCCATCATAAGGGTCAAGGCCGACACTCCTATAAGAAAACACAGGTTAACAAGAGAAAAGCATAACAAACTTATTTAATTAATGTTTTATATGACATGGGAAACTTCCAAAATGAAGACCCAAAGACCCAGGAAAAACTGTCTGTTTTTATGCATAGGTTTGATGAAGGATGGACAGCCTTGTAGAAATGTGGTTGGAGAGAAGGATGTGATCTAATGGTAACAGACTGAGAGGGTAAACCCAGCAAGGCCTGTCCAGATTCATCTTGGCCTCTCTGTGTAGCATTCCTTCCTCCTGGGAATGGGGCAGAAGCCCTCTGGAATGAGGGTCTTCAAGAGAGAAAGAAGGGGCTGGGTGCTGTAGCTCATGCATGTAATCCCAGCACTTTGGGAGGCCCAGACGAGCAGATCACTTGAGGTCAGGAGTTCAAGACCAGCCAGGAAAACATAGTGAAACCCTGTCTACTAAAAATATAAAAACTAGCCAGACATGGTGGCGTGTGCCTGTAATCCCAGCTACTCAGGATGCCGAGGCAGGAGAATTGCTTGAGACCAGAAGGCGGAGGTTGCAGTGAGCGGAGATAGTGCCACTGCACTCCAGCCTGAGTGATAGAGCAAGACTCTGTCTCAAAAAAAAAAAAAAAAAAAAAAAAAAAAAAAAAAAAACAAGAGAGAGAGAGAGAGAGAAAGAGAAAGGAGAAGGGAGAGAGTGACCTTTCTAAGCTTTATGGCTTGCTTTGGGGAAGGAGAATTCTAGTTTCCATGACCTACACTGGGGAAGAGGAATCTGGTTTCTATGTCTCACTTCCAGGGAGAAAGAAGGGTGGAAAACAGGAGGATGGCAGAAGGTCAAACAGACCTTGTTTCTGAGGTCCTTCCAGTATCCTTCAGTTCAAAGTACTCAGCATGCCAAGGTGCCACACCTTGGGGGTATCATGCTTGAGCCCTGACGCTGTTTAATAACAAGATGAAGGATTTGGTACATTTGATGTAAGTGATTGATTTAGATAACTCCTTGAATTTTATGTTGGAATTTGGAAGTTTAAGTCATGGATTTATAAGGATCAAAAGTTTACCAAACCAGGTACTCCATGAAGTACACTCTATTAGACAGTAAACTATAACAAACATTTGGCAGGAGTTATGGCATAATTTGATAATATACAAAGCCAGAATACACAAGTGGGAATCTGAGGAATGTGACTGACAAGTTGTTAAAGAGATATGAATGGGGCTGACCTTCTAAACCAGCATAAGTTTGGTCATTCATTGGATTCAGTGCACGTCAGTCATTTCTACTCAACCAATAAGTATAGAAAGCATCCTTCGGACAGAAAACAAACATAGTGAGTGGTCCAAAGAGAGACATGGATTTTGAAATAAGAAAAAAGAAGCTAACAAGTTTCAGACAGATTTCAGGGAAGGCAATATGGTAATCAATATGAAGATCTAATCTCATGTTAGTGACAAATCCATCAAGGACATCACACACACACAACCAAGATATGAGATCCAAAGATAATGTGTTAGTAAAACATGTCATTTAGGCAGAAGGGGAGTTTATATTATCGTTGAGGAAGGAAGAAAATTGTTGAAGCCAGAAATATAGTGCCCAATTTCAGGTCTAAGGAGTGAAACAAGGCCATCATCAGATAATAGCATCAGAAGTTAGAAGATTGGCAAGATCTTGATAGTTAGAGGGTGAGGCAGGACAAGATAAGTGGATACGGATGAGGGCTACGCTGGTATGAGGGTGTCAAACATACGGTGTCACCTCCATGGGAAAGAATTTGCAGACAAAGATCATTATGCTATGGTTTTCTTGTCCCCACCAAAACTCCAGTTGAAATGTGATTGGCATTGTAACAGTAGTGAGAGGTGAGGCCTTTGAGAGGTGATTAGGTCAGGAGGATTCTGCCTGCGTGAAAGGGTTAATGCTATTACTGCAGGAGTGGGTTACATATCATATAAATGGGCTCGTGATGAAAGGATCAGTGCAGCCCCCGCTCACACTCCCTGTCTTCGATGTGCTTGCTTGCCCTTCTACCATGTTACGAGGCAGCAAGAAAGCCCTCACTGGATGGAGACCCTTCATCTTGGACTTCCTATCCTCCAGAACTGGGAGTCTAATAAGCTTCTTTTCTTTATAAATTACCCAGTCTGTGCTATTCAATTATAGTAGCAGACTATTTTCAGACTAATACAATTACAAAATGGGGATCTTCTAGTGAAATTGCATCCAGACACTAGACTAGGCCTCTAGAACTTTAGACACAAATAATATTTTCCAAGGTAACCACAATATCATTGTCATACCTAAAAAGATGAATAATTATTACTTAATATTATCGAACACCCAGTCTGTAGTCTAACTTTCTCCATTGTCTTTAATAAAAAGCAAATTCTTCACATATTTCTTATGGTGACATATTTCAGAGAATGTAATGGAGCCTAATGTTTATTGATTTTATGTTCCATCTCTGAGGGCTGCAAATAAATATTTTCAGAATCCCATGGTGACAGAAGCAGTAACATGATGTCATATCTGAGACTCTGGCAAGGGCAGTAGCTGGACTGAAGTAATGTTTAATGGAAATGCAAGGGAGAAACAGGGCCAAAACTATACCAGGATGAGTAGTCAACTATCTACAGAGGGCTGCCTTCAGGGTAAAAAAGTTCCTCCTCTTCTAAACTTCCTCCTACAACTCCTCCACCTGTCCCATCTGTTACACCCTCCTTATTACCTGGCTTGAGCAAGGACAGTCACTTTGAGCAGCAGAAGGTCCACATTTGGCTACTCTGGCTGGCACTTGGCAACATGGTTTCTTTCCTCACCCCGTGATCTGCCCTCCTGCCTTCCTTGTTCTAAGGACAAGTTCGTGTTCTAAGCATGATCCATTTGCTTCTGGGCTCACCCTTTACTCCTCTACTCTGGCATTCTGACTCCTTCTCATTTTTCCTCACACAGTTCCACTTCCTCTGGCTTAACTCCACGTACATCTCATTTTGAGATCTCCACCTCTTTCTTCATTGTGTTTACCTCCTGCTCCTTAATAAGTGTCCCTGTGATTCCCATACTCCTACAGTTGAAAGGCCTTAGTCTATGCTTCCAACTACCTCAATACCTCTTGAGGCCCTTGTTATAGCCAGTCATGCACAGTGGGTCTTGCTCCACTGAGATTCTTTAGAGATTTGCATGCTCCCAAGATAAATCTCTGGGCATTGCTCCACCCCCTCTACAACTATGACCTTCATCACTCCATGTGTGTTATGACATTTATGAGCATTGTTCAGCCCATGGAATTATCAAGGACTAGAAACAAGGCTCTATCCACAAAGATAAAATAGGAATCAAACCACCAAAAAGGCATGCAGAGGACATAAGTGGACTTGGGGGGTACATTTTTTTTGTTTGTTTGTTTCTAGAATAAAGAATTACATTCAGTTTGAACAATGTAAAAACTCCACAAGGTCAGAGAGACCCAGAATTACAGGCTCACTACCTTCATACCATTTCAGCTGTGGGAGGGGCCCTATCAGCTCTCCAGGGCCCACTTCATCACTATTGGAGAAAATTCTTATTGGGCCACATTTACACACTCCTGTGTTCTGTTTCTTACTATATCATTGGGCTTACTTGAGGTTTCAATGCAATAGGCTTGGTCAGAGCCTACCATATAGCTTCTATGATCACCTCTATTTTACGGACAAGGCAAAAATAATTTAAGAAACTTGCATGAAGGACATAGCAACTATACAGCTAGAGAGGTCATTTGAACTCAGATAGCCTAATTTCACAGTCCATCCTCATGACATTTCTTAAAATGGCTCTTCTGTTACTGAATGGTGTAGCACATTAGCTTATTGGTACCTATTAATCAGAAATTGAGATTTGATTAGCTGCCTTGAAAAATGAAAGAACAAGTACATTTTGGTAGAAATAATCTATAAGAGGAGCGTTGCCATGGAATGCCTTCAGTGATGGGGGAGAAAGGGATGTGTATGCCAAATTAAAGTATGTAAAGGAAGATACTGAGTAGCAACCTCACAAATTTGCCTAGAGCCACATCCAGAATGGAAAAGGAAGGGCAGCCAGGATAGTGGGTGGGAAAGGATTCATCTAACAGATAAGCACACAACTTATAACTCACTTTCAAGCTGAGATTCACTATAGACCTATAACATATAACTTTATTGGCTGTTCCAATAACCCTTCTATGGCAGCCAGACTCCAAGAAAACTAAAGATCCCCACCTCCTGGTATTCATGCCCGTTGTGTAGTCAGTCCACTCCCACACTGAACAGGGCTTACTTGCATAACCAAAAGAATGTTGCATAATGACAGAGCATGACTTCCAAGACTAGGTCATAAAACACATTATGTCTTCTAAGTTGCTTTTGTGGATCACTTGCTCTAGAGGCAGCTTGATACATGTGGTGAGGATGCTCGTGAATGAAGTTTCCTGCCAATTACCAGAAGAGACTGAGGCCTCCTGCCTAGAGCCACATGAGTGTGCCATCTTGAAGCTGATCCTAGAGCCCCAGTCAAGCCTTCAGATGACCACAGCCCAACACCTTGACTACAATGTCATGATGTACCTTCAGCTAGAACCACCCAACTAGCCACTCCTGAATTCCTGACCTGCACAAACTATGAGATAGTAAATGTCTGTGTTTTAAGCTGCTAAATATGGGGTATTTTTGTTATGTAGCAATAAAAACTAACTTCTTTGTTTCTGCATTCATTCATTTGATCCAACGAATGAATATGGAGCTCTTTTGGCTCAGTTGCAAAGCAAGGTACACAGTACTAATATGCATGGATAGAAAGAAACAGCTGCATCCCAGACTTACGGGCACATGCACGCAACTCACAACCTTAGTTGAGGTAGGGACCCTATTTCCAAAGAAGCTACATTTAAGGCACCACTACCAGATAAATGAGGAATACCCTATTTTTAAAATATTTTAGGAACAGAGATTGTACTAATTATCAGGGAATTGTTTTCATACCTCATTCCTTCATTTAGGAAGCTTATTTTACCCCTTAGGCAAAATTCTTGCTATTATTTGAGTCCCTTTATTCCTATCACTTCTTTGGTGAAGACAGGAAACATACTGTATAAGAAATCCATCACTGACTTCAAATTACCCATCTCAGTGTCTAAGTAGTTAATTTTTAAAGGGCACAGATCCCACTGTGCTAAGTACAATAGAAATAAATAATGTATATCTATGTGTTTCTCATGCGCTTGTCCTTACCATATTGTATGGATGAAAGATTTAATCAATCTCATTTTGGACTTAGAAACCAAGCCAGTGATGCACCGTTATTAACTTTTGGAACAAATATACTTCCTTCAGTGCATAATTCTTTTTAATATTCAAACCCACTGGAGAAAACTCCTAAGGCATCAGCCTGAATTTCATAGCGTTTGTTTACTTACATATCCCCTTGGTACATTTCTGATATATGACTTTCCTTCTTCAGTAGCAGGCATTTTAAATTAAACATGATTTTGCATGATACTTTTCTAGACTGTATATAGACTTGCATAGCTTTGTATTCTTGAATAAATTATTATTATAGTCATGGCACATCTCTCAAACCACTGTATTAGCAAGTTTGGGGGAAAATATCATATTCTTTTTAAAGCTAGCAGCCAAGTTTTCGTCGGAGTGGAAAATACTTCATTGTACAAACCACTAACTAAATTTGAATTGTAATTCTTCTCAAACACGTTCTTCCAGACTCAGTTTTTAAAGTATGTTTACTAAAACCCAGGTATGTCAATAGTTTATTAAAAGACCTTTTGATCACAAGTTGTACAAATTAGACTTTCTAAATATAGTATTTTCCAAATGAAATATCTTAGCCTTTTTATCACAGAATCAAAAATGAATCATTTTTCTTTGCAGATTCACTTCAATTACCTCAAAATTATATTTGGCCATTGGATTTATTTCTGAGTGGTCAGACATTCAAAAACCAATTTTAGAGAATGGGTGCCCAGTGAGTGTCAGAGAAGAGAAATGAATCTTTGGCACCTAACTTTAGTTCTTGTGGCAGAGAATACAATTGCCCAATATGAACGTGCTGCTAAAAATAACTGTGGGTAAAACTGCGGCCCTGCAGTCAATTAAAATATCTCCTATAAAGATGATTGAGCTTTATATATATATTTAGCTGTTGGGATGAGACAAAAACTGGAGTCTGTTGGATAAGACTATTAACCAAACTCAGTCCTGTTTTAGTTGAAGGCAAGTTATCAAAGAGATAGTCTAAAGAAATCATATGAGTTCACATTTATTTTTAATTTTCCATTTCTCTACACAGTAAGGTCTTCTTTTTACGAGCAGAAAAGCACATTTCATAAATGAATCAATTCATAGAACAGCTCGGTGAGACAGGTCATGTTGACAGAAAGATGGGTTGAGGAGGGGTGGAGTGCGGAGACTGTCTCTCTGCACTCAAAATTCAGTGTGTGTTAATTTTGGAGAGAAATTATTTATGTTACCACTGCAAATGTTTAACTTATAAAAGCCACACTGTGGGAGAGGGAATGGCTGAAGGGTTAGGCTCATCCAGCAAAAATATCTGGTTCTCAAGTTTATAGCAAGCTTTTGTTTTGATAAAAGAACAAAAACACATCTTTTTAGTTTTTTTTAAAAAAATGCCAGATGGAGTGTTTTGCTTTGTTTTGCTTTTTTTAAAGAGGAGTCTATTAAATTGACATTTAAACTCAGAGTTCAGGAAAAAATATTCACTCTAGAAATGAAGTTTGGTTAATTTATTTCATAAGGAATAATTAAGACCAATACTGTATCTGCCCAATACAGTAGCTACTAGTCACATGTGCTATTTAAATTTAAATTATTTAAAATTAACTAGAATTAAAATTACTTAAAATTAAGTAAAATTAATTTTTCAGTTTCTCAGTTGCATGTGCCACATTTCAAGTGTTCAACACATGTGGCTAGTGGCTACCATATTAAACAGCACAGATAAAGAACATAGGCAGCTACAGTCTAATAGCTCACCCTTGAGCTTTTGTATAAATAGCTCACATTTAGAAATACTCCAGGAGGCAGAACAAGCTGGCAGAATAGAAGCCTATGCCCTTTGCCTCCTCTGCAGGAACACCAAATTTTAACAACTATCTGCACACAGAAAAGCACCATCACAAGAGCCAAAAATAAGGTGAGGAATCATAGTACCTGGTTTTAATCTCATATCACTAAAAGAGGCATTAAAGAGAGTTGGAGAGACAGTCTTGAATCACCAACACCACCCCTCCCCCATCCCCGGGCAGCAGCTGTGCAGGGGGCACAGTCTGTGCACTTGGAGGAGGGAGAGTGCAGCAACTGGAGGACTTTACATTGAACTCACTGCTGCCCTGTCATAGAAGAAAAAAAGGCCATGCTGGGTTCAGCCAGCACCTGTTCAAGGATGGGACATTTGGACCAGACCTAGCCAGAGGGGAACTGCCCATCATGGTGGTCAGAACTTGAGTTTCTTGACAAGCCTTGCCACCATAGGCCAAAGTGCTCTTGGGTCTTAGGTAAACTTGAAAGACAGTCTAGGACATGAGGCCTGCAATTCCTAAGCAACTCCTACTGTTGAGCTGGGCTCAGAGCAGAGGACTAGGGTGACCTGGCACATCGCCAGCTAGAACAGCTAAAAGAGTGCTTGTGCCACTCTTTCTTCAACCCTAAGCAGTGCAGCTCACAGCAATGAAAGTGACTCCTTCCTTTTGCTTAAGGGGAGGAAATAAAAGAGTAAACAGGACTTCATCTTGTATCTTAGATACCAGCTCAGCCACAGTAGGATAGAGCACTGGGCAGAGTTGTGAGGCACTCCCCCATTCCAGACCCTAAATTGTGGACATTTATAGACACACTCTGGGAACCCACTGGAAAAATGGGAACCCATTGCCTTGAAGGGAAGGACTCAGTCCTGGAAGGATTCATCACCTGCTGACTAAAGAGCCCTTGGGTCCTGAATAACCAGCAACAACACTGGAGTAGCACGCTATGGGCCTTGGGCTTTGAAAATGTGCAGAGTTCAGGTGTGGCCTGGCACATTTCCAGGTGTGGTAGCTACAGTGAAAAACTCCTTTAGACTCCTTCCATTTGAGAAAAGCAGAGGGAAAGTAAAGGGAACTTTGTCTTGTACCTTGGGTACCAGCACAGCCAGAGCAGCGTAGAGAAATAAGCAGGCTCTTGCAGTCCTTGAGTCCAGGTTTAGGCTCTTGGACAGCATTTCAGGGCCTGCCCAGGGCATGAGGGTAGCCTATTACCCTGAAGGGTGAGTCCTGGCCCTTGTAGCATTCGCTACAAACTGACTGAAGAGCCCTTGGGCTTTAAGTGAACATGTGCAGTGGTGTGGCAGAATACACCCCCCACCTGTGGACCCATGGTGGCAGTGGCCACAGGGAGATGCTCCTCTGCCTGTGGAAACGGGAAGGAAGAGCAAGAAGGATTTTTTCTGGTTTGAGTGCCAGAAAAAATGGCACTCAAAACTCTGGTTTGAGTGCTTAGCTGCAGTACAAAAGAACATCAGGCAAAATCCTAAGGTTCTTGACTCCCATCTCTAGCTCTCAGACAGCATCTCTGGACCTGCCCAAGGCCTTGGGGAACTTGTTGCCTTCAAGGGAAGGGCACAAACCTGCCTGGCTTTACCACCTGCTGATTACAGAGCCCTGGGGCCTTGAGTGAACGTAGGTGGTAGCCAGGCAGTGGTTACAGTGGGCCTTGGGGAAGACTCAGTGCTGTGCAGGCTTCAGCTCTGATGAAGTATAGTCCCAGCAGTGGTAGCAACAGGGGTGCTTATATCACCACACCCGCAGTTTCAAGTGGCTCAGCAGAGAGAGAGAGAGAGAGAGAGAGAGAGAGAGAGAGAGAGAGAGAGAGAGAGACTCCATTTGTTTGGGAAAGAGTCAGGGAAGAAAACAAAAGTCTCTGCATGGTAATCCAGATTATTCTTCTGAATTTTATCCAGGGTCACAAAGGTGGTACCTCTGTGAGTCTGCAGGAACCATAGTGTTATTGGGGTTGGGGCCCAACTTGCTTGGAGTACCTGGAAAGCCTTGCCAAGAAGACAGACACAAACAAGCCCAGACTGTGAAGACTACAGTAAATACCTAACTGACACTTACAAACATCCACAAGCATCAAGACCGTCCAGGAAAATAGGACCTCACCAAACAAACTAAATAAGGCACCAGGAACCAATTCTGGAGAATCAAAGATATGTGGCCTTTCAGATAGTTCAAAATTTCTATTTTGGAGAAATGCAATGAAATTCAAGATAACAGAGAAGGAATTCAGAATTCTATCAGATAAATTTAACAAAGAGATTAAAAGGAATCAAGCAGAAATTCTGGAGCTGAAAAATGCAATTGACATACTGAAGGATGCATCAGGTCTTTTAATAGCAGAATTGATCAAGAAGAAGAAAGAATTAGTGAACTTGAAGGCAGACCACTTGAAAATACATAGTCAGAGGAGACAAAAGAAAAAAAGAATAAAAAAGAATGAAGCATGCCTACAAGATCTAGAAAATAGCCTCAAAAGGAGAAATCTAAGAGTTATTGGGCTTAAAGAGGAGGTAGAGAAAGAGGAAGGGATAGAAAGTTTATTCAAAGGAATAAGAACTTCCTAAACCTAGAGAAAGATACCAACATTCAAATATAAGAAGGTTATAAAACACCAAGTAGATCTGACCCAAAGAAGACTACCTTGAGGCATTTAATAATCAAACGCCCAAAGTCAAGGATAAAGAAAGGATCCTAAAAGCAGCAAGAGAAAAGAATCAGTATACAATGGAGCTCCAATACATCTGGCATCAGACTTTCCAGTGAAAAGTTTATAGGCCAGGAAAGAGTGGAATAACATACTTAAAGCATTAAAGAAAAAAACCTTTTACTTTAGAATAGTATATTTGGGGGAAATATCCTTCAAACACAAAGGAGAAATAAAGACGTTACCAGACAAACAAAACCTGAAGGATTTCATCAACACCAGAACTATCTTATAAGAAATTGTAAAGGGAGGTCTTCAATGTGAAAAAAAAAAAAAATGTCAATGAGCAATAAGAAATCATCTGGGCAAGGCACAGTGGCTCATACCTATGGTCCCAACACTTTGGGAGGCCAAGGTGGGTGGATTGCTTGAGAACAGGAGTTTGAGACCAGCCTGGGCAATATGACAAAACCCGATCTCTTCAAGAAATACAAAAATTAGCTGGGTGTGGTGGTGTGTGCCTGTGGTCCCAGAAACTCAAGAGGCTGAGGTGGGAAGATCACTCAAGCCCAGCAGGGCAAGGCTGCAGTGAACTGTAATCACACCACTGCACTCAAGCCTGGGTAACAGAGTGAGACCCTGTCTCAAAACAAGCAAACAAACAAACACAATCTGAAGATACAAAACGTACTGGTAATATTAAGCTTACAGAAAAACACAGACCAAGTGTGGTGGCTCACGCCTGTAATCCCAGCACTTTGGCAGGCCAAGGCGGGCAGACCACAAGGTCAGGAGATCGAGACTACCCTGGCTAAAACAGTGAAACCCCGTGTCTACTAAAAAAACAAAAAATTAGCTGGGCATGGTGGCATGCGCCTGTAGTCCCAGCTACTCAAGAGGCTGAAACAGGAGAATTGCTTGAACCCAGGAGGCGGAGGTTGCAGTTAGCTGAGATCATACCACTGTACTCCAGCCTCTGTGACAGAGCAAGTCTCTGTCTCAAAAAAAAAAAAAAAAAAGAGAAACAAAAACGAAAAAGAAAAATACAGAATATTATAACACTGTAATTTTGTATAAACTACTCCTAAGTAGAAAGACTAAATGATGAACCAATAAAAAATAATAACTATGACAAGTTTTCAAGATATAAGAAGACCTAAAGAGAAACAGGAAAGAACTAAAAGGTGAGGGGATGAAGTTAAAGTACAGAGTTTCTGTTTTGTTTGGTTTTGTTTTTTTCTTATTTGTTTATACAACAAATGTTAAGTTGCCATCGGTTTAAAATAATGGGTTATAAGATAGTATTTGCAAGTCTCATGGCAACCTAAGGCTGAAAACTGTACAATGGATACACACACACAAAAAGCAAGAAGTTAACTCCTGTCACCAGAGAATATCACCTTCACTAAAAGGAAGACAAGAAGGAAGAGAAGAAGAAAGAAAAGACCACAAAACAATCAGAAAACAAATAACAAAATGACAGAAGTAGGTCCCTACTTATCAATAATAACATTGAATGTAAATGGACTAAACTCTCCAACTGAAAGACATAGAGTGGCTGAATGAATGAGAAAAAGACCCTATGATCTGTTGCCTACAAGAAACACACTTCACCTATAAAGATACACATAGACTGAAAATAAAGGGATGAAAAAAAATTCCATGTCAATAGAAACCAAAAAATGAGGCAGGAGTAGCTATATTTATATCAGATAAAATAGATTTCAAAACCAAAACAGTAAGAAGAGACAAAGAACATCATTATATAATGATAAAGGGGTCTATCCAGCAAGAGGAGATAATATGCATGCACTCAGCACTGGAGTTCCCAGATATATAAAGCAAATATTATTACAGCTAAAGAAATAGACCTCAATACAATAATAGCTGGAGACTTTAACACCCCACTTTCAGCATTAGACAGCTCTTTCAGACAGAAAAATCAACAAAGAAACATCAGACTTAATATGCACTATAGAACAAATAGACCTAATAGATATTTACAGAATATTTCAGCCAACAGTTGCAGAATACACACTCTTCTCCTCAGCACATGGATTAGTCTCAAGAATAGACCATATATTAGGTCACGAAACAAGTCTTAAAACATTCAAAAAATTGAAATAATGTCAAGCCTCTTTGCTGGCCACAATGGAATGAAACTGGAAATCAATAACAAGACGAATTTTTGAAACTATGTAAACACATGGAAATTAAACAATATGCTCCTGAATAACCAGTGGGTCAATGAAGAAATTAAGAAGGAAGTGGAAAAATTTCTTGAAACAAATAATAATGGAAACACAACATACTAAAACCTATGGGATACAGCAAAAGCAGTGCTAAGAGAAACATTTATAGCTCTAAGCACCTACATCAAAAAAGAAGAAGAAATTTAAATAAACAACCTAATGGTGCATATTAAAGAACTAGAAAAGCAAGAGCAAACAAAACCAAAAATTATGTAAAAAATAATAAAGATCAGAGTAGAAATAAATGAATTTGAAATGAAGAAACAATATAAAAGATCAATGAAACAAAAAGCAATTTTTTTGAAAAGATAAAATTGACAAATCTTTAGCCAGACTAACAAAGAAAAAAAAAAAAAAACAGAGAAGTCTCAAATAAATAAAATCAGAGATGAAAAGGGAGACATTACAACTGATACTGTAGAAATTTAAAGTATCATTAGTGGCTACTATGAGGAACTATATGCCAATAAATTGGAAAATCTAGAGGAAATGGATAAATTCCTAGATGCATACAACCTACTGAGATTGAACCATGAAGAAATCCAAAACCCAAACAGACCAATAACAAGTAACAAGATCAAAGCCATAATTAAAAGTGTTCCAGTAAAGAAAAGCCCCAAGACCCAATGGCTTCACTACTGAATTCTACCAAACATTTAATGAAGAACTAATATCAATCCTACTCAAACTTTTCTGAAAAATAGAGAAGAGAATAATTCCAAACTCATTCTATGAAGGCAGTATTACCCTGATACCATATCAAGAAAAGAAAACTACAGACCATTACATTCAATGAATATTGATGCAGAAATCTTCAACAAAATACCACAACCAAATTCAACAATACATTGAAAACATCATTCATCATGACCAAGTGGGATTTATCCCAGAGATAAAATGGGTTCAACATATGCAAATCAATCAGTGTGATACATCATATCAACAGAATGAAGGACAAATCAATATAATCATCTCAATTCATGCTGAAAAAGCATTTGATAAAATTCAACACCACTTCATGATAAAATCCCTCAAAAATCTGAGTATAGATGGAACATACCTCAACATAATAGAAACCATATACAACAGACCCACAGCTAGTATCACATTGAATGAGGAAAAACTGAAAGCTTCTCTTCTAAAATCAGGAATACAGCAAGGTTGCCCACTTTTACCACTGTTATTCAACATAGTACTGGAAGTCCTAGCTAGAGAAATTAGACAAGAAAAAGAAATAAAGAGCATCCAAGCACAAAAATTAGCCAGGTGTGGTGGCACATGCCTGTAATCCCAGCTATTCAGAAGGCTGAGGCAGGAGAATCACTTGAATCCAGGAGGCAGAGGTTGCAGTGAATAGAGATAACCTGGGTGACAGAGCAAAAAAAAAAAAAAAAAAAAAAAAAGCAAGCATTCAAATTGGAAAGGAAGAAGTCAAATTATCCTCGTTTGCAGATGATATAATCTCATATTTGGAAAAACCTGAAGACTGCCAAAAATCTCTTAGAACTGATCATCAAATTCAATAAAGTTGAAGAACACAAAATCAACATACAAAAATCCATAGCATTTCTATATGCCAATAGTGAACAATCTGAAAAAGAAATCAAGATAGTAATACCATTTATAATAGCTACAAATAAAATACAGTACCTAGGAATTAACCAAAGAAGTGAAAATTCTCTACAATGAAACCTATAAAACTCTGATGAAAGAAATTGAAGAGGACCTTGAAAAGATATTCCATGTCGATGGATTAGAAGTATGAATATTGTTAAAATGTTCATACTACCCAAAGCAATCTACAGATTCAATGCAATCCCTAGCAAAATACCAATGACATTCTTCAAAGAAATAGAAAAAAAAAATCCTAAAATTTATGTGGAACCACAAAAGACCCAGGATAGCCAAAGTTACCCTAAGCACAAAGAACAAACGGGGGGAATCACATTACCTGACTTCAGATTATACTACAGAGCTATATTGTAAACAAAACGGCATGGTATTAGCATAAAACAGACACATGGACCAATGGAACAGAATACAGAATCTGGAAAAAAAATCCACACCCCTACGGTGAACTCATTTTCAATAAAGGTGCCAAGAACATACACTGGGAAAAGGACAATCTCTTCAATAAATGGTGCTGGGAAAACTGGACATCCATATGAAAAAGTATGAAAACACTAGGCCCCTATCTCTCAAAATATACAAAAATCAAATCAAAGTGGATTAATAACTGTATTAGGGTTCTCTAGAGAGACAGAATAGGATACATGCATATATGAAAGGGAGTTTATTAAGGAGAATTGACTCACACGATCACAAGGTAAAGTCTCACAACAGGCTGTCTGTTAGTTGAGGAGCAAGGAAGCCAGTGGTGGATCAGTCTGAGTCCCAAAACCTCACAAGTAGGAAAGCTGACAGTCCAGCCTTCAGACGGTGGCCAAAGGCCCGAAAGCCACTAACAAATCATTGATGTAAGTCTAAGAGTCCAAAAGCTGAAGAACTTGGAGTCTGATGTTTGAGGGCAGGAAGCATCCAGCATGAGAGAAATGTGGAGGCCAGAAAACTCAGCAAGCCTGCTCTTCCATCTTCTCCTGCCTGCTTTATTCTAGCTGCTCTGGCAGCTGATTAGATGGTGTCCACCCATACTGAGGGTGAGTCTGCCTCTCCCAGTCCACTAACTCAAATGTTAATTTCCTGTGGCAACACCCTGACAGACACACCCAGGAATAATACTTTGCATCTTTCAATCCAATCAAGTTGACACTCAATATTAACCATCACAAAGACTTAACTCTAATACCTCAAACTATGAAACTACTACAAGAAAACATTTCAGAAACTCTCCAGGACATTGGACTGGGAAAAAAATGCTGAAGTAATTCCCAACATGCACAGGCAACCAAAGCAAAATGGACAAATGGGATCACATCAAGTTAAAAAACTTCTGCACAGCGAAGGAAACAATCAACAAAGTAAAGAAACAACCCACAGAATGGGAGAAAATATTTGCAAACCACCCATTTCACAAGGGATTAACAACCAGAATATATAAGGAGCTAAAACAACTCTATAGGAAAAAGTATAATAATCTGATTTTTAAAATGGGCCAAAGATTTGAATAGACATCTCTCAAAAGAAGACATACAAATGACAGACATATGAAAAGGTGCTCAACATCATCAGAGAAATGCAAATCAAAACTACAGTGAGATATCATCTCACCCCAAATAAAATAGCTTGTATCCAAAAGACAGACAATAACAAAGGCTGGCGAGGATGTGGAGAAAAGGGAACCTTCATACACTGTGGTGACATAAATTAGCACAACCACTATGGAGAAGAGTTTGGAGGTTCCTCCAGAAACTAAAAATAGAGCTATCATATGATCTAGCAATCCTGCTGCTGGGTATACACCCAAATGAGGGAAATGAGCATATCGAAGAGATGTCTGCACTCCCATGTTTGCTGCAGCACTGTTCACAACAGACAACATTTGGAAGCAACCTAAGTGTTCATCAACAGATGAGAGGATTTTTAAAGTGTGGTAATATACACAATGGAGTAATAGTCAGACATAAAAAGAATGAGATCCTGTCATTTGCAACAACATGGGTTGAACTCAAGGTCGTTATGTTAAGTGAAATGAGCCAAACACAGAAAGATAAATATCACATGTTCTCATTTATTCAGGGAAGCTAAAAATCAAAACAGTTGAACTCATGGAGCTAGAGAGTAGAAGGATGGTTACCAGAGGCTGGGGAGGGAAGTGGAGAAGTGAGGAGGAGACAGGGATGGCTAATGAGTAAAATATATATATAATAATTGGAAAGAATGAGTAATACCTAGTATTCAATAGCACAGTGGGGTGAGTAGTCAAAATGATTTAAGTGTAAATTTAAAAATAACTAAAAGGGTATAATTGGATTGTTTGTAACACAAAGGATAAATGCTTGAGGGGATGGGTTAACCATTTTTCATGGTGTGATTATTACACACTGAATGCCCATATCAAAATATTTTATGTACCCCATAAATATATGCATCTACTATGTACCCACTAAAATTAAAAATTTTAAAAAAAGTACTCCAATTGGCAAGACACCCAATTAACTGGTAAATTAGCAGATGGGACCTGTCCACCTGCCAAGAAATTTTTTTTTTTTTTTTTGAGACAGAGTCTTGCTCTGTCACCCAGGCTGGAGTGCAGTGGCACAATCTCGGCTCACTGCAACCTCTGCCTCCCAGGTTCAAGTGATTCTCCTACTTCAGCCTCCCAAGTAGCTGGGATTACAGGTGCCCACCACCATACCCAGATAATTTTTTTTTTTTTGAGATGGAGTCTTGCTCCGTTGCCCAGTAATTTTTGTATTTTTAGTAGAGGTGGGGTTTCACTGTGTCGGCCAGGCTGGTCTCAAACTCCTGACCTCAAGTGATCCACATGCCTCGGCCTCCCAAAGTGCTGGTATTACAGGCATGAGCCACTGTGCCCAGGAAAGAAAATTTTATTCAGGGATTAAAAGAGTACAGGTAACTTTAAAACACTTTGAGTAAGCAGTAAAATTTTAAAGATATATTTAAATTCCAGTAAGTCATACTTTTTATTAGCAATTTTCACACCTGTAAGATCTTAACATAAACAGCACATTTGTAAATATTGACTTTTTTGTTTACCAAATTCTAAATGAGGTTTTTCAGTTCATTTAGGTAGGTTTGATTTGCATTGCAAATAACTGATTTCTCTACATGGTTCTATGCGTAATAGACTTGGTATATGTGTTAACATTCATGGCAAAAAATAGTTCCACTTCCAAATGAGTTAACCCACCTTCAAAATTGCAATGAGAATTTTTTTTCTTGACTTAGATTTTTGAAAATAGTAGTTAATTTAAAATATTTCCATTATTGTCACAAAATGACTTCTTAAATGATAGTGTTCTGAAATATTTGACTTATTTCAGTTTGCTTGCTCTTCTTAGAAATGTAACTCCTTTATTTTATAATTATAAAATTATGTTCATTTCTGCATAGAGATAAATCATGTCACAATTTACAAATGCATCAGATTTATATAATATGAATAATGTTTTACTGCTTCCTCACTCTTCTACTGTAATGTTTTCCAGTTCTCTGTAACCTACCTATTATGAGTCACTACTAGATATTTTCCTCCCCATTGCCATATCAAAAATTTGAACTGTTCAATTCTCTGGTTTCCCAGAAGAAATGCTTATCAAAATATGTTTTCAGGTCAGGTGTGCTAAGCCTCACTCAACCCCACCCTGTTATTGCTCTGACATCTAAATCCTGGTTTCGGTCACAGGACATTGATGAAGATAAAAGCTAAAATAACTACAGAAATTCTTTTAAATCTTAAGTTTTTCCCCTAGAATTTACAAAAGTAAACGTTATTATCTCAGCTATATCTACATATTCATACAACAATTCAATTTTGTGTACTGTTGAGAATATCTGGTAAGCAAATTCAAAACTAAAATAAAGATGAGATATGAAGAAACTTTGCATACTTGAACTGGCTGTTGAGTTTGCTGGATCACTGAATGGGCAGACTAAATGCATGCATGGGGCGTCAGAGAGAGAGAGAGAGAGAGAGAGGAAGCTAGGTTCCACTTCAATGAATTTATCAGAACATTGCCATCTTAAAATCCAGAAAGAAATCATTTATTTTCCCCTAAATGTAACATTTGTATGTTCTGGCTTAATATCGTTTTTATTTTTAGACATATGTGTTGGAAAAAGGGTACCAATTTGTTTTCAATTCTTAGAGGCTCTAAAAGAGACGAGCTTAGTGGAGATCATCCCACCCAGAGGAGATATAATTGTGCCATCATTTTAGGCCATGTTGCTCAGGCAATAGTGCATTTCAGTTCTGATGTAATCAATGTATGTTCTGAGCCATGCCAGCCAGGGACTCAGAGGAAAGAGAATTCCTGAGGAAGTAGTGCTGACTACCCCATACATACCCCTGGGTTTCAGGCCACTTATAGAGATGCCCTTAGGTATTCCTAACAAATCAGGTCTGTAGTGTCTCTGCTGTTGCTGGAAGAATTCATAGATATTTCTTTTATTATTATTATTATTATTATTATACTTTAAGTTCTAGGGTACATGTGCATAACGTGCAGGTTTGTTACATATGTATACTTGTGCCATGTTGGTGTGCTGCACCCATCAACTCGTCAGCACCCATCAACTCGTCATTTACATCAGGTATAACTCCCAATGCAATCCCTCCCCCCTCCCCCCTCCTCATGATAGGCCCTGGTGTGTGATGTTCCCCTACCACAGCTCGGCTCCTAAGGGATTTCACCCACTCAGGCTGCACCAACTGAGGAAGGTGTGAGTACACTGGGTCACCCTTTTTTCCAACTAGCATGCCTGTGTTTCAATGGACACTTTCTTCTCCTCTGTTAGTTGCTACTTTCTATCTTCATCAGTAGATTCTCAACCAAATAAAATGAGCAATTGTCCTCTGTGGACTTTTAACACACATCAAATTCTTTTTTTTTCTTTTTTTGAGACAGAGTCTTGCTCTGTCACCCAGGCTGGAGTGCAGTGGCATGATCTTGGCTCACTGCAACCTCTGCCTCCCAGGTTCAAGCAATTCTTCTGCCTCAGTCTCCTGAGTAGCTGCGACTACAGGCGTGCGCCGCCACGCCTGGCTGATTTTTGTATTTTTAGTGGAGACGGGGTTTGACCATATTGGCCAGGCTGATGTCGAACTCCTGATCTCGTGATCCACCTGCCTCGGCTTCCCAAAGTGCTGGGATTACAGGCGTGAGCCACCACGCCTGGCCACATACATCAAATTCTATGATTGATTTTATGTGCTGAAAGTTAGTTCTGTCTTCTACCAAGAGTTCAAAACATAGTCACTTTCCAAGTCTCTCAACCTTCAACCCTATAAAAAATACATAAAATCTTTTTTAGCAAAACAACCCAGAATGTTGGTTTTATTTAAATAGACAAGAACAATGTCTTAAATGAAACTATTGTGATGCTGGCAAGAGAGACAAAGAGTTTTTCAATCCAAGTAACAGCAGGGATGTGAATGGCCACTTTCCTCCTAAATTCTGGTCTCGGTTACAAGATATTTATGATATGAGTCTTATACAATGAATGCAGGCAATGATTCAGTTGACTTTATCTGGCAAGATTTTCCTTACATATGATTATGAGTTTGGGACTTGAGCCAGCAATCAAAAGGGATTGTAAATTTAAATGATTACATCATCTAATAAAGTCTTATTTTTGGCTAGGACAGAGGCACCTTCTTCAAAATTTATTCCGAATACATTAGAGTCATTCTAGCTGTGTGACCTTGGGAAAATTACTTAATCTTTCTGCAGCTCTGTTTCTTTATCTGTAGAGTGAATAAATTAAAGTATCTACCTCATGGGTGTATTGTGTTAGTCTGTTCTCACACTGCAATCAAGATACCACCTGAGACTAGGTAATTTACAAAGAAAGGAAGGTTTAATTGACTCACAGTTCCACTGGGGAGTGTGTCTGGGAAGGCCTCAGGAAACTTACAATCATGGTGCAAAGCAAAGGGGAAGCAAGGCACGTCTTACATAGTGGCAGGAGAGTGGAAGTATACAGGGGAATCTGCCACTTTTAAACCATCAGATCTCCCTTACTATCAGAACAGCATGAGAGAAATTGCCCCCATGGTACAATCACTTCCCACCAGGTGCCTCCCTCGACAAGTGGGAATTACGATTCAAGATGAGATTTGGGTGGGGACACAGAGCCAAATGATATCATTTACTAAACAAGTTAACATTTGTAAGGCATTTTGGCTCCCTGGCACAGGTAGAGTCTATATAAGTATTAGGTATTATTATGATTACTATTGCTAGTATTATTAGATTGATAGAGTGAAGCTGAAAAGATTTTACATTTATTTGAACTCACGTGATAATCTAGCTAATACAATTTCCACTTAAGGAATTTTGAAAGACATATTTTGTATATTTAAACATTTTCCAAATAACTAATCAAATATAAACCCTTCAAGGAATAATCTATTTTTAGAAGAAGAATATTTTGCAGATGAATGTCTTATCTTTGGAGGATGAAGGTAGACCTAAAAATGGGAGAGACAGGCTGGGCGCGGTGGCCCACGCCTGTAATCCCAGCGCTTTGGGAGGCCAAGGTGGGTGGATCACCTGAGGTCAGGACTTCGAGACCAGCCTGGCCAACATGGCGAAACCCCCTCTCCACTAAAAATACAAAAAAAATTAGCTGGGGATGGTGGTGGGTGCCTATAATCTCAGCTACTCAGGAGGCTGAGGCAGGAGAATTGCTTGAACCCGGGAGGCGAAGGTGGCTGTGAACTGAGATTGCATGGGTGACAGGGCAAGACTCCATCTTAAAAAAAAAAAAATGAAGAGACATACAATGAAAAATGTTGATATGAGCTCGTAATTACTACTCGGGTCTTAAAGTTTTGTTTTTCATTGACCTGCATGAAGGTAGCCGCATTTAAATACCTTGGAGATTTCTCACATATATTTTTTGTTTACCTCAATATCCCTTTGGTAATCTAAAAATCATTTTAAAATACTCTTTTAAGTTAGAAGATATCTCTTGGAAAAATTATTCCTGTTTTAAAAATTAAAAACCTTAGAATTTATGCTTTTGCCATGATGGAGTATTGGTACTGGACTAGTTCTCCTGTGGTAAAACACTAGAAAACTGGGAGAAGGATCTGAAACAACTGTCTTCAGATACTGGACTACAGGCAGTACAGGACCAGTATCCCTGAAAGAAGGTAAATAAGCAAGGTAAACCCTACATTACCTAGATTTGTCACATAGAGGCACCCTCTAGGCCCTCTTACAGAGAGTGCAAACCCAAGCAAAGCACAGCGTCTCACTGAGCTAAAAGGACAGATTTTAGGGAGGCTGAAGTGGCTGGAATTTGTGGCATGCAACTACACTGAATAAAAACTCCAGCTTCAGAGCAGTCCCTTTGAATCTTGGTTGAATATTAATGTGTCCATGCATACAATGAGACTCACTGAGGCCAGGCAAAGAGAACTACTAGGGAACTTTAAACTGAAAAACCACTAAACTTTCCACAGAACTGAAAGACATTCCAGATCTGTGCTTAAGCCAGACTGAAGAGACTTCCTTGAAAAACTGGGCATTTAGTAGAGACTCCAGAAAGGCCTTGCTTTAAGACCGGGGGAAATAACCACTACAGTATAGGTTACTGTACACTTGCCCTACCTAAGCTTTAAAACAGACCTCAAAAGGATCAAGAGAGGCAGGGCACAGTGGCTGATGCCTATAATTCCAGTACTTTGGGAGGCCAAGGCGGGCGGATCACCTGAGGTCAGGAGTTCAAGACCAACATGGTGGTCTTGGCCAACATGGTAAAACCCTGTCTCTACTAAATAATACAAAAAAATTAGCCGGGTGTGTTGGCAGGTGCCTGTAATCACAGCTATTCGGGAGGCTGAGGCAGGGAGAACTGCTTTAACCCGGGAGGTGGAGGTTGCAGTGAGCCGAGATCACGCCACTGCGCTCCAGCCTGGGCTACAGAGTGAGACTCCGTCTTAAAACAAAAACAAAAGCAGAAACACACAAAAAAAGATCAAGGGATCAGGAGGCTGTGGTAGGATGACCACTTGAGCTCAGGAGTTCAAGTCCAGTGTGGGCAACAGAGTGAGACTCTGTCTCTTAAAAAGTAAAATAAAATAAAAGATCAAGAGACTCTGCAATAAATTAACTATTCATAAGGATGAAAACCTAACCTTCCTCAAACAAAGAGAAAATTCTTACACTCAATAAGATGACATTCATAGTAGAAGGTATAAGATAAAAATTTACTAGGAACTGTGAGGAAGCAGGAAAATGTGACCCATAACCAGGAGATAATCAGTTAATAGAATCAGACCCAGATATAACAGAGACAATGAAATGAATAGAAAGTGACTTCAAATCAGCTCTAATTATCATAATTCAAAATTTAAGAAGTGCATGTATAGGATGAGGAAAGACATGGACACTATAAAAATTAGCCTGGTCAAATTTCTAAAGATGAAGGTTAAAATATCCAAAATGAAAAACTCACCAGATGGATTTACTATTATATATTGGATGCTGCAGAAAAAGAAAAGAATAAGTATACTTGAAGACAGGGCAATGGAAACTATCCAAATAAGATATTATATTTGATATATGTATGTATGAATTAAAAAATAGAAACAGGAGAGAAGGGAAAGCTCTCTCTTATGGTAGAATACCAAACACTGCAATAAATGTAGAAGGAATCATGTAAATTAGAAAATAATCAATTGGCAGCCATCACAGTAATAATTTTTTCAGGCAAAAATTATCAATGGATGATAAAATTTGTGGGCAAAAGCATGGTGAGAAACAGGATATTTACAGAGTCTCAGACTACCTTCCCTGTAAGACATAAATTAATCACATAGGGGAAGCCATAACTTTAGAGTGGAGAAACCTAGCAGTGATCAGGGGTATCGCCATTAATAGGACAAATTGACATGTACCTCCTGAAACAATGACTGAGACGGACATAACATTCCTTCTTTGACATTCTGCCAAAAATGCTTACTGAGCAAATCAAGAGAAAACATCAGACAAATCCAAATTGAGGGACATTTTTAAAAATAACTGACTAATAATGCTCAATACTCTCTGAAAGTATCAAAGACAAAAAAACAAAGACTATAGAACTATTAGAGGTTAAAGGAGACTAAAGAGATATAATGGTCAACACAAAAATGTAATCTTGGATTGAATCCCAGACACAGAAAAGGACAACACAAAAATTTAAATACAAAAAGGAATGTAAATTAGATGTATTATCGATATTAGTTTCCTAATTTTGGTAACTGTACTATAGATATAATGTCCTTGTTTTAAGAAAATATATAATGTAGAATTATTAAATATGTAATAAAATGTATAATTTAGTATTTAGACATTTTAAAAAACCAATGTAAGCCACCATATTGACACATAAAGGAGAAAAACCATATGTTTATCTCAACATATCCAGGAAAGGTACTTGATAAAATTCAATACCCACTTATGATAAAATAAAACAAAACATGATAAAACAACAACAACAAAACCCACAAATTCTTTGCAAACCAGGAATAAGAGGAATTTTCCTCAATTTAATAAAAGGTATCTGAAAACTCTACAGCTAACGACATAATTAATGGTGAAACACTGAACGCTTTCCTCCTAGGATCAACAACAAGGCAAATCTGTCTGTCCTCACTATTTCTATTCAATGTTGTACTGAAGCCAAGACAAATTTAAAAACATACATATTAAAAGAAAGAAGAGTATCTTTATCACAGACAGCATTAATAAATGAAATCAGCATTGTTGTAGGACAATATGAATATAAGAAAATCAACTGCATTTCTATATACTAGCAACACCTGAAATTTGAAATTTTACAAGGTATCATTTACAGTAGCATCAAAACCCTAAAATACTTGGGGTGCATTTACTAAAAATATGTTCAAGATCAGTGTACTGAAAACTATAAAATATTGCCAAAAGAAATTAAAGACTAAATAAATGGAGAGGTAATACTATGGGTTATGGATTGGAAGACTCAATATTGCTAGGATGTCAATTCTCTTCAGGCTAAAGCATGGTGGCTCAAGTCTATAATCCCAGCACTTTGGGAAGCCAAGGCAGGCGGATCACTTGAGGCCAGGAGTTCAAGACCAGCCTGGCCAACATGGGGAAACCCTGTCTCTATTAAAATCACAAAAATTAGCCAGGTGTGGTGGCACATGCCTGTAATCCCAGCTACTAGGGAAGCAGAGGCACAAGAATTGCTTGAATCTGGGAGGCAGAGGTTACAGTGAGCCGAGATCATGCCACTGCACTCCAGCCTGGCCTGGGTAACAGAGCAAGACTCTATCTGAAAAAAAAAAAAAAAAAGAAGTCAATTCTGTCCAAATTGACAAGCTAATTCTAAAATTTTTACAGAAATCCAAAGCACCTAGAATTGCCAAAACAATTTCAAGACATTTTAGAGCTACAATAATCAAGGTAGTATAGTAGTGAGGTAAGGATAGATATATAGATCCTTTGGATGGAATAGAGAGTCCAGAATCAGACCTACATGTGTGCAGTCAACTGGTTTTTTTTATAAAATCGTGCTGTACATCTTTTCTGTCAATAACCTCTCACTACTTCTGGCAAACACTGATCTAATTCCTATCACTATGAGTGAGTTTTGCCTGTTTAAGAATTACTTACAAATAGAATCAAAGGGTACAAGTATAGATTACAGCTGAAAAGTCAGGGGAGTAGTTCTGAATTCAGGCAGTGCTCAATTGAATGAAGAATATATCTTTTTGTTACCTCTGCCTTCTTCTAATTGACTTAATTCACAGCAGGTTTTCTTTAGTGATGGCAAATATGGCCACCAGAAGCTCAAGATTTATGTTTTGTTTAACAATCTCAGTAGAGAGAAATTACTTCTTTTTATGTAGCTGTAGCGAAAGTCCAAAGTCTAATTTTTATTATATTTACTTGGAATATGCTCACCCTTGAACTGTGCCAGGGGCATGAGATATGCTGCTTAGCCAAGCCAGGGCCAAGTGCCTAGCTCTGGATCTAAGAGATGAATGACTGCAGTCCCCCCTGAACCACAGGGATTGAGACATAGGAGTAATGTTATCTTCAGGTATTTTCTCAGGATGATAAGCCAAGCATCTTGGATTCCAGTCCAGGGTTCACTCTACTACAGTACTCTGCTATAATTCAGCATTTGGAATCCTGTGTCATGTCCCAGAGGGCCACCTAGTTCTCTGTTGCCAGAATGTTGTGATGATGTTCTATGGCTCTTCTTCCAAATAGAGTAAGGGTGAATGGGACGCAGGCCCTGTGGAATGGGTGGGATTGTCACTGGCAGAGTTGATTAGATAGGAAAGTATGGTGTCATTGTGGGAATTGACAAGCAGAGTCATACCATCTTTTATATTCTTAAAAAAATAAATTGAGAAAAACTAAGCGCAGGATAAATGGACCTGATCGAGGGAAAACAATTTCTAATCATTTTTGATCATTTCATCTCAATAAGAACGATGGATGTGAAGAGAAAAAGAAAAGAAGAAAAATGGGAGGTTAGAAAATGATAGAGAAGAACACAATTTCTTACTCAACATATCATTGACAATGTTGGCAAGCAGTCATTTTCAACTGTCAAAAACGCAAGTAGAACAGCTCACTTAGGAAAAGGGAAGGCAATATTAGAAGCCTAATCTGTCAATCAATGCTTGCTTGGTTATTTGTAGAGAGATGCTGAGAGGAAATGTTTTCGAGTAGAAAATATTTATATTTGCAATAAAATTAAAAACCAGGACTGTGAGGATATTCTACTTCTATGTTTTTCTTAGGCTATTACATTTAATAAGCTGGAATTATATTTTTATATGTTTTGGCTTTTAAAGGAAATCTGCATCTTATCATGGAAATAGAACATAAAGTCCATTATTGGATGAGTTTTTTACCTCTGAAAACAGTTCTTATTATTTCCAGCTTTATATATTATAAACACAGATACTGGCACTCTTATTTCCGGCAAGAAATACTAGGGGAAAATATATATGTCATGAAATTATAAACTCCACCATTAGTGAATTTAAAGCCAAATGATTTCATAGAACTGCACCATTTCTAGGAGTCTACATGGAAAGAGAAAAAATATTTTAGACATTAGAGGGAAGGATTTGGCCATTTCAAAACAGGACTGCAAATTATTGGACCCCCCTTCCATGGAGTAATGGCATCTGTGTCCCCTCCACTTGAATCTGAATGAGCTTGTAACTACTTCAACCAATACAAGTCAGATGTGAGGCTGTGTGACTTCCAATGCCAAGTCATGAAATCTCAGAGTTTCTGTCTTGATCAATGGAACACTTGCTCTCAGAGCAGCCATGAGTAAAGACCAACTATGCTGAGGCCACCGCGTTGGCAAGGCCACACATAGGTACTCTGGTCAACAGTTCCAGGTGAGCCAAGACACCAGTTATATAAGTGAAGCAGTCAAGGACCCTCAGACCATCAACTCAACACCACTGAGTGACCTTCCTTGACGCCATGTGGAACAGAAGAATCACCCAGCCAAACTGCTGAAGTTTGTGACCCCCAAAACTCATAAGATATAATGAAAGTTTTTGTTTTAAGCCATAAAATTTTGAGATAGTTTATTATGCAAACAAAGGGGATGCCATTTTAGAATGAATGATGTAATTACTTAAAGAAATAACTCATATTTCTTAATAATGATTACAGGCAAATAATCCTATAAGAAATGATAATAAAGTGATACCACATGTTTTCTTATATTTTTATTTGCTTTCGGGATATTTGAGGCCTTATATAATAAATACCTTGGATTTATAAGCAGAGTGAATTGAAAAGGAAAAGAGAAAATTTAGTAAAATGTTTTAATATAACACACAATTAAATGAAACATCTATACACCCAAAATTCTAACATCTAAAAGGCTAAATAGCAGATTGTAAGTTGTCTATATCTTATTTCTTCTAATTTTATGAAAAAGAAACAAATAAACAAGCTGATATCATTTTATTGAAAAAAATCAGGACATCTCAGGCCTTTTCACTGTGACAGCTTTTTAGAACCTTCATTTTAGGTGAAAGATACAAGAAAATTATTTCTAATTAACTGAGAAACAACAAAGACCTAAAAAGCCAGCTATACCTTCCACATCCATAGTACTGCACATTGGCAGGAAATGTTTATGTCCCTGAAGACAAGATTCTGGGGGTCAAAAGGAACCCATAGAGATAATTAAAATCATCTCCAGAAATGTTTTAACATAGAACATATTTTTTCTAATCTTTTGAACTGTAGTTACCTCTTCTCTCACAGACTATTCATTTGTTTATTTTTCAATCTGAAAATGACGTTGAATCCACTGAAACTTAATTTGTATTTATTGAACTTGGCTTCTTAATGTGAAATGCAATCCTTATATCAACGCACATGTGAAACCCTCTGATGTCCTGCCATTAAAGCACAACAAGTCAACTAAACACATGAATGCATAGAAGTAAAAGCCAAAAGATAATACTTGTATGGTATTTTTCTGTTAATCAGAAAATTGAAAACAACAGAACACTCAGAAGTCACTTCTGTTTGGGTTAAGGATGATACCAAGGATCAAAACAACAATCTCACCATGAAACAAACTGCCTTAAATGTAGAAGGGATATGATGCATAATTGTAGCACTGGGTTGATTAAAAATAACAGTGACATGTTGGTGGGAGTGTAAATTTGTTCAACTATTGTGGAAGACAGTGTGGTGATTCCTCAAGGATCTAGAACCGGAAATACCATTTGACCCAGCAATCCCATTACTGGGTATATACCCAAAGGATTAAAGTCATTCTGCTATAAAGACACATGCACACGTATGTTTATTGCAGCACGATTCACAATAGCAAAGATTTGGAACCAACCCAAATAACATCAGTGATAGACTGGATAAAGAAAATGTGGCACATATATACCATGAAATACTATGCAGCCATAAAAAAGAATGAGATCATGTCCTTTGCAGGGACATGGATGAAGCTGGAAACCATCATTCTCAGCAAACTAAAACAGGAACAGAAAACCAAACACCATGTGTTCTCACTCATAAGTGGCAGATGAACAATGAGAACATGTGGACACAGGGAGGGGAACATCACACACCAGGGCCTGTAGGGGGATGGAGGACTAGTGGAGGGATAGCATTAGGAGAAATATCTAATGTAGATGACGGGTTGATGGGTGCAGCAAACCACCATGGCACATGTATACCTATGTAACAAACCTGCATGTTCTACACATGTATCCCAGAACTGAAAGTATAATAATAATAATAATAATAATAATAATAATAAACAGTGACAAACACTAAAATCCTGATTTAAAACCTACCAATATGCCAATACGGTAATTCTCACCTCCAAAACAACAGTAAGTTTTACTTATGGAAGTTTAGTTATGAAAGCTAATATTTATCACATTTTACATTTAGATTGCTTCTATTTGGAATGAATATGACAGGTATTTCTTAATAATAAGACATTTCATCGAATGTGTAAGAACACATAGGGTCCCAACTATTAAAGATTAAATATACAAGTTTCGGTTTAGGCACTAAAGATATTACCAACATCATGGTCCCTTGCCCTGAGGTCATGATCTTTCAGAGACCCTGGAAACCGAAGAGAGAGATGTTGGGCATTTCTCGCACTCATACAAGGTTGTTGAAATGTTACTGACCCAAAGAGCATACCAAGCCTGACTCAAAAGTGAATGCTTCTATACCAATGTTATAGATGAGTGCCTACCAAATAGCACCATATTTTCTTCAGGCTCCTTCCGAAACCAGTCAGCTTATCACCCTAAATCTCATCATAAATAATAGAGGGAGGGGAAGGCTGGTGATGACTGATTTTCTGGGGACCCTAAGCATTTTTATGGAACTCAGGGATGCACACTTCTGTCAATGAGGTCACTCCAACCACTTCAAATATCCCATAGTTCCCTGGTTTTAGATTAAAAAAATATTAATAGGGGGAGAAGAGCCATAGGTAGTTACAGTCTGTCAGGGATTCTGCAAATCTTTAGTTAGAACAAAGAAAAAGGGGGCCGGGTGTGGTGGCTGACACCTGTAATCCCAGCACTTTGGGAGGCTGAGGTAGGCGGATCACGAGGTCAGGAGATGGAGACCATCCTGGCTGACATGGTGAAACCCCGTCTCTACTAAAAATACAAAAAATTAGCCAGCGTGGTAGCAGAAGCCTGTAGTCCCAGCTACTTGGGAGGCTGGCAGGAGAATGGCATGAACCCAGGAGGCGGAGTTTGCAGTGAGCAGAAAAAAAGAAAAAAAAAGAAAGAAAAAGAAAAAGGGAAAACAGGAATGAAATAGATTTTAAACTTTTCTATATGCCAACAGGGTTTTCTCCAATTCCGATTTAACATTAGGCCTGAAATAGGAATGCAATCATCCTTATTTAATAAGTTACTTCTTTACTCTTTATTACTTACTCAGTGTCCAAAAAACTCACAGCATCTTTAGGAAAGTCCTGGTAAAAGCTTACTGGCTGGGGACCATGCAGGAACCCTTAGAACTCATCTCTGTTGCTGGAGTTGACTCAGAGCCAGCCTGAGGAATGGGCCTTTTTGTGCTGCAACCTCATCTTAGCAGCACTGTCTGACCATTTATGTTCTTCCCTGGTCACTGCCGTGAAGAGAGCAACTGGAAATGGGAGCTCTGTCCATCATTCATAATAAATTAGCTTCACAGAGTACCCAAGAGACTGAGGAATTCGAATTTAGAAATTCAAAAGGGTGCATCTCCTTAAACTCTTTAAGCCAAATTCTAACGTTGCCCTTCACAAACACCCTCTATTCCAAATATCATATATTCTTCCCCACCTACCGAAATAATATTCTATTAACAAGTCTTCATGAAGTCCTGTCACCTATCCTTAAATAAGGAATTGTGATGATAAAGCAAATCAAGTGAATAAACAAGAAGAAAAATATTTTATCAGAGATGTCCTTAGAACTAATTACCTATGAAAAATATTTATAGGATTTTCCACTGACAGACACTTTGACATGAAAACCTCGCTTAAAGTGTTGACAACATTGTTTTATAACCCAGCATAGCCCATTTTTATGGTAGTTGTGTGATGACATACATTCTCTGAATCTTTCATGTGAAGGAACAAGAATGCCATAAGCCACTTCATTATTTGATTTTTAAATTTCCAATGAATTTTTAAATAAGCTTTTTCACAAACATGATAGCCATTTAACAGAAATAGCGTTCTAATTAAAAGGTATGACTTTTAGAAACATGCAGGTCATAAAGAGGAGCTGAGATGCCTAAATTGTGTAACAATAATTGAAACTCAATTTTTTTTTTTCTTTTGAGATGGAGTCTTGCTCTATCACCCGGGCTGGAATGCAGTGGCGTGATCTTGGCTCACTGCAACCCCTGCCTCCCAGGTTCAAGCGATTCTCCTGCCTCAGCCTCCCGAGTAGCTGAGACTACAGGCACGGGCCACCACACCTGGCTAATTTTTGTATTTTTAGTAGAGACGAGGTTTCATTATGTTGGCCAGGCTGGCCTCAAACTCCTGACCTCAGGTGATCGACCCACACACCTCGGCCTCCCAAAGTGCTGGGATTATAGACGTGAGCCACTGTGTGTGGCCTGAAACTCAAATTTTTAAACAAGGTGATCCTACGTAATCTGTCAAATAGAGAGTGTGCCTTTTGTAGTTCTTTGCAAGTGACAAAAACCTAGTTTAAGCTCAAAGGGGAAATTATTGGTTCATGAAACCTAAAGGAGGTTTAAACCAGCACAAACACATGATATTCACTGATGTAGCTGGGCCTCAGGAACAAATGTACAAGGAAGTCCCTCCACCAAGACACTTTGTCATCCATTTCTGCTTCTCTGAGTGTTGGTTTTATTCTCTGATGTAAGCACTGACTTTCTCTCCATTACAGGAAAAGTGCCTCGCAGTTTCCCTAATATTATATCTTGTGTCTTCCACCATGGAAATACAATCTTAAAGCTCTCTGAGTTTTAACTGGAAATTCTTGAGGACTTTGGGACCTGGTCCAGTTACCTGTGCCCAAATGGACAGGATATTATAATTGAGGCAGCTTTGACCAGGTGCCTACTCCAGACCAAACTTGACCAGGAAGGTAGCATCGTATAAGAACAGCACCTTGTTTTAGAAATGATTAAATGAATGACGAATTGATGGGTGCTGACGAGTTGATGGGTGCAGCACACCAACATGGCACAAGTATACATATGTAACAAACCTGCACGCTATGCACATGTACCCTGGAACTTAAAGTATAACAAAAAAAAAAAAAAAGAAATGATTAAATGTAGAAAAATTAGAAAACTCACATGACTGGAGACTTGCAATTGTTTAGGGGATTGGGGGGAGTGCTACATAAATGTAACAGATACTCGTCACACTCACTCAATCCCAGGGACATTCCTCTTCATTGCCTTCCACTATCCATCCACTTTTCCTCAATTCTTGTCAATTTTCTTTCAAGATCCTTATACGCATGTTCATGTGAAGTGTGCTGATGAATTTTTTAAAAGCTCTATTTTGTACTTTAGTAGTTAAAAACTGTGCTTTTAGCCAGGTGTGGTGGCTCACTCCTGTAATCCTAGCAGTTTGGGAGGCCAAGGCAGGTGAATTACCTGAGATCAGGAGTTTGAGACCAGCCTGGCCAACATGGTGAAACCCCGTCTCTACAAAAAGTACAAAAAAACTGAGCCAGGCGTGGTGGTGGGTGCCTGTAATTCCAGCTACTCGGGAGGCTGAGGCAGAAAAATCACTTGAACCCGGGAGGTAGAGGTTGCAGTGAGCCAAGATCCCACCACTGCACTCCAGCCTGGGCGACAGAGCGGGACTCCTGGGGTGGGCTGCAGTTTAAAGCTATTGTTCTCAGGCTCCCATAACCGTAGGTAAGTCAAGTGACCAAGTTTATAACTCTTTTGATTTTTGTCTTCCCAAGATCAGACTCTAAACTCAGAAAACAGGCTGGGTGTAGTGGCTCACGCCTATAATCTCAGCACTTTGGGAGGCTGAGGCTGGCAGATCGCTTGAGGCCAGGAGTTCAAGACCAGCCTGGCCAACATGGTGAAACCCCATTTCTACCAGAAGTACAAAAAATTTAGCTGGGCATGGTAGCATACACCTCTAGTCCCAGCCACTTGGGAGGCTGAGGCACAGGAATCACTTGAACCCAGGAAGCAGAGGTTGCAGTGAGCTGAGATCGTGCCACTGCTCTCCAGCCTGGGCAACAGAGAGACTCTGTCTCAAAGAAAATTGAAAAATAAAATAAAAAAAACTCGGAAAACAAAAACATGGTTTTTGTTGTCAAATCAAGTTGTCAAAAAAGAGTCGTCAAATCAAGAAACTGCACATTTTTTTAGGATTTTTTTTCATATAAAACTATCTTTGAGATCTCCCAAAGAAGGGACTGTGGAAAATCACAAAGATTTGTGTTTTCATCTTATGAAAAGAAGAATATTGTCAATATTTAGGCTCATTTTATACTCCATATTTCTCTTCTGTTGCTTTTATTTCTCTCCCCACCCTGCAAGAGATGGGGTCTCGCTATTTTGCCAAAGCTGGATTCAGATTCCTAGGTTCAAGTGATCCTTCCAGCCTCCTAAGTAGCTGAGACTACAGGTGTGCACCACCATGCCTGGCCGTGTTTCTTAATTAGCTCAAAATTGCCCTAAGAATTTCATGAAAAGAGTTGTCAAATCAGAGGATACTTAATATTGGTAAAATGTATTTAATATCAATGTTTCAGAGATTGTGCACTTTCCAGAATGGAAAAGAAAGCCCTGGAAAATTATCAATACCTTCACTGTCCATGATATATTTTTATCTTCAGGAGACATAACGATCACTTCCTTATGAAATAGTAACAGTAACCACAATAAAGGACATAATTCTCCTTCATTCTAATTGTATTGGTTATTGTAATAAATTAACAACAGCCAATTAGTTGTGTCATTACAAGTAGTTCTCTTGTCCTCTAATGCTTTCCTGAAGGTTCTGTTATAAGCTATGAGATGAAAATTGCGTCTTCCATAAAGCAGTGTCGAACCTCATGTGAAGGGCCACACCCTTCAACGATGAGCCTGTGGCTGCTGGCTTTTGAGCTGACAACACAGACAACTTTCAGACTATACCCTAGGACTGAACGGAGATTTCCAGGACTCTTTTTAGCCCAGAAACAGGTGACAGACTAATGATTCAAAATCCAGGGGTCTAAGAATTAATTACCTAGAATAACACGAACTGATAAGAGATGTTTACTTGTACTGGGTTTATTGGAAATATTATTGGCATTATATGTATATTCTATATTCTGCTCATATGTATACACGGAAGCCCCTTTTCTTTCTTTTTATTTTATCTGTAACTTTCTGCTTGGCTAAATAAGAAAGCATATTCAAAAGAGAAAAATACTTTCACTGAGCATTCTTATTTTTCATGGCAATATGATTATTTGCATATGTTCAGCGAGAATATCTCTTGCCTTTACTAGAGAAAAAATGGAACATTATTTGTGCAACTAAGGCTAAACCTGATGTACCATACTCATGACTAATTCTCTGCATTCAAGCATAACAAGTTCACTATTAAGGAACCAGAGTTGTACTTTCATGTAGAATCAATGCTGAAAAAGCCCTTACAGGAAAACTGGCTTGGTCTTATTCTATGGCTTTCAAAATCCCAGCCTCAGGTAGTAAGCAAGCTTACTCCTGAGCAGGCCAGGAGCTGTCAAATTTGGGGTTTCTTGAGCAAAGAGGAATTCACCCAAACTATAGGTAGTGCATTGGAGAGTTTCACGAACTTGGTTTTCTAGCCTTAGAATAGAAAAGCAAATAATACAGGCCTTTACAAATCTATAATGACTTGCAAAAATGTCTGGCAGAAATTCGCCAGCGTCACATAGTTGTAGTTGCTTAACACTGTATGGCTCTAGATTTGCTGAGCAAACTCAAGGGAGGAGGCTTTTTTGATTAATTAACACTCCTCACTGCCTGTAGCTAAATAAAGCCAAAACACAAGTAGATAGACTTTAAAAAAAAAAAAAAAAAAAAGCAATTATTTTTGGAGATAATTTGTGAAGAAAGGGACAATGTAAAGAAAGGGAGGAGGCCAGGCGCAGTGGCTCACGTCTGTAATCCCAGGAATTTGGGAGGCCAAGGCAGGCAGATCACAAAGTCAGGAATTCGAGACCAGCCAATATGGTGAAACCTCTTCTCTACCAAAAATATAAAACTTAGCCAGGCGTGGTGATGGGCACCTGTAGTCCCAGCTACTCAGGATGCTGAGGCAGGAGAATCACTTGAACCCGGGAGGCAGAGGTTGCAGTAAGCAGAGATTGCTCCATTGCGCTCCAGCCTGGGTGACAGAGTGAGACTCTGTCTCAAAGAAAAAAAAAAAGAAAGAGAGGAGAAATGTTAAGTAAAATTATCCAAAACATACATATTCATTTTAAAAATGTCATTGCTATTGAAAGCTTTTTTTTTTTTTTTTTTTTTTTTTTTTTTTTTTGAGACAGAGTTTTGCTCTTGTCGCCCAGGCTGGAGAGCAATGGTGCGATCTCGGCTCACTGCAACCTCCCCCTCCAGGGTTCAACGATTCTCCTGCCTCAGCCTCCTGAGTAGCTGGGATTACAAGCGTGCACCACCACACCTGGCTAATTTTTGTATTTTTAGTAGAGACATGGTTTCACCATGTTGGCCAGGCTGGTCTTGAACTCCTGACCTCAGGTGATACACCCACCTCGGCCTTCCAAAGTGCTGGGATTATAGGCGTGAGCCACCACCCCCAGCCTGAAAGCTTTTATTGCAAAATATAAAAAGGGTTATGAAACAATAAAACAAAGGGTTATACTAGAGAAAGAGTGTTCAGATTACCTACGACATTCTACAGTAAGAATGCTCAGCCTCAATTTCCCACAGATATTTCATGTACACCTAAATCATAATTTCCTCTATTTCCGACCAGTCCCACCAGCTAATCTCCTTGTAGCTCTATGCATCTGGCAAGTGGCAGACAGTGCAACCAGCTGTAACACCAGGTAACTGACTGCAGTTTTGGATAGTTCTCTCATGTCCACTAGAGGAAAGGAGCAATTAGCTTCTTGTACTAGCCACTTATGTCAGGATAAGCTTCATTGTATCAGCAAGCAGCCAGCATGTTGTTGTTTAAAGAGGTGGTTGTTATACTGCCTGCAGGAAGGGTCTGGAAGATTATTACTAGTCATCTTTCAGATTTAACCACACAGTGAAGTGAGAACTCTGCTCACTGTACATGTAACTCTCATGTAGAAGTTGGATGTGCATGATAAGCATCTACCAACCCTGTCCTGGCTTATTATCATGCAACTTTAGTAAAAATGCTTCGTTGAAAATGAAAAATCAGAGATAAATGTTAAACCAGGCAGGATACAGCTCTCCAGGGCGAGTGGGGACAGAGGAACTCCCTAACCATTCTGCCCTTATGAGAACCTTCCAATATCATTTTCAAAACTTCAGCCCAAGGCCTTGGATGTGCAAAGGTAAGTCTGGGGACTCAGTTGGGAGGAGAGATTTAAGAGATCTAAAACACACATACAAACACACAAAGACAAGGGGTCAGGGGAGGCAGTAAGTATGGCTGTTGTTTTGTTTTTTAATTTTTTGACCTTGTGAGGAATGCAGCAAAGTGAAGATGAAGAAAAAGAGAGAGAGAGAAAGAGAATAGAGATGAAGGTTGAATGAGGTGGAAGAAAATAGGAGCCCAATCTGCAGAAATGACAGTGGGACTTTTTTTTTTTTTTTTTTTTTTTAAGCACAAGATTGTCTGATAGCATTTGAAAAGTTTTTGTATTACTCTTAATGCAAATCTCTCTGTTCCTGTATACCTTCATAGAGTCAGATATGTTTATGAATGTCTTGTAACTTTTCTTTTTTGTTTTGTTTAGTGAAAATTAAGAAAAGTTTTTATCTGGGTTAATAAGAATAGCACCTTTATGATGCTGAGATGATCCTTAAACCTGACATATTCAGTGGAAGGGAGTTTGGAGCCAAACCAGTCTCCTCATTCATATAAATCTTGGGGAGAGCACTAGGCTTTTAAAAGTGCTTCAGATGGGGAGAAGGAGCTTGCCAGCTGTGGGCCTGTTTGCCTGCCAGTCCTTCCTTTAACCTCTTCCTACTCTTTTTGGGTACTGACTGGGGCTGGCTATAAATCTAGTTTCTCAGGCTCCATGGCTGCTGTTGACAGCTGGGTTCAGCCAGTCGGGGGCGCTAAAGAAGCCAGGCTCCCTCTGCTTGGGAAGTGTTCTTCCAGCAGCTGCAGCGGGAGGGGAAGGAGGGATCCAGGTAATCAGGCACAGCGTGACAGCAGGCACCCTCTGGTGACCTTGTGCCCTTATGCTACCCTCTCCTCCTTCGGTCCCTACAGCTTGAGCATAGTAGAGGCTTCCTGATGTTGCTAATATTTAGGTTGCTTTAATGGCCACATTTTGATGTCTTAGCTTTTTTATTTCTGTGGGTAGCCAATTCTCTGGATTAAAGATGCCCTAGTCTACATATTCAGGAGGTTTCTCTTTCCAGGGTAAACTTTGGCTGAAACATCGGTTACCACGTGGATTACACAGCAAAACAAAAAAACCTGTCTGTTGTACAGACTTTGAGAAATTGCCACAAAATAGACTGCAGGTGCCACACAATCGTGGGGAGGGCTGTCCCAACTTAATGCACACCACATGTGAAAAACAAGTTTAACTTGAAAGTAAATAAGAGCGTATCCTTCAAGAACAACACTGACATTCTCCACTTCACGCAGGAAGGGCTGGAGGCAAGATGGGTTCCAGGAAGTCTATATGGGCCCAGATGAGTCCAGCACTTTCTACAGGGAGGCTTCCTCTAGCTAGGGCTGGAACAGAATATGCAGGTGCCCTTCGCTGTGCGGAAATATTCTGCCCCATTAAACTGAATTTCTATTAAGCATCTATTTATAGAAGAGAGTAAACACCCCATGAATAAAAGACAGAGAATGGTAGCAGCACAGTCTCTTTTCTCTCCTTCTAAGCATTTGGCTCTGGTCCAAACTCACATATCCTGCTCTAAAACAAAGTGCCTTGGTTAACCTAACATTATTTCTTGAACAGTAGTTTGGTGATCAATTAGTTTTTGTTGTTGTTGTTTGAGACAGAGTCTCACTCTGTCGCCCAGGCTGGAGTGCAGTGGCAAGATCTCAGCTCACTGCAACCTCTGCTGCCCAGGTTCAAGGGATTCTCCTGCCTCAACCTCCCAGGTAGCTGGGATTACAGGCACCTGCCACCACGCCCGGCTAATTTTTTTTTTTTTTTTTTTTTGTATTTTCAGTAGAGATGGGGTTTCACCATCTTGGCCAGGCTGGTCTTGAACTCCTGACCTCGTAATCCATCTGCCTCAGCCTCCCAAAGTGCTGGATTACAGGCATGAGCCACCGCGTTCTGCCCGTGATCAACTGGTTTTAAGCATACAAATCCTTTGGGGGTTTTATCTCAAACTTTAAGTTTCTTAACAAAGAATTCCTTCCAAACACATACAGTACTCCTTTTAAAGGAGGTCTTGGTAATACATTTCCTGGATTAGGTTGTATTATTGATCCGAATTCCTTACCACTTCCTGCAACTACATTCTTTTCAAGCCCTCGATGTTAGTGGACTGTCTTCCCTTCCCTTGATTTTGAACTAATTATAGGACTCGTGGCCAGTGATACTTGGGCAGAGTGCAGTGTGCCTGTTCTGAGCTTAGGCCGTAGGAGACCATGAATCTTTCTGCATTTCCTTTTGCATTTCTGCCTTCACCCTGCTAGCCCACTGGGCCAAAGAGAATAAGAAACAAGTGGAGCAGAGTTGCCCCGTCAGCTGATCCACAGACTTAAGGCACACCCAGCCAAGATGAACAGAGCCAGCCATCTAACCCAGCGTAGATGCGATCCCCACTACCCAGAAGGCACATAAATAATCGTAAATAACTATGATTTTTAGCCACTAAGTTTTGGGGTGATCTGTTATGCAGTGGTGGGTAACTAATATAACCTCCTTGTATATTGGTAGCTCAAACACCTGCCCAGTTGGTTCATCCCCCAATCTGGCTTGCATTTAGGTTTACACATGGTAAGGACAGCAGTGTCAGGAAAAGAGTAGGGACCCCACTATGGCTTACTGCTAATGAGGGCAACTGTGTGAGGCAAAGAAATGGGATAATGGCCCAGCTACCTTCATGCTGCTACAGGGACATAGTATACAAATATCCTGCCATAGCTCCCTCTGTATCACTATATTTCCAGAGAATTTGGACCTCTAAGCCACGTGAAAAACACAATGACTGTAACATTACTTGTTCTAGATCTAAGACTTTGCAACAGAAATCCATGTAGAGAGGCAAGGGAGAATTGGTTCCAACACTTGAGTGATATGAATTATTTATAGAGCTCATATCAGTTTGGTAAATATATATAAGAGTGAATCAAAATGTTCCATGCTTAATAAGAAATACATAGCAGATAGAACGGTAAATTAATTAACACAAATTTAGGGAGTTCATTTACAGCTTAAGTTTGGTAAACATGTAGTATTGCCTTTTAAACATAAGTCTATGAAGGACACGTAAAAGTTACTTACTGTGGCTGGGATTATCTGGAAGACCAAAGTAGAACTACCAAGCTAATTGTCTGCAAAGCTAAAGCTAACTGGAATGTAGCTGTGGATACCAGAACACTTTTGACTTGGAGGTAGTAGCTGGGAAAATAGATCTTCTACACAGGTGGGGGAAATGCACATAACAGTCTACCCACCTGCAAGGAATGAAGCACTCCCCTTTCAGTTCAGTAGCTCATTTCTTGCAGGGAGGTAGATTGGGATGTGCCCAGAATACTCTGTGAAGTAACCTTATTCTTGTGAAAGGGTGGAGAACTTGTAGTAGTCATAGGACATGAGGATAGTAATATTTAGCATCCAGCTGTTGTGAAGATTACTTAAATGGCATGTGTGAATCCTTTAGCACAAACCTTGTCTTATAATAAATGCACAATAAACACTAGCTATTATTATTAGCAATATAACTAGGATCTCTTCTTTAGGATGATCAGAGAAAATCAGATATAGAAACAGATACAACATTTTGAACAGCTGCAGCCAATCTGAATCATCACAATAAGTTGTTCCTAAAGAAATAAGAAGTTTGGAAAATTCTAATGTATGCTTTCAACAAGATTGATAAAGACAATACATTGATAAAACTATGACACATAACCATGAAAAGGAAAATAATTGAGAGTAGGAAAGAGTTCTTGGAAATGCAAATCACAGCTGCTAAATTATAAACAATAAGAAGAAATAAAAGCAAATGAAATATGATAAAACATTGATTCAGGGAATTAGGAAACATGTTCAAGAAATTTTCCCAGAACTTAAAAAGACAAAGAAATTCAAAATGATGAAAACAAAAACAAAAACGGTTAGATGACGGAGCAGCTGCACCGGCTTGTAGTCCTAGCTACTCAGGAAGGTAAGGTGAGAGGATCACTTAAAGCCAGGAGTTGGAGGTGATAGTGCGCTATGATCACACCTGTGAATATCCATGGCACTCCAGCCTAGGCAACATAGCAAGACCCTATCTCAAAAAGCAAAAAAAGAAAGAAAGGCAAATATGTTTTCATGTGTTTAAAGATCATTTGTATTTCTTTCTGTTCATATCCTATGCCTGTTTATTAATCGGGCTGTGAGTGTTTTGCTTCCTAATTGCTGGCAACCCTATAATGGAGAGGGAATCTTATTTTGGAGTGTTAGCTGCAAAAAATTTTCTAGTTTATCACATATACTTCTTAAAATTATTCTAGGCAATCAAAGATTGGTCCATAATATAAAAAATTAAAATATGGACAGTGTAGTTTAACCATTAACAAAATAAAAAATGTCAAATCACCAAAAGGGGAAAAAAGCAAGGATTCTAACACAACATAGTAAATAATTTTTTAAAAAACAGCCAAAAAGCATAAAATATTTACAAAAAAAGGAAAACCATGTATATCCATTCCTTAATACATACAAGTAACTTGAATTTAAATGATAAAGATCTTCATATTGAGTCCAAAAATCACGTCCAAATACAACTTGTTAATAAAAAGGTGAAAATAAAGTTATGTGTGAGAGTAAAACAAAGGAAAAGTGGCATTATTAGTATCAAAGTAGAAATTGAGAAAAAAATCATTAAATGGAAGAATCATTTTATATTGATTAAGGGTAGAATACACAACAGAAATATAGTATTAATAATTTCTATAAGCTAAATGATACCTTTAAAATATGAAACTGACAAAACCATTAGTGGGAATATTTAAACATACATCCGTTTTTATATATCAAGTGGACAAAAATTAAATAAGGAAATAGGGAAACTGAAAAAGCCAGTATAAGTACAAAGACAAATTTTTGAATAAACTCTGCCAGAGTTTAATTTTTCCATATGTATAAGAGTGAATCAAAATGTTCCATGCTTAATAAGAAATACATAGTAGGTAGAACAGTAAATTAACTAACACAAATTTAGGGAGTTCATTTACAGCTTAAGTGGCAAATTAAATTTCTTAAAACAAATATTTTAGTAGTGTGCTGGTAAATATTTTACAACCAGCTCTCTAGGGTAAGAAAAGAGCTGTGATTTTTAGTATTTGCCTATTTCGGTGGTGTCAATAATATTCCTACTCTGGCTGATTTCAAGCTAATAACATGACGTCACTGAAAGCAGGGTTGGGAAGATATATTCCTCACTGGCTTTTGCAGGCTGGTGTGAGTAGGCTTTAGCACACAACTAACACATTTAATGACAAGTGAGCAAGCACATGTTCCTATAATGAACAAGTCTAACAAACCTTCTAGTCACTCAAGCTTCATGGATGAATGGTCCAGTCTCGGGAGACACAGCAAAAACTTTATTATAAATAGTTAAATATTACAAAAATCCACTTGCCTTTATCATGAAACATAAACACAGAAATTGATTATAATGCTAAGAAAAAATAGAGAATATGTAGATTTAAGACCAAATAATATCACTGCTATCCCTAGCTAATCTCTGATGGTGTTCTTTTGCTTATAGTACCTCCGTGGTCACCAAAACGGAAAAAAAAAAAAGAACAATTTCAACTTATCACTTAAGTACTTATATCTACAGATTATTCTCTTATCAAAGCTTCTGATCAAATTGTAACCTGAAGTCTATCATTTTTTTATTCACACATACATACGCAATTATACTTTAATGAGGATTCATTTCCTTTGAACATGAATTCTTGGTTAATATGTTACTTAATAATCACAAATTGTGAAAAAATTGAGAGAGGACATCATGAGATTGAACTTAAATATATAGAAATATGGCTATAAATGTCTACATGATTGTTTTAGTTTTTGGTGGAGAAGGCATATGGTAGGAGAAGAAATTTAAAAAGAATCATGTAACAGATGTGGAAATGATGAGTAATACCTATCAGGAGAGAAATGTTTTAGGTTAATGATAAGTACATAAATGTATTTGCTTAGAGGGTTTATAAGCATATAATTATGTAATTATGTACACAAGCATATTAGGTACCATGTGGCAGCAGAAACAGAATGTACTAAATTATTGTATTTATGAGAGCATGTCTTGGTCAATTAGATGTTTGAAGGCATTGACAGGATCTGAATGTTTACAATCCTGTAACCACAAAAACGGGACAGGTGGAGTTCATCAGGTTAGAACAAAGGGTTTCTTTGCTGAGACTTAAGTTTTTAGATACCTCTTCTAATTGCCCCAGTGATTTAGTTAAGGTTAGGTTCAGCTGGCTGGGCGCGGCAGCTCACGCCTGTAATCCCAGCACTTTAGAAGGCTGAGGCGGGCGGATCATTTGAGGTCAGGAGTTGGAGACCAGCCTGACCAACATGGGGAAACCCTGTCCCTACTAAAGATACAAAGAAAATTAGCCAGGCATGGTGATGCATGCCTGTAGTTCCAACTACTCGGGAGGCTGAGGCAGGTATCTGGAAGGCGGAGGTTGCAGTGAGCTGAGATCGATTGAGCCACTGCTTTCCAGCCTCAAACAAACAAAACAAAACAAACAAACAAAAGATTAGTTTCAGCTGCAAATGACAGAAAACCCAAACTAACAATCGCCTAAACAGGAGAGAAATGAGTACTTCTTTCTTGTAGAGCTCTAGACAGGTGGTCCAGGGCACGGCTTTCCATGGTGACAGGGACCTGGACTCCTTCTACTTGCTTCTTGTGTGTGGCCTTAACTTTATGGTGCCAGGTATGCTAACTCATGCCAGGCCACCAAATGGAGGAAAGGGAGAATGGGAGAAATGGGTGTTTGGGAGCTGTCTGGTAAGGAAGGTTCCGGGAAAGTGCCATACTCTACCTCCTCCTAAATCCCATTGATGACAGAACTAATCTTAGCTGCAACGGAGGCTCAAAAATGTTCTATTTATTTCTGACTTCCATGGACTCAGCCAAATATTTTATTATTGTGAAAGAAAAAGAGAAGGCATGTTGAGGTACCCCTAGGGCACTGATACTTGCTGCCTGAATACCAGTGATTAGAACAACCAAGAAGATCCCACTACTGCTGATCAAGGAGGGTTTTATCCATGTAACACATTAAAATGAAAAAAAGTATATGTGCATGATGTAAGTGCTAATTATGTGTCATATGGAAGGATTCACTGAGACAGAGGATTTTAGTGAAATGTAGGAGGCTTTTGAATACAGCAGCAGGTGAAATGAGATGAGGAAGGCTTAGACGGCAAGTCATACAGACATTCTGGGCCTGCTTGCTCAAGAGCACCTTGAGTGAGTCACCTGTTAATTAGTACAGTGCTATTTTAAGTTTGTCTATAGACCAGTAGCAGCACCATCACCTGAAAGTTTGTCTGAAATGCAACACTTGAGCCAGACCTAACGAACAAGAATTTCAGGAGATGAGGGGACAGGAATCTATGTTCTAATAAGCACTCTGCGTGATTTTTAAGTGCTAAAAGAAGCATCATTGTAGTAGATGGGCTTGAATAATGTAAATAAACTAAGTTTTAAAAATCCATGTTGCTTCCCTCATAATCCTTGTATATAAGAAAACATTAGAGCTGAATACAGAAGTCAGAATTAGTAAAATAAAATGGAATATTTACATATTTATGAAATTAAAACTTTCTTACATATTTAAGAATAAATTCTTTCCTATATCCCCATACATAGAAGTATTTGTTTATTCATAACTACCAACTGACATGCTTGATATGGAAAAATAGGCACATTCTCATTAAATCACAAGCAAGATATCAATGCAATTGTTATTTTTTACTATTGTCTTTTCAGAGTTAGCCAACGCAATTTGTCTCCAAATCAAAATAAATATGATAAATACTAGAAAGGATGGTATAAATTTATCATTATTTATAAATGATATGATTGTCTAATATTTTTTTTTTTTTGAGACGGAGTCTCACTCTGTCGCCCAGGCTGGAGTGCGGTGGCCCGATCTCCACTCACTGCAAGCTCCGCCTCCTGGGTTCACGCCATTCTCCTGCCTCAGCCTCCCGTGTGGCTGGGACTACAGGCGCCCGCCACCTCGCCCGGCCAGTTTTTGTATTTTTAGTAGAGATGGGGTTTCACCGTGTTAGTCAGGATGGTCTCGATCTCCTGACCTCGTGATCCACCCGTCTCGGCCTCCCAGAGTGCTGGGATTACAGGCGTGAGCCACCGTGCCTGGCCTGATTGTCTAATTTTTAGAGAAATAAACTTGCTTAAAGAATCATGTAAGGCTGGACACGATGGCTCACACCTGTAATCCTGTCCCAAAGGAGGCTGAGGTGGGCAGATCTCTTGAGCTCAGGAGTTCAAGACCAGTCTGAGCAACATGAGGAAATCCTGTTTCTACGAAACACAAAACAACAAACAAACAAACAACAACAAAGAAAACACAAAAATTAGCCATGTGTCGTGGCAGACGCCTGAAGTCTGAACTACTTGGTAGGCTGTGGTGGGAGGATCACTTGAGCCTGGGAGGTCAAGGCTGCAGTGATCTGTGAATATGCCACTGTACTCAAGCCTGGGTGACAGAATGAGACCTTGTCTCAAACAGAAAAAAAAAAAAATGTGAAAACGGTAGAAACCTAGCACTATATATATGCCAATTTTCCAAAGCCTAATCTAGGTAATTAGTGACATTTAACTAAAACTTAATTTAAAAAACTACATAAAACAAAACTATCTTAAAGTTCATCTATGAGCAAAAATAGCTATGAAAATTTTGGGGAGAAAACTGAGATCTTGGTTTACCATATATGCACAAAAAAAGAGAAGGAAAATAAAACATTGCAGTAATCAAACCAGAATAGGAGGGCAAAACAATAGAACAAAATGGAAAATATATACAGTATATAGAATACAATATTTAATATACAATAGTGTATATATATTTGTATATACAAATATATAGAATCAGATATATACATATATATATAATTTAATGGATGAAAAAAGAAGCATTTCAAACTAGTAGGGAATGAACAGCCTAGTCAATAAATGGGGTTCATACCTTGACACTCTTCATATGCTTTGACCCAGGAATATGTGTATAAAGGGATATCCCAAATAGTCATACATAGATTTTTAGTACATGACAATGGTGGCATTTTAGAGTGAGAAAAAATATCATTCACTGACTCCATGGCACAGGGATAATGGATTATATTATCTATTATGTGAGAAATAAAATTATGTTCCTGTCTCCTATCATACAAAATAAAAAACTAAAACTAATTCAATTATTTAATGGATGAAAATATAAATTAAAGTTAAAATAAGATACTGTCTTAAACTTATCAGATGAGAGAAAGTTTGGTATCACACTATGCTGGTGAATGTGTAGAAGGAACAGAAACTTTAAAGTATTGTTTGTAATGTATAAATAGTCCTCCATAAGACTATATGGCAATATCCATAAAAATTTAAAACACTCATCGTCTTCAATTCACTGCTATCAGTCAGCCTTCTCCAGAGAAACAGACTCAATGGAATACATGTATAAAGAGTGTCATTTTAAGGGATTGGTGCAGATGATTGTGGGGGCTGGCAAATCTAAAATATGTAGGGCAGGCCAGCAGGCTGAGAACTCAGGCAGGAGTTAATGCTGCAGTGTTAGGGAAGAAGTCATCCTTTTTCTGAAAACCTTAGTGTTTGCTATTAAGGCCTTCAACTGATTAGATGAGAACCGTCCATATTTTTTATGGTAATCTTTGCTTAAAGTCAACTGATTGTAAATATTAACTGTAATATCTTGATAGCAATACCTAGATTTGATTAAATACCATAGCCTAGCCAAGTGACATACAAAACTATCACACTCGCCAATCTTCATTTTTAAGCGTTTACACTAAAGATATACCTGCACATGTAAAATGTTGTATTTACACACACATATGGAAAATCATTTGCAGCATTTTTTATGATAACAAAAGACTAGGAACAATCTAAGTGTAGGGAAACAGAGCTGGTTGAATACTGGTATACTGAGATGAAATAATAACTGAAATATTTTTACGTTAAAAAACAAGATACGGTTTTGTGTGAAAATATCTTTAAAAGGAATTCATACTTGTATGTACTTTAACATGTGTAGACTATCTCTAGAAGTATACACAAGAACTGGGTGGTAAAGTAATGGCTAAGACAGAGACTTACATTTTACTTGTATAGTCTTTAGCACTTTTCAAATTTTGAGCTATATATAAATGATTATGTTAACCGTTCCCAATATTCATTAATTAAAAAGTAGACTGGCTATGCATCTCCACAATGGCTAAAATTAAAAAGACTGACAGTGTCAAATGCTGGCTAAGATGTGGAGTAACCATAATTCTCATGTACTCTTGGTGGGACTGTAAAATTGTACAACCACTTTAAAAAGTCCTGGCAATTTTCTACAAAACTAAACATATACCCACCCAAGTGCCTAATAATTTTACTCCTAGGTGTTTACCTAGGAGAAATGAAAGCATATGTCAACAAAAAAAGACAATTGTACAAGAACATTCATAACAGCTTTATTTGCAATAGCCAAAAACTAGAAACAGTCCAGGTGTTCATCAGCAAAAGAATGGCTGAACCTACTGTGGTATATTCATACAATGGAAACTACTTGGTAAAAAAATGAAAGAAGCTACTCATAGATGCAACAGTATGGATAAATTTCAAAAACATTATGCTGAGTGAAAGACATTTTTAACAAAAGACTACATATAATTCCATTTTCATAAATTTCTAGAACAGGTAAAATCCATGATGGAGAAAAGTAGAAGAGTGGTTGCTTCTGAAAGGCAGGGTTAGTGTTGACTGAGAAGGGAAGGAAGGCATTTTCTGGGGTTCATAGTAATGTTTTATACCTTAATAGAGGTTTGGGTTTGCATGTTAAAAACTTATGGAATGATACACTTAAGATTTGGGCATTTCATTGTAAATTTCACCTTAAAAATCTTAAATATTGAACTCTAATTAATTATATGCATGCACAGTTAACTTTTTTTAACCTATCAGGGCAGGAAAGTTGGTTTGTTTTCAATGTAAATATATAGTAGTGGCTAGGACTCAGTGAAATGGGCACTGTTATACACTTATTAATGAGAATGTTAATGTGCAAATATGTTTATTATGTCATTCATAATATCAATTAATTGGAATTGATTTTTTAAATTGACAGTATTTTAAAGTTAATTAATGTAAGATGGAATACGAAGCAAACATTTTTAAAATTGTAGAATATCAATTGCAAGGAAATGTGTTCAGGGATGTTTTAAAAAATAAAAATTTATTTAGAAAGTGAATACCTCAAATTGACCCGGCACAGTGGCTCACACCTATAATCCCAGCACTTTGGGAGGTCATGGTGGCAGACAGATCACTTGAGGCCAGGAGTTTGAGACCAGCCTGGTCAACATGCTGAAACCCTGTCTCTACTTAAAAAAAAATTTAAATTAGCCAGGTGCAGTGGCACGCGCCTGGAATCCCAGCTACCGGGGAGGCTGAGGCATGAGAGTCGCTTCAGCCTGGGAGGCAGAGGTTGCAGTGAACAGAGATCATGCCACTTCACTCCAGCCTGGGTGCTAGAGTAAGAAGCTGTCTCAAAAAAAAAAAAAAAAAGAAAAGAAAAGAAATAATAAAAAAAGAAAGCAAGCAAATATATCAAATGATATGAAAATGTTTCTATATTTAGAAAATATACTGGCAAGAGATAAACTAAAATTTTATTAAGGTTATTTTACAGTCCTATATCATATACTATTTTTATTCCTCTTCTTGCATTTCAGTACTATTCAAATTTTCTATAATTAACATAGTTAATTTTGAATAGAAAATAGAGTGCTATTCTTGAAAGTAAATAACTCAAATTTTTGAAGGAGTCAGAAAATTTAAAGAAAGTTAACTGAGAATAGTAGTTAGCTGTATAACAAGTTACCACAATACATAGTCTTTAAAATAATAGCCATTTATTGAATTCATGATTCTGGGGGTCAGTAATGTGGCCCAGGCTGAGCTGGGTGGTTCTTCTGGTCTCAGCTGGGCTAATGTACATGACTGTGATCAGCTTCTGGGTTGACTAGGAATGGCTCATTGTTGGCTAAAGTGTCTTGGCACTCTTCTATGTTGTTTCTGATCTCTAGCAGGCTAGCCCTGGTCTGTGCACATTGTCACTCATCAAGTTTACGAAAGAGCTAGGGGACATGTGCGAGGACTCTTGAAGTTCAGGCTTGAAACTGGCAGGAATTGTTTTTGTAGCATTCCATTAGCCAAAGCAAGTCACAAGACTAGTTCAGATTCCAGTAGCAGAAAAAGAAACTCCACCTATTAATGGGAGGAGATGAAAAGTTACATCATGCAAAGAGTTGGATATGGAGTATGGAAAAATTTGTGGCCATTTTTGCAAATCCATTACATCGAACACTAGTTCTTATTTTATAGACAGATAATATACCAAATATTAAGGAAATGAATTGTATGCAAAGATCCCTGCCTGGTATAAAAATAAAACTAGTGGTAAAATTATAAGTAATCAACCAATTTATATATAATTACTTATAAAGCTAATAATACAAATGTACATTTTTTTTTTTGAGACGGAGTCTCACTCTGTCGACAGGCTAGAGTGCAGTTGTGCGATCTCGGCTCACTGCAACCTCCGCCTCCCGGGTTCAAGCGATTTTGCTGCCTCAGCCTCCCAAGTAGCTGGGACTACAGGCACATGCCACCACACCCAGCTAATTTTTTAAATTTTTAGTAAAGACAAGGCTTCACCATGTTGGCCAGATGGTCTCGATCTCTTGACCTCGTGACCTGCCTGCCTCAGCTTCCCATGAGCCACTGCGCCCAGCCCACAAATGCATACTTTTATAATAGTTATTCAACACGGCAAGGCACAACTTAGTATTTCATTTTTAGATCTGGAAAACCTTAGTCATGTGAAGTTTAATGGGCCTGATTCATTTTAGAAAAAAAGAAATGCAGGAAGCAAATGTAAGAATTCAAAACCAAACAAAAACTTCAAGTATAGTCCAATTTATTGTCAGTCTCTAATATTTGTATTGAATTTCTGCCAGTTTATTTTTCCCTAGTCATGTGGAATTCTGGTCATTAGAAAATTTAGCTGACTGAATGATTTACATGCACAATACATTTACACACATGGGCATATATACACCCACACCACACATCTCTACACAAATTCTCCCCTTCCAAAGAGTTAATATACTCTATGCACATCTTTAAACCCTAGCCAATTGAAAATGTTAGCATAGAAATGCTGTAGAATTCTAAACTAGTATCCTTTCTCGAGAATGCCTAGAAAACTATGTGGATACATCTATGTAGAAAAATATGTGTGTACAGGTTTATACATGGTTAAAATGATTGAAAAATCCAGAATTTTAAATCTAGAGTGTATCTTGGAGATCACATAAAATCATAGTTTTATACAGATGTGATAACTGGGGTTGAGGAAATTAAGAGATTTAATAAATCTAAAATGGTAATTTCTGAATGAAAGGAAGAATTTCAAGAACAATCTATAGTAGATACGGTAGATTGGTGCTTCCTATCTATCCCATCTTCCCATACTGTGGAGGCTTGTAAGGAACATGGTCATGCTTTGGTCAAGGATAGACCAAGGTAGGATGTTTACATCCTGCATGACTCAGCGAGTTTGAAATGCAGGCATATAACTCCACTTGTTAACACAGCCATGTTGCCATACATGGGAAGGCTACCACTTGGCCTAAGCCACTATTGTCTGTAAAAGGTATAATTGCCCTCTCGATACTGTGCAGGTACACTGGTGCCCGGAGAGAGAGAGAGAGAGAGAACCAAAGCTGTCCATCTTTGCAGATGGACAGAGGGTAGCCAGGACAAGCTCAGGTCACTTGCCCAGAGAAAGAGTTAAGCTGCTGACCCTAAAGGCCAGGGAGAGCCAGCTGTGCAGCTATGTGTGGGGGCCACTGGACTAAGTAGCCGAGACAGGGCGGACAGTGTGATAAATCTGTTGATGAGAGCTGCTGCTGAATAAAATCATCTTTCACCTGCCCACGACCCCGAGTGTTCTTTCTGCTCATCTACCCACTCCCTTGAACCTCAGCATGGGCTGGAACCTGACCCTGGACATGACATTTGGCATAATCATGAACCTGACAAGGCTGGAAAACTAGTAACTAACAACTACACTTCCCAGGCTGTCTTACAGCTAGGGTTCTGGATGTGATTTAAGATTAACCAATTCATTTTCTCAACAGAAATCATATTGTTCATGCTGAATTAATCCACAAGGTCAAACAGTCCAACTTATTATGCAAAATTTTTTATTTCTTTTTTTCTTCAGAAAAAAAAAAAAGGGATACATGTGCAGAATGTGCAGGTTACATAGGTATACGTGTGCCATGGTGGTTTTCTGCACCTATTGACCTGTCCTCTGAGATCCTTCCCCTCACCCCCCACCCCCAACTACGCAAAAATTCTAAAACATTTCTGAGATTGGGTGCAGCATAAATAATTGCTTGATTACCCATTTTATTCACTACACTTTGCTGTGAACAACTTTGGGCTGGTCCTTAAAATCAGAGCCATTCTGATTTTCTAAAATAAAAAAAGCAACTGGAAAAGAAAAGAAAACTCACCATTGAGGATATTCAAGAGTGTGACTCCAGTTCTAAGGGCAATTCTGACAGAAAAGATTCAAAATACTTGGGGCAATACTTAAAATAACTATCTAGCTCCCAATGTGACTTACTTAAATAGAACAATACTCCCTTAGATTTTGAAGTTTTTATTTTAAATTGGGTTTCATTGCTGGATAATTACATCATTTATACCATGTTAATCTGTCAATCAGGGATACTTAAAATCTTTCAACTACCCTCTCCCACTCCAATAGAGTATTTCATGGAACAATAGAACAATGGAAAGAACATTACTGTTAAACTGATTAGACTCTCACTTATTAGCTACAAAATATTGCTAAAGTTATCTCTCTTTTCTGGGCCTCAGCTTTCTAACCTGTTAAATGCAGATAACATGTTGTACTTGCCTAATTAATAAAGTCACAGACATATAGTTTTTCAATAACTGTTAGCTCTCTTCCCCCAGCTATATCTAATTATATATAGTAGTTTTTTCAATAACTGTTAGCTCTCTTCCCCACAGCTATGTCTAATTAGGGCTTTGTTGATAGACCCAGAAGTAGCAACTGGAAACAAAACTGTTTTCAGAATTACTGGTTAAGAAAGATGTATGTTTTACATTGGGAAGATGTATGTTTTACATTGGGAAGCATTTTCTTTTACCAATACCCATGATAAAAAGCAAAATCTGAAATTTAATACTCAAGGAAAAAGTGTATAAAATATATTGTTGGAGTTTTGCAAAGAACAGGATCTATTCTAGCTAGTTAAAAGGGGACGTATTTATTACTACAGGAGATTAAAGGACTTTCAGATTTTGGAGAGGGCTAAAAGGTCTGCAGTGAATAAAATGAATAATCAAGTAATCATTTGTGCTGCACACAATCCCACAAATGTTTTTGGAATTCCTGCATAATGAGCCTGACTATTTGACCTTACGGATTAATTTAGCATGGACAATACCATTTATGTTGAAGAAACAAATTAATATTGCCTTCCCTTGAGATTTGGATAGGCATACTTCCTGAGATCTTTAGGTTCTTGGAGGAATTTTTTATTCAAGATTTTGGAATCTTTTCAGGTCATGCTGAAAATATCAAGTTTCCCCGGGTTTCTATTGTACTCAAAACCATATTACTTTGTCCAGTTTCTCTTGAAAGTTTAGAATAAATGTCAAGTCATCTCTCTTTCTGCTCATTGCTCCACATGCACCTCACAGTCTTCATAATACCTTTGCTTTTGCTCAAATTTTCTTTCAAAATGAAGCCGCTTCATGGCTTTTAAACACAAGAAAAGATTCTCAGCTTCCCTCTGAATGAGACAAACAAAAATCAAGCCACACATTTTTTTCCTCCTCCCAAATGGGCAAAAGTCAAGCAGATTAAAAACTGTGGTATGCTGTAAAAGAAACCTTTGTAAATTGATAGGAGTGTAAATTAGTATAACCCCTATAGTAAGAAATTTGCCACTATCCTTCTAAATTAAAAATGCACATGCTCTTTGATCCAGCAATCCTACCACTAGGAATTTTCCCATAGGTATACTTAGACATACTCAATATCATATGTGTACATATTCATTGCAACCCTGTTTGTAACAGCAAGAGTCCATTAAAAGAGATCTGGCTAAATAAATGGAATATTAATTAGCTCTTAAAATAATAGAAAGTTCTGAAATGTTCTATATCTTGCTTTAGACATTGGTTACACCTGTGTATTCACTTGTCAAAATATATCAAACTGGATCTGTGATGCTAGTGAAAGTAAATTATACCTCAGTTTAAAAAAAAAGGAAACATGGACAGTGTAGAATTGGGTTAAAAAACATAGACTCCATGAAACCTTTTTAAAGACAATAATTATGTAAAAAAAAAAATGGGCTATGTGTCAGTATGTATATTACTATTAGTATAGAAAACAATATGAACATAATCATATATTCATAGAATATCTCTTGAAGGATGCCAGAACAGTGTAATAGTAGTCCAGGAAAAAGAACCAGGAGGCTGGAAGATAAGGGATGAGGAGAGATTATTAATTTTTACCCTATACTCTTTTCTACCTTTAATTTTTATTACAGTACATGTAATAAATACTTAAAAGCAAAGTAATTTTTAAAAATGAAACTTGGCTGGGCACGGTGGCTCAGGTCTCTAATCCCAGCACTTTGGGAGGCCGAGGTGGGCAGATCACAAGGTCAGGAGATCGATACCATCCTGGGTAACACGGTGAAACCCCGTCTCTACTAAAAATACAAAAAATTAACTGGGTGTGGTGGCGCGCGCCTGTAGTCCCAGCTACTTGGGAGACTGAGGCAGGAGAATCGCTTGAACCCAGGAGGCAGAGGTTGCAGTGAGCCAAGATCACGCCACGGTACTCCAGCCTGGCAACAGAGTGAGACTCTGTCTCAAAACAAAAAAAAAACAAAAAAAAAAAACAAAAAAACTCTTATTCTAAATTTGTCGTTAGCCAGTATTCCCATGGTTAATGGCTTATTTGAAAAAACAAATCTCTAATTATTTCAGTAGATTATCAATCCTTTGGACTACTGGCCTACTGCTTTCCACCTCATAGTAAATGTTCTTTCTATCTTTTAAAAGATAGTCCAGGCACAGTGGGTCATGCCTATAATCCCAGCACTTTGGGAGGCCAAGGCAAGAGGATAAATTGAGCCCAGGGGTTTGAGACCAGACTGGCTAACATGGTGAGACCCTCTCTCTACAAAAAAATAAAATAAATGGGCAGGGTACGGTGGCTCACGCCTTTAATCCTAGGACTTTGGGAGGCTGAGGCGGGCAGATCATGAGGTGAGGAGATTGAGACCAACCTGACCAACATAGTGAAACCCCATCTCTACTAAAAATATAAAAATATAAAAATCACAGGCATGTGTGGTGGCACATGCCTGTAATCCCAGCTACTCGGGAGGCTGAGGCAGGAGAATTACTTGAACCAGGGAGTCAGAGGTTGCAGTGATTGTGTCACTGCACTTCAGCCTGGCGACAGAGCAAGACTCCATCTCAAAATAAATAAATAAATAAAATAAATTAGCCAGGCATGGTGACATTCAGCTGTAGACATTCAACTGTAGACCCAGCTACTTGGGAGGCTGAGGTGGGAGGATCACTTGATCCTTGGATGTTGAGGCTGCGGTGAGCTGTGATTGCACTACTACACTCCAGCTGGGGTGACAGAGTGAGACCCTGCCTCAAAAACCAAACAAAACAACAATAAAAAATTGTGCCCAAAATTTCTTTTTGTTCACATGAGCTTACCTCCTCCGTAAGTCTTTGAGTACAGCAAATATTTCACATGCAGAGTTAAATTCATACAACATCCATGAGAAATAGAAGATGGGCCAAAAATTTTCATGAGACATGACTAAATAATGTTCTTTCTTTATGCATACAGCTAGATAAGGCAGTGACTGATCTGCTTTAACTGCCCTGCCATAGGAACACAAAATGGGAAGCCTGCTACGATTGTCAATATGCAAATAATGTGTGCATTCATGACTTAAAAATAACACAGAAAAATAGTACACAGAAAAATAACACAAAAACTTTTTTCAAAATTTACTTTCATGTTTTTATGTAATTTTTAAAAATCTAAGTTAATAAATACGAAAAAATTGTTGGGTCTATTGAAATATATCTCAAAGTTCTATAGTATATTACCTGGCCTTTTCCATTTTCTTGACTGCTTATATACACCACTATCCTTTGTATTTGAAGAATACTTGATTTAAAAATTATTCACTATTTGACTGAATTAACTGTTCCATTGAGCTAATGAACCATGAAATACTGTCATGTAGCTTGTTCTTGATTTGGGGGGCAAACTAATACATTATTTATATTGATTATTCAAATTAACAGTTACTTTAGCACTTTTCAAGCACAGATTAACAGTGACTATGGTTCACAGAGTATTGTGAAGGGTGTATAAAGGTAATTTTGGAGCTAACTTTTAAAACATTTGGATGGAGAAACAGAGGCACATATGGAACATTTATCTCTAAACTGACAATCACCAACAAATTGCTGTTTTAAGAAAGAATACTTCATTCTTGGAGATTGTTTTCTGGCTATCTGTAGCCTTACTTCCTGGCTTTTGATGGCATTGAACTGCATGGTGCATCAGTAGTCATTTTAATAATTTAATTAAATTAATACAATTTGGTTAAAATTTTTTAATTTAAAATAACAAATGCAATGCCTTTGTGAAGAGAAGTGCTGTGCAGAGTTAGAGCAGATTTGAATCCTGGCTCTGCTACAGGTGAACCAACATTAAGGTTCTGTTTAAATAACTTAACCGATTGTGAAATTCATTTTCTCCGTCTGTTAAAAATACACATCATGTAATCTACATCGTCTGGTTGTAGGTGAGTATCCAGTGAGACAACATATCTAAAATACTTACCATAATGTCTCCATAAACTCTAGCTATTTTTATTAAATTATTGTAGGAGGAAATGCTTGGAATTACAGAGCTTCCTGAAAATCATCCTAAAGCAATATATTAGGATCCAACCTTATCTTTGTTATGAGGATTAAAATTTCATTCATTCATTCGGTGATTCATTCACCTGTGGGGTTCCCAAAGACAAAGTCACATTGATGGCTCCTTTAAAAGAAAATAAAATCTTTATACATAAAAAAAAGCTTAGTTTTTGTGGATAAAGCTGATTAAGGCAAGAACATTCTCCCCAAAATGCATCATTTTAGAATCCTTCTTAGATTAACACTGTATGAAGTCTAAACTGTTTTCAGTGGCTCTTCCATCTCAGTCTGGTCTTCTCTGCTGGCTTCAGTGGTCTTTTTACCCAGCCCAGGCCATCAGAGAATGGTTGAAATAGGACCTTTTGGCCAAATAACTTGAATTTCTAGTGTTGGAGTCTTCAAAACAAAACGATAATCTTCTGCACATCACAATTTTTTTCTTATCCCCAGGACACAAATCATTTGTTTACATGTCTGTTTTCCCCATTAGATGTTAAGCTCCTTTGAGGGTAGGGACATTGTCTCATTCATTTTTCCATCATTTCCCACTCCCATGAAGAAAGCTTACACATGGTAGTTGGTAGGTGAAGAGTTTGTTTCTTTAATATAATGCACTAAATATTATTTCATCCTAACCATTTTGATGAAAAAAATAGTTTACATTAGGCCAGGCGCGGTGGCTCATGCCTGTGACTCCAGCACTTTGGGAGGCTGAAGTGGGCAGATCACGAGGTCAGGAGTTCGAGACCACCCTGGCCAACATAGTGAAACCCCATCTCTATTAAAAATACAAAAAATTAACCAGGCATGGTGGCTGGTGCCTGTAATCCCAGCTACTTGGGAGGCTGAGGCAGGAGAATTGTTTGAACCCAGGAGGCGGAGGTTGCAGTGAGCCGAGAGCACACCACTGCACTCCAGCCCGGGCAACAGAGCCAGACTCTGTCTCAAAAAAACAATAATCTAATTTAATAAAAATAAAAAATAGTTTACATTAGGGTTTCCTCTTGGTATTGTACATTCTATGAGTTTAAATAAATGTATAATGAAATGTAGCCACCATTATAGTCTCATATGCAGAATTTTCACTTTGGATGATAACAATGTGATGTAAGTTCATTGATTGTAACAAACCTACCACTCAGGTGGGAAATGTTGATAATGGGGGAGGTTGTACATGTTTCAGGGCAGGGGAGATATGGGTTCTCTCTGTACCCTCCTCTCAATTTTGCTGTGAAACTGAAACTGCTCTAAAAAAATGAAAGTCTTTTAAACAAATGGTTATTTCACATTATTTCAAAAAGGCTTTGTATTAGTCAGGGTTCTCTAGAGGGACAGAACTAATGGGATATATATTTGTATGTATATATATAAAGGGGAGTTTATTAAGTATTAACTCCCACGATCACAATGTCCCACAATAGGCCATCTGCAGGCTGAGGACCAAGGAGAACCAGTCCGAGTTCCAAAACTGAAGACTTAGAGTCTGATGTTCAAGACTTAGAGTCTGATGTTCGAGGGCAGGAAGCATCCAGCATGGCAGAAAGATGCAGGCTGGGAGGCTAGGCCAGTCTCCCATTTCACATTTTTCTGTCTGCTTGTATCCTAGCCATGCTGGCAGCTGCTTAGATTGTGCCCACCAGATTAAGGGTGGGTCTGCCTTTCCCAGCCCACGAACTCAGATATTAATCTCTTTTGGCAACACCCTCACAGACACACCCAGGATCAATACTTTGTATCCTTCAATCCAACCAAGTTGACACTCAGCATTAACCAACACAAATCCACCCCATGTCAACTTGAACCCATACACGTCTCCTGAGATCATACATAATCTTCAAATAAAGACAATAATAAGGTCATAATTATGGCTAACATAATACAATTATGCTTCGTACAATGCACCAGTCCCCAACCCAAATACTATTACATGAAGTTAACAGCACTTAAATGCTGACGTGAAGTCAATAAATCTTGTGTCACATGATAAAGGAAAAAGGAAATAAAATGAACATCTTTTTTTTTTGGTACAAGCGTATACACGCACAAACATGTTTTTAATAAAAGAAGGAGGAAATACTCATGACAATTACAGTCCTTTGTTCTGCAGCTGGTCACGTGGTCATAGCTGGTACTGATGACTACTTTCTTCTACTACCCATTCTGTATTCCCTTTGCCCTCAGCAAGCACCTCAGCAGGTCGTGGTTTTTCTCCTAGTGGAGTGACCCAAACCTTCATTCCTGAAGGGTCAGGGACATTTGTAGTCCTGCCTGGATTGGGCTGTTATAGTTTCCCATTGACCTTAATCGCAGGGAATGGTAATACCAAGAGATGCCCTAATGGATCTCCTGTATTCCATGCATACTCTTCCTTATCTTTGTTATAGAGTAGTAGACTGATTTCATCTTGATTGTCTGGGTCAATCACCCCAGCCAACACTAACTCCCTTCTTAGCCTGTTGACTTTACGGTAGGAGGAGCCCAAAGTGTCCAGGTGGCAATCTTAATTTCCAGTTTAATGGAATTATTGTTGCGTCTGCTGGTGGCAGTATTCCTCTCTCTGGAATGAAGACCTCTAAGCCAGCAGAATGTAGTGTCATGGGAACAGGAAGCAAAAATTTTGCTAATGGGTCACTAGGGGTGACGATGAGTTGGTGCCATTTCCACTTCCACCCCTTGATTCCTGGACCTGTGAATCCTGGCTATGGGAGAAACAGTACCATATACTGGACGCTGATTCAGAGCATACATGACCTTCTGGAGAACTTTGCCCCAGCCCTGCAAAGTAGTGTCACCTAGTTGGCATTGTAATTGTGACTTCAAAAGGCCATTCCACCGTTCTATCAATCCAGTGGCTTCAGGATTATGGGGAACATGGTAAGACCAGTGAATTCCATGAGCATGAGCTCACTGCCTCACTTCTTTAGCCGTAAAGTGAGTGCCTTGGTCAGAGGCAATGCTGTGTGGAATACCATGATGGTGCATAAGGCATTCCGTGAGTCCAGGGATGGTGGTCTTGGCAGAAGCTTTGTGTGCAGGATAGGCAAACTCATATCCAGAGTAAGTGTCTATTCCAATGAGGACAAAACTCTGCCCTTTCCAACCAGGTAGTTGGCTGATCACCTTGAGGAATGGTGCCATGTGGAGGGCTCGGTGTTGGTCTCTGCTGCTGGCAAATTGGGCACTCAGCAGTGGCCATAGCCAGCTCAGCCTTGGTGAGTAGAAGTCCATGTTGCTGAGCTCATGTGTAACCTCTATCCCTGCCACCATGGCCATTCTGTTCATGGGCCCACTGAGAGATGACAGGGGTGGCTGGGGAAAGAGGCTGAGTGGTGTCCACCAAATAGGTCATCCTATCCACTTGATTATTAAAATTCTCCTCTGCTGAGGTCACCCTTTGGTGGGTACTCACATGCGATACAATATCTTCCCAGTTTTTGACCACTCAGAGAGGTCCATCCACATAACTTTTCCCCAAATTTCATTGTCACTAATATTCCAATCATGCTTCTTCCAAGTCCCTGACCATCCAGTCAAACCATTGGCTACAGCCCATGAATCAGTATATAATCGCACATCTGGCCATTTCTCCTTCCATACAAAGTGCACAGCCAGGTGCACTGCTTGAAGTTCTGCCCACTGGGAGGAGTTCCCTTCACCACTGTCCTTCAGGAGTGTCCTAGAAAGGGGCTGCAATGCTGCAGCTGTCCACTTTTGGGTGGTGCCTACGTATTGTGCAGAACCATCTGTGAACCAGGCCTTAGTCTTCTCTTCCTCTGTCAATTGATCATAGGGAACTCCTCATGAGGCCATCTGTGCAGCCTGGGGGAGAGAAGGCAGGGTGGCAGGAGTGGAGACCATAGGCATTTGAGTCACTACCTCATGTAACTTACTTGTGCCTTCAGGACCTGCTCGAGCCTGATCACGTATATACCACTTCCATTTGATGATGGAATGCTGCACACACATAAAGTGTGTGACCCACTTTATGGCTAGATGGGTCAAAAAGCACCCATTTCATGATAAGCAGTTCAGGTCCAATGGTGACTTGATGACTCGTAGTCAAACATTCCGTGTCCACCAAAGCCCAGTAACAGGCAGAGCTGTCTCTCAAAAGGAGATTAGTTATCTGCAGAAGATGGCAGGGCCTTGCTCTAAAATCCTAGAGGCCTCTGCTGTGATTCACCTATGGGAGCTTGCCAAAGGCTCCAAACAGCATTCCTATCTGCCACTGACACCTCAAGCACCATTGGATCTGGTGGGTCATATGGCCCAAGTGGCAGAGCAGATTGCACGGTAGCCTGGACCTGTAGCAGAGCATCCTCCTGTTCTGGACCCCACTGAAAACTAGCAGCCTTTCAGGTCACTCAATAAATGGGCCAGAGTAACACACTCAAATGAGGAATGTGTTGCCTCCAAAATCCAAACAGGCCCACTAGGCATTGTGCCTCTTTCTTGGTTGTAGGAGGGGCCAGATGCAGCAACTTATCCTTCACCTTAGAAGGAATGTCTCAACTGGCCCCCCACCACTGGACCCCTAGGAATTTTACTGAGGTAGAAGTTCCCTGAATTCTAGTTGGATTTATTTCCCATCCTCTTGCATGCAAATGTCTCACTAATAAGTCCAGTGTGTTTGCTACTTCTTGCTCACTGGATCCAATCAGCATAATATCATCCATGTAATGGACCAGTGTGATATCTTGCAGAAGCGAAAAGTGGTCAATGTCTCTCCAAATAAGATTATGACACAAAGTTGGAGAGTTGATAAACCCCTGAGGTAGGGTAGTAAAGGTATATTGCTGGCCTTGCCAGCTGAAGGCAAATTGCTTCTGGTGGGCCTTCTGGAGAGGAATGGAGAAAAAGGCATTTTCCAAGTCAATGGCTGCATACCAGGTACCAGGAAATGTGTTAATTTACTCAAGCAATGAAACCACATCTAGTATGGCAGCTGCAATTGGAGTAACCTCTTGGTTAAGCTTATGATAAGCCACTGTCATTCTCCAAGATCCATCTGTCTTCTGCACAGGCCAAATGGGACAGTTGAATGGGGATGTGGTGGGAATCACCACCCCTGCATCTTTCAGGTCCTTGCTGGTAACACTAATCTCTGGAATCTCTCCAGGGAAGCAACCCACCATAATAGCCCTTGCCCTACCAGTCATGGAGCCAATGTGGGGGTTCTGCCAGCTGCTTTGTATGTCTCTCTCAATTATGCATTCTGGCACTGGGGAAATGACCACAGGACGAGTACAGGGACCCAATGGACGCACTGTAAGTCGGACCTGAGCTAAAACTCCATTAATTACCTGACCTCCACAAGCCCCTACTTTAACTGTAGGACCACAGTGACATTTTGGGTCCCCTAGAATCAATGTTAGTTCAGAGCCAGTGTCTAGTAGCCTCCGAAATGTCTGATAATTTCCCTTTCCCCAGTGCACAGTTACCCTGGTAAAAGGCCAGAGGTCTTACCTGGGGAGGATGGGAGAAAGATTCACTGCATAAATTGTTGGTAATGTAGTGGGGTCCTTCCTCAAGGGGGCCCAGCCTCCCCTTCAGTCAAGAGGTTCTGGGTCTGTAAACTGGCTCAAGTCTGGAAATTGATTGAGGGGCCATCATTCTCTGTTTTTATAATTCAAATTAGTCTTTTGTCCATTCAGCCTAGAAGTTTTCTGCTTATATAAATTAAGTAGGAATGAAGTAGGCTTCCTATCAATTTCACCTATAGGTATACTGTGATTGATTAGCCAATGCCAGAGCTCTACACAACTCAGACTATTCTGATGGCTGCTTTGCCTCTGCTGTCCACTTTGGTAGCTATGCCCACCTTGCCTTTGACGGTTGAGTGTCTCCACTTGGCCCCTGACACCTCTGGATCCAATCATTCTCATTGTATTTAAAGTTTGTATTTGAGTGACTGTGGTTCCCACTGTTAGATCTGTCATACAAGAAGAGCAATTACAGGGCTCTTCAAAGATGCAGGTGCTGCCCTCACAATTCTATTTCACAAGGTATTGGTCATGGGTATATCTTCTGGACCCTCCCAGCTGGGATGAGTAGGTCTAAAGTGACTAATCCACTCCACCATCCGAATCTCCCTAAGCCTTTGGATCCCTTCCTCTACATTAAACCAAGGGAGATCATGCATTTCCAGCTCGCTCACAGTGGGCCATCTTTTAATCCATATTTTAGCTAGCCAAGCAAATAAACTGTTAGAACCTTTTTCATCTCCCGAAGCTGCAACATTAAATGCAGAGTCTCTACTTAGTGGACCCAAATCAATAAATTCAGCCTGATCCAACTCTACGTTCCTTCCAACAGTATACCACACCCTTAATATCCAGTCCCATGCCTGTTCTCCAGATTTCTGTTTATATAAATCAGAAAATTCAAGCCTTTCTTTTTGAGTGTAGCACACCTCCTCGTGGGTCACACTCTCAACCTCACCTCTAGGGGCCCACCAGGGCTTTAGTCTGGTTGTAGGTCTAGAAGCAAACAGGAGTGTCGGGGGTGGCTCCTGAGGAGAATCTACATTATTTTGCCTGGCAACTGCCTCAGGGGAGGCCATCACTGTTGCCTCAGGCAGTGCAGGGTTTGTCTCCTCAGAGAAAGGTGGAAAGGCTGATGGCAGAATGGGTGGTGAAGGGGATGTTGCCACTACTGGGGATGGGGAAGCTCTTCCTTCTGGCAAAGAAAGGTTCATCAGGCCAGGTGCAGTGGCTCATGCCTGTAATCCCAGCACTTTGGGGGGCCGAGGCAGGTGGATCATTTGAGGTCAGGAGTTCAAGACTAACCTGGCCAACATGGTGAAACCCTGTCTCTACGAACAATACAAAAATTAGCCAGGCATGGTGGTGGGCGCCTATGATCCCAGCCACCCAGGAGGCTGAGGCAGGAGAATCACATGAACCTGGGAGGCAGAGGTTGCAGTGAGCCAAGATCGTGGCATTGCACTCCAGCCTGGGTGACAGAGTAAGACTCTGTCTCAAAAAAAAAAAAAAAAGGTTCAAACTCAAAGTCAGTGTCCCCAGCTTCATCAGGATCCTCCCACATGTTCCCATTCCAAGTTGTAGGGTCCCATTATTTTCTGATCAATGCCCTCACTTTAGCAGTAGACATCAAGCGAGGCTGTGCATGCAACTTTCATTCCAAGTTAGCCACTCACATGATAAGGGCTCTTATGTCTGTTTTTCCACAATTTCAGCTCCAGAGAAAGATAAGACTCTCACTCAGGGCGATCTTAGCAGATTTGAGGCTCAGTATCTGCTTCTGAAGCTGGGAGATAGAATCCATGAGTTCATCATTTTCTTTCATCACTTTGTCCACTGAACTTAGGAGCAACCAACCAGCTTCATTATGTTCCTTGGTTCACCACATATGGTCAAAGGTATTACATAAAGAGTCACTAAACTCTTTGCCTCTCATGAGCCATGAATCAGGAGTGTCAAATGCATTTATTTTGCATAACTCTCTAAATAGTTCACACCAAGGACTATCAGTGTTCTCCATACTATTAGAAGTTGAGTCCTTAGCATTTTGGGGTCTAATCATATTAAGCAGCCAACTCCAGAAACCCAAAATCCAATGAAAGAACTCCATCGTCAATATTCTGTTCCTCTAGAACAACTCCTGGTATCAAAATCTGTATTAGGGTTCTCTAGAGGGACAGACTAATGAGAGATATATATATCTCATTATATATATTTATATCTCTTTATATATTTATATATATTTATATCTCTCTATATATAAATATAAATATATATATTTCTTTATATATATATTTATATCTCTTTATATATATATAAAGGGGAGTTTATTAAGTATTAATTCACATGATCACAAGGTTCCACAATAGGCCGTCTGCAGGCTGAGGACCAAGGAGAGCCAGTCCAAGTCCCAAAATTTAAGAACTTGGAGTCCGATATTCGCGGGCAGGAAATGTGCAGCATGGTAGAAAGACGCGGGCTGGGAGGCTAGGCCAGGCTCTCATTTCACATTTTTCTGCCTGTTATATTTTAGCCTCACTGGCAGCTGATTAGATTGTGCCCACCTAGATTAAGGGTGGGTCTGCCCTTTCTAGCCCATTGACGCAAATGTTAATCTCCTTTGGCAACACCCTCACAGACAAACCCAGGATCAACACTTTGTATCCTTCAATCCAGTCAAGTTGACACTCAGTATTAACCATCACAGGTTTACTTCTTTTGGTCATGTTGCTTTAATTGTCGTTTGTCATGTCTGATTCAGGAAAGTCACCATGACCATTGAGGTTTTTAAAGTTGTCACCCCGTTGGGAGCTGTTTGACCCTGTGCTTTCCTAGTTAGTGTGGCTTTCTTGTGTCACAATGATGTTCTCAGGGCTACCATAGATATTTTCAACTCTGGCTACACTTTTGAGTTATCTGGATGCCTGACTTCTACCTGCAGACTGTGATTTAGTAGAATGCAGGTGAGACACAGGAATGAGAATTGTTGACAAGTTGCACAGGTGACTTTGATACTCAGCCAGACTGAAGAACACCTGGATCACCTGTGCCTTACTCTGGGGATAAGCAAAAGGCTGTTCTTCCTGGTCTGATGTAAGCATGGGCTCTATGCCCATTAAAACATGCTGTGCAAAGTGTGCAAATAGTGCTCCACAGGTCTGATGTGGACTACAAATGTTTTGTTTGTCCTGCAAAGTATTATTGTTTTTAAATTGTGAAATATTTCAAACCTACAGAACAGTAGGGATAATAGTGTGATAAAAACTCACACACCTACTGTCCAGTCTAAGAAATCTTCTTATTTTGCTCTATTTATTACATATTTTTATTAAAGTAATAAAACTTCATAGATGCAATAGAAGCCCTTCGTGTACCTTTTCCCTACATTCCTTCCCTCCCTCCCTCTCCAGGGGTAACAACTGGATTTGGAATTTATCATTCCAATCATTTTTCACTAAATATGTATTCAAAGACTGTATTTAGTGTTCTCTTGTTTTTAAGCATTAAGTATATGGTACAGATTCTGTACAGTATTTTATAAAGTTGGGCCAATATTTTAAAACTGAGACATTTCACATGAAATCAGATTTGTTGCCTTCTCTTGAAACAACAGGAAGGTCTGGCAATGCGGGACTAGCTTTCTGGCAGGACAATGTGCCTTACTGGGCCAAGGCTCTTTGGTGTGACATGGTCCCACTAGTCACACTGTGTAGACATATGCACATGCACCTGGACTGTGTCTCCTTTGATGCAGATCTGGCCCCTGATACTGAACTTCCTTCCATTCCAATTCTTTTCTCTCCTCAAGGCCATTTCTGCTGTCCTCTCCTAAGTGCTGAATGCCAAAGGTGTCTGCCTCTTACTGTATCTCTCGCTGCCTCTCCTTCTGCTCTCTCTTTTCTCTGGTTTTCATTTTTATTTTCTTGCCATACCCTGCCATTTCTTTTCTTGACTTTAGTACCAGAAGGACCTGGGTTTGTTTTAAAGACTTTGTCCATCCATAGTAAAAGAAGTTTTTTTGACTAGTAAACCTGACCCATCTTAATACATCTGTGACCTCTAGTTTGGACCATTCTCTCTAGTTTTGTTTTTATTTTTATTTTTGTTTTCTTTTCTTTCTTTTTTTTTTTTTTTGAGATGGAGTCTCACTCTGTTGCCCAGGCTGGAGTGCAATGACATGATCTCAGCTCACTACAACCTCTGCCTCCCAGGTTCAAGAGATTTCTGGCTAATTTTTGTATTTTTAGTAGAGATGGAGTTTCCATGTTGTCCAGGCTGGTCTCGAACTCCTGACCTCAAGTGATCCGCCTGCTTCGGCCTCCCAAAGTGCTAAGATTACAGGCGTGAGCCACCTCACCTGGCCCATTCTCGCTAGTTTAAGTGTTGTTCACGTTTTGGAGCTCCAGAAGGCTGGACACTGGATAAAGTGGACTTTCACTAGGTTATACAGTTCTTAAGGGCTGAGATTCTTTTATCTATTTTACCCACAGCAGTTGGCAAAGTGCCACGCACTTAATCCCTAAGAATGTACTTACAGAATGAATGAATATTGATGAGTTAAATTGTGTTTTATTACATACATCCTTTTTAATAAGCCAGGCCAGTCCCTGGCCCTCCTTTATTTTTCAGAATACATGTAACCCAAGATGTCTCTCCAGATAAAGATCTGAGCCTGGCAGGGGAGGCGCGGAGCAGAGACAGAAGAGTGTTTAGGGCTTATGGTGGTTTTGATGGGAAGTTTTTTGAATAGAAAAGAAGTAAAAGGCTTTCAGATATCCTTGGTATTTGTAAGAATCTGAAGGTGAGAGGGATAAACAAAATATTTTCAGAAAGTGCTGTTTCATGTGTAATGAATGGATTCCTCTTGAAGTGGTTCTTCAACAGAGATTGCACTAAAAAATCAATTGCTTTAAATTACATTTTTATGTCATTCTGCCTGGGTCGGGACTATCAGGCTTTAGACAGTTGACAGCATGAAAGAAATATGTCTGCCATACAGATGACTATAATGCCTTCTGGTGTTTTAGCCAAGGGCAATCCTTGCTAAATATGGAAGTCTTCCCCTATGGGTAGAGATAGTAGGGCTTCTAGTGAGTACTCTATCAGTACCCACATCAGGGTCAGAAACTTCTGAATTAATAAAAACACATTAACTGTCACCAGAGCTATTTTGTGTGTAATATAAAATGCAATAGAAAGTCAGTTTCAATAGCTGGTTGGGAAACAAATGAAAACACGTCTGGAAGTTATAATTCTTATAAATTTAACCCATTAAATCAAACGTGATGAATTTACGATGCAATGTCTCTGCAATAATTCAATCTAAAATAAATCCTCTTTCTGTTTATTGTTTGGAAATAGGTAGTAATGACACCTGAACACTAAATTGTGCTAATCCTAATAAAATTGAGTTACACCAGTTCTGGACTTTGGGTAATAGCATTAGTTGTGTCAGTGGAAGGCACATGACACTTCTGTCATTTTGTTCAGTGTGAGATGGCTTGGTCTTCAAAGTTAGAAAGGGTCATACATTCTCAAATGCATTTTTCAGATGGACATTTGCTGTCACTGCTGAGAATTCATTCAGATAGTTACTATGTCTGCAGTTTTCTTCTCATTTACAATAATATTAAAAGCGAGCTGTAAAGTCTAGGGCTTTGGTAAAAAGTGGCTGATTTTCTTTTCTTTCTTTCTTTTTTTTTGAGATAGTCTCACTCTGTTGCCCAGGCTGGAGTGCAGTGGCATGATTTCGGCTCACTGCAACCTCCACCTCCTGGGTTCAAGTGATTCTCCTGCCTCAGCCTCTCAAGTAGCTAGACTATAGGTGCCTGCCACCATGCCCGGCTAATTTTTGTATTTTTAGTAGAGATGGGGTTTCGCCATGTTGGCCAGGCTGGTCTGAAACTCCTGACCTCAGGTGATCCGCCCGCCTCGGCCTCCCAAAGTACTGGGATTATAGGCACGAGCCACTGCACCCAGGCAGCAGTGGCTAATTTTCATTAGTGCTCACTGCTAAAGCCAGTCCAAATAAAATGCAACTGGCTAAAGAGCAAATCCCATAATTCCACTGTCTAGTTTCCTAGGGCTTCTGAAAGTTGTCAGAATCAAAATGGAGTTGTGGCAAAAACCCTGACAAGCAGAACTGAGAAGGACAGGAAGGGAGGGCTCTCATGCACAAAAGGCTGCAAAAACCACAACCTTGCAAAAAGGACATTGCAACTTTATACACACACATATAGGCACACAATACTTCTGTGAGGACATCTGTCCAACAACTGCCTGTCCAACCTCAGACTGGTATTACTCCTGTTATTGATCCTTGTAGCCAAGGATCTGAAAACAATTATTGAATCCTCATTTTAAAACAAACAAACAAAAAACCTTTGTCTTCCTTTATCTCCATGAATACCCACGGAGTTTACTATGTACATGAACATCTATTCCAAAATAAGCACCATTTCCTTTCAGAGTCTCCTTCTCTGTTTGTTATTTAGGTTGACAGGCTGCTGTAACCAATACACATACTGGAGGGCTTAAAACAACAGAAGTTTATTCTTTCACAATCTGGAGGCTAGCTGTCCAAAATCAACCCTTTGGCAGGGCTGATTTTCTATGGGAGGCTCTGAGGGAAAATCTGTTCCTTGCTTCTTTCCTAGCTTCTGGTGATTGCCTGCTATTTTTGGCATTCTTGACTTGTAGACACATCACTCCAATCTCTGCCTCCATCATCACATGGCATTGTGTGTGTGTGTGTGTGTGTGTGTGTGTGTTTCTGTCTATTTGTCTCTGTGTCTAAATTTCCTCTTTTATTATAAGGATACCAGTCATTGTATTAGGGCCCAGACTAATCCAGTATGACCTCATCTTACCTTGATTGCCTCTGCAAAGGCTCTGTTTCCAAATAAGTTCACATGCCCAACTACCTGGGCTTAGGACTTCAACCCTTTTAGGGGACATGACTCAACCTTAATACCTACCTTCCCCTGAGACTGCTACCCCTGGGCCCTCCCAGTCAGAAATTCCAGAGCCATCCACTATACCACTACCGTGAGTGTGTGGGTCAGGCATGTTGCACATACCAGCTCATTTAATTCTTACATAGCTCCTATAGTCCTGGCTAATTGTCCCAATTTTAAGAAAACAGAGGCTCAGAAAATTTAGACTGCCAGCTAGAAAGTGTAGAACAAGGATTTCAATTCAGCCATGCCCTTTCCACCATGCCCTACCATTACCCTTATTCAAAAAAAGTTTGATCTTTGGCTTTGGAAGCAATTATTATAACCCAAGTCCAGCTCTTTCACAACTTTTCACTCAAACAGAGTTACCAAAAGAGTGGGTATGAGAGACTTGGCCAGGACAAATACTGGTGATCGATTTTCTCCAGACCTTAGAATATCTGACTATTTTCCACCATGCGATGATGATACTTTTGTGTTAGATTACATTTTAGCCATAGGAAAATGATCATCTGTCAAGAGAAGCTCTCACTTCTCCCATGGATGCATTTCTAAAACATTTTATAAATTGCATTTGTGCATATCCAGTTTTTTAATGCATTGGGGCTATTTGACTTTTAAAAGAATCTTATCTGTTGTCAAGTTCTATTTCTCTCTCCTTAAATAATTTTTAAAGTCACTTTCCTCATCATTATCCTCAATATAATAGCTAATATTTCCATTTCTCTAACTTGACTATTGCAGTGGCTTCCAATAGGTCTCTCTGCCTCCAGTTTCCTCCCATACAATCCACCCTTGACAGTGCTGACTCATTCTGATGCTTAAAAGCATGTTTTATGTATTTAAAAAGTGTTATATTAACATTTAACAAATATTTACGGAGTGTACTCTGTGCCAGGTGTTTTTCTAGGTACTGGGATACAGCAGTAACCCAAAGGAACAAAAAATCCTGCCCTCGGGGAGCTTATATTCTGCAAAGTTCATTCTTGTAATTATATATCTTTGCACCACATATTTTGCTACAAATCTTAGCAGACAGGAATAATGATGATGATGGTGGTGGTGGTTTCCATTTTGTTAAACTTCTATTATGTGTCATCCATTATCCTAAGCCATTATAACAACCCATGTGGTAGCTATTATTGTACTGATTTTTGCACAGGAGAAAACTGAGACTCAGACAGTGAAGTAAGTCCAAAGGCAGAGACTTAAAAAAATGAGGCTAGGCATGGTGGCTCACACTATAATCTCGGCACCTTGGAAGGCTGAGGTGGATCACTTGAGACCAGGAAGTTCAAGACCATCCTGGGCAACATAGCAAAACCCTACTTCTCCAAAATTAAATAAAAATTAGCTGGGCATGGTGGCGCACACCTGTAATTCTAGGTACTTGGGAGGCTGAGGAAGGTGGATTGCTTGTGCCCAGGAGTTAGAGGCTGCGGTGAGCCATGATCATGCCACTGCACTCCAGCTTGGGTGACAGAGCAAGACTTTGTCTCTAGAAAAACTGTTGAGCTGGGCACAGTGGCTCACACCTGTAATCCAAGCACTTTGGGAAGCCAAGTTGGGTGGATCACCTGACATCAGGAGTCTAAGACCAACCTGGCCAACATGGTGAAACCCAGTCTTTACTAAACACACAAAATTAGCTGGTGTGGTGGCACATGCCTGTAATCTCAGCTATTCAGGAGGCTGAGGCAGGAGAATCCCTTGAACCCTGGAGGCAGAGGTTGCAGTGAGCCGAGATCGTGCCATTGCACTCCAGCCTGGGTGACAAGAGTAAGACTCTGTCTCAAAAAAAATACAACACAAAACCCTGTCTCTACTAAAAACACAAAAATTAGCTGGGCGTGGTGGCAGACGCCTGTAGTCGCAGCTACTCAGGAAGCTGAGGCAAGAGAATCACTTGAACCAGGGAGGCGGAGGTTGCAGTTAGCCAAGACTGTGCCACTGTATTCCAACATGGGTGATAAGAGCAAGACTCTGTTTCAAAAAACAAAACAAAACAAAACATCGAAGGCAAGATTTGAATCCAGCACTTTCTTTCTTCAAGACATTGGCCACTTCACTACACATCCTGTCTTAGATGTTCAAAGGGTTTATGAATAAATAATGGAACTCTATGGAAGCTCTTTGTAATACAAATAACCACTGCAATAATCTGTTTATAAAATGAAAATGTGATATACTTACTTCACCTAAAGCATGGTTTGCCCTCCAGGGGACATTTGGCAACGTCTGGAGGCACTGTTGATAGTCACAATGTCAGCAGCAGTGGTGCTACTGGCGTCTAGTGCGTAGAGGCCAGCGTGCCTTCATCTGCTATGACTAGTATAACAAAATACCTTAGAGTGGGTAGCTGACAAACAACGGAAATTCATTTTTACAGTTCTGGAGGCTGAAAGTCCAAGATCAAGGTGCCAGCAAATTAGATATTTACTGAGGACTTGCACTCTACTTCATTGCTAGTGCCTCTAGCTGCATCCTCATTTGGTGGAAGGAGTCATCAAGCTCCTTCCAGTCTCATTGATAAGGGCACTACTAATCTAACTCAGGAGGGCTCTGTCCTCATGACCCCATCTCCTGCTAAAGGCTTTTAATACTATTACACTGCTGATTAAGTGTCAACATATGAATTTTGGGAGGACAGAAACATTCAGACCACACCACAGGAAAACAGACCTCTACAATGAAGGGAACTATCTGGCACAAAACAGTGCGGAGACTGAGAAACCCTGACACATCATGAGGCAGTTGGATACATTTTAAAAACATTTAGACCCTTATTTTTCCTTTCTATTTTTAACATCGCTGGCTGAATGTACTCTTTATGCATTGAAATAAACCTTGTTTATATTTTAAAGGCACCCGCCTCCATCCCCATATTTCAACTTAAATTTAGTAATGGATTTTCCGGGAAAAGTGCATATCAGTTGAACACTTTTACAAAACATATATTTCTAAGTTTTAAGTACCGTTTTACCCAATTGTTTACAGAAACATTAACTCTAATGCTTTGTATAATTTTAAAATATTATTCATACTCTGTTCTTCGTTTATAAAAATGATGCCAAAGAGCAATGCCAGGGGACGTTCTTCTCTAAACCGATTGACTGTAGAAGTGATGGATCTGCACTGAGTCATCCACTCAAGCAAGTCTTCATCCTGGTAGCCCTTTGGAAAGCAGTTGACTAGAGACCGACATGTAGTCTGTGACTGTGGAACAGTTGTTTTTTCTGGGAGACTAACTGATCTGTGTTTGATTCAATTCTGTGACATTGATCTTGAGAGCATCATGTTTTCCTACTAAGTCCCAAGAACATTCCTGGCCTTCATAATCCCACCTCATGGTTTGAAAGTCAAAAATAGAAATTCATATGACAAAATGGAAGTCACATTCATTTGATCATTTTTTTTTTTCCTTTAAAAACAGTCCTTAAAAGTTCTTTGGGGTAGGGTGGAGGCAGCACTTGAAGAGGTCAGCAGCCATGGCTTGGTATAAAGAGCTCCCCTGTTCCTCAGAGGCCTGGAATTTGTTTACGAAGGGCTCTGTTTCTTGACAGACATGACAAGACACAGTTTTTGAACTCCTCTACATCGAAGAGTGTACACTTACTTCAGCATGAACTTCTGCTTCCAGACCAGGGCGAGGTAGCTGCTTTACTCCAACTTTCGTAATGCTCCAAGAGATTAAGTGCCCTCATCTTCAGTGGACATCAAAGTTTTGATTAGACAACTAACTTTTCTAATAAATTTCTGGGCTTCTTCTGAATAATCTTTCAAAAATTTTAGGGAGATTTCTGTACATACACTCGGGAGACAAAAATCATGATTTCCCTGGAGTTTTTATTACATCCTCATTATTCTTACCTATTTCTTCAGTAGTCCTAGCAATGAGAACCAGACAAGATCATCTTGGCCAAACGACCAATGCTATTGGTTTACTGCCCCGTTTCAGTTGGAGACAAGAATGGTGGATCCTCGTCACCTCCACGGAGGGAACACAGAGAACATTCACTGTTAAAATATGATACCTATAATCAGGAAAACCTATGGTTTTACCATAGCAGTTTTACAGATGAGGTTATTTTTGGGGTGTTGAAAAAGCAGCAATTAAAAGTTCCAACACAGTTTATTCATGCCTCAATAAATTATTTCCCTACCAAGTATACTCTAAAGAAACACCTAATGTCTGGCCTCAGTGTCCTCACGGGCTAATGTGGCAATTATTAAGCGTGTAGAATTTGAGCAAACTTTCTAAACCTCTCCTGCATGTCTTACTCTAATTCCACAGCCCCTTAAATCGCCTCCCTGGGATCCAAGCGGCTTGGAAAAAATGAAGGAAGTCTGAACAGCCAGGGACCTAAGGAATCAAGTTTCATTTACTAAGAAAAACTAGAAGGACTGCGATTAGATTAGGCAAGGTGGGAAAGGGATACTGGCAGGTAAAGCGCCGGAAAGTTACAACTTGGGTTATTTTCTAACTGGCGTCTTGCAAAGGGACACCGTGTAGGTATCCCGCTCGCTAACTTGTAAATGAACTTCACGTTCTCTTTGGTGGCAGGAGAATTCTGAATGTGAGAACCTGGCGGCCGTTCAACGACCCCGCCCTCGGGGTCCCCAGGGGGCGTCCTCTGGCGAGCCTGATTGTCTGGGGCGAAGGCACAGGACTAGCAGCGAGGGAGGAGGAGAACCAGGGCCGCCGGCCCCGAAAACACACACAAAGCGGCCTGACTCTCCTTTGGTGGGAACTTCCCCGGCCGCCAGCGGAGCGGGAACGGGAGGGGGCGGCGGGGCGGCGGTTCCCTTCGCCGAGGCGGAGAACAGCGCGCGCTAAGCTCGGGGCGCGCGGCGAGCGCAGCGGCCGCCGCCTCCTCCCTTCCCCGCCTCCGCCGGCGCTGCCTCCTCCCTCCGCCCAGCTCGGCCTCTCTTGCTCCCTCCCCTCCTGGCTGGCTTCGGCGGCGGCGGCGGGCGGGGAGGGCGTGCGCCGGCCGAGAGGTGTCGGCGGCGAGGCAAAGGAAGTTTCAAGTGGAAGGTCGTCCACCCGCCGGCGCGTCCTCCTGCTCTCCTCCGCAGCATCATGGCGGAGCCGAGTGGCTCGCCCGTGCACGTCCAGCTTCCCCAGCAGGCGGCCCCGGTGACAGCGGCGGCGACGGCCCCAGCGGCCGCGACAGCAGCGCCGGCCCCAGCAGCTCCCGCGGCCCCGGCCCCGGCCCCGGCCCCGGCCCCAGCCCCGGCGGCACAGGCTGTGGGCTGGCCCATCTGCAGGGACGCGTACGAGCTGCAGGAGGTTATCGGTCAGTGCTGCGGGCGCGGCGGGGCCGGCACAGGCCGGGCGCCGAGGCCGGGCGGGAGGCGCGGCCGGGGGCGGGAGGGGGCTCGGGATGCTGGGCTCGTCTGCATGCACGCCTTGGAGGCAGAGCGGCCAGCTTCAGGCCTACCGGCTTCAACAGTTTTTTTATTTTTTAAATGTATTTGTTCGTTCTCTGAGCGCTGGTGCTGCAGGAGGCGGCGCGGCGGATGTGACTCGCACTGCAGACGAGCCGCATGCTGCAAACTTTTATCTCCCGGATCGCCGGGGCGGTGGAGCTGGGGACCCGGCGGCGCCGCCGCATCTCCCTCCGCCCGCGTGCCGGGGCCGCAGCCCGTGGCCGATAGCCACGCGGACAGGCAGCCACGGGTGGGGTGGGGTTGCTGGGGCGCCGCCCTGGACTTCCAGTGCCCCGGGGGCCGCGTCCTGGGGGACTCTGCGGGCGCAGCAGCTCCTCTGCTTCACGTCGTTATCCTCTCGCCGTGGGTAACGGGGCCACGTAGAAGCCTCGGAGGCGCCAGTGCTTTCCCGAGGCCGGGGAGGATGCTGGCCTCTCTCCCTGACAGCCGCCACTCCACGCCCGCCTTGCAGCCCGGCTCTCCGCGCCACTCGGAGCGCCCGGGTACCCGCCTCCCTCCGTGCCAGGGTGCGCCGCCTGCCGCCCAGTCCGGCCCCCCGGGGAAAGCGGGTGCCCTGGCCTCCTGCCCTGCACCGGGCCGATGCTTCCCTCTGGTCCAGGCCGAGCTACAAGAGTGAAACCCGAGGCTGCCGGTGATCCGCTCCCTGCCTTTCGATGCCTTCTGGCCGGCTCACAAATATCACCTTATCTTACATTTTTAAATACCTGGCAGAGTCGCAGGGCTCGGCGTTACTTTTTCTTGGGCCAAGCACATGAAGGGCCAGGAGATTTGTTTTGTCCCTTCACCTATTGGATCATCCAGTTTGAGAGTCTTGTCACTTAGGGAAGCCTCCAGGTAAAGTGGGCCCTCAGCGTCTAACCTTACTGACGCAGGGATGGGATGTTGCCTTCCCAGAATCTTGGTATGTAAGTACAGCGATGAAAAAGGAGTTCAGCATATTTATCTTAAGTATTTTTTCTAACTTTCACTTAAAAAAATTCGTCACCTCCCTTTAAAACAAAACAGCTACAAAAATTTCATTAGGTGTTTAAATGAGCCTTTATCACCTGCTGTTGTGGAATAAAACATAGCATAGACGAAAATATATATATCACTATATGCGTAGAAATACGTGAGAAAATGTTGGGCAGGTCAGTAACCTAGGATATATACAAGCTTCAGATAACCTATAATAGGCATCTGTAGACAAAATTCTTTGAAAACCCAGATCTTCCATAATTTTTGACCAAAGACTCTCATGGGGTGAGTCTTCATGTCACTGCCTGAAATAAATAGCTTCAGGGACTTCTCAAAGCCTGGAATATTCCATGGAAACCTCTTTAACCTGGCATATAAGCCCTGTACCCTCAACCTGCCTGCCTCTTCCCATTGTCTCCTCTCACTGATTGCTTCCTGAATACACCGATGTCTTCCGCACATCTGGTCTTCCATTCTTTGCTGCCTTGCAGAGGCTCTTCCCTCCCGTGAGTGCCCATCTTTGTGTACTAAATCTCACTCTGCTTCCAAGGTGAGTGTGAATATTCTTTGAGAGGCCCTCTGCTTTCAAGGCAAAATGCTGTGGTTTCTTCTGCCCCTCTTTTTACAGACTTTATAGCATGTAACCTCATAGTTGTTATTTGTGCAACAAGATCTGAAGGCCTGCTATGTCCCAAGCATTGCCCCAGTTGCTAGCAATATAGAAATTAACAAAAGATCCCTGCCCTAAGTTGTTAGGAGACATAGGGAAAGGATCCTATAGGATGTGATGAGTAAGTGCTGGGAGAGCCCGAAGGAGGGAGTAACTGCCAGGAGAGAGAAAGAAGCAGAGTATTTCTTAGTAGAGGTCATATTTGAGCTAGGTTTTAGGTCTGAGTTTGTAAGGTGCTTAATTATTTCCACTGTTACCTTCAGTAACCAGCTGTGAACTCTGTTTCTGACAGGAAGAGGTGGGCCATAAAAGTTGAATAATGGTATCTACCACATAATTTTCCATAGAGTCCACAGGATTGGTAGAACTTATAATCAATTTATATACCTACTTGGTTAATTATTAGGGTTAAAATACAGACGTTGCCTTTTGAAAACAGTATTTTTTTGGTGAACTAATAAAATCTGAGTTTAAGTTGAGTGGGATTAATGGCAGAACTTCTTTCAGTTTGCAGTCCCAGCGGTGTTAATTATGGTGGTCAATTTAGTGGGAAAAAAGAAACACCTGCTTATTCTACCCTGACTTTTGCACATTTGCATTGTGGGAAGGGCTTTTCTATGAAAAATATGAAGTTTATCTCATATTTTCCCAACTAAAAGAGAAAGAGATGGCCTGTGTGGGGGCCCTGTTATTGAAAAATCAAATTGCTAGAATAGGTTTTTCGCAAGGGCTTCATGTTTATAGGGAATTACAAACCTGTTTCCATTTAGGGTTTAATGCTAGTTGAGCGATTAAGACTGAACTTGTGGTTAAGCACTTTTCCTTAAACATTACATGCAGAAGTTAGCAGTTCAAACACTGAACCAGTTTCAACATGAACGCCAGTTGACAGCCTTTGCTTCTACCCGCCATACGGCAGGTGTCATATGATATGACTCCAGCAGTGTGAACCGTGACCAGCAGCAGGAGGCTCAGATGTGCCTGAGCAGAAAGCCAAAGGAGGCACCATGTTTTAACTTTCCAGCATGGCATGGGCACGGAGGACTTTTTCTTTATTTCCTTCTGGGCAGAGTTTGGGGCCCGCAGGATTAGGAGAGAGTAAGTTTCCTAAAATCCAAACAAAGCACGTTCAGTTGTTTGACTTCTGTTTTAGAAAAATAAACACAGGATTTTGCAAGCCTAAAAATAAAGTTTTCTCTTTATTGTATTGTTGTTCTTGTGTTTTAAAAGGTCGGTGGAGAAACTGTAATGCTCTTAGGAGTATTCTGGTTCAGAAGTTTATTCATGACCTGGAAGTGATGTAGAATCGATTGGAAGGAGTTTTATATTTACAGAGGGGTTAAAAATGTTGGAAATTATTAAATTCCTTCTTCTAGCCATTGATATCCTTGTCTTAGTAGATTTCAAATATTTCTATCTTTTTGGAGGCTTTCCGACCTGTTTATACTCTTCAGCCTTCTTAATCTTTGTTCCGTACCTCTCTAAAGAAGGAATTTGGGGGTGAGTTGAGCCCCCAAAGGCAGGTACCCCTACCTTTAGAAGTATAAGGGGCACTTAAAGCTATGCCAGTTGAAAACTTAGTTTATTTGTTGGTGGTATTAATAATATTACCTAGATTTGCTAAACAGGGAATGAAAGTGAATCATGTAAGTGTTTACTTGGCCGTCTGTAATGGAATGGAGCTTCTCATTCAAAGAGTGGTAGTCACTGAAGTACCAGTTTCTGTATTTGAATCAGATGATTCCAGCAGTGTTGTTATCTTTGCTGAATTTCTTCTGAGAAACACTAGACTCCTGCCTCAACGTATATGTTTGATTTTCTTAGTTTTTTTTTTTTTTTTTTTTTTTGCAGGATGCACCTCTCTTTATGTAGTTTTATACTAGATTTCTCAGTGTTGCTTCACTTTTGTCCTGGGTGGTCATTTAGAATGACCTAAAAGTAACAAATTGCCATCTTAGTCAACAGGAAGAGTTTGAGTTCTAGAATCCTGGACGTGGTTTGACAGAGGGTTCCTTTGAATGCTTTATTTCTCTCCTATGAGGCTTTGTTTATCCATTGAGGTGTGTTTTCCTCAGGTCCAGGTAATAGTGCATATGGCCAGGTCTTTAAGCCTCTCGTAAAATGAGATTGTAAACAGCCCCGGGCATTCCCACTTCGCTCTGTGTTCTCAGAGTTTCTGTGGATTTAAATGGTTTGGGGATTAGAACTGGTTTTTATAGATATCCTAGAGGCAGTCTGAGGACAGTGGTACCTTTGCTGGCACTGGGGTAAGGGGACCGGAGCGCTGAGTGTGTGTTCTGATCTCCCAGACCTTTACACCAGGCTGCCTTGGTGCTGCAGTGCATCTTTGACCTTGATTAGTTTTGTTTTTAAAATACTAAATGATGCCTGAGACACTTTGTCTCAAAGAAGACAGGGCTTTGATTTTAATTTCATTTCACTTATTTTTTATAAGTAGAAAAATGTATATAGAAATGTTCTTTTGTATTTTTTATTATTTTTTTTGATGCAGGGTCTCACTCTGTCGCCCAGGCTAGAGTGCAGTGGTGCAATCATACCTCACTGTAGCCTGGAACTCTTGGACTCAAGTGATCTTCCCACGTGAGCCTCATGAGTAGCTGGGACTATAGGTGCAAACCATCATGCCTGCCTATTTTTTTTTTTTTAATGAGTTGGGGGTCTCACTATGTTGCCCAAGCTGGTCTTGAACTCCTGAGCTAAGCGATACTCCTGCCTTGGCTTCCCAACGTGTTGGGATTACAGGTGTGTGCCTGGCCTCTTTATATATATAATTTTTCTTTTTTTTTTTTTTTTTTGTAAGACAGAGCCTTGCTCTGTTGCCTGGGCTGGATTGCAGTGGCACCATCTCAGCTTACTGCAACCTCCGCCTCCTAGGTTCAAACAGTTGTCCTGCCTCAGCCTCCCAAGTAGCTAGTATTACAGGCCCGGCTAATTTTTGTATTTTTTGTTAGAAACGGGGTTTCACCATGTTGGCCAGGCTGGTCACGAAGTCTTGGCCTCGAGTAACCCGCGCGCCTCAGCCTCCCAAATTGCTAGGATTATAGGTGTGAGTCACTGTGCCCGGCCTCTTTTGTATTATTTTTATTGTGGTAAAATATACACAACAAAAATTATACCATTTTAACCATTCTTAAAGTGTGCAATTCAGTAGAATTAATTATATTTACATGATAAATACTCTTTTAGCTGTCATGGGGCTGGGGGGAGATCTCAAGGTAAAAAGAAACTATGGTAAAGTGACTGCAATCCTTTATATATGTATTTGATTTTTAACTAATGATATTATGAATTCTTCCCTGACTTTTATGGTTTATTGTATACTACATTTACTGACGGTGTTTGAAAATAAGTTGCAGTAGTGCTGGCCCTGGAGTCCGACAGCCTGGTCTGTTTCATGTCCTGCAGTGGCAGTCACTGATGCTGCAACCTTGAGCAAATGACTTAGATGTGTCTGCACTCAGTTTCCTCATTGGTAACATAGAGATGATAAAAATAGGGTTGTGAGGAATGAGAGAATGTAAAGCACTGAGAATCGTGCCTGGCACACAGCATGCTTTCAATTAGTCTTAGCCATAACTTCTATAGACTTCATTTGCTAATCAGATGCAAGTTATCAGGAGAGAACACAGTCCTATCTTTGGCAAGATTCTGGAGTGGCTTGAAGAGTTTCTCTGCTATGCTTCTAGCAGGGAGGAGGTAGGAAGGAGAGGTTGTTCCCTAGTCCCACTCTTCTGCTGGGCTGCTGGAAGGGGCTTATAAGGGGAGAGGCCCCCGAGGATCTGGCTTCTCCTTGCACCTCCACTGCTATGGGAGGAAACTGAAGAGACCTGTGGAGCTCCTGGCGATTTGGACAGCTCAGGGGTTTAGGTGCCAAATGGCCCTCTGACAAGTGATGAGAGCATCCTGCGGGAAGGTTGCTGAAGAGGAGCAGCCCATTATGAGAGGGCTCTGAGAACAACCTGCTAAGACTGCACTTTCCTCCACCTCTGAGTTTGCCTGGAGGCTGCCATGCTGGCAGGAAATGCTGCTGACTAAAAGAAACACTCCCTGTGTGTCCCAGCCAGTGTGAGGACAGAGGCCTTCATTTTCAGATAAAGTCATCACCATGGCTTCCCTGTCTCCTTCTTTCCCTCTCTGCTTTTCCCTCAGTTTATAAATATTCTCAAGCCTGTCTCTTATCTTTAAATGACAAAAGAGAACAAAACAAAACACTCTCCCTGTTTCTTTCTCCTCTGGCTACTCCCTTATCTCATTTCTTCCTTTCACTGCTAAACTGTTTCAAGGAACCTCCCATTCCCTCTCTGCCCACTGCAGTCTGGCTTCTGCCCTTTCCCTGAGAAACCCAAGTTACTGTCTCTGAAATCACTGTGACTCTTCTGTGGCCAGAGCCAGTGGACACTGCAGTCCTTCTTTCTGCTCTCTGCAGGGTTAGGTGCCATCTTTCATTCTCCTTTTGGAAAGGCATTTGCTTGAGCTTCCATGCCATGCCTTCCTTCTGGACTTCCTGTACTCCGCTGCCTGCCTCGGATGCAGGATCCACATCTCTATCTGTTTGAGGCTTCAACTACCACCTCAAATGCCGAGATCTTCCTGACTATAGACCAGTGTTTGGACTACCTTTTTAATGTCTTCGTTTGAATGTTTCACAGGGACTTCATACAGTCAAACTCATTGTCTCTCCACCCTTGCCTCAGTCCTAATCTGGTTCCTTCTATATTCATCTTCTTGAGAGGCTGGCCATCCTGTACTTTCCTGTCTTCGTCCATCTCTCACATCTGTTTGGTCACCCAGTCCTAAATACTCCACCTCCTTGAAATCGTCTTTGATTTGACTCTGACTCTTCATGTCGGCCACCACTGGTTTAGTTCAGGCCCTTATCGATTCTTATTTGGATGATTGTAATAATTTCCTAATCAGGTTCCTTTTTTCCATTCTTGTTTCTGGCTGTAGTGTGCATTGCTACCGGAATGATACTGATATACCAAAATTCTTTATCACGTTTCTCCCAGGCTGAAACGCCTTTAGTAACTCTCCCATCATTCTCAAGACTAATTTGAAGCACAGTGCTTAAGGTCTTTTGGGAATTGTCTCTTGCCTCCCTTTTCAGCCACATCTTGTCATTTCCAGTCTCAGGACAGACTCTCCAGCCAGTGGGAACGTTTTGTAGTTGCTGAAATGCCTCTTCTAGGCAAGATTTCCCTCTGCTTGGAACACCATTCCAAGACCCTTATTCCAAGATCCTTTCTTCCATTTTCATCTATGTAGCAAAGAGCTCTGTCTCTTCTTTTAAATATCGCCCTTATTGAAGTATAATTTGCATGTGGAAAAGTGTACATATAAAAAATGTATATCTTGGTGCATGTTCATGAATTGAACACACCATGTAACCAGCACCCTGACTGGGCCTCCCTTCTCATACCCTGAACAGGTGGTTTCGTGTCACACAAATAATCTCTGCCTCTAGAGCCCCGCTCCTGACTTGCCCTTCAGGCTCTGTTGGGTCTTTCACTCCCTGGCAGTTCTCATACTGTCTGCAAATTGTTTCTTCCTTGCTAGCCTGGCTGTAGACTGTTAAGTCTTCTTTGAGGACAGGGTCTCTCATCTCCATACCCCGCATGTCATAATAGGTATTTAATAAATGTTTTCTGGATGAAGGTCTGAGTTTTGGATAAATACTCCCTCCCCACCTTGTGGAAGAGGAACATTGCCTGACGTCTAAAAATTTGCCTCGCTGGATCCTGAGGATTTGATCTTGCCTGTGGTTAATGATGGTGCTTATTTAGTTGCGTTTGGGCCAATCAGCTTAAAGGACTCTGTAGAAATTAGCTCATTAATCCTCACAGATGAAGAGTAAGCACTTTGAGTGCGTCCACCTGCATGTGTTGTGGAGGTAGGCATGCAGAGGCCTGGCTCTCCTGAGGTCATAGGACTGAGAGGTGGCCTTTCTGGCTGGATGAAAGGACCCAGAGCTCCCTGCCACAGTTCTGGCATCCATAGACATTGTAGGGTGGAGTGGGGAAGTCCCACACTGCCCTTCAAAAGCTCTAGAGCTTTGTTTTCTTGAGTATACCAGTGATCTCTGTCTCTTGCTGTTCATGTATTTATATATAACGCTCACCTTGTGCTGTGGAACGTCTTCCTGTGTAGGAATCAGGACTGCTGGAGACCATCAGGGATATAGGTGAAACACAGGAGCGGAACTGCAGAACAAGTGGCTTTCAAAGGTTGTTATGATGGCAGGAGTTCTATTTTTATAAATTATAAAAATATTTTTTTAAGGGACTGACAGGATAGGGTGGGTGTGGTACCTGCTAAGACCATAGAACCAGGTCATTCTTTTTAAGTCAAAACCGATCTAATAGATGTTATAATTCCTTTACAGTGTACTTTTTGGGAAAGTTTTTTTTCCTATTTAAATATAATTCCCCATGTAATCATGTGAAGTCATACATTCTCCTCTAGGATAGTTTTGTTTAGATTATACCAAAACAGCTCTTAGTCGAAGTGATTCAAGTGTTTCTCTTTTCCCTATCTGCCATTAATTGGCCAAGTTTTTGATACTAGACAAGAATTCAATATATTAATTAAAAAGTCATTTCAGACTTGGCTTAACTGAAAAGCAGAAGAGAAATAAAAATCCTTTAGAGAATGGATTGGCAGTACTTTATTTCTAGAGTTGATTTAGATAAATACTTTGGAATCTGTTGTGAGTAAATGATATATTTCAAATTTCTTCTCACTTGCCAAACAGTCATTTGAGAATAAACTCTGGCTTAGCTTTAAGAAACTTCTTGGACATTGAGGATTGAGATGAATTGACCTTTTAAACTGATTGTGTAGTTTGATATATGGGAAAACATTTTAAGATAGAAATGGTAGAGACCTCTACATTCATATTATCCCTGATTTTATTTTGAAACCTCTTCCAGGTAAGTGGCATTTAGTATAATTCTCAGAAGCCTAGTATTGGGGGTGCTCATGGGATTCTTCCCTTAGGTAAAAATACACATTTTATTGACATTTATGGGTTTAGGTTTCTAACCTTTAGTTACCACTGGAGCTATTTGTCAGAAAAACTAGATGGAAAGTAGAGGTGGATGACCTCTATGATAGATCTTCATTCAAGGAGTATTTTGGAAGCCAGTGACCTGTGATAGTTGTGAGACTTCTCATAATCATTCTGTGGATTAATTCTTAGAAGAATCAATGATTTTGTTTTGAACTGGTTGCATCAATTTGAACCAGAGTTTGTATTAAGGGTATTCCAACTGCTTATTTCCTACTCTGTTTAGTCTGGGGATTGAAAAAGAGTTATATTTTGGGGGGTTGGTGCCTATTGACCTATCCTGTGTAGCTTAGATTTTAATTTGAATCATCTGGTTCTCTTTCTTTCTCTCTGGCAATGTCACTATCTCTCTTTGTTTAATTATGGGGTGCCTCAAGAAAGCAGAGTAAGAGGAGCAGCAGATGGGGGTTCCTGGGGAAAGAATGGCAGGTCATTGCTGGCTTTTATAAGTAAGTTCCTAGGGTGGCACAAGAGTATAGAGAGAATTAGGAAATTTAATTTTAGAAGAGACCAAAGGAAAAAAAATCCATCCCAGCTGCTTTGTCTTGTAACTGAAAACTCTCTAATGGCCAAAGTTGAAGAAACTTGCCTATGGCCACGAAGTCCTTAGGATCCCAGACTCATGATTCTGCCCTAATTCAGTATTTTCTTCCACTTATATCACATTGTTTCCTTATTGGTGTAAAGACAGATGTTAGAAATGTTATTGACTTGGGCCAGCTGCGGTGGCTCACGCCTGTAGTCCTAGCACTTCGGGAGGCCAAGACAGGCAGATCACAAGGTCAGGAGTTCGAGACCAGCCTGGCCAATATGGTGAAACCCCGTCTCTACTAAAAATACAAAATCATTAGCCGGGCGTGGTGGCACGTGCCTGTAATCCCAGCTACTCAGGAGGCTGAAGTAGAAGAATTGCCTGAACCTGGTAGGCAGAGGTTGCAGTGAGCTGAGATCGCGCCACTACACTCCAGTCGCGCCACTACACTCCAGCCTGGGCAACGACAGAGCGAGACTCCGTCTTAAAAAAAAAAAAAAAAAAAAAAAAAGATTATTGACTCAATAAATTTTAAACTATTAAAACTTTTTTTTTTTTTTTTTTGGTAGAGATGGAATCTTACTATGTTGCCCAGACTCTTCTCAAACTCCTGGCCTCAAGTGATTCTCCTGCCTTGGCCTCCCCAAAGTACTGGGACTACAGGCATGAGCCACTGCACCCGGCCTATGACTCAATTTTAATAGAGTAAAAATATATCTGAGAACATATTTATTATGTAGGAATCAGTAAAAATCTATGCCTTTAGGGGCATTAAAATGATTTTTATTTACCTATATTTATTCATCAGGGCATGTTTATATGTAAACAGACAGTGTCTTCATTTCAGCCATCACCTTTTGCCTGGCCTATTACAGTAGATTATATTTTTAATCTTGGGTGATCATCTGTCAGTGAGGTGGCATGTGTGTTGTAAAGTAAGGTTGAGGAGCAGGAAGTTGAGTGTTGACGAAAAGTACGTGAAATAGACATACTGCATGACCGATCATTAGTTGGAGGGAGGTGGTCCCTTAGGCGGGGCTGGTATTTTATAACAGAGCAGCAGCAGTGTTCCCAGAAGAAAGGGGCTAGCACCACACTGTCTAGCTTGGTAGCCACTAACCACATGTGGCTATTTACATTTAAATTAATTAAGTAAAATTAAAGAAATAGGATATAGTCCTTTGGTTGCACTAGCCACATTTCAAGTGCTCACTAATGAACTGTGGCTATGACTGCCTTATTGGATAGTGCAGATACAGACTGTTTCCCTCCTTACAGAAAGTTGTATGGGATGGTGCTGAATGGTAATTTCTTGAAAGTGTTCAAAGACTGGCTAAATACTACTATAATGGCTGTAGGTAGTATGAGGCCACCTTTTTATAACATGCAAAGGTATTGCCACTGACTTAGTACAAAAAGGAGACACTCATCACCTGATTTTTAAAAAATCTTTTGTTTTCACTCTGCCTATTTGCAAGCTAGTCAATTCATCTTTTCAGAGGAAGAGTATTCTTGTGTGTGGTGAAACAGATACCCCTGTTGACTCAGGAGGATAGTTTTGAAGTATAAGTTTTTATCTTACTGACTTACATCATTTTGGAAATGTTCTTGTGATGGCTAAACACGGATTCTGTCCAAATGAAACCTAGTACTTTCAGAAATATCTAAATGTGACATTTCTTTAAAAAGATCATTTTAGAGTCTTTGGGTTGGATATCGTAGTCAGAAATCACTTCGGTTTGTCTTATGTTATGAAGAAGGGACTGATTATATAGATTTAAAAAATGAAATTACAGAGAAATTCTGAAATTAACCCTAATTAGGAAAAATAATACCAAAATTAATTTTAGTCACTTAAACGATGAATTTGAATCGTAGTCCCTTCTTTTCCTTTGAGTTAGAAACATTTTGGTATTTGAATGATTCAAGGATTAATAGTTTATCCTTACAAAGCAAGTAAAACATCATTTAAGCCAGTACCTTAATAGAAATTCAAACTCAGCAAGCACTATTTGGGTAGGGTACCTGCTCTTTTGGGAGAAGGAATTAATGACTGAGGGGTGGGGAAAAAAATCTGTATAGGGGGATTAAGTGGGTTTAATTTTGGGCAATTCAGGAACAGTGTGTGCTTTCTCACATTTAGTGTCCCTTGAGTGACTGGAGCTGTAGCGGAGAATGTTTTACTATGTAATCCCTTTAAAATTTTTCCTTGTATATGCCCTTTCAAGTTTCTGAAGTCTTAAACCCAGTGCCTGACCTTAAACACGAGTTGTTGTGGAAACATTTTTAATATGGCACCTTTCCTGGGTAGTCGGGGGTGGCTGAAATAGGACTAGGGAAAGTGTTTCTGTGTAGTTTCAAATTGTGATCATTAGGATGAACTTAAGAATAGTAATATTTTTGGCATAAGTCAAGATCGGGGCTAGAGTGTTTATCTTTAATAAAGTAAATACCCACCAGTTGTTTAACAAGTGACGATCTCTGATCTCTAGGGCCAAGAGATGCTGAGCCTCTCAGTTCATCTGTAGCCATTTTTCTGATTGTCTTCATAAATGCTACAAGACTTTCTGAAGGCTATAATTTCATGTCCTGTTCTTTTTTCTTTTTTTTTTTTTTTTTTTTTTTTTTGAGATGGAGTCTTACTCTGTTGCCTGGGCTGGAGTGCAGTGGCACGATCTCGGCTCACTGCAACCTCCGCCTCCCGGCTTCAAGCGATTCTTCTGCCTTAACCTCCCGAGTAGCTGGGATTACAGGCACCCGCCACTACGTCTAGCTAATATTTTTTTGTACTTTAGTAGAGACAGGGTTTCACCATGTTGGACAGGCTGGTCTGAAACTCTTGACCTCGTGATTTGCCCACCTCAGCCTCCCAAAGTGCTGGGATTACAGGCGTGAGCCACTGCACCTGGCCTTCATGTCCTGTTCTTTAAAGCCCATTGGAAATAGATAATATAGGCAGCTTTGTAACTTATATTTTTGCTTAAACAGCCTTTATGGAAAAGGGGGATAGTTGAAGTTCCAGTGACTAGGACAGGTAAAACTTACAGTTGGATGCTCGTTTTGTTCATCTATCATATTAAAAAATGAAATTATTTTTAGCCATATGTAGTTGTTTAAAACTAAATATTTCCTTGTCTTTTGGAGCTACCTGGAAGAGAGGGAGTGACAAAAATAGGAAAGATGATCTTTATGAGGTATGACTGACTTTAAATTAATCATATCAGAATTGTTATATACAGAAAGTGTTCTTTCCTTCAGGGGGTGTGTGGGAGGGTGTCCATTTTTACTTTATAGCTACATTTTTTTTAAATGAAAACTTAGATCTTTTGCCACAAGCAGGCTGATGTTGCCATCGGAAGACTGGGTGAAAAATGTGATGGCGAGTGTGTGATTTGTGACTCCTGTGTGTGTCCCTGCACTCTGATGATGTGATGAGTGTAACTATGGATCTTACCAGGGGCACCGTGTGATCCGTGGAGGTCTTGGAGTCTCTGGTGCCTATTATTGTAAGGAGTGCACCATCCAGGAGAAGGACAGAGATGGCTGCCCAAAGATTGTCAATTTGAGGGGCTCTAAGATCTCTTCTATGAACGCAAAAAATATGGCTTCAAGAAGAGGTGATTGGTGGGTGGCCCCTTCCTCCCCCCACATCAAGCTGCTGCAGCTGCCAGAAAAGATGCCTACTACTACCAGCAGAAAGGGAGCGAAGCCCAGAGCATCACCAGGAGTGTCTGCTAGTGTACTGGCACTTGGCCACCTCCTCCTCTCCCTTCACCTGGACACATGGTAGGGATGGAAAAGGATTCTTCACAGAGCACTCTGGCACACTGTATCAGAGAAAAATTGATAGATTAGTTAATGGTTTTTCTTGAATTCGAGAAGCAAAGATCTGTTCTCCATATTGATATGTTCTCCCTCAACCAAGATCTTCTAAAAAGAAATAGTATTTTAGTCTTTGCTTGAGGAGTTGACTGTGAAGCTACGCCCAGTGAAAAGTATGTTCTTGCAGCAGCTCTGGTGGCAGCTGTCCTTGAGGAACCTTCAGAGTGTGGTGGGAAGCTATCAGAATAAGAAATGTAGCCATTTACTCTTTTAACACTTGTGCTGGTGTCATGTTATTTTCCTTCTGAGAAATTGAAAATCCTTTCTGTTGTTATTATTTTGATAAAGGTGGTGTTTATTTTCTGGTAAACAACAACAACAACAAAATTAGCCATTTCTATCAGTCCTCCTATGAAGAAATGAGACTAATTTTCTAAGGTGACATTAATTTGCTTTTAAAATACTTCCAAAAATGTTTTAAGCAATGGTATTTGTATTGGAATAAGTATGTAACCTTACAGAATGACTCTTTAGCATGATAGTGATGTTAGTTGTTTACCATCAGTTTTGTTTACTATTATTTGTAATAAATTCTGGATCACTATTTCATAGAAGTGATAAGACTAGGACTTGGTTGGAGATTACAGTGAGCTGTTGGCACAGAGGTAGGGATTGCAAAAGTAAAAGCTGATGGTGGCTGAGAGGAGTTTGGTAGGGTGGTGGATGGGATTCTACAGTCAGGTCTGCGAAGCCAGGGAGAAAATGGATGGACTCATTCCGAGGCAAAGACTAGTACACAGCAGCAAGAGACCTCAAGAGACCTCAGACCTGAGCAGGTCTGAGAAAGGGGGAGAATAAGAATTTGGGGGCATTTCCAAGTTTACAATTTGCAGGACTTGACAAGGGGTCAAGGCAAGGAAATTGGCAGGGAGAGTGTAATTTTTCCAAGGATGATTCAGCAGCAGCCTCTTGTCGAGGTAGGTACCTCTTTTGAAGTTTTGCCATCAAGGGTGCCTCTGACAGACTGAAAGGCTCGGTTCTCTCATCATGAATTCTGAAATTCACTGTATCAGCTATCTATAGCTGTATAACAAACCACCCCAAAACTTAGTGGCTTAAAGTAAGGACCATTTTACTTGCTTATAATACAAGTTAGCAATTTGGGTTTGGCTGGGCTGGGCAATTCTTCAGTTTGGGGTCAGACCCATGGTCAGCTTGGCTGGGGCTCTGTTTTCAAATGGTCTCACTTGCGTGTGGGGTGGTTGGTGGTGGCTGTTGACTGGCCCTCACTTTTCACTGATTTCTCATCCTGAAAGAAACTTGCCTGAACTTTGTTTCTTGACTGCAGCAGTGTTCTAAGATAGTGAGAATGGAAGCTGCAAGGACTCTTGAGGCCTACTCTTGGAAAGTCACACAATGCCACTCTGCCACATTCTGTGGGTTAAAGCACATCACAAGGCCAGCTCAAATTCATAGGGAAAGGAAATAGATTTTTCTACTTTTTGGGAGGAGTGGTAAAATCACATGGCAGAGGGATGTGTATACAAGGATGGTAGGAATTCTTATTGCCATTTTGCAGATTCCTTGCCACAGCATCTTAATTTAGCACAAGGAAGATGAATATACAATGTTTGTCATTCATCTAACTTTTGTTTTTCACATGTGTTAGGGGAAATTATTACCCAACAACCTTGTCTACACTCTCATTGTTATAGTGCCATGGTTTATAGGTTTCATGGACTATAGGTTTCATTGCTGTATGAACTAAGCATCAGAGTGATTTTTGCTATAGAAGTGACTTCGGGAGTGTGTCGCTTGCTAAACAATCTAAAAATGTTGATTCCAATGTGATATTTGAAGGGTGAGGGAGGGTGTGTGTGTGTAATGCTGATCCTTTTTTAGCCTTGAGGTGTTTTATTCCAGACTGAGTTTCTTAAAACTCAACACCACATTAAAAATATAGATTGTTTGCATGCATATGTATTTGTTTCTCCTGCCACCTACAAGTCATGAGCTAGATTTGTCACAGCCGGAAAAATAACACATTGTCTGTGTATCACTCAATTTAAAGGTAGATTGTTGCTTAGATAATTAAGGAAGTTTCTTTACTTTGAAGTCAGTCCAGCAATATTTTATTCCATGTTTCACAGTTTTTCAAGAAGAATTGCTGGCCTATTAGGATAGAAATATTAGAAGCTTAATAACAGTTATTGACAGAATTACAGAGTTGCCCCTCTTCATTTTTTTTAGTTCTTTTTTTTTTTTTTTTTTTAGTTTAGAAATAATGGGAGATGTACTGTTTACCTTTTATTTATTTATTTTTTGAGTTAGAGTCTTGCTCTGTCGCCCAGGCTGGAATGCAGTGGTGCGATCTCAGCTCACTGCAACCTCTGCCTCCTGGGTTCAAGCAATTCTCCTGCCTCAGCCTCTGGAGTAGCTGGGATTATAAGGCGCCTGCCACTACGCCTAGCTAATTTTTGTATTTTTAGTAGACACGGGGTTTCACCATTTTGGCCAGGCTGGTGTCTTGGCCAGGCTGGTCTCAAACTCCTGACCTCGTGGTCCACCCACCTTGGCCTTCCAAAGTGTTGGTTTGCAGGCGTGAGCCACCGCGCCTGGCCTATTTTACCTTTTATTAAGTTGTAAAGTCTTTCTGGTAAAAGCCCTTATCATAAAATGTTATATGCTTTTAGATGTGGGAAGAGGGCTAAGTGTTATCTTTATAAAGTTAGAGATTTAAAGGCTAAGTGACCTGTTTATTACATTGGAAGACAGGTCTGGACGTGGAATTAGAATTGTAGCGCGTCCTTCCCGTGGCTGACCTGGGTTCCTTTCTCATGTAAGGAAAAAGCACTGAGAAAAAGATGTTATCTGGATCTCTGAGGTTATTAAAAATTCCAAGCTTATTTAATTAAATTAAATTTATTTATTTATTTGAGATGGAGTTTCGCTCTTGTCCAGGCTGGAGTGCAATGGCACAATCTTGGCTCACTGCAACTTCTGCCTCCTGGTTCAAGCGATTCTCCTGCCTCAGCCTCCCAAGTAGCTGAGATTACAGGCATGTGTCACCACACTAGGCTAATTTTGTATTTTTAATAGAGATGGGGTTTCACCATGTTGGTCAGGCTGGTCTCAAACCCCTGACCTCAGGTGATCTATCCACCTCAGCCTCCCAAAGTACTGGGATTACAGGTGTGAGCCGCTGAGCCTGGCCCTATTTTAAACTTCTCAAATATTATACAAACAATAATATATGGTCATTGTAGAAAATTTATATAACACTGATGAGTGAAAAGCAGGAAAAGTAACCTCATCACCCAAGGCTAGATACTGCTTGAATTTTGATGTAGGAGTATATATTTACTTAGCATAGGACTTTAAAAAAAAAAAAAGCGTAAATTGATATTTTTGGAAATGTCTACTTTTTTTGTATTCCCAGTACTTTCACATTTAATTTGTCAGAGCAAGTAAAATAAACTAGTCTTAGATTAATACTTGCTTGGCAAAAGTGATTTTGTTTCTTGAGATTTTGGCATACACTGATAGGCAAGCATGCCTTATGATTACTGCAAAGTGTGTAAGTGTATTTTTTCTCATACTTAAATGTTTTCAGAATCACAGAATATATCTAATACAATCTAATCTTAATGTCTGTGTTACAATTTAGATTTTTTAGGAGTATCTATTATACTTTGCCTTTTGTCTTCCAGATACTATTGGATCACCTTATTCTGATATTTGGCATGTCAATTGGTAGAAAAATTGTTTTGGCCAGGCGCGGTGGCTCACACCTGTAATCCCAGCAGTTTGGGAGGCCAAGGCAGGCAGATCACGAGGTCAGGAGATTGAGACCATCCTGGCTAACACGGTGAAACTCCGTCTCTACTAAAAATACAAAAAATTAGCCAGGCATGGTGGCAGGCACCTGTGGTCACAGCTACTCAGGAGGCTGAGGCAGGAGAATGGTGTGAACCCGGGAGGCAGAGCTTGCAGTGAGCCAAGATCGCGCCACTGCACTCCAGTCTGGGCGACACAGCAGACTGTTTTAGTTTTTTTGTTTTTTGTTTTAGTTTAGAAATAATAGAAGGAAGGGAGATGTACTGTTATACCATCTCAAAAAAAAATTGTTTTACAAAAAGTTCTGCCACAGAGAAGTTGAGTCAGTAACTTTCTTACTGTTTGTGGATATGTTTGAACAGAGTAGTGACTTTTGGATTTCATAGTGACTTCGTATCAAACCTAGAGCTGGCAGTGTGAGGATTTTCTAGATGAGTTAAATATGTGGTATCTTTTTGTAGAGCTAGCTAAATGATTTCATACGGGTGTGGGAGAAATGAATAGGAATTTAATTTGATGATATGAATGTTGAATTTTGTGGTCTTCTAAATTTTAATGATTTTATAGTATTTAGAACAAAAGGACAAAATAGCTTTTGGCATGACTAGTCTTTATTTAAAAAGTTTTTAAAGTTACAAATGTGTAATATTTGTGAATCAAGTAGATGAAAATAGCTCCCCACTTTCATTGCCCAGAGATGGGCTGTATAGCCAGTTTAGTGTGTATCCTTGCAGATGTTTTTCTATGTATACATCTATATAAAGATTTTTCCAAAATGTAATAATTTTACATGTAATGTGGAAACTATACATAATGTTCTGCAACCTGTAAATTTTACTTCTTCAAAGTAATATATATTACTTGGGTATTTTACTTCTGTATATTTTCTGTAAATATTTTTAGTAAAGTATACACATTATAAATATTCACAGCTGTCATTCCAGGCCATTTCTCAGAGATCCACCTCCTTTAAAAATACCTATTCTGGATCCATTTCTGTTGTATGAGTACAGCTTAATTTACTTAACTAATTCCTTTCTTGATGAACTTATTATTTCCAAGTTATTATTATTTCTGTGGGATAGATGTCCAGAATTTCAGATGGCTAGGGCCAGTGGTATTGCATTTATACTTTTGATAGACACTGTGAAAATTTTTTCCAGTTGTACTAATTAAATGCTAGCTTAGTTGCTACCATTACTGACCTTAAAGGTAACAGGGAGTTAGAGTGAGAAGGCATCTTGCCTTATTCCCGATTTGACCCAGACCTAAAATATCTAAGGTTAGGAGAAAATGGTGGGTGGGGTGGGATGGTTGGGTAATTGTGGATTGGAAAAGAAAAAAATTATCGCCTCAGTTTAGGGAACGAAAGTTGCATCACTTATGGTCTAAAAAATGAAGTATGATGAAGTTTATTCATATGAGCAAATTTATGGAAAATTTTTTTGAATTGGTGAGAAGTCTGGATCATAGAATATAACAAAATTGGTTAATCTACCCTTTAGGTTATAAGGAACAGGGACTCACTAAAATAACCCAAATAATGGGGCATTCTTTATAAAGATAGATGTGGGAATAGGGGGACAGGAATCTCATCCCTCATCCTGGGTTTTCTAGCATCCCTGGAAAAGTTGAGGATGTCAGTCTTGGGAATTGCAGTGAAATGTCTATGTATGGACTGGGAAGTGGATAAGGCCTCAGCAGCAGGAAATTTTGGGTCCTCACTATTCTGGATCCTCTAACCTTAGTGTAACCAGCCAATCAGCGTGTGTTTGCTTTGTTCATGCCTACCTGCTTCTCTGGCTGTTTTTACTTGGCTTTCTTATCTACTCTCTGTGCATATCTTCTCTGTCATGTCGTTTCTACTTAGTCAGAATTTTGGCTCATTCATAGCTCCCTCTCTCTTCTTTCCCTGTTAGCCACAAGTGTGGCTGCTAATTGCTGGATTCTGTCTTTATTTCTCAATCTTAACCCCAAAGATTGAGAATCTAGTTTTTAGTGAGTCCCTTCATAGAACTCCTGACTGCCCTAAACTCAGGCACCCTCTCTGGATAAGGGTGTAGCCTCGGAAGTTCCTGCCTGGGAAGGAATCACAAGTGTGGCAGGCACCACTAGTGAGTGTTTTATGTAATGTTACTCTTAGGTAAGTAACTGGTCACCTAAGGTGACACTTGGCTTTAAAAGGAAAGAAAGAGACAGAGACGACATATCACCCCAATCAGCAAAATGTAATCCTGATCTAATGTACTTTCTTTGTTAAAATATATACTTACAATGTGTTTAAAGAGCAGTTTATTATTTTGAGTCAATAAATAACTTTCTTCCCTATGAAGAACCTCCCTTTTTCCTTATGGATTGTAAATCGGGAAATCTTATGCCCAGTTTCAGTTGTAAATTGTCTTAAATTCTGAAATAATGATACCTGAATCCTGAGATATGGTCTGGTCTTGCCTTTTCTGCTGGATTTTGAGTACTGTGAAGTAGCTCATCCTGTTTATGTAATGGTGAAAAAATTCTGAAAAATATACTTGGAACCTGATACTCTTTGAGGAACTAATTTTCCTATGTCAATAGTTTTATCAGCAGTATCTTCTCCGTGGATATGGAGAAGAGAATCTGATCCTCCCAAATTTTATGATGTATTTGGTGATCCAGTGTTTCAGAGATGAAAGTTTGTTAATATCCTCTGGAAGATTTCTCACGGTTGCTTTGTTTTCCTCTTGAGAGTCACTATTAAGTATCCCTTTTTCCCCTGTTCTCTTCCTCCTGAACCCCGTTCTGCTTCACTTTCAAAATGATGTCTAGAGGGTTGGATGTGTCAGTGATCATGAACTGCTGAGTCCTAAACTTTGGTGTCTGTGTCCCTCAGAACCTCAAAGGGCAATTTCCCTGTGACTTTTTAAAATGAAAACGATGTTCACAAAGTGCTTTCTTAGTTTGGTTTCAGATCACTTGAAATGCAATCTGATTTGAGAGGCAGTGTTTAAGCTCCTGTTTACCAAAAGGCTGTTTTGATTATCATTTTGCAGGAATTGTTGCTGGGTAAAAGACAAATGAACAACATACTCGGAAGAGATGACCAAATGGTCTGATTTCGTGTTGGCAAGTTTCTTCTGGTGGTCTTGAATCTGCATTTTAATCTCCTTAAAAATGCCTTTTTAGTACATATACAAAATTAAACATTATTATTTTATTAAAAACTATGGAGTGCTCCTTATTATTTTAGGAGAAAAATCTTTTAAATCCTTTTTGGTAAGGACATGTGTAATTTAAGGCTTTCATTTTGACAGCCTGGTTTCAGCTGACAGGCATGTTAATCTCTATTTGATTGCTTTGGTGGAGAGTTGAAAATCACCTAAAGCCTGGCTTAGTGTGCGTTTGCAAATGCGCTTTCTTTTACTTTTCATTTCATGCAATAATGAAGTGAATTTTCCTACTGTTATGTTATTATAGATTTGATGGTTTATCTGATTACCAGATTTAAATAATCAGTTGAACCATATTCCCTTTGACTGTGTCCCCTTGTTTATCCTTTTTTTTTTTTTTTTTTAATGCTGATGGGTCTTTATCAGCATTATTATCAGCATCATGATCAGTACATATGTATGTATAGAGCCTCTTCATCAGTTATCTTGTAGCATAACAGTGCTCCAAGAGAGCGATTTTTTAAAAGAATTTCCTATTCTTTTATATTTTGGTTTAATTTTCATTATACTCTTTTCTTTCTCCCCTTATAAGTGCCAAAGTTTATGTGAATATGATTCTATATAGAACATATGACTATATATAATTTTTTTCTTTGTGTTTACAGAGGCAAAATATATTTTTCTGTGTTTATGTGTGTAAAGTAATACATGACAAAAGAAAAATTATGTGTAATAGAAGTTATTTGAGTCTGGGGGAGAATTTTACTTTATATTTTGAGGTAGAGTAAGCTTTAGAAAAAATATTCAAAGTCAAAATTCTGGGAGGGATTTTTTCCTCCATACCACGATGACTTTTAAAAGCAATTCAGGTCGACCAGATAATTCTGATACAAACACTTACGGAGCACCTGCTGTGTGCCGAGGACTGGACCAATTACTCAGCATACTTTATGCATGATCCTTTCATCATTCCTGCGAGGGTTGGTGTGATTATCTCATTTTTACAAATCAGGAGGCAGAGACTTGGATGATCACAGTCTTTTGAAGGTCATGTAGCTGGATCTGAACCTAGTCGTGGCTGTTGGCAAAGCCCTCACCCTTGCTATGGTCCTCTTTGCCTCCTCTGCTTTTGCTGTCTGACCTAGGTTTACAATTCTCAAACTTCAGGACAAGAAGTGAATTTCTTTTCTCTTTTTTTTTTTTTTTTTGTGACAGAGTCTCACTCTGTCACCCAGGCTGGAGTGCAGTGGTGCAATCTCGGCTCACTGCAACTTCCGCCTCCTGGGTTCAAGTGATTCTCCTGCCTCAGCCTCCTGATTAGCTAGGATTACAGGCGCACACCACCACACCCGGCTAATTTTTTAGTATCTTTAGTAGAGACGGGGTTTCACCATGTTGGCCAGGCTGGTCTTGAACTCCCGACCTCAAGTGATCCGCCTCCCTCGGCCTCCCAAAGTGTTGAGATTACAGGCGTGAGCCACCACACCTGGCCAAGAAGTGAATTTCTAGAAGAAAGGTCCCTATTTTTAAAGTAGCATCACCCGGCAATTGGAGGCAACTCCAGTCAGACCCTGGTTCAGAACCCAGTGGCATCATTTGCTAGATTTGTGACTGAGAGTCAGTTACTTAGTGGCCTCATTGTGCTTTGTGGTGTTTCAGGACCAAATCTGGATCATCATATTGGCCTTGCAGAGTTGTTGTAAGGTTTAAAGATCATGAATGTGTAATACATAGAAAATGACAATGATGATTATGATAATAGCGGTTAGCACTGAGGAGTTGTTACTACTTGTCAGCTCCTAGGCTAAATGCATTTCACAGTTAGCTCATGTAGTCCATACAACAACCCAATGGACAGGTGTTATTGTCCCTGTTTTACGTGGAAAGTACTCAGTGTGTGAAGGCTCTTGTTATTTATATTTTCCACATCAGTGTACCCTTCCATTGGTATGGCTAATTGAGAATTCACTGACTAGAGAATTCACTGTCATGCAATAAACATTAATTAAGCACCTCCTATAGGATAATTAGGATAGATAAAAGTTCTCTTTTCAAACCTTCTATTTTAATGATTACTTTCTACATATTTATCCTCTAACTGGTTTTGTGGTGTTAAAAAAGGATTAATCTTATGGTAGCTTAAGCACTTAAACATTTCACATACAGGGAAATCATGAACGGAAATGCTTACATTCCAAACCACTTTTTATGTGTCTTCAAAATAATTAATGCTACTACATTGGTAAAAAGGCTCAGAAGATATGAGGAGATGACGTATCTTCTAAAAATACCCTCTGCTACTCCTCTCATTCTTTCTTCTATCACACAAAGTACCTACAAATGCAATTGATAAAATAAGTTGCATAAAGCAGCAATCCTCATGGCCTGTCGTCTCTCCGGAGCAATGATGGGGACATTGGGAGGTTTAGAAAAGTTATTAGCATTAATGCTAAAGTACTGACAGCTGAAAAGAGCACAGAAGCATTCTGGCAGTGGACTCACAGTTCATTATAGTGGGGAGAGAGATTCCTACACCAAGTGAAAACACTGTAGGGTTTCGCTCATGTGCTTCCCACCGTTGAAACCAGACTAGAATATTCAGCCAAAACAGCAGACTGTTAGACATTTAAAAGAAGGAAAAACGATGCAAATACACTACTCTGTAAACATGCCTGTCATCTCCTGGCTGGTAGTGCAAGGCGCTGTGTGGGTTAGGAAAGTTCTTCCTTCCATGTTAGAGAAAGCGGATCCATGCTTGTTAAATCGTGAAACAGGGTCGAAAGAGTGGAGAGTCTTTTCTTTAGAAAGACCTGAGCAACTGTGAGCTGGCTGAAGGTCAGAATTTTAATCTCCCTGCTTTTTCTTGACTAGACGATGAGTTAATTATCCTCTATCTCTTTATTTGGTCTTTCTTGCGCTCCGGTGAGTGCCGGCATCGCTACATCTTGGTAATCCAAAGAAGCGCCCTTTGTGGTCTCACCTTGAGGAACTTGGAAAGTGTGCAGGAGAGAAACAGGGAAATGATTATGCCCTGTGAGGCAGTCCTCTGGTGGAGGTGTGTAACTAATCGTTCCATCTCCAAAGTCCTTCTGTCTTTCATCAATAGCATGTTATGTAGCTGTACTGTTGATCCTAAAAGAAGGGATTTCACTTCCAACTTGGAAATTCCAGCCATCCACTCTGTCTTGCAGACTAGTTGTCTTGTTCCAAGATAGACTAGTAGTGAGAGACAGGACTAATGTTTTCCTGAAACTTCACAATTTTGTTCATAAAAAGTTTTTGAAGTTTAGTGCTGCCTATACAAACATGGGTTAAATGCCAACACTAACTGAATGTACATGTAAGTGTGTGTGTATTTGTTTTTTGATATGCATGTATTAACATCATGTTCTAGCTTGTATGTAAACTCTGGACTCTGAGACAATGTTTAAACTTTCAACAAGGAAGAGAAATAACGAAAAGAAACAATGGTTTTTTTGTTGTATCCAGTAACTAAATTTACCATTGTTCTAAGAACTTAACAAATGACCACAGGATGTGAATTTAATAGAATTGTGCCTTTGAACAAAGGTATCCTGGTTATAGTGGAATTTTTTACTTCCCATCATCCTGCTCATGTGTTCACTTGCCTTCCTGTTCTGAAATCACCAGCAGTTCAGTATGACTTACCAAGTAAATGAATTACGGCAATGCAAAAGAAACTGACCCAGGAAACAAAAGGAATCACCATTATTTCTGACTCTGTCTCCTAGATCAGCATTTGAAGCCAAAGATTTCTACCTTTTACTGGAAAAATACTAAATGACGTGACTCACCTTAAAAAAATGACCCCTGCAATGCAGTCTAGATTTAATTGAAAGTGGTATTTAACTGAAAGTGAGGGCAGTGTGTATAATCTTAATCTCCTCATTTGGACACATGTTCAATTATATTTTCTTTGACAAAAAGTTTTTTATTTCATCCAGAAGAAACTAAGCAAGCATTTAATGGAGAACTGTTAGGAACCAAAATTTCCCTGGAAATATTGCCTTTGATTTTACGGAATATTTTTCTTGATGCAATTGAAATGACTTGCCTTTGATTTTGACATCTCTTTTGGAGTTGACTATACGTGTCTCTTTGGGAGAAGAGAGCTGTATCCATGTTGTTAGTCATCTCTTCCACCTATCAGTGCTGTATTAATCGCTGCTCTGCCAGGTACTTTTTACATGCACATTTCATTTAATACTGATATCAAGCCAATGAAGAAAATGAAGCTGAAGATTTAAAATATTTGCTAGGGTCAAATCGAGTTCCTCTCTCTCCAGAGTCCCTAAGTCCGCTCTTAACCATTGTGCTGTGCTGCTTAGAGTGGTTTTCTCTTTGCCCCAGGAGAACTCTCACCAGATAAACCAACAGCATATTCAGTACTTGTGTGTTGCTTCTCAGCAGAGGAAGTTCTCAGCTTTGGTGGGCATTTGTTGCTGTTGCTAACTGAGTTGTTTAGTTTCCTTTCATTATTGGCACATGCTGGTGATCTCAGCACTTTGGAGGCTGAGGCAGGAGAATCGCTTGAGGTCAGCTGTTTGAGACCAGCCTAGGCAGCATAGTGAGACCCTTGTCTCTATTTATAAATGTATATATTATTCACATTAAAATTTATTAACAAAGAACAACTTTGATTATCATCGTTATTCAAATACTCAAGCAAAGGAAGGCTCTTCATCTCTTTCGTTGTGCAATACCTCACAACTTGCCATTATGTTTCAAGGTGCATTCTATAGTAAGATGAGCAAATAATGCTTGGATGATAAAGTTTAAAGTAAACTTGTAAATCAAAATTTGCAAAAAAAAAAAAAAAAATAGATGAAAGCAAGAAAAGTAGGTGAAAGGAATTTGATGTCTCCTTTTTAATATCGAGGTAACTTGTGAGGGCCTGGAAGGCATCTATGAAGTTGTGAACACAGTCTCATCTGTTTAAATGTTGATTTGCTTTTTAAGTTCCTAAACCTGGACCATCAGGCAACACTGAGATTGGTAGGAGAGCAGCTGTGAGACCAGAGTTTTGTTGCATTGAGAGGAGTGCCTGCTTGCCCCAGACCACTTGGAGAGAAGGTCAGGAATGGGTTAGATATGTTTTCTCTTTCTTTAGCTAAGGGCATCTGTGTGACTGGCATTAGGTTTGGCCAATAGAGGGATAGAGGAGACCTACACACAACTCTCTGTGATTTAGTAGGAGGAAGGAAGTAAAAAAGTCACAGAAAAGCCTCCCTTTCCCTGAGGAAGTGGACGGAGATAGAGACCTCTTCTGTCCAGGGTAGGAAGTCCCCACAGTACCTGACTTACCTGTATTCTGCTAGGCTTTTGAGCAAGAAATCGAGAGTTAAGTGTATGTGGGAAGTATCTGAACACACCAAAAATATCTGAAGATTTTTTTTTTTTTTGGAAACAGAGTCTCACTCTGTCACCCAGGCTGGTGTGCAGTGGCGTGATCTTGGCTCACTGCAACCTCCACCTCCTGAGTTCAGGCGATTCTCCAGCTTCAGCCTTCCGAGTAGCTGGGATTACAGGTGCCCACCACCACACCTGGCTAATTTTTGTATTTTTAGTAGAGATGGGGTTTCACATGCTGGCCAGGCTGGTCTTGAACTCCTGACCTTGAGATCCACCCGCCTTGGCCTCCCAAAGTGCTGAGATTATAGGTGTGAGCCACCGTGCCCAGCCCCCTGCCTACTTTTTAGAGTGCTATCGTCTCACTTTTTCTTCCTTAATATACAAATTATGTGACTCTTTCAAGGTTCAACCTAAATGCCCACCCCAAATTCTTGATTCATATGATTCTTAGGGAAAATCACCTGTAGCTGTGTAATGCAGCAGCTTGCGCATAATTATAGCTTGTTTCCTGTGGTAGCTTTTTAAGTTCCTGAAGGATAAGAAGCATTCCTGTCCTGAGTTTTATGTCATGAGTAAGATTTAACACGGTTCATACCACTTGTTAGGAGCTGGTTGTTAATTTGTTGAATGGCTGCATGAACTTCTGTCAATCTTTTGACTCTCCTAATAGCTTTCTCTGTGTTTAATTCAGGCTTCCCCATGCCTTTTTCAGAGCTTAGACCTTTTGGAATCTGCTTTTATTTCTTACACTTGATTTTTTTGGGGGATGGGGGAGGAGTGCATTCTGTGTTCTCTTTGGTCTCTGTGGCTGGAATTTACTTTTGGAAAGATGTGACACTTTCGATTTTGTCTCAGCCTTTCTACTCAGAGGCAAAATCACAGGAGTTTGTCTCAGTACAGTCATGTTCTTTAGGTGACTTTGCTGTAGCAAACCCGCCTTGGTTGAGCGTTTGGCTTGGAGAAGTGGGAGAGGAGTTGACGCAAGTACCGCTGTCCTATGACCTGACTCTGGTATGCGTGGTGCTGTGCCCCATGGTCACTATGTTTGATGGTAGGACTTTGTCCAGTCAGCTTTGCGGAAAAGATGATACATGTTGAACACTGCGAAAGTGAACTTTCCCAACATATTCTTTTGGGGAATTTTCTGAGCTTTTGTGGTTCTTTACAACTTACTTGTCTAATTTGTACATTCACCTCTGCTGTCCCATGGGCCTTGGCAAGTGACAGCTGCAGTGCCAATGTTTCAGAGTAGAGAAGCTTTGTTAGAGCACAGGGTTATCTGGGAACACTCTTCCAATTTATGTGGTTTAGTTCTGTTTAAATTCTTTCTCCATTACAATTCCTGTTAGCAAAAGTCATGCCAGTAATTTCCATTTATTGCCTCCTTAATGGTGACATGGTGTTAATAGAAGTTTATATGATTCCTACATATCTTAGTACTTTCAAAATAGAAAGACTTTTAGTGATTTACTGCTAGGAGGCTATTTCTGTCTAAATCGTGATAACATGGATGTGATCTTAGAATTAGTAGTATGCTTTTTTCTTCCTCCCCTCCATAGGACATTATGTTTCTAGGGCTGGCTTTGACTATTAAATACATATACAGTCAGTCCTCCATGTCCATGGCTTCTGCATTTGTGGATTCAGTTAACTGTAGATTGAAAATATTTGGAAAAAAATGGATGATTGCGTCTGCACGGAACATGTACACACTTTTTTTCTTGCCGTTATTTCCTAAACGTTATAGTGTAACAACTATTTACATAGCATTTACATTGTCTTAGGTATTACTCTAGACATGATTAAAGTACACATGAATATATGCATAGGCCATATGCAAATACTACATCATTTTATACAAGGTTCTTGAGCATCCATGGATTTTGGTACCAATCCGCACGGATACTGAGGGGCAACTGTATATATTTTTTCTTTTGTGGGAAGTGGGGCCAAGGATAGGATAATCTGTGATCCTCACATAATAAAAATATTCTGAAATGTCAGTTTATATGATTCTTTGATTTCTCCAGATCTATATTTCTGTGGTATAGGAAGGTAATAAAGGTTATGATAAGTAAACAGAGTATTCCCCTTCCTACATCCAGAGACTGGCCTTTTTCTGATTGATAGAAACTGGGGTTTTCTAATTCATGCTGAATATGAATCTCTTCTTCCAATAATGAAGGTCCATAGGAAATTCTACCAGTTGGAGCTGTAATGGAACACGTTCCCTGTGTGATTTAAGAAATTCAGACTCATTACTTTCTAGGCACCCTTTGTGGAATGTTCTTCAATAACATGGGAGAGTGGGATGCTTTTGAAGACACAGGTAGAGCTGCAGAGAAACACATAATCACTGATTTTGGTTTTGTTAGTTTATTCATGTCCATAAGATACTGGCTTGTGGAAATACAACCCTGACAGGTCTGAGCAAAGTCTCCTTTTCCCAACAGAACATGTCTGCTTCTGCTGAGAACCTAGGGCTAGAGCTCACCATATTCCAACCAGCACCTCTCTGGGCTCCTGGGCTGACTTTTAAAAAAGCCTTGGTCCTAGCAGGTTGGTTGGGTAAAGCTTCCTGGTATGGGAAAGGGGCAGGTATGCAGGTCGTCACCAAGTTGGGGAGTGCCTGGCGCAGAGCCGGTAACCAAGACCTCTCAGGAGATGAAAGTCCGCTGCTGTTCATGAGATCATCCGTGCCTAAGAGGTGTGGCGGTGGCTTTAGCCTTGGCTTTAGAAAGCTGAAAGCACACGAATAATGTCTTCTTTTGAAGGTGGCTTATAACAACGTTTCTCTGCCTAAAAACTCGTATTTCTGTCAGGTTTGCTCAAGCTGAGGATGGCGATTTGCCGCTTCATTAGATGACTCACGTCACTAAAAAAAGACATTTAGTCCCTTCTCCTGGACTGTCCAAACCTAGGAATTTCTTGCAGGAATGCCAAGGAGATCTTCAAACAGCCAAATACAACTTTTGCCTTGGTGTGCAGACATGCTTCTCTTTCTGTCAAAATAAATTAGGCTGCTAAGTCGTAAATTAGGAAAATATTTTGCTACTTGTGTTTCTTATTTAACAAGTAGAGTAAATAGCTGGCCTCAAACAAAACAAAAAATCCCAAACCGACCTCAGGTCGATTGACAGAAGATGATTCTGTCTTTGCCAAGAGTGAAGACATACCTTCTCTGGGAGACAGGAAGCCTTCGTCTGTCTCCCTCTGATTTAACTCAGTCCTTACCTTCCATGTACCTCTGGTCAGGTCACCTTGCCCATTTCTCCCATTGCCCCTTATATTGGGTTGGGATTTGCAGGCCTAAGGAGGAAGCGCCCGGGAGACCTGTCCATATCTGAACTCTGTTTCCTGTCTTTCTTCTCCCAGTATGAGGTTTCTCCTCACATTGCTTTTACCCAATGCATGAATGATTTCCTTTGTCAAGCTTATTGGAATGTCCTGTGGGAGGGATGCTGTGTAAAAACATAATTGTATTGCATAACTGCCCAGTCCTTAGAGATGCTAGATCACCCTTGGCACCTTCACAGACCCCACTCTCTGGCCGGTCCCTAGAGAGCAGGGTGAGGTGCACTTCAGAGGTGGCTTTGTCCTCTACCCCAGTACCATGGTCCATGGTGATGACCTTTATCCCACCTCTGATAAAAGGCTATTTTAGGTTTTCTAAAATACAATTCCTTACCTACCCCAGGCAGGAATGTTCCCATTTTCCCCCTTTCCTCTTGTCTGATTCTTTCCAGCTGCTGTTCCTTTACAAATGTCAGGTTTGTTTCTCCTGTGTCACCTTGAGGCAACTGACATTCGTGACTAATTATTAAAAAGGGCAGCCTTTTAGTTTATTTTGATGAAAACAAAGTCTCAGAGAACTCTGTTAGATACACTCTATTTGAGCAGGTGACATGTTGATGTTTGGGATTTGGGAAACAGATCCAGCAAAAGTAGAGTTTTTAGCATGGTAGTTGGAGGAGTCAGAAGGTCCAAGGTGAGCTTCCTGGACTTATTTATTACTAACGCCCTGTGTATTCTCTGAACTAATTCCAGGCCTTTAAACTTAATACCAAACAGCCAGGCCAGGTGGTCACGAGGCTTATGGAAGGGTCATCTTGGAGCAAAGAACCATACAATGAACTCTTATCCAGCTAACTTTTTTTTTCTCCCCTGTAAAATCAAATTAAATCAACCTCAGTTTGGAGGATGTGGAAATGGGGGGAGGGTATGATTGGAGTCTTGGCCGTTTGGTAATGCCAGTGGTTTGTGGGAGCAGTCTGACTATGAAGGATGCATAAAAAATAACTCTACAATTTTAACTTATTTCAGAATAGGGCTTTTGTTTTTGGCACACACTGTTGCAAGCCATTTTTGATCCTTCATTGTGAAACCTTCATTCATTGGCATATTATGGAAGGTCAGTGCAAATACTGTGTTGAAAACATGTGGATCATGGTACATCCTCAGAGCTGTAAAAGAGACTGATAAAAGATGGTATGTACTAATATGAAGAGAGCTCCAAGATATATACTACTGGGTAAAAACAGCAAATGACAAAAAGAAGAATAGAGTGGCTGCCAAGAAGGGGCAGCAAACCAATACAGTCTTTTGGATTTCCAGTGTAGAGGAAAATCTTACCTTAGTTCGCAGCACACAGTTTTCAGTGGTCTGGGCAGGACATTTTTCAGAATTACCCTGTGTAACATTATTTCTTGACTTTCTTTTATCCTTATTCCCTTACTCATTCCTTTCCCCTGTAGTCAACCTTTTGAATATTTATGTATATCCTTTGTATATATCTTGTAAAACATGTTACTGTTTTACATGCTTCTTTTTCTGAGGTGAAATCCACATAACATAAAATTATCCCTTTAAGATGAACAATTCAGTGGCATTTAGTACATTCACAATGTTGTTTAGCCACCACCTGTGTCTAGTTCCAAAACATTTCCACCGTTCCCCATACCATGAAACAGTTACTCTCCATTTTCACTTCTCCCAACCCCTGGCAGCCACCTGTTTCTAAGATTTACCTATTCTGGATATACTATCCAGAATATAAATGGAATTAAACAATATGTGATCTTTCCAGATACTATCCAGAGTATAAATGGAATTAAACAATATGTGATCTTTTGCATGCGTGCGTGCATTTTCAAATCAGTCTTTGTTGAGATTTAATTTACTTAGATAAAATGGACCCACTTTTTAGTGGACCTTGTGTTTTTGTTATTGTGGTGGTGGTTATTTATGACATCTTTCACATTTGCTTACAGCAACCCCATGAGACAGACACTGTCATCACCCTGTTCTGCAGATGAGGCTTGAGGCTCAGGGGCACCGAGTGACTTGCCTGGGATTGCGTGGCAGGGTAGGATGTGGAAGTGGGCACACTGGCTCTAGAGTCCATGCTGCTCCACCACTGTTGTCCACCGGCCCCTCAGGTCTTCACGCGGGTGATTTCAGAGCCCGCCTTTTCCCACACAACATTATACTATTTATCAGGTTGACAAAAAGTGGCTATAGAATATTCTACTATTTGTATATACCACAATTGAACTGCTTAGCCATTGATGGATTTTTAGGATGTTTCTAATTTTCAGTCATGAACCATTTTGAAAGGAACTTTAAGGATTAAAGAAAATTCTAAAGTCATATATATTCTTTATGGAAAGATGAGCAAGCAAGGAAAATAAGCTAAAAACATATAAACATTCCCCCCAAAGTTAACTGCTCTATGCAGTTTTTCACATGGTGTTCCAATTTGTCTTATACTTTTTTTTTTTTTTTTTTGGAGATAGGGTCTGGCTCTGTCACCCAGGCCAGGCTGGAGTGCAGAGGTGTGATCTTGGCTCACTGCAACCTCCACCACCTGGGCTCAGGTGATCCTCCCACCTCAGCCTCCCGAGTGGCTGGGACTACAGGCACACATCACTATTACCGGCTAATTTTTGTGTGTTTTGTAGAGACAGGGTTTTGCCATTTTGCCCAGGCTGGTTCTCTGTATTGTTTTTAATAGGAAGAAAGCACTTGAGGAGAAAGGATGATGTAATAAATGACGTTTTGTAATAGAAAGTTTATAGTATACTGTGAACATATTTTTATCTAACAATAGTGAATATTTACTAAGTGCTTAACACATGACAGGGACTATTTTCATGTTTTACCCTATTTCATGGCAATCATTTGAGGTATGTGGTTATTATGGCAGATGAGATTTGTGTATTTTAAAATCTATGCAAATAGTTTTGTGCTCTAGCACTTAGTATTTCTCACTTTTTAAATTCAGCGCTATATTCTTGTGATTAATCCATGCATCTACCTTGCTGTGTGTATCTAGACATTTGCTGTCACCATGGGTTTCCTTATCTCTTCTTGCAACTCCCAGTTTCCACACACAGTGTTGCAGGGAACATCTGTGAACGTGCCCTCATGGATCTGTGGGCCGAGTCACTGGGAGACACTTCAAGCAGCAGGATGAATGGATCATGGGGTATTTATGTATTTAATATGACTAAATATTGGCAGAGGCGGATTCTCCTCCATAATGACTGTCCTGGAGTCTACACTCTTATGCTTTATCTTTTTTGTGGTTTCAAGGATATATGTATAAATGGCTAGGAAAAAGGACTAGAAAGAGATATACCAAACCAGTAACAGTGGGAACATTTACAAGGAACCCAAGAGGAAGAGGATGATCGGAGGACCCTTAGGCTGTATTGGTCATGATATGATGTGTTGTAAGCAGTGTCTTCACGTGTAACTTACTATTACATAATTTACTGTTTTAAAGAAAAGGTCTGAAATGTGACCTTTACCTGAAGTTTACAGGGCTATGCTATGAACACATTTCAAATTGTGAATGCCTGGGTTAAGGTTAGTCATGGAGCATGGAATGAGTTCTTTGCAGCTTAGTGCTCTTTGAGGCATGCTCTAAACAGTTACCAGGTTATACCAGTGAGCCCTCTTCAGACATTTAACTGAAGTTTCTCACATCTCAGATGGCTCAGAGAGGTTGAGTAATTTTCCCAGGAGCACAGGGTCAGGAGGGTTGGCCAAGGCAATGTGGAGAGGTGGGTCAGAACAGGCAGCTTCATTCAGGAGGGCTTGTTGATCTGTACTTAAGGTTGGGGAGGAAGTCGGTGCTTTTTTCCTGCAGGTGAGATGGGGAGGAAACACTCTTAAGAACAGTAAGCTTCCATAGCTTCCTTATGCAAACACTCCACTGAATCCCCGTCTGGTCTGTTTACTAAGCACGAGGTATTCAGATAGTCTTCGCCTGACAAGCTCTTTTGTTTCTGTAAAGGACGGTAACAGGAAGGCCTTCAATTTACGACTCGAGCTTTCTTCTTTCACCTCTTCTAAAGTGAGAGAAGCAATGGTTCTGGATGACTGGGTGAGATATTTTTTAAAGGTGCCATTCAGGTTCCTTTTGGATGTTAGTTCCAACTGAGATGTCTCATTCTTTCTCTGAAACTAAAATGGATAATGATCAATAAGTCATTTTTGAAAGTAACTGTGACAGAGTGGGGCAGTTAGCTACCACCTCTCCAAGAGTTCCCAGCACCTTACCCACATCCTGATTATGGTATAGACTTAGTTGATAAGAGAACCAGTGAGTGTTTGTGTCAGAATTTTACTTTCAGAACCAGGCATAGGAATTTATACATGAACGCCCTGTGCAGAAAGAGGTGGTGTTTGCACACGGCTACACCGATAGGTTATTTTCCACTCTTGCACAGTGACTGGTACAGATTTCTCTCATGAGCTCCTCAGAGATGTAAGACAGGGTGTTGATGATGCTTTATCAAGTAGATGATATGTTTGCTACTGACAACCAAGAAAAATTAAAATATAAGAATAAATTGGAAGGCAGATGCAGATATAAAGTCCCATCTTTAAGGCAGGAATACTTCCTACCATCAAATATTACCCAGAACTCACTGGTTTGGAGGTTGAAGGCACAAAGCATGGTTGAGAAGGCTGAACTCCTGGCCTGTCTCCTCACAAGGTTGGTGAACTCTGGTAAACTCTAGAATAGAAATTTTCTGACCCTTATAACAGGTGCACATATGTGGTGAGTACCTGATGAATGTGTGCTGACCAATAAATAATTAATACTACTTCCTCTTGACTCATGTGTTTGAAATGAAGAACAGTCACTCCAATTGCAGTCTATACTTGTGTGGAGCAGGGAAGTTGGGCAATACACCCATATTTAGTAACACTCTTGAGATAGATGAGGTGGGAGAGATAACAGTCATTCTTTGCCTTTTGGGTGAATCTAAGTTAAAATATTTTTATTGTCTATTTTATAGCTAGTTAATAATTTTTTTGCCCTAGAATATTGAGGGTGCAAGATTTTAAAGTTGGATTTAGAGGAACTAAACTTTCAGTTTGTTCATTGTGATTAGGTAAATAGAGAAAATGGGCGAATACATTGTACTTTCTCTTTTTAACCATATAATGACTACTCACCACTGAAATTTTGATGAGCATTTTTTTGCTTTATTTCAGAGAAAGACAAGTTAAATTATAATTAAATTGTATATTACTTTGTGTAGATTGTCTTTTCTCTAGTGTTCCTGCTGAAAACAAAGAGGAGATTAAAGATTTTCACAAGTTCAGATTTTTTATCCGTTATTCAAAGTTTGCGGCTGGGTGTGGTGGCTCATATCTGTGATCTTAGCAGTTAGGGAGGCTGAGAGGATCATTTAAGTTCAGGAGTTTGAGACCAGCCTGGCTGACTTGGCAAAACCACATCTCTACTAAAATATAAAAATTAGCCAGGTGTGGTGGCAGGTGCCTGTGGTCCCAGTTCCTCGGGAGGCTGAGGCAGGAGAATTCCTTGAACGCTGGAGGCAGAGGTTGCAGTGAGCCGAGATGATGCCACTGCACTCTTGCCTGGACAGTAGAGCAAGACTCCGTCTCAAAACAAAACAAAACCACAAAGTTTGATAGTTTGCTTAACCAGTGGGAGTAGGTGCCTTGATGTGTGTGTAGCTTGTATGATCCAGGAACTGATAAGTTTGCAACATCTCTAAGCTAGAAATTTTAATGAAACCACAACATATTTTCTTTCATAGCAATTCTCTGAGCCAGCATTTCAAGAAGGGCTGGGAAAAAAATGGTGATAAATGACCTTTGAGGTGAACTTTTGATATTTGCATTGCAATTCTTTGGGTTTGCACTTTTAATTTTTAAAATTGCAGGTGATACTTGTGAAAAGTGTCAGTTTCCAGTATGTTCACAGTAGTGGTAGTATGACCCTTAAAAGAAGTAAGTGCATATATTTGCCCATTTTATCAACTGATGTCTTCAGAGTTGGTGTGCCATTTTTGCAGCATGGGTGAGAATTGAGAGTTTTCTAATTATATGAGCTTTTCTTTTCTTTTTTCTTTCTTTTCTTTTCTTTTTTCTTTTCTTTTTTTTTTTTGAGATACAGTCTTGCTTTGTCACCCAGGCTGGAATGCAATAGTGATCTTGGCTTGTTGCAACCTCTGCCTCCCAGGCTCAAGCAAGATCTCTTGCTTCAGCCTCCTGGGTAGCTGGGATTACAGGTGCCTGCCACCACACCTGATTAGTTTTTGTATTTTTAGTAGAGACTGGGTTTCATCATGTTGGCCAGGCTGGTCTCCAACTCCTGACCTCAAGTAATCTGCCCGTCTTGACCTCCCAAACTGTTGGGATTACAGGCGTGAGCCTCCACGCCCAGCCTAATTACATTAGTTTTTTTCTCGTCTTTTGTTTTTGAGACGGAGTTTCGCTCTTGTTGCCCAGGCTGGAGTGCAGTGGCGTGATCTTGGCTCACTTCAACCTCTGCCTCCTGAGTTCAAGTGATTCTTCTGCCTCAGCCAACCGAGTGAGTAGCTGAGATTACAGGCATGTACCACCACGCCCAGCTAATTTTGTATTTTTAGTAGAGTCGGGGTTTCTCCATGTTTGTCAGGCTGGTCTCAAACTCCTGACCTCAGGTGATCCACCCGCCTTGGCCTCCCAAAGTGCTAGGATTACAGGCATGAGCCACCACGCCAGGCCTTACATTAGTTTCTTATAGTAAGAAAAAGGTTTCAAAGTTACATATATCTAAGAATACATCTACCTTCATAGGTGAGCTTTTTCCCCAAAAATACGTGTTTTTCTGGTGGTGTCTGTATTTCCATCACTTAAAAAAAATCTAACTTATTAAAAGTAATTTGACTTTTGCTGCAGACTTTCATCATCATCAGTAAAAATTTATGAGACTGCTTCTGTGCATTTGCTTCCTATGGGCCTAGGGGTGCAAAGGAAAGGGGTAGAATCTAAGATTCTGGGGTTAACCAAAATCGAAGGTTTGTAGGCTTCTCTGAATTTAGTTGGAAGAAGGTGGAGAATGTGATTCTGGGTGGTATTGTGCTATCCTCGGGGTAGCCACTGAGCGTGTTCTACCAGTCAGGCTGGGCTGCGCTGTGGTATGGTAGCAAACAACCCCACATCAGCGGAGATTAGCACAACACAAGTATATTTCTTGCTCTTGCAGTTCCCTGTATGTCCCTGGGAGATACGTTAGGTCAGCTGTCCTTCCTGCGGCAACTCAGTCAGCTTCAATCTTGTGGCTCCATCCTCTGTTATCTCTAGCAGCAGGAGGGGAAGAGTTATGGGAGCACTGCTCAGGGGCTTTCCCACCTCAGTGACGGAGAGGTGCTCATCATTGCACACATTTCATTGGTCAGAACGAGTCACGTGGTCCTGCCTATTGCAAAGTAGTGAAGTGCTTTTGTACTCAAGAAGGAGACATTTGTAAGTCCTATTAATGTCTATCACATGTGTCTAAATGAGAATTGGGATCTTGGAGAAGAAATTGGAACTGGAAATGAGAATGTGAAAGATGTCATATACAGGAAAGAAAATGGGTGGAGTGGATTCATAAGGGAAAGCACATAATTACAGGGGGTACAGTTTTCCATGATGGTGTCTCTACATGTATCTTTATTCACAACCCAAGCAATATGCTACCCTAGACTAAAAATATAAGGATAGTTGTAGCCACTGTCAGAAAAGTCAGAAAGTTTCTCTTGGTTCTGTTGTTGATTTGTGTGCTATGTGGACATTGTCTGCTTCCAAAAGTATACTTTCACTTGATCATTTTAGGGTTATACAGGCCAATAGGTTAGCAGATCCTTAAATCTTCTTGGTGACAGGTTGTATTGGCCAGAGCTTAGGTGGTAAGCTGGTGAAAATGCCTAATTTTTAAATCTCAATGGAATTAGGAGAGAGTTTGTATATCTTCTTACACATATTAAACATTATGAGGACACTGGCTTTCTATTACGTTTTTTCTCAAGAGTGTTCATTACTTGACCTTGACATTGGAATGTATGACCATATTTCTGCTCCTATCCCCAGAATGTCTCCTGAGAAGGAGGCTGCTGGGTCAAATGATGAGCCAGTTTCTGTCTGTTTTACTGCCCTGGTTCTTCGTCTCTGATCTTGCCTTTCCCACTACTGTTCTTCCTTCTCAGCTATTCTTCCAGTTTACTCTTCCCTCCACTGTCGTTTGTTAAGGTTTAAGGTGTGGACTTTGGGAGTAGGCCAACCTCAGTTGGGATCTCATTCCTGTGACCAGCTTTTTGACATTGGACAAATCACTGTCCAAACCTCAGTGTCCTTACCTGTAACATGAGGCTAAATATTTGTAATTTATGCAAAAACACCAGACACGGTACCTGGTATGTTTTTATTGCTCAGTAGATTTTAATTAACCAATAGTATCATTGTCATATTCATTTCAAGGCTCATTTCAAATAATTTTTTCATGATAGCTTTAAAAATTTTTTATATTTCACCAGGCCTGTGGAGATGATTTACTCCATGGAGCTCAGAAAGCATTTTATATCTCCTCTGACATTTCGTATTCTTTGTGTGTGAATATACTTGCATACATCCCTTAGGGCAGTGGGTATCCTTTCCTCATTGCCGTATCTTCTGCATTGCCTTCATTTAGGTGGTGCAAATGATAGGTACTTAAGGTTGAATGGAGTCAAAATGAGACATAAGGCGAGAGGCCTATTATATATTTATGAGGCAGTCCACCTGGTTGAGTGATTTCTCATAAGCTGGAAATATAACTACCTTTGGAATAGTATTCAGTTACTTCCCTAGTTAGGGTGTGTGTATGTTTCTCAATGTTTATGTAATTGAAACTGTAATGTAACAACATAAAAGTAGATTTAAAGAAATGATAAAAATAATGCAAATGGTATAAAAGACGATCACTATCAGAGGGTAGCAGTTTACCAGAACTCAGAGGAGACCTTAGTGTGATCTTGGTCATTTATACAGCTGAGAAGGTGGCTTTCATATCTTTATGCTCAGCTGCTTCCAAGGTTCACAACTTTAGGATTGGTTCTGCATGTGTAAAGCTATGCCTGGTAAGGCAAAAGAGGGGTATAAATGAATCTCCCCTGAAATTGGAGTCTTGTACCGTGAATGGGTTTACCTGGAGTTGTGCTCATATTGTAGACCCAGCTTGTCTTAATGGAGGTTTCCATTAGTCTTCCTGCCTCTGTTCTCAGGGTACTATAAGAAGCATGAAGATGTATGTGAGCTTTCTCTTTCTTAATCACTTGAGATTGATCACTGTCTTTGAATACTGGACCCTTAAAGATATCCTTTTAAGAAGTCCTTATTTTTTCATTTCCTTAATTCTGTGCCAGAAGTGAGTGGAATATTGGGTGTCTGTTTTGTAGATCCATAACACCATAAAATGTTAAAAGATGTACTATGCTGACAAAAGTACTTCCATTTTATATTTAGGGATTATGTGATCTGCCCAAAGTCACCCCGGGAATCAAGAGTCTAGATTTCGGCCGGGCACGGTGGCTCATGCCTGTAATCCCAGCACTTTGGGAGGTTGAGGTGGGTGGATCACCTGAGCTCGGGAGTTGGAAACCAGCCCGGCCAACATGGCAAAACCCTATCTCTACTAAAAATAACGAAAATTAGCTGAGCGTGGTGGTGGATGCCTGTAATCCCAGTGACTTGGGAGGCTGAGGCAGGAGAATCACTTGAACCCGGGAGGCGGAGGTTGCGATGAGTGGAGATCATGCCATTGCATTCCAGCCTGGGCAGCAAGAGCGAAACTCCATCTCAAAAAAAAAAAAAAAAAAGAAAAGCAAAAAAAAAAAAAAAGAGTCTACATCTCGTTTCTGCTGCAACACTTGACTTATCAGGTGTTTTTCTGTGCTTGTGCCAGAAAGGTAGGAGTTGGGCTGTATGCACTGGATGTGGATAGATATGCCAGCTGTGGGCCTATGCGGAGGCAAAAGGAGGCCGCCATGAGGACATTGCTGTCAGCGATTGTGGTAACTACAGAGAGTATGCTGTGCCTTGGTGGTAGCCCAGATGAATATTATGGGACTAGTAGAGTTACGTGAATTGGGGGCTTTGATTTGAAAATCTCTTTAAAGGGAACTGATTGCTAAAACACATTTCCTTGTTTTTGTTGCCTTAATTGGCAAGATAAGGGATTATAGGATTGTGTTCTACTGAGACACTTTTTCAAAAATTTGCCACTAAGGGAGTTGAATGCATATACAAAAAATTCGTTATAAGAAAATGCATTATAATTGACATAATTTTCTTTATTTTTAAATTATTTTTTATTTTGTTGAGACAGGGTCTTGCCATCTTGCCCAGGTTGGAGTATACCATCATGGCTTACTGCAGCCTTGAACTCTTGGGCTCAAGCTATTCTGCCACCTTAGCATCCCGAGTACCTGAGATTACAGGGATGTGCCACCACACCCGGCTAATTTTAGTTTTTGTAGAGTTGGGGTCTTGCTATACTGACTAGGCTGGTCTTGAACTCCTGGCCTCAAGCAATCCCCATCCCTCCCTGCTCCCCTTTCCTCAGCCTCTGAAAGTGTTGGGATTATGGGTATGAGCCACCATGCCCAGCCCATATATAAAATAATTTTCCATAGCAAGTAATTTAGATTTGGCTTCAGAAATTTTATTTTTTTAAGATTTAATATTATAAAGTAATTTTTTATTGCAATTCAGTATATGCTCATTGAAGAAAAATTGGAAAATACAGAAAAGGACCAAGAAGAAAGTAAAAGTCACTCATAATGGTATCTTCAAAAGATAACCACAATTAATATTTTGGTGTTTTCTATATACTCACAAATTTGCAATTAAGTTGTATATAATGTTTTATAACTGGTTTTTATTTAATATATTATTCATTTTCCCCTTCTATTCTAAAATAAATGCAGTGTTATTTAAAAATTGCTTTCAATATTTTCATGACAAATTTTCAAACATGCAACAAAGTTAAAATTGATACTGAATACCCATCTCTCCACACCTATATTCTCCCATTCATATTTACCATACTTGCTTTATCACTTACCTGTTCATCTCTTACCCCCTTTATTCATCCATTGATCCATCTTGTTTCTTTTTCCATACATTTTGAAGTAAATTGCAATGCAGTTTATTACATTTAACCAAGCTGGTTTGCCTTCTTAATTGTTTTTGGTTTACACCAGTATACAAAATAATTCGTATTCTCTGAGCATATACAACTGAAAGCCCAGGGAACTTGCGGAGATAATTTTGTTGGGTGTAGTGAAAAAGGACTTCCAGGGATTTAAAAATTTGCCTTGGAATAGAGTTTATTGTATGCATTATTAGCATTTGAGGTAACACAAAATAACCATTAAAAACGATCATCTCCTTTTTACCTGCTGTTTTGCCTAATTCAGAGTCTAGCATGGGAACAAGGACAATCTTTAGAGGGGCTGATACTTTCTGTAGCTTTTCTCACTGTTAGAGACATCAGTGCTTAGTAGGTTGTAAACCTGGATTGACTTGTTGGCAGGAAAAGCACTTCAGAATGGTTTCCTCCAGCCTACCAGTGGGACAGTTGAGTCCTAAATGTGCTGTGGATCCAGGTCTTGTCTTCCCTGGGCAGGGGGTTGAGGGACTGTTGGTCTCTTCTGTAACTTGACTGTTGTTTCTGATGTGGCTAGATTTCCCACTAGATCTTCCTATTTGAATGACAGGTTGTTTCCTTTGTATTGGCAATGGTTGGTGGAGGATGGGGAGTGAGGTGGTGGGATAACCTTGGTGGGCTGAGGAAACTCCTGCTTGTATCTCTCTACTGCCTCCTTTTAAAGTTGCCTCAAGGTGCCTATCTCAAGGGGTGAGGCAAGGTATGGTGACCTCGCTTTATGTACAATTCCCAGCATAGCACCTTGTGTATTTAGGCATTTAGTAAATGTCCCTTGACATGTAGACTGTCCCTGTTAAACCTTCAGAATCCCTGTAGTTGTTCTACTTTGCCAGCTAGCACCTGGTGCCTTTCACAAACATTTCAAGAACACATATCCATTCTTCAAACCTTATAATCTTACTGTGTTTTCGAGTGGCTGGGGCCCTTAAGATAGAGCAGCCTCTGTGTTTTTCCTCCTTTCTTTTCCCATGTTTCACATTCCAGGATGTTTAGTCTCCCTATCACGTCAACACCATTTTAAGTGGTAAGATGACTCAACTCTGGCTGGGCACGGTGGCTCATGCCTGTGAATCCCAGCACTTTGGGAGGCTGAGGTGGGTGGATCACCTGAGGTCAAGAGTTCAAGACCAGCCTGACTAATATGGTGAAACCCCCTCTCTACTAAAAATACAAAAATTAGCTGGACATGGTGGTGGGCTCCTGTAGTCCCAGCTACTTGAGAGGCTGAGACAGGAGAATTGCTTGAACCCAGGAATTGGAGGTTGCAGAGAGCCAAGATCGTACTGCTGTACTCCAGCCTGGGTGACAGAGTGAGACTCCATCTCAAAAAAAAACAAAGACTGAACTCTGACACTGGTGACAGCTCTGATATGTTCTTTCTCGTAAACTACCTTGGATAAAGCACCTTCCCAGGAGTGGGTGTCTGTGGAGCCCCAACTTTATATGACCAAGGCAAAATGATCCTGTTTCTTTTCTTTTGTCTTCATCTTTTCTTTTTTGTTCTTTTCCTGAGGGCAGTTGATTCTTGGACATCTCAGGCAGATTATTCTGTTTTTGGATAATCCATAGTTCCTCCATGTTTCCTTCAGGAAGTTTTAGTTCTCCACGACTGAGCTAGCTAGGACCTTAATGTGTTGAAAGGATGTCTGGTTCTTCCTTTACCCCACTCCCTTTTCTCTTTCTTCTTTCAGGAAGAACCCCTCTAATGGTCCTCAGCTGAGGGAGATTTTGCCCTCTCTCCCCTGAGCCAGTGTCTGGATATATTTTTGGTTATTGCACCTGGGGAGAGGTGGGGAAATGCTGTGGCCAGGGATGCTGCTAAACATCTGTAGGACACAGGACAGTACCCCACAACAAAGCATTATCCTGCCCAAAATGTCCGTATTGCCAAGGTGGAGAAACGCTGTTCTACCGATAGAGGTCCTCTGTTGCAAATCTTCCCGTCAATAGCATCCTATAACCTCCATGCCACTATTGCACTCGTCAGTATATCTGACTTGAGTCCTGCATGCTTCAGTTTGCTGCTCTTAAGGGGAAATGGAAATGCACGCTCACCATACTCTGCATATGATCATACTCTCCCAGCTTCGTCTCAGTTCACTTTTAAAATTTATTGTTTTACAGCCTGTTTACTCTTTTTTTTTTTTTTTAATCTCTCTAGATATTTCCCAGATGCTTCCCATATTATGTTTCTGAAGTTGTAGTGACCTGATCCAGATGCAGCATTCTAGCAGTTTGGTCGCTGATGCAAATGATGGAAGTGGTTACCTTTGGGCTGGGGTTGGACAGAGCGTCGTGGCCAACCATCTGTAAATGACCACTAGGAAAGCAAGAAGCAGTTATGTCTCCTGCTTGTTAGAGGGAGTCATGTGGGAGTAAAACTTTTTCATGTCAGAGAGACCTGGGTACAAATCTTTCTTCTGCCACTTAAGAAAAGTGTGACCTGGGGCCTCAGTTTTCTCAGACATAAAATGGGGTTAAATACTTCATAGGGTTGTCAGTAGTATAAGTGAATGTGTCTGTACTAACGATAAGTAGCACTTGTAAGAAGGGACTTTGTGTTTTACTGTACTGTAGCCATGATTTCTGTTGGAGAAAATAGTGAGAACTCTGGGAAATATAAAAGTCTAGTTTGAATTTGATGATGGTTTTTCAAATGTTACTGTGCAGAAGAGTTCCTGGGAACTTGTTATACATGTTGGTCCTCAGGTTGCATCCCTGGACATTCTGTTTAGGAAGTTTGGCTGAGTCTGGGAATTTGTCTTTGTCACAGTAATGCAGTTGTTTCTGATGCAGGTGGTCCACAGATAACATTTGGAGAAATCCTGGCCTTTATGGCAACCAGGTGACCATGTAGGGGGCCCCAAACTTCTCAGGAAGCTCCATCTCTGGCTAGTTGTTTTCTGTTTCTCTGGGCTCACTGACAGAGAATAATCTTGCAGAGCTCTTTCAAGCAGGACAAAGCTGTTCTTTGTTCTTGCTTTTAATGACAGCTAGAGATATCTTTTTATTGGATTGTCTCCTTGAACATTATTTTGACTCAGTGTCCTAAGAAGTCTTTTGGGAACCAGCTTAGGAACTCAGGGTAGAGAAATCTCCTTGTTCATTGGCTGAGGGAATTGTGACTTGGGGTGAGGAAGGGCAGATTAGAAGGGGGGTGGTTTTGATTCTCAGTGGCTCTTGGAAGGGTTTGGGAACCAGAAGTGAAACATGGACGGGATTCCTCCTAGCTCTAAACTGAATTCCTTTAGGAATGGGATGAAACGTGACCACATTCCTTCTACTTGTAAATTATTTGTGTCTAGTTTATCTCTTCTTTCATTGAATTATGCCTGGCAATCTATAATATTGACTGCTTTGTGATTTTAAGGAGTTTCTTTTTGCAGCTGTGGTTTGAGGGGTGTGAGGCCGGCTCACTGAGTGGACTCATGATGGCCAGAGCTTGCTAGCTCCTGAAACGAATGTTTGTAATTTCCTGACATAGGGACAAAATAAATGGCCCAGGCCTGCCCATAAATATGCATCAGTGCTTCTGTGTGCTGGAATGCGGGGTTTGCATGTGTTCTCAGAGGTCTCTTTCTGTGGGCCATGCTCCACCCACACCTTTCTGCCGGACATAGTGTCTCGCTGCCAGCTATGGTTTGGCCTCTGCAGTGTGGGCTGTGAATCCAAAATAGTTAAAAAGAAAACCTCGGAAGGAATTTCTCATCATATATTTAATAAATGAAAGTGTGAGGTAGAAATTAAAAGTCCACTGGGGAGTGCAGTTGGAAAATGTAAACTATATGAGATATGCCTTTAAAAGTTTGAACTCCTTGTTGGCAATTTTCTGCCACGAGAACTCCCTTTCAAGTCCTGGCAGTTGAATTTATTGAGTTCAAAGCTGTGAATGTGAATCTTAGATGAAAAATTTGAACCCAGGAGCTAGGTTGTTCTGGGTTGCTAATTTTTCCACTGCCGCATTTAAGATGTCTGTCAAATAAGTCTTAATTTACCTGAGTTTTGTCTGATGATGATGGGCCCCTGAGCCTGTTGACAGGTAGACATTTCTGTGGATTTCATAAAAATAAAACTAAAGTCCATAAAATTCTTTACAAACTGATACAAAAATAAAAGGTAAACATGTAATGGTTAAATGGTAGTGAAAAATGAGAATGTGTTTAACAGAATAGATTTTTAAGTTCCATTTTATTTTATTTATTTTTATGTTTTGAGACAGAGTCTTGCTCTGGTTTCCAGACTGGAGTACAGTGGTATGATCTTGGCTCACTGCAACCTCTGCCTCCCGGATTCAGATGATTCTGGTGCCTCAGCCTCCCAAGTAGCTGGGATTACAGGCGCATGCCACCATACCTGGCTAATTTTTTTTTTTTTTTTTTTTTTTGTATTTTTAGTAGAGATGGGGTTTCACCATGTTGACCAGGCTGGTCTTGAACTCCTGGCTTCAAGCAATCCACCTGCCTCAGCCTCCCAAAGTGCTGGGATTAGAGTTGTGAGTCACCATGCTCAGCCTAAGTTTCCATTTTAACTGGTGGATTCCTTGGAATATGCTTGTTTTAGGGTTGAGAGTGAAGTAAGATAGTAGTTTGGCATGTATGTGTCTTGTAAGTTTAACGTGTGCTGATCCCTAAGGCTAATTCCATGGCATTTAATATTTCCATGGATGTTTTTGTCTAATCACTCATAGCCTTTCCCACTTCTCATGTGTTTTGATGTATAGTTTTTGATGCATAGATTTTAAAAGTTCACGAAAATGTTACTTTAACATTCAAGAGAGAAATGAAGGTGAATGGAAAATGAAACGTTATTTTGTTGGCCCTGTTGGGTCATTTCGGTTGTTGCTGGAGAATGTGAGAGATTGTGATTCAGGTCAGATACTATCGTGAAATCAAATATGAGTTCCAGATACTCTTATAGCCCAAATATTTCCAAGGCTTTGCTGACAGCTTAATTATTTCAAGCAATATTTGATATGGCTGAATACATGTTGTCCAAAGAATTTGGATGTCCTTTTGGGCTCTTTTTTCAGTGTAAGCCTTGCCAGAAATTGTGAAAATCTGCATTAATATAAATGTTAAAATATGGCCAGGCATGGTGGCTCATGCCCGTAATCTCAGCACTTTGGGAGGCTGAGGCGGGTGGATCACAAGGTTAGGAGTTCGAGACCAGCCTGACCAACATGATGAAACCCCGTCTCTACCAAAAACACAAAAATTAGCTGCGCACGGTGGCTTGTACGTGTAATCCCAGCTACTCAGGAGGCTGAGGCAGGAGAATCGCATGAACCTGGGAGGCAGAGGTCACAGTGAGCCGAGATCACACCACTGCAATCCAGCCTCAGCGACAGAGTGAGACTCTGACTAAAAAAAAAAAAAAAAAAAAGAAAAGTTAAAATACAGGATTACCATTTCCTTTTACAAAGTAAATTATCATGGAATTCCTTGAAGTGGCACTTCTTCATCTGTGGCTTTGACATACAATTTTGTAAAATGGAACAATTTTCCCAGTTTTCCAGGATGGAGTCCAGTTTCTCCTGTGATGGTGTCTTATCTGTAGATAGCCACTTCTTTTTCTTCTTCAGATGTTCTCCTAAAAGGGTGGGACTCCCAAGTTAAGTTTAACAAATAAAAACAGGGAAGAGGTGACATGCTGGTCTCCAGGGCTGTTTGAGAGTTTTCATAGAGAGGCTGCTGCTGGCTTTCTTTTGAAGCTGAGAGCAAACTTCAGTGGTTTTATTAACTCATGTCCACTGAATGGTGTAACCCCCTAAGTATCAGGGTATAAGGAATATAGGATTTTTCTTTTAAACATTGCCTGAAGCCTAAAGTCCCTGAAGTTTCCCCTGCCCCCTGCTACTTTTAGCATTGCCCAAAATATGATGCCACAGCAAAGAATCTGGAGACAGCTGGGAAACTAGCAATTGCATAAGCATGTGAAACTTTTTAAGATGTGCATTGAGGAGTTAGCAAGCCTTAAATGAAAGACACCTTTAGAATACAGTATAGTAATCTCTCTCTGTAACATTTATCTGTATGTTATATATACAGTTCTAAATTTACTCAAACATGTTTAAATATAGTAAACTATTTTAATGTAAAACTATCCTTAAAACATTCAGAGAGTGTCTCTTGAAGCGTTTCATCTGTGGAGTCTTGCCAATAGCACTTAGTCACCTAGTGAACGCTGAGACTTCGTGAAGTTACAGTGCTGGTGAGTACGATGTGCCAAGTCCATATTTGATTCGCCAGTGAGGACAAATGCACACACTCTAGTTTAGATCAGATTCAGACAATTTCCTGTTGTGCTTTGTGAGTTATTCTAGTATCATCAGTAAATAATTCCTAACTGAAATCTATTTCTTTTTACTTACTTGGTTTGGGAAGTCATTGACAGGTGAATGATTTTATAAGCAATGTAATGAGTTACCAAATACAGCAACTTTTCAAGAGACTTGAAGCTTACAAACTTGACATCGTTTTAGCTTTTATTTGTACCAAAGGTGGGTTATCCCTTTGAAATTATTACACGACACTGAGATAAAGGAGAATTCAAGTGCTTAGTCTTAGGGCTACAGGCAATAGTTTATGGTTCAATAACATGTTGGGATGTTGTACCACAATTAATATAATTATTAGTAGGTTTTAGAAACATGAAAAGTGTTTGGAATCTAATTCTCAATGACAGTAGCACAATTGAAAGTCATAATTATTGTGGCTATAAATGTTAATACATCATGTGCGTGTGTGTGTGAGTAAAGATTGCAATGGAATATGCAATCATGAAAATAGTTGTGTTTGGGCAATGGGCTTTTTAATACACTTGTTGTCATTGTTGTTTAGTATGGTTTTATTTTTACTTTTTTTTTTTTGAGACTGAGTTTCGTTCTTTTTGCCCAGGCTGGAGTGCAATGGCGCAGTCCTGGCTCACTGCAACCTCTGCCTCCCGGGTTCAAGCGATTCTCCTGCCTCAGCCTCCCAAGTAGCTGGGATTACACCACGCCCGGCTAATTTTTTTGTATTTTCAGTAGAGACAGGATTTTACCATCTTGGCCAGGGTGGTCTCGAACTCCTGACCTCAGGTGATCTGGCCACCTCGGCCTCCCAAAGTGCTGGGATTACAGACGTGAGCCACTGTACCCGGCCAATATGGTTTAATTTTAATGAACAAGTTAACTATTTCTTTTAAGCCTTTACAAGAAAAAGAGTTGGATGGGAAAAATACCTACAAATACTGGATATTTACATACATATTTTTTGGTTTTGTGTAACATTTCTTTATAGGAGGGCAGTACACGTGAATACCCATTTGTAAGATGTGATTGGACGGTTCTTTCCCCCGAAATATCTCTTGAACATAGGAAGCACATCCCCTTCTCGGTTTTTATTGTTCCTTCTCCTGCATCCTCACTCTTCCTTGTTCCTGATGTTGGAGGTTCATTGAACAATAGTGGCAGCCTAAGCCTTTCAAATTGACATCTGGAGCATGCAGAACATATTCCGGTGGATGGGCCAGTGTTGGCAGGGTTTTGGGATGGGTGAAGAGAGAATCAAGGCCATTCTTTATAAAATGGAGTGATGATTATAGTAGAGGTGATTACATATTTAGTTTTAGTACCTAAACGTCTCCTCCTCTGCATTTAACTTCCAATCTATCAGCAAGTCCTGTGGCTCTATGTCCAAATATATTCTCAAATCCAACCACTTTACTTTTCTTCTTCTCTACTTTGTCTATCCTAGCACTTGCTGTTGTTGACTCATGCCCGCACATCTACAGTAACACCCTAAACAACCATTCTGTGCCTACTCTTGCCCTACATACAATCTTATCTACACATAGCAGCCAGAGTGACCTTTGTACAATGTAAGCCAGATTCTGTAATTCTTTTTTTCAAAATCCTTTAAAGTATTCACCTTGGTCTAAGGACTCTCTCCCTGTGTTTAGTCTCCTGCCAACCTGTCCTACCACCTCTTTTCCACCTGCCTCTTAGTTGACAAGCACCAGCCACACTGCCTCTGTCTTTGTCCCTCAACCTCTCCAAACAGATCCCTATCTGAGGCCTTTTGCCCATGCTGCCCTTCATCTTAGAATGCTCAGATCTTTGCATGGCCAGCCCCTTCTCATCAGCCCAGATGTCACCACCTGAGAGAGGCTTCTCTAACCACCATAGCTCAAGTATTGTCCCCACCAATTTTATTTTTGTCATAGCACTTATTGCAATCTGAAATATTCTTATTTATATTATACTTTTTTTTTTTTTTTTTTTTGAGACAGAGTCTTGCTCTAGAGTGCAGTGGCATGATCATAGCTCACTGCAACCTCCGCCTCCCAGGTTCAAGCAATTCTCCTGCCTCGGCCTCCCGAGTGGCTGGGATTACAGGTGCCCGCCCAGCTAATTTTTTGTATTTTTAGTAGAGATGACGTTTCACTGTGTTGGCCAGCCTGGTCTTGAACTCCTGACCTCAGGTGATCTACCTTCCTTGGCCTCCCAAAGTGTTGGGATTGCAGGCGTGAGCCACCACACCCAGCCGTTTATGATGCTTTTAAATCCACATCCCCTCTCACATAAAATGTAAACTCTAGGAAGGCAGATACTTTTTGCTCTGAGCTTCCTTTCTACCACCCTAAATAGGATGTGGCACATACTAGAAGCTCAGTGAAATATGTTGGATGAATAAACAAGTACATATTCTTCATTATTGTATAATATGTAAGTTGGAGGTGATCATATAAACTATAAATTGAGGTTCTTTGTAACTCCAAGATGCTATTATTCTTAGTGTGAAGAAGGCATTATTATAATTATTATGCATAATGAGTAGATCATATGTATTTGATAACTTCTTCCCACCCCATTCCCATTTATAGTGGTGGAATTCTTTTCTTTTCCCTTTGAAACAGAGTTTCGCTCTTGTAACCCAGGCTGGAGTGCAATGGCATGATCTTGGCCCACTGCAGCCTCCACCTCCCAGGTTCAAGTGATTCTCCTGCCTCAGCCTCCTGAGCAGCTGGGGTTACAGGTGCCCACCACCACACCCAGCTAATTTTTGGATTTTTAGTAGAGATGGGGTTTTGCCATGTTGGCCAGGCTGGTCTTGAACTCTTGACCTCAGGTGATCTACCCACCTAGGCCTCCAAAAGTGCTGGGATTATAGGCGTAAGCCACTGTGCCCAGCCCGTAGTGGTGGAATTCTTACACTCAGCCTTTCATTTTGTTCTTGTTACTCTAACTGGATGGACTTAAGTATTATTTTTGGCAGCTAACAAAGGGCAGCTAATTGACGCATCAGGAGATTGAATCTGAATATTGGACTTTTACAGAGATTGAATCTGAATTTTGGGCTTTTACAGGATTTTTGTTCACGTGCTGTAGCTAGTAGGCTACAGCTTGGAGTCCAAACTGAAGAGCATGGCCACTGACTGGACTTTATTAAATTATGTGCAGAAGAGTTATCTTGGCAGCAAATGAGGCAAATCAGTGGTAGGTAACTGTCTTTTGGTAGTTTTGTTTTGAGATACAGTCTTGCTCTGTTGCCCAGGCTGGAGTGCAGTGGTGCCGTCGTGGCTCACTGCAACCTCAACTTCCTCTGCTCAAACGATCCTCCCACCACAGCCTCCCTAGCTAGGACTACAGGTATGTGCCAGCATGTCTGGCTAATTTTTAAAAAAATTTTTGTAGGGACTGGGTCTCATTATGTTGCCCAGGTTATGTCTTCTGAGAGCTTAGAGTTCAAGGTAGAAATGTTAGTTACAAAAACTTGACAATGAGGATGTAAAACTAAATACTTCCTATCATTTGAGTAAATGAAAGAGAGAGGAAATAAAGCTCATCTGTGAAAATGTCAGTTTAACAAGTACTTATCAATCTAATCGGCCTAGCTGTAAAAAAAAAAAAAAAAAAAAAGTAAATGTGTGACTGTAAGTCATATTGAAACTCAGGCTATCCTCAGCAGCTCTCCGTCTGCTTCTAGTTAGAGATGTGTCATACATCCGGGGACCTGGGCCTCAGGCTGTAAGAAAGTAGTTTCAATTAAAAAAAAAAAAATCAATACTTGTAATGATTTTCTTTCTTGTAATATCATACCCAGTAACTTGTATAGGTTGAATTTAGACGTAGTGTTATCAAATTTATTTAATGTGAGTGTGACTGGAGGCTCAACATAAGTTGAATAAAAACAGATGCAATCAGCTGTTTAGCTTTGTTTATATCTTTACCCATAATGTTTGAGGTATCATGTTTTCTGGATTAATAAAATAAATTTCCAGATAAAGTCCAACTTAATTTCAACCATACGTGCTGGAAATAATTCTGAAATTTAATTATGCCTTTTCCACTAATTTCTACTATGGCAGGAGTTGTCGTCATCTTTCATTTGTAGTGAATTTCTGAAAAATGCACCCAAAAAATAAAATAGTAAACTTACATGTTATGGGATGGAGGGAATGTTGAATCTTCATTTTTGTTTTTATTTTACTTTAATTAATTAATTTATTTTGAGACCGAGTCTCGCTCTGTTGCCCAGGCTGGAGTGCAGTTGCATGACCTTGGCTCACTGTAACCTCTGCCAGCCAAGTTCAAGCTATTCTCCCACCTCTGCCTTCCGAGTAGCTGAGACTACAGGCCTGTACCTCCATGCCCAGCTAATTTTTATTTTTATTTTTTTATTTTTTTAAATAGAGAAAGGGTTTCGCTGTATTGGCCAGGCTGGCCTTGAACTCCTGACCTCAAGTGATCTGCCTACCTCAGCCTCTCAAAGTGTTGGGATTACAGGCATGAGCCACCATGCTCAACTGAATCTTCATTTTTGAATAGCTCAATACACGTAAATTCCTTAATTATGATTCTTTGGAGTGGATCTGCTCCTTCTGGATGCTTGCAGGCAGGCGAGACCCTTCCCAGACTGGCACCTCTTGTCCCTGATGCTGAGGCATCTGCTTTTCCATGCCTCAGGACTCCTTTCCAGTTCCTTCCATAGGGGCCTAAACTCTATTCCCTTGTTAGGAGGTGGATACCTGGCCCCTTTGGGGATAATTTAGGGAAGCTATGCCACCTACATGGTAGCAACTGAAAATGTGGCCCATGGACCAGCAGCATCACATCACCTGGGAGCTGGAGAAATGTAGAACTCACCCCCATCCCATACTAACTAAATGAGCAGCGACGTTTTCACAGCACACCCAGTTGTCTCCACATCTTTCAATACGACACAGTCCTAACACTTTAGCCCCCAGCCCCAAGACTAAAGGAGGGAACATTCTCCTGATGTCCTGCCAGGCTCCAACTCATGGTATTGTAGGATCTGCAGGTGGCCTCGCTTAGGAGGCAGAGACTGCAGCATGCTGCTGCTTCCACTGGGGCTTAGCAGGTGTTCCATGCCCTTCATGAGGATGTGTCTTTTAATTTTCCTTCTCAGCGATGCTCTCAGGGCCTCCTGGGTTGCCAAGACACCGCTTTTCACTGCACTGGACATTTGTGTTCCTGCAGTTGATATCCTCTTCCTTCGTGGCTCTTATTTTCTGCCATCATTTCAGACTGTGGCATCATGCCCCTGCTTCTGGGTGAAAGTATGTCAACAGAAGGGGAAGGAAGGCTTCTACCATGCAGAGGGTGATCTTACTTCCTGTTCCGCGGTTGTAACGTAGGGGAGGACCTCAGGTTGTCAGAGGAGACAGGATAAGCAGGAGTTGGATTATAAGTGCAATCAGATCAGATGGAGAGGTGGCATAAAAGTGAGTGGACTTTCTTTTCCTGTGTCCTTGAGTAGGAGAAATGTTTTAGTTACTGGCTGCATCATGGATGTGGTAGCCAGGGCTGTTTAATTACCTGAGAAGTGGGGCTAATTGTATCTTGAACAATGAATCACTTTCCTGGCATAATTTTCTCTGCGCCCAATCATTACCATATAAAAGTTGTCAGTGCTGGCCCTCAGGAGTGGGATTGGATGAGGGGGAGTTGATAGGTAGCTGGCAGGAACTGGGGCTGAGTGGGAGCAGAGCTGATCATAGGGAGGTGGGGATGAGCAGGCATTTTCTCAAAAGGTGTAGTGGACCTAGTTCTAGTTTCTGTCCAGGTGTCTGGGATAATCATGTGGATACTATTAACCCCAACAGTCAAAACATTATTAAACACTTCAGTGCCAGACAGGTACATTTATATTATTACGTTTACATGTATAGTCTCATTTAATAGTTACAGCCCTCCTGTGAGGTAGATGCTATTTTCATTAGCTTTTTATAATTGGGGAATGTGCAGCACAAAGCACACAGGCAGTGTGTCCAAGGTCACATAACTTGGGGTGTGTGACCCCAGACCCTCAGTCATAACCACCAGAGGAAGTAGATTGGGGTGGAATGGGGCGGGATTTAGAAGTACAGAGTAAACATTTGGAAAGTGTTAGATGTTAAAAAGGATCATTTTAGTAATTGTGTTGAAAAATAGAGTGAAATGAGAATTTTTACAAAAGTCTGGCCATTGTTAATGGAGCGTAGAAAAGCCCCAGCCTCTTTTTGGAGCTGGCGGAGGTCCCACTCCCTTGGCTCCTTATTAAGCGATTTCCTCTAAGCCCCAGACAGACCTTCCTAGAATCTGCTTGGGGTGTTGGGTTGGTCGTCAGCAGACCACTTTCCACGTTCCTTCTTTGCCTACTGTTTCCCTGTTAAGCTCTGCTAGTGGGGGCACCAGGGGAATTCTGGAAGACTGCAGGAGGGAGAAGGGACACACTTCATCCTGTTACTGTTCTTGTCAGCTTAGCTTCGGAAAGGGTCTTTCCCTCTGCCAGCAGTAGTTGGTTTCCATTTCCAGTTTCCTTCTACCTCTTGGAGCCAGCCTCCTGGCACCCCCTGAGCTGCTATCCCAGTCCCATGTGGACCTTCAGAAAGGGCTCCTCTTCAGAGATCAGGGTCCCAGCCCTGCTGGTTTCCTCCTAAATGTGTGGATTCTAATAACCCCCACCTCCTCCCTTTGTTTCCTGCAGTCCTACCCCAGGAGTGGTAGCTGCTTCCTACTGCTTTCTGAGTAACTCTATGTTACTCAGTCTTTTCCATTCTCTAGCACCTGTTGAATGAGATCTTCGTATTAAATAGTATCTGTTGTGTTACATAGTAGTGCTTCCATTTTCCTAATAGCCCCTGACTGATTAATTTCCCCAAACCCTAGAAACCTGGCAGAGGTGTGGCGAGAGAAGCTGATACCCAGGGAGAGAGCCATGGTTCTCAAATCTAAGGATATGGGTGAATTGCTAGAGAAGCTAATTAAATATGCAGATTTCAGGCCTCCAGTTGCAATAATTGCGATTCAATAGTTGGATATAGGGTTAAGAATCTGCTTTTTAAACAGACATCTTAGGTGTGACTGATGTAGTTATCCTCTTCCTGAGGCTTTGAAAAAATCTGCCCAAATCCAGGGCCTTCCCATGGGGTTACCTCTTGGCTCTGGAGTTGTTGTACTGGGGCTTAGACACCAACTTTAATTTTTGTTTTTTTTTTAAGAGGGCATGGGCTGTGGATATGCTAATAACCTTTGATCGAAGGCCACCAAGGTTGTATGTTGCCCCTGGAGGCTGAAAATCCAACCCTTGTTTAGCCCACAAGCTCTGATGCAATTAGCTGGGAGAAAAGAGCTTTTCCCCCTAAATGAGTATTGTCCACATGTCAGGCCCTGCACCCCGTTGTGTTCAGTCAGAGGGATTCCTTTTTCTTATTTATGCAAAGCCAACATGCCTATAGCTGCAGAGAGGGAATGGAGTGGTACTGACCTGGAAGCAGGGACTGGCTCTTCTTTTTGCATTTAGAGCCCTTCCCATTTACAGGTGGCTGGAAGTTGGAGCAGTAAGGAATCAGAAGCCACCACCACACCATACATATTCAAACCAGGACACTTGTGCCTTTTGGCCTTGCCAGTGGGTATATCTGTTTATCTGCGTGAATAGCAATAGACATTTTTTTGTGGAATATTGGCTTCCATTTTGTTGATTTAATCAGTAAAACAAGTGGATTTTGCTGGGAGGAGTTGGATTATCCCCTCCAAGCAGAACAGGAAGTTTTTCAGTATTGCCAGATCATTGGACTTTGAGTTTGCAGGGGGCAAGGACTTCAAAGTGACCTTTTACTGAATATAAAAGTCAGATTTTCTCTGTAGGAATGTGTCCTGCCTACAGTCTAGTGCCTGATGCAGTGTTCTCTGACATGGATTTCCAGGGCTGTTGTGGGCTCTTGTCTGTTCTTCATGTTGTTGTTCAGTGTTTTATATCATCTCTGTATGCTCACATAGAATTATTGAAGGCCCTAGTTTATAGTAGCCTGCCATGTTTTGTGTGGCTTCTACATGCTGAACAGGGGCCAGTGGATTCAGTTTTTAAAAATTGAAATTCAGATGGAACATTCCTCTTCAGAATGAGCTCTCTTATGAGACCTCACTTTAGAATTAAACTGGATGTTCTGCAAATCAGAAATGCCTGAAGGCAGAGAGCCTCCCTAGGCTTGTGCCTTGAAGTTAGGTGCCACATCCCCCCCAGTGACCTACTTAAAAACACACGCATGGTAAGCAGTCCAGAGATGACACATCCAGTAAAAGTGCTCTTCCCCTTGCTTTAGGTTATATAGCCCACCAGTGCCTGCTCTCTTCTATGTAGACCCGGCGTGGAGCACAGCTTCACCTCCCTTGTCTGCAGGTGTCCTCCCCAGTGATCGGCTGATGTGCATTCCATTCACTCAGCCAACACTTGTGGAGGCCTCCTGTGTTCCAGGCAGTGGTCTAGGTGGAAGGGCTGATTCTAGGAATAATAAGGCTGGAGGAGACTGCTCCACAAGCATGGAAGTGCTAGGATGAGGTATGCAGAGAGTACCTGTCTGGGAACTGTGAGGAAGTGACTAATTCTCCTTGGGGTTGTTCAAGAAGGTAACATCTCAAGTGATTCATTCATAGCTTGGGCAGGCTCTTCTCCCTATACTCCCCATCAAAATGAAGTAATCTTAAAAGGTAAACAGCTTCGGTGGCAGAAAGGTTATGTGTTTTACTCCAGGTTGCATGTTTGTCAGTATCAATATTAGGACGAAAATCCTACAGTAGAGTTTCAGCTTTGAGGGGCTGAACCTCTGAGTAAGTGCTCTTGAGACTAATGTTAAGTGTTTTTTTTTTTTTTTTTTTTTAAACCGGCAAGCAATCATATTCCCAGAGTGATTTTAAAAAAATCTACTGTGTTTCATTAAGAAAACAAAAATGCCTAGAAGTGAATTCCAGTATTAATCATGTTGAATTAGATGGAAATTAGAGTCTGTTCTTTTTTAGCTCCTTATCTCACACATATGACTCATCTGGTGGCTGGCTTGAATTTACCTAGACTCCCTAATAATAATTTTCATTATCATTGAAAATTATTAAAATTAGTAAATTATTGGATTTCTTTATATTAGATATCCCAATCCATATACTTTCTGCATGTTCAGTAATTGTACTCACTATAGAGTTTTTTGTTTTTTTTTTTCAGTTGTTGCTTGAGATGTAACTTGTGGTCCAAGGTGAGTTTATTTACATTTCTTCTGGTTTGATTCCTCTCTCTCTTAAAATCAGAACCGAGGACTACTATTTATTTTTCTGTGGTGTTATCAGATGGTTCTTGATGAGTTATATACAAGGGCTGCTTTTCTTCAGTGAGGTCTGTGATCTCTAAATGTTTTAACAGGCTTTCCCAGGCAAGGTACTTTATCCTGGTCTATGGTGAAATGTAAGTTAAGTACATTTCACTGAGTGGCCATTAATCCACCTGATCCTACTCTTTGCTTTTTATGTTTTATTTTATTTTTTATTTTTGGTAAGCTCTAAATCTTTTCCAGCAACCTTGGAAGGAGGTTCTACTAACTTGTTCTTTTGATGGAGGCAGAAGGACAAAACTAGTCAGCGTGGTGGTGACACAAACCAGGTCATTTAGGAGGGTCACCAGTTTGTAGCTGCCTTGAGAAACATAGTCGTGCTGCGCTGGGCTCAGTGGAGGCGAGCGGTTTGTGCACTGTTACCCAGACAGGCCAGCAGGAGTGTCTTTTTTCTAAATTAATGTGTAGGGCAAGTTGTGTGTATCTCACCATGACTGTTGTTTGTCTTTGACTTGAGATTGCGCTGTGCACATGTTCCTGCCACATAGAATGCACCAGATGACAGAAGAGTCGCTGTGATAAGGTTTTCTTTCCGTGTGAAATAGTAAGACGAGGAGGATGGCGAGATGTAGTAGATCAGTTTGGGTCAGTGTCCCGAGTACATGCTCATACTATGTTGAACCGTATGACGTGACCATTTTTGATCTAGAAAAATGGCAGTTTCACACGTGCAATCTAATAATTTAAAATTGGGACCATCAGGTAAGGAAGGGTGTACCTTTGAAGGCGAATAGCAGTAACACACCCAGGCAAAATAACAGCCTGTGGTGAACTTTTATTAGACTCAACAATGCTTTTATATTAAAAAAATTTATCGTCAACCTTATTATATTAGGAGATGTTAACGCAGAATTCTGGATTTTCAGCCTTTCTGGAAAATTCTGACTGTCTTGCCAGGCTAGGTCCACGATCTCACATGGTGACAGTTAACTGAGGCAGAGTGGCAGTTGTGCCCCTGTAGAGCTCACATGAGTGTCCATTAGTTCAAGTCCTCCCCTGGCCAGCTTCTGGTCCTCATGTGACTGACTGACCTGTGGGCTTTGAGGTTGGACACATGATATAAATAGAGCTCAAAGAGTAAGCTGGGGAAAGGCAGGATTAGAATAAATCAGCTGAACCAAAGCCATTTGTTTTGTTTACTATCCATCACCAGCTAGCACCTCTAAAAAGAAAGCCTTAGCCCACTCTTGACTCTGTTCACTGATAAAGGACAGCTAAGCGTAATTAAGGAGTCCTTGCATGTGCTAAGAGATGGTCAAACTCTTATTAAAGTTTGGACTTTGTGCTTCTCATTTAAGTATAATATGGTGATTAGAACTTCCTTCCAGGGACCATAACTAATGTTAGAAGCTAATGTGATGCCTTGAAAAAAATCTTGCCATTTATGGGAAGGGGTTACTGGACAATTGACATCTTAACTTTAACATAAAGAAAAGTTCTTATGGACTAATTTTTTTTTTAAAGTACTAGATGTTTATTGCTACATTGTTCATATGGAGATGAAAACTAGAAATAAAGGGGATACTCATCAACAGAAGGAGGGCTGAATAAATTATGGTACATTAATACTATGAAATATTATGTGGTGTTAAAATGACAGATTGACAGGACACCGACTGACCTGGAGGGATTTCCCTAAGGAGCAACGCTAGCTCAGATTTAATTAGTGGTTACTATGTGCTAGACACAGTTTCAAAGGCTTTTTGTGTGTTAATGCATTTAATCCTCACAACCACTCTATGAGTGAGGTAGCATTATGGCCAACTTACCAATGAGGAAACTGAGGCATGAAGAAGTTAGGCAAGTCATCCAAGCATAAGCAGTTAGTATGTGGCAGGGCTAGGATGTGAACCCATGCAACTAGATTGACACAGATATTTTAAAATAACTTTTTTTTTTTTTTGAGATGAAGTCTCACTCTGTCGCCCAAGCTGGAGTGCAGTGGCACGATCTTGGCTCACTGCAGCCTCCACCTCCCGGGTTCAACTGATTCTCCCACCTCAGCCTCCTGAGTAGCTGGGATTACAGGTGCGCGCCACCATGCCCAGCTAATTGTATTTTTAGTAGAGACGGGGTTTCACCATGCTGGTCAGGCTGGTCTCAAACTCCTGACCTTGTGATCTGCCTGCCTCAGCCTCCCAAAGTGCTAGGATTACAGGCATGAGCCACCGTGCCTGGCCTTAAAATAACTTTTTAAGGTTAGATATCAATATGCGTTATACATGACAATCTTTCCTATGGAATATTAATTCACAGCTGTTTCTGAATTGTATTATCTCTTATATTTTAAACTCTTACGCTCATCGTGCTGTATCAGACTTTAGAAATCATTTAGTTCTTTGGTTTCCAAATTTAGCTCTCCTATCCTCTCTTTTAAACCAATTGAATCTTCCTGGTGCTAAGCACAATGAAACTCAGTTCTGACCCTGAGCCACTTTGCCCTCTTTTCCCTTGGGTGCCATATAAACAGTAGATATAGTTTACCTCCTTCATGTCACAGATGGAGAAATGAGTCCCAGAGAGAGCCAAACATTTATTGAGTTGATGTTTTCAGGGATGTAAAACATGTTATGAGCCTTAGAGGTGTATTTTATTATGCCCATTAAGGCCAGCTGAAGTCTAGATACAGCAGTTAGGTCTAAAGTCACAGAGGGAATCAATACCATGCTTGGATAGAATCCCTGTCTCACCTTCTTTTCAAGGCTCCTACTAACCTAAGATGCGAACTGCAATGAGCTACCAGAGGCCTTTCAGTTGAATCTTGCCATTTGCTGTTGACTTCATTAGGAAGTTTCTAAGAACTTCTAATTAGTATGGCATTCTCTGCCATAGGTGTTAGTGGAAGAATGACTTTGAACAGACATTTCAAGGCTTTTGTATTAGTCTGCTTGGGCTGTTGTAACAAAATACCATACACTGAGTGGCTTAAACAACAGAAACGTATTTCTCACGGTTCTGGAGGCTAGGAAGTCCTGATCAATGTGCTGACAATTCAGTTTCTGGTGGTCTGTCTTGCTGGCTTGTAAACGGTCACCTTCTCGCTGTGTCCTCATATGGCAGAGAGGGAAAGTAAGCTCTCTATTGTCTCTTCTTGTAAGGATACTAATCCTATTGGACCAGGGCTGTGTCCTGATGACCTCATTTAACCTTTAATTACCTCCATAAAGGTGGTAATTATCTGTAGCTGTATCTCTAAATATAGTCACATTGGGGATTAGGGCTTCAACATAGACATTTTACGGGAACACACATTCAGTCCATAACAGCATTTCAGTCATCCCTGTTAACCTCTGCAGAGGAAGTGATCCTATAGAAGGATTTATTCCGCTTGAAACAGGAATGGTCACCTTTGGCACTTTATTAGCCAGTGAACTGCCTGCTACATAGTAGGGATTTAATTGCTGTTTGTTGATGAATTAATATAAGCAAATATCTTTTTGCTGCTTTTTTTTTTGTGCCTAAAGTTTTCTTGGAGCTGTTAAGCATATTCTTTCACATTTGGTGATCAGGTAGTGATGTTTCAAGGAGGTTTTGCTTTGGTAGACTCTAGGAACGTTGTGTCATGTGTTGGAGGTACCACTAAATTAAGCATAAAGGAATAGGTGCTGTGTAACGGAGAGGGCAAGGAGAAGAAGTCACAGGAAACCTGGGTTAAGGAGAGTTGCTGTTTTAACAGAAAATACAGGTTTGAGCTTTCTGACAGGACAAAAAAGGAAAATATGATGTGACATATTTATTATTATCTGTTAAGTTACTTGGGAGGAAGACATTTTTACACTAGCACTAAATGCAAAGAGGAAGTTATTGTGTGAGTCATAGGAGCAGGGACTTTGAACATACTGTTGAGATTGCATTTGACAATAGTAGTGATTTTTGCAAAAGAAACACTGAAGTTTTTCATGTTAATTTCATATAGACCTTAGTGAAATGCAGAGAGATAATACTAAATTATATTTCCATGAAATATTTTTTTGGATAGCTGAAAGTATAAAATGCAGATATGCAGTGTTCTGGTTATTCACCTTAATACCAGCAGCAATATAGAGGGGAAAATGAGAAGAGGTGTCAACTAAAGGAAAAATCTGCGTCATGGTAGTGAACGTGAGGAATCTCTTACCTCTGATTGCCATTGACATAATCACTATCTAAAACTTCCAAGTAGCCGTTCTTAGTCGGGAATTAGCAACAGCGAATTGAGACAGAGTGACTTAAAAGAGTGAACTGAAAAGATTTAAAGCCGCGCTCACTTAGCTTGTGCATATGTGCATACAGGCCGTAATCCTATAGAATGATTTATTGCACTTGAAATAGGAGTCAGGAATAAAATGAGAAATTCCTAAAATGTTAAGAACTCTTATTCCCAAAGCGGTGCATGATACTTCACTGAAAATATGCTACTAATGTTAATGAGTCGTGCCAATATCATATATTGTTCAAAATAAATACAAAGTGCTGTTCAGCATATTCATTGCTCCTATTTTATTTCAAGTTGCTAACCCTTGTCCAATTCCTGTATATACAAGCCCCACATTTTTTAGCCTTCTCTTAAACTAATCAGCAAAGTGCATAAAAACCCTTAAAGCAAGATAGCCTTGGTATTATTTCTAAATGTCCTTTAGAATTATGCAGTTAGGTCACCTCCTTTCCTTTCAAAGCACAGATTTACTCTGATCCTGGGAATCCTCATCTAGTACTAACAGACTTCAAACTTTTGATCATCACTTACAGTAAAACATGTCATACTAAAGCTTGGGCATAAGTGAAACAAAAGTTTCATAAGGCAGTTTTTACCCCTAGTACATTCTGATGCTTCCTTTAAACAATGCTGGCCTCCACCCAGTAAGTTGATTTCGTCACAGAGGGAATCAATACCATGCTTGGATAGAATCCCTGTCTCACCTTCTTTTCAAGGCTCCTACTAACCTAAGATGCGAACTACAGTGAGCTACCAGAGGCCTTTCAGTTGAGTCTTGCCATTTGCTGTTGACTTCATTAGGAAGTTTCTAAGAACTTCTAATTAGTATGGCATTCTCTGCCATAGGTGTTAGTGGAAGAATGACTTTGAACAGACATTTCAAGGCTTTTGTATTAGTCTGCTTGGGCTGTTGTAACAAAATACCATACACTGAGTGGCTTAAACAACAGAAATGTATTTCTCACAGTTCTGGAGGTTAGGAAGTCCAGATCAATGTGCTGACCAATTCAGTTTCTAGTGGTCTGTCTTGCTGGCTTGTAAACGGTCACCTTCTCGCTGTGTCCTCATATGGCAGAGAGGGAAAGTAAGCTCTCTATTGTCTCTTCTTGTAAGGATACTAATCCTATTGGACCAGGGCTGGATCCTCACTGGCAATTGGAAAAAACACCAACCTGGTGCACAGAATGGTAGATGAGGAATAAGGATGCCTAGGGTCCTAATCCTGTGTTTTCCAGTTGCTGCAGGAAGCACATCCCTATCCTTCACAAGACCCTGTTTTCTCATTCATAAGGTGAGGGGGTTGGACTTGATGCTCTTTAAGGTGCCTTTCCACCTTTAACTTTGTTCTTGGTCTCTTCTACAGAAGGGAAATGTTGGATTTAAAGTAGAATCTCCGAAATGGTTTAATGAATGATTAAATCCATTCATGTTGTGACAGTGATCTCAGGTCACAACGCTTCCTAATTATTCTGTCTAGAGATGAGAAGTAGCCAGTTGTTCCTTAGTCAGCTGTGGTTGTAAAGCAGTAATACTTCTGTACTTGTAAAGCTCAATAAAAGATTTTTCTCACCACCTACCCCTCCCTGTTTTTAGAATTCTTACTTTTTGTTCCTTGGAGGTTAGGAGACTTTCACTGTCAAGGACTTAACTGACTATGAGAGGTATCCCTGTATTACATATGCTTGTTTTGTCCTTTCTGGGAATTAATTTATTCTTTCCTGTTTTTGAAACTCCTTGATTTGAGAATGTTCTGGAATGTGGATTAAGGTTGGAGAAGTTGAGCTGGGGGAAGATTTTTTGCAGGTAGAGCTGAGGATGGTTTCCCATCAGCAGCTAAAGATGTTTGTTGATTTCTCTGATGGGTACCAGGCCCAGTGCTAACCAGCTGCATAGCACTTTCTCTGTGACTCCCTTCAGTGATAGTGTCTTGTTCTGGAGACTGGAAAATATACTTTGCTATCAGCAGACTTTTTTTGGTGTTTGGCTCTGCCATCTGGACCATTCTGGATTGAACCCAGTGGGCTGTGATCTGCAGGGCCAGTGAAGCCAACCTAGTGGGACCTGGAGTAGCAGCCAATGGGGTAGCAGCTGATGGATGAGCAGTGAGATTAGGAAGAGGAAGGCCCTTTCAAGCCACCTGTCCATAGCACTCTCTTCCCGGACTGAGCTCTAGCAAGTGAGGCTCATGCAGACCCTCCTCTAGGATGTTTGTCTTCTGTTGAACCATATAGGATGGAAGAAAGTTTTTTCCTAGCAAGGCCAGAACAAGTGAGGAAGGGAAGGGTGTGCTCTGGCTTGTGGGAAGTAGAACAAAAGCACAGATCTCGGAGTCTGGCAGACCTGATGATGATCCTGGCTCAGGGACTTACTAGCTCTATGTGACCTTGGGCAAATTTTCTGAGTCCCAGTGTTCTCACATGTAAAATGAGGCTAGTAATAAAAATGTACAGGCTCATAAGGAGTCAAGTGCCTACTGTGCAGTGGGTGGTCAGTATGTGTGTGTGGATTTTCTTTCCCAGTGAACACAAATTGGGCTTCCCTGGAATGGTAGTCTTTTAAGTTGGAGACCTGGGTTTGGAGGAGTAGGGTGATCTGCTGGGGTCGCCAAGTCAGGGGGCCAGAGCTGATGATGAGGCCACAGGGCAGAAGATAGGGCAGAGCTCCAGCCCTGTAAACACCCATTTTGACCCTTCCTTGGGGTGGGAACGCCCTGATTCGCACTAGAAATGTCATGCCTTTCTATCACATATATTAGGAAAGCTAATACTGATCTCTCTTGTTGCCAGATACTCCCCTGCTTTCCCTTTTGTAATGCTATTTGATGAATCATTTGAGAAGTATTACCGAAGAAAAACTTTAGGGAGAAGGATTGTCACCTCTGACCACCTTTGCACAATCCTGAGTGCAGGCTGTTTTCTCTTGTTGGCTATCTGGAGTGCTGGAGGATTTATGTGATGAGAATGGCATTTTTGGTATTATTTGCAGAATTGAGATGCCTTAACCTGAAGACCTTTTTGCCCCTCTGGAATATGAAACCGATTAGGAGCTCTTTGTGCTCTGCTGCAAATCATTACACATCTACATTTCACTCTTATAAAATATGGATAATGACATGACTGTCTCTTAGGAGTCTGAGTGCATTAGCTAATGATCATTAAACCTTAGAAATAGAAAATTTATATGAATGTCAGGAGCTTTTGTAATTACATATTTGCATCATTTTGTTTGGCATCCTTGGAAGTTGTGCTTTCAACATGAAAATACTAGGGTTGATTCTTGTTTTTCTTGTTGTGGAGAAAGCTCTGAAGAAATAAGCTCAAAAGAGTGTTCAGACAGATCAATTATCTCAGCTTCTCATGAAAGCCCTGAAGGAGCTCAGACCAGAGTGGTTTGGTTTGGGCTGAGGTGGAAGAAGAGCTTGAGATATTTTAAAGGCACTCAAGCTAGAAAATACCAGGAACTGAGGATGGAAATGGCTTTCATGCAAGGTTGTATGTAGATGCTCATGTCCCTTGTCCCCTGTGTCCTCAGACATACATTGTCTGGAAAATGCAGTATTTTTTTTTTTTCCTCCTCCAGATAATTATTTTAGGATTTAAGAAACTCTTTTAAATAAAAAATGTCAAATGGTAATGTTCTGAGTACTCTCAATAGAAGAGTTTAAAAAAATTGATCTTTAGGAAAATAGTTACAGATAGTAACCTCACAGTGTGCCATTTGATCGCTGATGTTTTTATTTCATTGCAGGCAGTGGAGCTACTGCTGTGGTTCAAGCAGCCCTATGCAAACCCAGGCAAGAACGTGTAGCAATAAAACGGATCAACTTGGAAAAATGCCAGACCAGTATGGATGAACTATTAGTAAGTAACAGTGCAGGGAATACCTGCGGGTTGCTTTTTTTAACCTATGGGTATATGGAGATGGTTGGGAGAAAGGTGTTAATCTCCTATTTTGACATATGCATTTCTTGGAAAGCAGCCCCTACCACTTCCTGCTTCCCAGATTAATGAGACTATACCTTGTGATTGTGTCGTATAATGAACACCTTCCTTTGCTTTGAGAAACAGTATTTTGCTCAGTTAAAGTAATCCCAAGGTGAGAATGGCCTCAGTGTTGGCACTCCACTTGCTGTATCAAGGGCACACACTGTGGCATAACCTAACATGTCAGGATTACCGACTGCAGTTTTGAATGGTGAGCTTCTGGCCCTCCGTCTAGAATGTGTGACACAAATGGAAGTTGCCCCCCAAACTATTTGTTGGTCATTTTAGCTTTCATAAATTATAGCATCACACAGATTTGAGTTATTTTTTAAAAATGCTCTGTAGCTTGCATTTGGCTAATGAGAGGAGTTTGTTTTTCTTAACACGGCAATTTGTACTTATTCTAAATGAGTACCTCATATAAATAATTGGAGCTTGTCAGTGTGGATATGACTATAGTAGCAATGGTTGGTTGAAGGAACATTTGCTTTTGGCTTAGCTGACTCATTATTAAATGAACAGCTTGGCAAATGGTTATTAGTTGCCCGGCAAACTGTGAAGGGTTTGAGGGTTTAATCTCATAAATATCGTTGTTGTTCTACCGGCCAATTTTCTTTTTTTCCCTTTTGGCCATTTATTTGAGGATAATAGAAAACCGCAGTGGAGGAGTTAACTGATTGGTTATCCCCACACTAATCCCAGTACAAATATTAGTCCAGTAGCTCCATACAAGCTACAAAGTATAATGACAGTTGGCTGCAAATGAAGAAGCCTTTTGTTACAGTCTACATTGAGAATGGAATGTCATTAACAAGAGCTTTTTGTCTTTACTCAGAATATAGCTTTTATTTTAGGCTTAATTACGGTACACTATAGTATAAATTAAGTACAAGGATAAAGCGGTACTTTTCCAGATCTGTTTGGCCTTACATTTTAAATTAGGCTACACAATGCATAGATTTCGTTGGGTTTTTTTGAAGCAATGGATTGCCCGCTAAAACGCAGAAGAAAACCAGGGCTACCACAATTTAATGTTAATTTTTGAAATTTGCATATATTTAAGGCTTTTACCCGCCTTGAAATTTCAGCTGTTCTTTGCTCTTACTGAAATTCCTACTGCATGCTACTTGTCTGTTGCTTGCTATCTTAGTGACCAGTAATATTGTGCCTTTGTCACCCAACCGGTTTTCAAGGTCACTTTCTCTGAGTTGGAAAAAGCATTTTATAAACTGTGGGGAGAGTTGGGTCCTGCTTCTGCCACTAAACTTGTTTTGGCTTTAGTAGAGTTACACAACAGCTCAGCGCGATTTAAAAAGAGTTGAATTGGAAGTTTTCTTCTAAGATCCCTTTAGGAATCCTGAAATTCTGTGACCATGCATAAGTGTACTTTAACATTTAAAAAAAAATTTGGAGTACACATTTAAATGTATGTACTGTTTGGATGTATCACTCAAGAATTTGCCTACGATACTTACGTTTTTGTTTTTGTTTTGAGACGGAGTCTCACTCTGTTGCCCAGGCTGGAGTGTAGTGGCGCGGTTTCGGCCACTGCAACCTCCGCCTCCTGGGTTCAAGTAATTCTCCTGCTTTAGCCTCTCGAGTAGCTGGGATTACAGGCATGCACCGCCATGCCCGGCTAATTTTTGTATTTTTAGTAGAGACAGGGTTTTGCCATGTTGGCCAGGCTGGTCTTGAACCCCTGACCTCAGGTGAGCCATCCACCTTGGCCTCCCAAAGTGCTGGGATTACAGATGTGAGCCACCGTGCCCGGCTGATACTTTGATTGTGGTGTTCTATTAGAGGTCTCAGCCATTTTTTGCCATTAGCAGAATATTGATAGAGAATATATGTAAGGCTTGTGTGTACTTGTGCCTGACAGTCCTGGAGCCTGCCTTCTGGTTTGATGGGTTGGTCTCTGGTCTCTACCAAGCCCTCAGTTGCCCATAGCCTTCACGTTTCCCTCTGCTGGCGTTTCTTCCATAGTCAGTGTCCAGTGATGGTAACTGTGTAAGCGTCTGGGTGGAGGTCAGCAGGGAGGCTGGTCATTCCGATTTCTTTCCTTTGTTTTCCTGGAACCAATAAGCATAGCAGTGTCATTTGGAGCTACTTGTAACTTAGGTAGAGCTGTCTATCTAAAGGACTGGTGCTTTTGTGGCTTTGTGCTTTGCTTCATTCGTCTGAGGTCTTAGGATTTATGAGTTTGCTTATTAGCAGTTAATTCATTTTCTCATTCTTATTTTCTTTCCTTAATGCCCATCTTGCAATAGAATATAATATATTTGCATTGTTTATTTTTCATTTTATATTGATTTATTGCTTTGATCTTTCCTACCCTTGAACCTTTGACCTTTTGGTGTGTTGATATATTTAGAGGGGGGGAAATGGCTATGGTTCTTTAGGATGTACAACTCCCAGGTTCTTTTCAAACAAAAATAAGTAGAATTTACAGAGTATAGGCTGCCTGATTTTGCCAGGCTTTTGTGGCCCAGTTATTGGCACATGAGATTGTGTGGAGCAGAGTTGCTGTCATCTTTTCAATGTCTAATACTGCTGTTGCTTGCAGTTTTATTATTTCAGAGGGCTCACATTGTGGCAGTGTTTGGACATCCGGTATCCTAATAATCCTTTAATTCCGTGAGTGTATATTATACACAGGTCAGTGCACTGCATCATCTCACAGACTGGCCATGTGTTAACTGGAAACCATTGTTCTTAGAAGAAACAATGGCCACTGGGATCTTTTCTTGTGAGAGTGTTATGTCATAGAAGTCAATATTATCAACTATGTTTTGGCCACTGGGACATGTTTTTCTCTTGATGACACTCTATCACCTCCTGACCCCCACTCCCAGCTCAGCCCCCATCTACTACCTGTCCCTTTCCTGTCCCCACTCCCTTTGTCCCATAGTAAAGTGGGATTTACACACACAGGTCAGAAGCGATGGCACACAACAGTTTTAGACCACTGGGCCTGAACTCGACTTCTTTATGTGGTAGGGGCTGTCAGTTGAGTTTCCCGTAGGTCATGGAGCTGGATCCAGGGTTTGCTGAAGGAGTCAAGTGGTCATCATTTCTGAAGGGAAGTGCTAATTACGGTGTCAGCTTCTCTGTGAATGAGGAGAGGAAAAGAAGTGTTAGATGAGATCATTGGTGCTAAATAATTGATGTTTCAAATTTATACTGTTGAAATGAGTACTGTAATATTCTGTAAAGTTAGTTACAGATCAAATAGGCATTTATTTATTTATTTATTTATTTGGTAAATACTTACTGAGTTTCTGTATTATGCTTAAGCCCATCAAAAGGATGGCTTTTGGGTGTGTATATGAGAGTACAAGGCTTTATGCCCACTAAAAATTAATTTTAGTTTAACAGCAATTAGATTAGAACACTCCCAAATTAGCTGGGCGTGGTAGCGGGCACCTATAGTCCCAGCTACTTGGGAGGCTGAGGCAGGAGAATGGTGTGAACCCAGGAGGCGGAGCTTTCAGTGAGCTGAGATCGCCCCACTGCACTCCAACCTGGGCGACAGAGTGAGACTCCGTCTCAAAAAAAAAAAAAAAAAGAACACTCCCAAATAAATGTTTTTCTTGGTATGATATTAATAGCAATCAATCTAATCCTTTTTTATGTATTCTTTTGAATTTTCATGTATGTTTTGGAGTTTGGCCTTTAACTGTATTCTGATCTCTGAAGGTATAATGATCTTAGTGTTTAGTTTTCCAGGAGCCAAGGATATGTTCTGGTTTGTTCTGTATTCCTTACTGTGCCAACATAGATGCTTTGATAATTTCTGAAATTTGTTAACCCCACGTTTGTGGTTAACTCCAGATTTGTGAGGCCCATGGTGGTGTAAATGACTGATTATAACTAGTTTAATGCTCTCTAGGAGATACTTACGGTTTTAGAGCAGAACTTGTTAACACCAGAATTATCAAACCCCATTAGATGCTAGGCACTGACTTAGGTGATGGGAAAACAGAGTGGATTCCTATTTTAGGGGGAGACCATAGACTAGTGAATGAATCTTTTCATTTTTGTTTTGGGTTGGTGAGATTTTTGAACTAAGGGATGTCTTTCTGGACCTTTTGTCTTTATTTGCCCAGAAATGGTTTAGCAGATGACCAGACAGTTTACTTTTCTCTAATATGTATTCCCTTGAGGGAGTTCCTGCTTTCCAATAGGAATTTAAGACTTGCTCAGTGGGTCTGACCCATTGTCTTGCAGACTAGTATATTCTGTGTGAAGATGGCCTTGAGGTTTCCTGCAAAAGCTTGGTTCTCTGGTTTGTGGTCAACCTCTAAGGCTAGGGATGCTGTGCTGGGCCACTCTTGACTTCCCTTAAAATCCGTTACATGAGTGCTTTTTCTTGACGTCATGTGTCTTTTCAGCCTCTGTCACCCGGTGAAAAAATGAACTCTATAAATATAACAGTCCTTTCTTCTAGTGTGACAAAGTGAACTCCATAAATATAATAGTCCTTTCTTCTATTTACCCTAACCCTACTTTTTGTGATGTTCAGGTTACTCTACCTTACCCAGAGATTGATGAACATTTTGGTTCATAACCTTATTTGACTTTTTGACTTTAAATAGATGCCTTTCAATTTTTTCCTATTGCCTCAAGTTCTCATATTTCTAGTCTGCCTTTGGTACCCATTCACAGAAAATTCAGCCTTATTTGCTCATTCCTGCACATATATCAATGCCATCAAAATTGACAGTTTAATTCTCAAGGGTACGAGAGCCATAGGAGAAATGGCCCAGGGACCAGGCAAAGCATTTGTGTCATTAAAAAAATAAAAGGAGGCCAGGCACGGGTGGCTCACGCCTGTAATCCCAGCACTTTGGGAGGCTGAGGTGGGCTGATCATCTGAGGTCGGGAGTTCAAGACCAGCCTGACCAACATGGAGAAACGCTGTCTCTACTAAAAATACAAAATTAGCCAGGGTGGTGGCGCGTGCCTGTAATCCCAGCTACTCGGGAGGCTGATACAGGAGAATTGCTTGAACCCAGGAGGTGGAGGTTGCAGTGAGCCGAGATCGTGCCATTGCACTCCAGGTTGGGCAACAAGAGCGAAACTCTGTCTCAAAAAATAAATAAATAAAAAATAAAAGGAAAGAAATAGTTAAGTGATTACATTATGAAATTATGTAATGCTCATTAAAAATATGTGAACAAAGTCATTTCAAGAAAACATTGGCTACAGAAAAGTAATGAATGTTGATCCTTGTGATAGAAGGAAAGGAACTCCCTGGGTCAGGGGACTTGCTTTCTTTACTTGACTCCCCTGCAGAACTGCTCATTTTGGAAAAATCAGTTTCACCACTGGTCCTTATTTGTGTGATGAGAAATTCTGGCAAAATTTTATTTTTATTACCCAAGTGCTGTGAATCTGTTTATTTAAAAGTATATTCTTTTAACAAAACCCCCTTTTCAATTCACTTAAAAATACTAATTACTAGCAAATCGTGCACAATAATTCAGGATAGAGTTAAGTCACTTTAGCATTACGGTATGATAGCAGAAATCTACTGTAAATTCATAGATTTCGGTACACAGTGTATCATTTTTTCTCCTACGAACATAATGAAAGAGTTTCTCTGTCATTCAATAGTCTTCAACTGGCATCTGCTTTTTTCTTCCTGTATCATCTTTCTCTAGGGATTTTGGTCTAGCTCACTGACAATATTTATAGATAAAATCAAGAACTTTTTCCTCAGAACAAAGCCACTGCCCTCATTTTGCTTTCTGCTGTAGTGTTGTTTTATTGTTTCTCCTTTCTCTTCATCTACTCTTCCCTCCCTCCCTCCCTCCTCCCCTCCCTGCCTCCCTCCCTCCCTCCCTCCCTCTCCTTAGAAAAATGAGTTAGCAATGATTTGTGGGTTATTGGAGAATGAAGCTCCAGATATCTTCATGGCTTGATGATCATTTGAGAGGAACTGTTATCCCTAACCATTATCTGATGCAGGCTGCTCTCATCCTTTTTAAATTAAAGGATTTGGTGACCTCTGAGCAGTTCCTCTAGTGAGAAGTTTTTTTTTCCTCTTCCTTTTAATTGAGGTTTAAGTCGGGGGGTGGGGGGTGGGGGAGGGTTGACTCTCAAAACCTTGTTTGCATTGTTTTAGCAAAATTATGGAATTATGTTAATACTTTTGCAAATCTTGTTTATTCTAGAAAGAAGTGATTAAAAAACTTCATCTTTTTAAGTTGACCCTGAAACAGTATAATTTTGTATGTGTGTGTTTTCTTTATTGCATCTATGAAAGTATGTCTCCATTCTTTTTGAAGTTAAGAATTTTCTAATTAGTCATTTAATAATTCATATCCCAGCTCATTCTTCATTATATGTGGTAACAAATTGCATTTGGCTATTTGCTGTAGAGTTTTTTACGTTAAGAATATAGCATTAACATGCAAGCCTCCTTCACTGAATATAGTATTGTTTTGAGCATTTCAGGTTTCAATCATTAAGTTTTGTTCTGTCATCTGTCTCTTGCCACTTAGTTTTGTAATTATTTTAATATAATTTGCAGTACTATTTGGAGCATTTCAAATCTTCGCCATTAAATTTTGTACTATTAGCTGTCTATTGCAACTTAGCTTTGTAACTACTTTCACATAATTTGTTGTTTATGTTTATCCAGGTATAGTCCAAATGAGGGCAGGATTGGAAATAGAAAATTTTGGGATATTTTGAAAGCACAAAAACATTCTTAAGGAATTAGAGAATACATGCTATACTGTATATGAAAACTAACATTTTTAGAGCACTAAAGTTATATTAGCTTAGGAACATGTATATTCTGGTTGGAGAAAATGTTTTATTTTTGGAAAATCAAGTTTAAAAGTTATAATGTAGCTTATTCAGATACTAATTAAATATACTAGTTGAATTTACTTTTAAGTGTTTTCTACATTTGTTAGAAATAGCTCATTAAAATGTCTAACATCTCATGCTGTTTTTTCAAAAAGTAAGCAAAAATTTACATTGCAAAAACACTTACGTTTTGGGGTTTATATGTTTTCAGTAACAGGGACCTAGCACATGCTCATTTTCAGAGTAGGAGAAAATGGGGAAGACATGCCCAGATTGAATATAATTTTAGTTACATCTCACTTTTTGAATATCTCACTTTTGCCATCCTCCTAGACTTCAGGAAAATGTTGCTTAGGTTGAGACAAATGCTGTAGTTCTTTCCTCTGTTATCGTCGTTCTTATTTTGGTTTGGTTATTTCCATAATTAATTAAGCTGTTGCTGAAGAAGGAGGGCTGTGGAATCCTCAGGGGGGAGGTTGGAGAGTATGAAAAGGAGTCTGTGCCGCTTTTGCAGGCGGGTTGTTCCCTGGCAGAACCCCAGATGGCACACAGTATCCAGGGTGCCACAGAGGATACCACAAAAAGAAGACACATTACACCCTACGTTGTCACTGTGTGGTGGTGAACCCAAATACAGCAGCAGTGGTAAAAGTTGGCCTCCAGATTTCCAGCAGTACAATTTGACTGACAAGAAAAGTTCTTCCAGTTTCTGTTTGTTTGTTTGTTTGTTTGTTTTTTAAGAGATAGAATCTGGCTATGTTGCCCAGGCTGCCCTCCAACTCCTGGGCTCAAGTGATCCTCGCACCTCAGCTTGTTGAGTAGCTGTGATTACAGGTGCATGCTGCCAGGCTGACCATGTATTTCTGTTTTTAATGACATCTTCAACTTGAATTTTTTCAGTATTCCTAGTCACAATTTCATGGTCAAAAAGCGATTGTTCGCCGGGCGCGGTGGCTCAAGCCTGTAATCCCAGCACTTTGGGAGGCTGAGACGGGCGGATCACGAGGTCAGGAGATCGAGACCATCCTGGCTAACACTGTGAAACCCCGTCTCTACTAAGAAATACAAAAAACTGGGATGGCTGGGTCATATGGTACTTCTAGTTCTAGATCCTTGAGGAATCGCCATACTGTTTTCCACAATGGTTGAACTAGTTTACAATCCCATGCAACAGTGTAAAAGTGTTCCTATTTCTCCACATCCTCTCCAGCACCTGTTGTTTCCTGACTTTTTAATGATCGCCATTCTAACTGGTGTGAGATGGTATCTCATTGTGATTTTGATTTGCATTTCTCTGATGGCCAGTGATGATGAGCATTTTTTCATGTGTCGGCTGTATGAATGTCTTCTTTTGAGAAATGTCTGTTCATATCCTTTGCCCACTTTTTGATGGGGTTGTTTGTTTTTTTCTTGTAATATACCCAAAGGATTATAAATCATGCTTCTATAAAGACACATGCACACGTATGTTTATTGCGGCACTATTCACGACAGCAAAGACTTGTAATCAACCCAAATGTCCATCAGTGACAGACTGGATTAAGAAAATGTGGCACATATACACCATGGAATACTATGCAGCCATAAAAAAGGATGAGTTTGTGTCCTTTGTAGGGACATGGATGCAGCTGGAAACCATCATTCTCAGCAAACTATCGCAAGAACAGAAAACCAAACACCGCATGTTCTCACTCATAGGTGGGAACTGAACAATGAGATCACTTGGACTCGGGAAGGGGAACATCACACACCGGGGCCTATCACGGGGAGGGGGAGTGGGGAGGGATTGCATTGGGAGTTATACCTGATGTAAATGACGAGTTGATGGGTGCTGACGAGTTAATGGGTGCAGCACACCAACATGGCACAAGTATACATATGTAACAAACCTGCACGTTATGCACATGTACCCTAGAACTTAAAGTATAATAATTAAAAAAAAAAAAAAAAAAGGAAATACAAAAAACTAGCCGGGCGAGGTGGCGGGCGCCTGTAGTCCCAGCTACTCCGGAGGCTGAGGCAGGAGAATGGCGTGAACCCGGGAGGCGGAGCTTGCAGTGAGCTGAGATCCCGCCACTGCACTCCAGCCTGGGCAACAGAGCGAGACTCCGCCTCAAAAAAAAAAAAAAAAAAAAAAGCGATTGTTCATACCTGAGTCTGATTCTGATTCCACAGTGGCACCCTCAGCACTTTTAGAGCCCAAAAAACATCATTATTGTTCGTTGAATAACTTTTTTAGCTAACTTTAAAAAAAATGGCACATTCCTATTGAGTTTTCATGTAGTATTTCAATATCACTATTGTATTTTTTGCTTTCTCCCCCTTGTTTCATTTGAAAAAATAACTATATGTGTGACTTCTACATTTCCAAGCAAATTTGTTTAGTTTTTTAAGACAGTTTTTGCAGAGCACCCAATTTCATGATACTATAACGAAGCAAGTAGGCCTTGGGATATTCATTCTGTTCTGTTAGCAAGTAGATGTTTGCCCATTGGGATTGCTCTGCTACTTCTGAGAGATTTTCCAGACCTCCAGTTGCCCTGACACTTCACACTTCTATAACTGCTCCTCCCTAGTTTTAAAAACTTCTCTACAAACACCAGTTAAGGCTATCACAAAATTTATGCTTCCCTTTTCCTGATTTCTTAAAAGTGTTTCTCTTTCTTCGAAATACCTAGTTCCCATTTGTAAACTGCCTTCCATTGGACTATACTTGATTAAACTCAGATACCAAATCACATGAAAATAATTGTAAAGTTAAGTGGCAAAGGATATTCGTTGCTTGATTTGTAAGTGGTACAAGACAAAATGTTTGACTCTTCCTTGAATAGGTTTTTCTCTGCTGGTACTTTTCTTATAAAGGAGGCAAGAGTTTGCTATATAAATGGTATATCATTTTTTACAATTAAAAAATTCATGACTGGGCACGGTGGCTCACGCCTGTAATCCCAGCACTTTGGGAGGCTGAGGCAGGTGAATCACTTGAGGTCAGGAGTTCAAGACCAGCCTGGCCAACATGGTGAAACCCCATCTCTACTAAAAATTAGGTGGTGCACACCTGTAATTCCAGCTACTTGGGAGGCTGAGGCAGGAGGATTGCTTGAACCCAGGAAGCAGAGGTTGCAGTGAGCCGAGATTGCGCCATTGCACTCTAGCCTGGGCAATGAGCAAAACTCCATCTCAAAATAAATAAATAAAATAAATAAATTCGCAGTGACATATTCATGATTGAAAATGACAGTCCAGAAAAATACATTGCTCTTCTAAGAGCTTTGTTAATCCTGTTCTTCCATGTCTTGGTTGACATTTGAAATCATTGAAATTTGTTTTTGGTTAAACCTGCTACTTACAGTATTTGGTTATTTGTGAATATTGATTAGGCTACCTTTCATAATCCTGCTAAAAGAGAAGTGCATGCTGGAGAATGAGTTTCTGAAAAGTGTTTTTATTTAACAAGATTACTCCTATACCATTTAAAGAATTCTTTAAATGTTTTGAGGGTATTGCATACATTTTACAGATGTATTTGGTCATCTCTTGCATTTGGAAGTAGATGTTTTATTTGATAGTATTTGTACATCATATATAGATTTCCTTTGTAGATTATGTTGCAGTGGGGAAATGTGCCTGGGAGCTAGATGTTTCTCTCACCATGTCATTGAAGGAAAAATACATTTCAGCACTTAACTTGCAAGTAGGGGTTCTAAGCTTCGGCTGCACATTAGAACCACCTGGGAGCTTCTGAAAAATTTCATTCCCAGGCTGTGTCCTAAACCAATTTACAGCAGCCTCCTGGGGCCGGGACTCAGGCGTGGGTGTTTTTCAAAGCTCCCCAGATGATTTCAATATGCAGCCAAGGTTGCGATCCATTGCTTTAGAATAAAGTTAGAAGTATCTCCTCAGATTTAACTGCAAACAATTTTGGAGCTTGAGTAGGTTTGATATCTTTTTTTTTTTTTTTTTTTTTTTTTTTTTTTGAGACGGAGTCTTGCTGTGTCACCCAGGCTGGAGTGCAATGGCCAGATCTCGGCTCACTGCAAGCTCCGCCTCCCGGGTTCACGCCATTCTCCTGCCTCAGCCTCCCGAGTAGCTGGGACTACAGGCACCCGCCACCTTGCCCGGCTAGTTTTTTTTTTTTTTTTTTTTTTGTATTTTTTAGTAGAGACGGGGTTTCACCGTGTTAGCCAGGATGGTCTCGATCTCCTGACCTCGTGATTCGCCCGTCTCGGCCTCCCAAAGTGCTGGGATTACAGGCTTGAGCCACCGCGCCCGGCCAGGTTTGATATCTTAACTAAGTGCTTGAGTAGGATATTTTGCCATCATTATCAGATAAAGAAGAATTTATTTAGGATTTACGTAAGTTGTAAAATATGCAAATTTGGTTAAGTATAGTTTAATATTTTGAATTCAGAATTATTTAACTCTTCCCTTTCAGTAACAAAATCTCTTTCCTTTTAGTGCTTTATCAATCTTACGGTCTGAGGAACAAAAGAAATCAGGTTTTAACTTTTTCCTAATTCTTATATATTTAAACTTGTACTATTTCTCTTTGTTCTGAACCCTTTACATAAGTATCTGTTTAGATGCCTTATTCCAAAAGAATTTGAGGCAGTTTACCAGGATACATGAAGTATGACAAGGGTGGTATAAATTAAATACAAGGCGAATTAGGAAAACCATGGATTGGAACAATGTAGAGGTTAAAAATTCATTACCAAATGACCTATCCATGTATTACAGCAAACTCCTTGAGCCAGTGGGGCCAACAGATGTGTCATGTGACATTTCTATTGGAAAAAGTGAGGTCTGCTGCCATGGTCTGTCTCTGTGCCTTTGAGGCTTAAGTCAGGAATTGGGACATTTGAAATTAGGGGGATGCTCACACGCAAAGAAGAAAATGAGACATTGAACAGATTGAATTAACTTTGAACATTTGTGTTACGTGCTAGGCATTCTGCAAGGAGTTTTATACATCTCATTTCCCCTGCCTCACAATAATCTCATGTAGATGGTAGTAATCTCCTTTTACAGAAAAGGAAACAGGCTCAAAGATGTTGGATAACCTGCCTAAGTAATCAAGCCAGTAAATGGCAAAGCCAAGCTTCCAAGCCAGCTGTGACATAGAGTGCAGCCCTTCTGTAGTAGATCCTGGGGGATCAGATCCTTGCTAATCACAGTTCCTGATTGGCCTCGGTACTATTTGTAGGAGGAATTCTTTTTTTTTTTTTTTTTTTTTTTTTTTTTGTGGGGAGACGAAAGGCCGTATAGCAATATGAGAAAATCTCTTATTATATTTAGTTATGGCAGGGTACAGTGGCTCACAGCTGTAATTTCAGCACCTTGGGAGACCAAGGACGAGGATTGCTTGAGCCGGGGAGCTCGAGACCAGCCTGGGCAACACAGTGAGACCCTGTCTCTCCAAAAAATTTTTAAAAATTAGCTGGATGTGATAGCATGTGCCCATCACCCCTGCTACTCAGGAAGCTTGAGGTGTGAAGATTGCTGGAGCCAGGAAGGTCGAAGCTTCTGTGAGCTATGATTGCGCCATCGCACTCCAGCCTGGACAATAGAACGAGATTGTCTAAAAAAAAAATTAAGTTTTTTTCCCCCCCTTTTTTTTTTTTTTAGTTCTGTTATTTTTTGGGGGAAGGGGAAGTTTTTTTTCCTCCCAACACCTCATATTTGTAGGGTAGGATACTTTATATATTTTGTATTCCTCACCACACCTAGCATGTCACACATAATGTCTGGTTTGGCAAATTTTGCAGGGCTGGCATAACAGCAGTGTGTGGGTGTCCTTCTTTGATATGTCTTTCTTGCACATAGCTCCCTGCAGAGGGGTACTGCTGTGGCTGCCACTTCAGTTCTAGCAGATGGATAGGGGATCTTCCATGCTACCCCATTTTAAGGTTGGTCTTCCCACTCTTGTGAAATTTCACTTGTGATGCATTTCGGATGGAGCTGCAGGAACAGCTCTGTCCGCCTCAGAGAAGATTAAGTACTGTGCCATGGCTTGGTTTGGCGCTTGTGACATGTCTGAGTCTCATCTCCTAGTTTTCCAAGGGAGCCACTGTGTTCGATTCCTTGGCTATATTTTTGGCAAATGTTTTGCCTGGATTTCAGAGTTCTGTAATTTCTCCCAACTTTGACCTCATGGGTTTTTTTGTTTGTTTGCTTGCGTTTCTTTTTTAAAACTCAATGTAGTTTTTACCCTTTTCTGGCCTTGCGAAATTCACACCACTTTAGTACAACAGTCTCCCTTATTTCCAGCTTTGCTTCTTACCCCTCTCCTCCAGTTAGACTCTCCTCCTGTTAGACTCAGCCAGGCAGTGCTGTTGGCCAGACCCCCTGCTGGGCACTTTTGACACGGTGGGCTTCATTGCAGTCATCTGTGTCCCTCCTCTCACATCCCCCAACCTTCCTCTCTGCCTTCTTTCAAAGCTCAGTCTATCGCTTTGCCACTCAGAGTCTGGTTTCTGGGCCCACAGCATCAGCATCACATGGAAGCCTGCTAGAAATGCAGATTCTCAGGCGGCACCACAGCCCTTCCGAATGGGAATCTGCATCTTAGCCCATTGCTGAGGTGATCTGCATGCCCATCCAAATTAGAGAAGCACCACTTTAACTCATACTCCTCCTTTGGGTTGTGACCTAATTAAGAGACTAGGATGTTAGAACCCATTCATTCAGTCGAAAGAATCAGCTAAAACATTTTTATATTTTCACATTGTTCATCTTTAGTCTATAGTTTTGTCATTTTTAGGGATAGGGACAAACAGATATGTTTGGGGATAAATGTCTTTTCCTAACCACATGAATGAGGTTAGGGCATTAGGAAAAGCTTAGATAATTTAACTGATAGATTGTTACCAAGGGAGCATTCAAATAACACCCATGATTGTTTTGAAAAGAAATGGAGGGGATAGTTTTGTGGAAAGATTTCTAGTTTTTGGGCTTTTACTTTCTTCTACATTGAAATATTACTTATCCTGGGGATCAGCGATAGCACAGGTCATATCCCAGGACAGAGCGACAGGTGTTTCTCCCTAAGGCAAGTTTCTCCTGTCCTTAAGCATTGATGCTCGTGGAGAAGCTGCTGTGCAGGACAATGGTTGGTGCAGGAGTTGGGGACATGGACCCCCTAGCCAAGAAGTGAAGAGGGACGGCTCAGCTGCGTGGAAGAAGAATGTGAGGTTGAGTGATCAAACTGATGCAAAGCCACCCTCAGGCCCCCTGCCCCTTCTTTTACCTGTCCTTATATTACTCCTGTGGTTGTGTTGGTACGGTGGTATCTGTGACCCCTCATCCCCAACTCATTTAAATTCTGGAACCTTTTAATGTCCAGATGGTGTCTCTAAGACTCAGAGTTTTGAAGAAATATAATTTGCTAAGTTATATCTATAGGTTTTCTAAAGGAGTTACACACACACACACACACACACACACACACACACACACACACACACGCTCACTGCAAAGTCAGAGAACCTGATACTCTGGGTGGGAAGTGATACTGGCCATCTAAATGCAGAGGACTAAAAAGTGGTTTTTCTAGACTGACTCAACCTTGCCTTCAATGCAAAAGAATTTCCTTTTGTATGACCATTAGTTGTTTTGTGCATTTTGATAAATGATTTAAAAGTTTGGAGTTACAGCACTAGAAAGGCATTCACTTACATTTAGAGCACAGCTGCATTAAGAGACATTTCTTTGAACACTAGGCATCTGTTTAAACTGGACCCTACCTAATGCTGCAGACCTTCAATGTGGGCCATCCCCCCACTGAGCAGATGCTATTGACTTGAAATAGGAGTGGCCGGGGCAGTGTTCCATTTCTCCTTCAGAAGTGTCTTATGGCATCAGAACCTAATACCGGAAACAGATGGAAACTGGACCTCAGGTTTCAGATGTTATTCAAAGGAAAAGAGTTGCTGAATTGAAAAGTGTCAGATCTAGAAAACCTGTAATCAGTCCAATGGATGAGGGGAATGATGAAGGAAAAACATGGTTATATACTGAAAAGAAAATAGAAAATTATCTTTGGTTAAAAGCACTTCATTTTTATTATTTTTTTATTTTTTTGAGACAGAGTCTTGCTTTGTCACTCAGGCTGGAGTCCAGTGGCACGATCTCAGCTCACTGCAACCTCCACTTCCCAGGTTCGAGTGATTCTCGTGCCTCAGCTTCCTCAGTCACTGGGACTACAGGCGCACATCACCACACTCAGCTAATTTTTTGTAGAGACAGTGTTTCCTCATGTTGGCCAGCCTGGTCTTGAACTCCTGACCTCAGATGATCCATCTGCCTCTGCCTCCCAAAGTGTTGGGATTACAGGTGTGAGCCGCTGCTCCCAGTCAAAAACACTTTAAATAAACATATATATTAAGGAACGTATGTAAGTGTTACATGTTACAGAATTTTGGCCAAGTTGTTGGATATGTAGGATCTTTTTAGTAGTATGAGGATTAGGCAGTACTGGACATGCAAAGATAACAGCCCAAATTGAGATGTTCTACTTGGGTAACTTTGAGTTAATGCAAAGCTCATTATTATTGAATATATTCATAGGATGCATAAAGTACTCTTCTTTCATCATTAATACATAATAGCAAAAATGAGTTTTCTTTGATCATTTAGGTTATTCTTGTCCTTTTTGGATAGTACCTTGAAAGTGAGTTACACTGGTCTGGTACCTTTGATTGAGAGTTACATTAGGCTGAAGCTTTTATGGAGTCATCTGACAATAACTTAAAAGGACAAACTGAAATCAATATGAAACTGAATATTCCCGAAAAATGTGGTTTATTGAAAGTTTCCATTTGTTTTATTTCCCAGCTTTGTTGTTTTATGTCTTTATATAAAACTTTTATTCTCTATAGCAGTGTTTCCAAGATGTGACCTACAAAGCATTCTTTTCCTGCTTTGTTAATATGGATTAAACTGTGGCAGTTTATCTACTGCAGGACTTCTCAGAGCCTTTGACAGTACTGATATTCCCTGTGATTCTTTTAGAATGAGATGTAGTATCTGATGTTTCCCAAGCTTATTTTACTTTGCCTGCTGCACTCTTCCCTGCCACCTCCTTTTTTTTCACTTAATGGAATATCTACTATGGCAGATAGCTGGGAAATAATACTGTAGCATTTTCAAATGTATTTTCTCATTTACCATCACAGCAGTCCTGAGAAACAGAGACAGTTTTGTTGTCGTTTTTTGGATGAGGGAGGAGCTAAGATCCACCAGAGTTCAGGCTGGCACCAGGATGCAGGTGTCCTAGTAACTTCCCCAGTCTTTTATCTCCCTGTCAAGCCTTCAGTTCAGGTATGAGGCTCTTAGTCCTACATGGCAGGGCTCTGTGCTGGCAGAGTTGGGGGGTCATCTGGGTGATAACAGTGATCTGAAGTTCCTATGTCCAGTGGCTGGCCCACAGGGCTTTGTGGTCTCCTGTAGAGAACTTTCTAATCGGAGTTGATAATGCGGTGAGAGAGTTGGTCCTTATGTACCTTCTTTGAAGTAGTGGCTTAGGCAGCCCCTCAGGTAGGCTTTCGAGTAGGAAAGTTACCCAGGTACTCAACTGTGATTCACTTGTGTTTGCTTGCCACCTTTCACCCCATGGTACTATGTCATGTTTTGCTCTTTTTATAGAAAGAAATTCAAGCCATGAGTCAGTGCAGCCATCCCAACGTAGTGACCTATTACACCTCTTTTGTGGTCAAAGATGAACTTTGGCTGGTCATGAAATTACTAAGCGGAGGTAAGTGGATTTTGTTGTTATTTGTTTGCTTGTTTTCTCTCCTTTTGTTGGAACCAGCATATTGGAGAAGACTTTAGATTGAATCCTTTCTCTCCTGTGTTTGAAAGTTTGTTTGGTTTCTCATTGTCTAGAGGATAACATCCAGATTGCTTCGCATTGACCTCAAAGCTTTTCATAATTTCACTTGACTTCCGAGAATATGTGTGTCGTCTTCTCCAGTTATGAAATGCTCGACCTTCTAGGTTGAGAGGCAGCCCCTGGAATGTATTATGTGCTCTCATGCCTTTGTCCCTGACCTGTCCTCTTTCTCAGCCTTGCATCTCTCCTTTCTTTTCCATGTTCTCAGGCCTAAAAGGTCACATCCTCTCCACAGTCACCACTTATTTTTTTTAAAAAAAGTTAGCCAGTCCTTTCTCCTTGAGTCCTTTCTTTTTAACATTATTCAGGTCCTTAACCAGTTTGCTGAATTATCTCAGTGCCGTTTATTAGAATGTTCTGTGATGATGGAAATGTTCTGAGGTGCTGCTATCTACTTTTTACTAATCCTATGTGACTCTTAAATACTTGACATGTGGCTGGTGTGACTGCGGGACTGAGTATTCCATTTTAATTAACTTACATTTAAATCACCTTGTACGGCTCCAGTATTGGACAGTGCATATTTAGATTGTGAACTTCGTGAAGATTGTCTAATGCACTTTGAATTCATTGAACTTGGCGCCCAGTAGGTGTTCACTAAATGTGGTTTCAGTTAACATGGGGAGAAATGTGTGCTACATACTCACTTGCAGTGTTGATCAGAAGTGGCACTATTCTCATCCTATTGTTGCATTTGGGAAGGGAAAGTCACTTCCTTTCTCTAGCTTCAGATCCCTGCAGTGATGCAAGCCATTGACAATTTAATTTATAAGGTGCTTTCACATCCTGTATTTTATTTCTTTTAATCTTCTAACATCACTATCAGAGAGGGAACGATAATGATAACCATTCCCTTTTTTGAACACTTACTCTGTGGCTAGATCCTGTCCAAGGCAATTTACTGACCTTACCACATTTAATCTTGACAATATCCCTGAATGGCCTGTGTCACCATCCCTGTTTTTCAGAAATTACACCAAATCTCAAGGGAGTTTAGCAACTTGCCCAAGGTCACACACATAGTAAATGTTGGTGCTGGAATTTGTGACTCTAAAATCGGTTGACTTAAAAATTAGTATGCGGTGCTGCAAGTATTTACACTTTTGTTTTGCACACATGGACACTGAAGCTTAGAAAGCCCAAGTGATTTCCTTGGGAACACCCAGCATACCCACATCTCTGGTATGTTCTCTTTTGAGGGCTTCATTCCCTGTGTATCTTTCTGAGACATGAAGTATGGTTTAGGATCAGAGGAGAACATTTTGCTGTGCCTGGACAACCCAAAACTAGCATAGCAGAATTTATATGACAGAGCCCATTTTAATCTGCAGATGTCAAAGGAGGTGTCTTAATGTTTTCCTTTTTTTAAAAAGAAACTCTCTTGGATCAAGCAGAGGCCCAGAAATGAGGTGACGAAGGCATTGTAATTGGCTTGGGTCTGCTTGTGTAGGTCTCGGTGGGGAGCCCTGGAGAGCTTAGTTCTGTTCTGTTTTCAGTCTTCCTCAATCTTATTAGTCATTGTTTCCTTGAGTGCCTACTTCAGTTTTTAATTAAAAAGAAAAAAAAAAGGAAAAGAAAAAGGAAGCCTGCCAGAGCTGGACTGCAGTGTTGAGTGCTAGGACTGCCCCTTCATTCAGCAGAGGGACTTGTGCTTTGCCAACAAGATGATCTTAAGCCATTCTCTTTTTGTGGGGTTCTACCAACTCTGACGAAATGAGAAATTCTGGTGACTTGAGATGCTGAATAGTCCCAAGTGCTCTGCTCAAGCTGAAGATTTTACCTTTTGCTTTTATGAAGCTGAGAATCTTCTGTTCTCTAAGGAGGATCTGACAGAAAATTTATTTGTCTTTTTAAGAGTCCAATTTAACCTCTCTGAGCTTTAGGTAAGAACAGGTTTTAAACAGGTTTCTACAGGTAGGGATGTGGGCAGACGTGGACTCTTACTCATTTTTCTTTCAGCAGGGCAGAAATGCGTGCATGCCTGGTGTGGTATATCCTTATACAATAAAAAGAAAATGTATTTACAATTACCATTTTTTAAATGACACAAAAATCTAAGAGTCAACAAATAAACAGTGTTTTTCCCCCCCTCTAGGGAAAAATATGCATTTGTTTTCTTCTATTTCATTACATTGAATCTCTTAATGAGGGGCAGGCAGCTATATCTGATGGGGAAGCTCAGTCCTCTTAGTTAATTATAAAGAGCCTAGAGCCAAATTCAGGTCCTGAGGTAAGCCATTTGTTAATTCTTCAGAAATGTCAAACCCCCAGGTAATTTTGGCTTTTAAACTGACCCAGGGGTTTGGAATACTAATTAATATGTGTTGAAACATGAATTCACAGTGCCAAGGATACTAATCTGTATATGGTAACAAAGTACTAGGTATTTGTTTGTTTACTGTAAGTGTTAGTGCCTCAAATATATAAGGTAAATGAAATAAAGATCAGCCGGGTGCAGTGGCTTATGCCTATAAGCCCAGCACTTTGGGAGGCTGAGGTGGGCAGATCTCTCAAGCCTAGAAGTTCAAGACCATCATGGGCAACATGGTGAAACCCCATCTCTGCAAAAAATAGAAAAATTAGCCGGACGTGGTGGCGTGTACTTGTAGTCCCAGCTGCTTGGGAGGCTGAGGTGGGAGGATCGCTTGAGCCTGGGAAGTTGAGGCTGCAGTGAGCTGTGATTGCTCCACTGCTCTCCAGCTTACATGACAGAGGCAGACTCTGTCTCAAATGAAAAAAGAAAAAGAAGGAGAGAAAATAAAGATCATGCAGTGTCACAGGAAGGAACCTTCTGGTTATAAACAGAGGTCTAGAAACAACATCCTTCTTTCCCCCTCCCAACTATGATTTAGGTCCTCAGAGAGTGGGGTTTTTTCTCTCAGCAGTTCGCTTCTGCCTTTTCTCCTGGCCTCATACTCCTTTCTTTGTCAGTTCAGACTTTTTGCACCCTCTTTGGAGGGTTGCTCTTAGGAATTTTTGTGAGAAATGCTGTAACCAGTATTTCTAGGGAAAAGGAACCAACCATGGAATGGCCATGAACAGCCTTCTGGTTCCTGACCCAGAATCCTTCTCATTAAATTCACACTGAAAGTGCTCTTGCAAACTTGGATTTAGTGTTTTTGGTCATGGGGCTGTCATTCAATTGTTTGTTTGCCTTGTGAATATTTGCATTAAATAAACAAAGCCCATATTTTGATGTTTCCATCACATTTTATACATAATGGAGTCTTGTTCTGAAAAGGTGATGAAGGTGATAATTCTTCTGTTTGTCTACTTAGGTTCAATGTTGGATATCATAAAATACATTGTCAACCGAGGAGAACACAAGAACGGAGTTCTGGAAGAGGCAATAATAGCAACAATTCTTAAAGAAGTTTTGGAAGGCTTAGACTATCTACACAGAAATGGTCAGATTCACAGGTATGACCCCTGCAGAAATGTTTAAATGAGCTGTTCATATCTTCAGCCCTAGTTTATAAAGAATGTTAAGGAAACACATGTTGCAGGCAGGTATTGACATTAACTTAGGCTAAATAGATGGGAAAAAAATACTTAAGAAAGAAACAAGTGAATACATTTTGATGAATTATATTGGTATCCTTGAGGATTGCTTCAGTGGCTTTCACTGAAATAAGAGTGGAATATAAAAAGGACTACATGGACTCATTTTAAAAAATCAGTCTTGGTAACTACTGTTGAATTATACTAATTGAACTAGATAGCACCTCTATCTTTCTAATACAAGCAAGACTATCCAAACATTGTAATATGTGAATTATTTTTGATGTGGTGGTGAGAGGGAAGGAGGAGGCACACATCTTTTGTGACATAAAATGTTAATTCTTTATATAGTCAAATCACATAGAATAGGAGTACTTGATGTTTCAAGTGAGTTAGTGCTACTTGGGCTCTTAGGAATTATTGCAAGTAAATAGCCATCTACCCATAATACTAATAATGTAATTCTCCTACCCTGAAATTTATATTTAATTATTTCTACTATATTTTTCTTTTTTTTTTTTTTTTTTTTGAGACAGAGTCTTGCTCTGTTGCCCAGGCTGGAGTGCAGTGTCATGATCTCAGCTCATTGCAACCTCTGCCTCCCGAGTTCAAGTGATTCTCCTGACTCAGCCTCCTGAGTGGCTGGGATTACAGGCACCTGCCACCATGCCTGGCTAATTTTCATATTTTTAGTAGAGATGGGGTTTCACTATGTTGGCCAGGCTGGACTCCCACTCTTGACCTCAGGTGATCTGCCCGCCTCGGCCTCCCAAAGTGCTGGGATTACAGGCGTGAGCCACTGTAGCTGGCCTATATTTTTCAATAATTAGAAAAAAAATTACTTTAGAAATCAAACTTATAAATTGCAAATTGTCGTTTTTCAAAGTACTAAGATTACACAGGTTTTATATGGTGAAGAAATATACTATATAACAATTAGTATTTATAATCAGTCTCTCACCAGAGGAGAGAAGTTCATTTTTCAGAAAGAGAATTAACTTGGAATTGCACCCCAAATTGAAGTGGAAGTGGAGGAGCTTTACATAGACTGGGCTTTAATACTTGATAGAATGACAGTAGTGTGAGTTTTTGGGCAGTCTCTAACTCTGAAGCATAAAATAGAGAGTCTACTTACTGATGATTTAATTAAATTTGGATAATTATTTCATAGAAAATATTTCTTTCTAAAATGCTAACTCTCCCCCAGGAGTAAACTATAAAATGACAGTTGAATCCTTACACCTTTTTTTTTTTTTGGAGACCGAGTTTCACTCTTGTTGCCTAGGCTGGAGTGCAGTGGCGTGGTCTTGGCCCAGGTTCAAGTGATTCTCCTGCCTGAGTATCCCAAGTAGCTGGGATTACAGCCACTTGCCACTGCGCCCAACTAATTTTTGTATTTTTAGTAGAGATGGGGGTTCCACCATGTTGGCCAGGCTGGTCTCAAACTCCTGATCTTAGGTGCTCCACCCGCCTTGGCCTCCCAAAGTGCTGGGATTACAGGTGTGAACCACCATGCCCAGCCTATCCTTTTAAGCTTTAAAATCTGTGATATAATCTTAATGTTTATGAAATTATTATTTAACCTTTAAAATATGTGATATAATCTTAATGTTTATGAAATTATTATGTTAAAGAGCTACATTGTATGATATGTTTTAAAATCTTCCTGAGTGAATCAATACACTATAAAGTCTGTACCCTACAATTTATTTTCTATTTTTTTTTTCTAATAGGGATTTGAAAGCTGGTAATATTCTTCTGGGTGAGGATGGTTCAGTACAAATAGCAGGTAAAACTGATAAATAGAAAATTTTTTTACTTGATTACAGAAGTGTTACAGTTTCAAGGCATGTCGAATCATTCCTGAGAAATGAATAAATGCATGTAATCTCTTTTAAGAATGATATTTACAGAATGTTTGGGTCTGAAGGATAACATGTTTTCCTTTTGTTTTGATAAGTCATTAGATCATCCTGTGAAAAATACCATTTTAGTACATAGCTTTTTGATAAAGAACAATTTTACTTTCAATTTTACTATGTTTTCTGCCTTTCACATTTTATAATGGTAATACTCATATAACTTCAAGAAATGCACTTGTAAAAACGTTTTTCGATAGGTTTGAAAATTTAAAGCATCATACACATCAATTAAAAACTAATTTATTTCTTAAGAGGTATCTGAAAGAATTGTGAACATTAAAAATCTGGGCCATGTTTTGTTCTTAACTCTGACCCAACATAGCTATTCCTGACAAAGCTGGTAGGCTGGGGATGCAATGAATGAATGTTGCATGAACACGCAATATCAGGTGAGCACCTTCCGTGTTCAAAGCCTCTATTTTGTTATTGGCCCTAGAGTAGCCTTAAAGGCCTGAGATAAGATGTAGCCACGTCCATATTAACTCTTGCTTTACCCATGTTGTTGAAAGTCTGTCTCAGCAATCCTTTTAGCTTTCATGGTTTCTTTAGGGGGTGTTCTTGGCATTTTTTGGCCAGACAGTCCTTCCCTATACTGGACTGACCCTGTCATTGCAGAGAAGAGGAAGATGAGCCCACTTGTACCCATCACCTGGTTTCAATAATTATCAATCTTTGGCAATTCTTGATTCATCTGCTGCTCCGCCCCCGACAACCCCCCAACTCTGGTGCCTCTCCTCATCGTGGACGCTGGATTTTGTTCTTGAGCCATCTGAGTTAGTGCTTTGTGTGTGCATATCTTGTCCTCATGAGTGGACTTTATCCCACAGGCTAGGGACAGTTTGAAAAAGTACTTCAGTTAAACAAGTAACAGCTGAAAAACATCTGTGGGCAAAAATTTCAAACTATCCAGTCCCCAAAATTTCAAACTCTCCAAACTAACTAGTTGTTCAGAGTGCAGGCTCTGTGTCAGCTGACTTGGTCAAAATTCTGAGGCCACCACTTAGTAGCTCTGCCACCTTGGGCAAGTTACCAAACCTTCTTAAGACTCAGTTTCCGTAAAGAGGGGTAAAAATATAAACTACTTCATCTTCTTTGGTGAAATCAAGGTCCAGTGATCTCAACAGTGGCCGACACATAATAGGCATGCAGCAAATATCAATAACTACTGTTTTACCATGGCTGCTGTTGCTACTACTGTTGCTACTGTTACTACTGTTACTTCTGTTACTATGACTAAGAGGATCACACTGATACTCCCTTGCACTGACTGGAGATCATGTGAACCTGGAATTGTCCTGCCAGAGCTTCAGCTCTGAGGAGAGTTTATGACTTATCAAAAGGTGATACTTATTAATTATGGAATTTGGAAGCTAACTTGCCATTAATCTTGCTCTAAGCTGATAAGGAAGTGCAACTAATTTTCTGTTTTATGATGAAATGATGATTTCTCACAAAAAGGGTCAAGATAGTGAACTGCCTTTGAAATGTGAAGGCTGGTCAACCCCTGCCTTATTCTGTTACTTGGTCTTCTGCCAGTCATCTCTTCCCATTATTCTTGTCAGATTAATGATCTGAGCCTCTTCCTGAGCCTTCTGGAACACACTGTCCTTTTCTTTTTCCCAGTAGGAATCCCCGAGGTAAGATCTCCTGACTTTTTCCCTCTGTCACAGGCCTTTGGGTTTTTCCTCACTGCCGAGGTGTCTGTTGTGACCCAATACGTGCCTGCACTGCGGGGGGCTGCTGAGTTCAGAAGGGCTCAGGCAGGAAGCCCCTGCGCGGGGTGGTTGTGGGAATTAAGTGAATTGAAGTGTAGAGAGGGCTATGCCTTTTCTGTGCCTGGCATGTGCTGAGGACTTTGTGTTCCAGTCATCCGGGGCATCCTTGGTATCTTTTTGAGTATGCAACTTCATGCTTGTGTAATAACAGAAATTGGAATGGCCATTTTCCAGATGTATGGGGGCTGCTTGACAGGCACCTAAATGTACAGCTTTGGCCTCTCTGGAACTATTGCTTTCTGGAATTCCCATTTAATTTCACCCATATTCTCTGACCTGATCATAACATCGAACTAACACAGTATTTAAAGTTTGAATTTTTAAAGTGTTAACTGTAATATAAGGTTATTGCCTTAAAGCATTTTTAATGTGTCCTTGGAAAGGTAGATGTTACTGCTGTCTTCATTTTATAGGGGATTGACTTTCTTGGTCAGGCACTTGGTCACTGCCTGAACAAAAACGAGGACCAGGAGTCTCTGGATCTTTTGCTGGCATCCTTGTCGGTGGGTGAGATAGAGGAGGTGGGGGGAAGAGTAGAACGTGGAGACTCAGCAATGGCAGGAGTGAGATAGTTCCTTTTTGTTGTTACTTGGACAAATAATACATTGCTTTTACCCAGACTGTTTTTGCTCTTTTCCCTTTGTATCTTTATGCCTCTGAGGGGAAAGTAAGGTTTGAGGGAGGGGAGGTGGGGCACCTGTAGTTTGAAATAAAAGTTAAGAAGGGGAGAAGTTAAGTTTGTATTTATTTGAGTATGATATACATTGCCCACCTTGAGAGTATTATTGTGTGCACTGTTTTTCAGAAAGGGCATTTTTGCTATCCTAATAGAAAACATAATGATTTTTATTTTTTTAGGGGAAACACTCACTTTTACATATGTGTAAATTCCCTTTTCAGAACTTTTTATCAGAAAACAGATGAAAGGGCCTGATTTAGACCATGAGAAAACCTCACTTTATTATGCAGCTAGAAGTGTGGTGGATAGGGTAATGTGCCTGGCTCTGTTTAACACAGCCCAAATTCTCTGGGAAGAATGTACCTTTCTATTGAACATGGGTATAAAATCAGGAACTAATGTGTCTTGAGTGCTTCCTGTGTGTAAGGCCAGGTGTTAGGTTCTGAATGCTATGAGTCTCATTCAGTCCTTAGCACAACTCCATGGGGAAGGTACTATTGCATCCATTTTACTAGGAGAAACTAAGTTACAGTGGGGAAGTCAGTTGTCCAGGCCACACCTAGAATAAGCGGCGTGTCCACGCTTTGGGTTTGGGCAGTCTGACTCTAGAAACTGCCAACTCACATCTGTGGGATTTCCAGGAGGAGGACCTTAAATCTGGATTTAAATGACCTCACTTTGAGATGGAATATACCACAGCAGTCACCATCTCTTCCATGTCTCTGCATAAGTCGATTCCCCTTAGGACCAGGGAACATATTCAGCACCTTCTTCCTCCTTGCTCCTTCAGGTTGAAATACAGGGGTGTCCCTGGTAAGGTTTCAGTGGATAGGAGAAGCAACCATCTAAGCGTCATTTGGTATAGAATTAAGCTCAGTAGTGACACCACACTTTTCAGACTGGAAAACTTCAGGTTTGATATAGTGAACTAGAACCTGAGGACTGCTTACTCAGGGTTTAAGAGAAAATGCTTTCCTTCTTACTGTACCTTCTATGCTTAGAGGTCCGGTGTGTGTAACTTCCTGATAATCAACTTGGATGCCTTGGACAATGTAATAGGTTTTGCCGCGCTCACTGTGTGATAGAAGGGGGAGTGGCTACTTGAAAGTCATGTTCTTCCCACGGCATAGCATTTTATTTTCCAGTTTGATGCCCTGTCATATTGTCGGGAAGAGCTTAGGGCTTTGGCTAATGACTAAGCCTGTTTGTCCAGAATTAATGAGAGTCACTATTTTGAGCAAACAGAAATTCATATGAAACGGATCACTTTGGGGTGGTTTCTGCAAATCTATTTAAGATTAAAAAAAAAAAAGTGGCTCCTCTTAATGTTGTATAAAAATGTTGATTTCAGCACATTTGATATATAAAGAGCTTTGTAGACACTTACTACTACATTATGTAAGCTAGATCTCATGCTCATTTTCACTTACTTTTGCCTTTGAGGTGTGTGTGCTATGGTTTGAATTTTGTGTGCCCTCCAGATGCATATGTTGAATCCCGATCACCAATGTGATGGTGTTAGGAGGTGGGACCTTTGGGAGGTGATAAGATCATGAGGGTTAAACCCTCATGAGTGGGACCAGTGCCTTTATAAAGAGGCCCCAGAGAGCTGCCGTGCCCTTCTACCATGTGAGGACACAAAGAGAAGGCACCATCTATAAACAAGAAGTTGGGTCCTTACCAGATAGTGAATCTGCTGGTGCCATGGTCTTGGACTTCCCAGCCGGAAGAACTGTGGTAAATAAGATTTTGTTATTTTTAAGTCACCCAGTCTAAGGTATTTTGTTACAGTAGGCCCAATACACAAAGACAGTGCTTATGTGTGTGAATGTGAATTTCCCTTCCCTGATTTTACGTAACAGAAATAAAAATCGCTACTGAGCAAAAGCAACCTGGAACTCTAGAAAGTTACCATCAAACTGCCTCAAGTATGCACATCCATTCAAATCAAGCTTATGCCCTGGGTTTTTCACTGTCCAAAGTACATTGGTAGAACTTTGGGTAGCATCTCTTATTTACTGGGAGGGAGATTATATCCTTATTAGCCTTGAATGCATCTTCAGTGTAAGTCTGCATCTTGAACACTGAAAACCCCATGACTAAAAGTGCCGGGAAAACATGCAACGAAACTTAACTTGCTTCTGTCCCTTCGACGTTATCCATAAGGAGCCAGAAGAAGGTGTGCAAGGTGGTTGAGTTTTTACACCCATAGCTGCTAGGTTCTTTCATTTTCCTTCTGTGCTATTTGGCCCTCATAAAGTGCACTTTGATGCAGAGGGTGGGGGTTGGAGAGTTATTTTTTTTGTGTTACAGGGATGAGAGGTTGCTGCTTTGAGCAAGGTAATATGGGCATCCGAGCAGCCCTGGAGTCAGCTTCTGATTAGTATGGGAAAGCTCCGAAAGTCCCCGAGGCATCCAGTCAGGAAATGATGTCATCACATTTATGAGCACCTTGGCACAGAGCAAGGGCTCTGACACCAGACAGCCATGGTTCAATCCTGGCATTGCTTCTTCTAGCTGTGTAACCAATTTATTTAGCTTCTCTGTGCCTCATTTTGCACATTTGTGTAATGAAAATATACTACAGAATTAAAGGAGTTAAAACACATTTTATTTTAGAATTTGCTAACTCATTGCTTTTGTATTGAAATTGGGATGGTGTCCTCTAATTACTTAGGGTATGGTAAGCTCACAGTGGCTAGGGAGGCAAGGCCTTAGGCACTCCATCTGACCTCCTGCCATATTGTTTTGCTCTTCTCTTCTCTTTGTTCCATCAATTTCCTCAGTATCACCA